>NW_027122643.1:3120831-3744998 GCF_030686945.1 Centruroides vittatus
ATAAAACGCGCTTTATTATTTTTAGAAAATTAAAAAGTACATTTTATAGATTTATTAATTAATTTTTTTTCAATTTTTAAACTACAAATTTATATTAACCAGCCTTTGCTGATAGAAATGAAAGAAAATTAAACTTTTCTAATATTAAAGCAAGTCAAATTTAATATAGAAATTGGATTTATTAGTCAAAATTTTAGTACTTTTATAACCAATTTTCAGAAAATATATTACATTCCATTTGAAAAAATACCGTTTTCTATGGCAACATATCACGAAAAAATGATAAAAATTGCGTTATATTAATTTTGAGTTATATAAGAAAATCAAAAGATATAAAAAATTAATTAACTTTTGCTTAATATTTCTTAAAATTAATAAATCAGCCAAACGTGTTCGAAATATTTACTTATGTTTATACAGTTCTATATATATATATATTTTTTTATTATTATTATTTAAAGTTACTGGTATATTTCTTGTTTATAACAATAAGAAGTAAATTAATAAACTAATAAATGAATTCTGGGTGATCATATGTCATTCCTTTAGAAGAAACAAAGTGGTTTTTTTATAGAGACATATCCAGAAAACGTTATAAAAACTAGTTGTATTTCTTTTCATTTACATAATGAAAGTTCGGGTTAAAAATAAAATTAATGCTTCTTTACCATTTTATAAAATAGTAAGTGAATCAAGAGCATTTATAATATTTTACATTTTTTGTATGCAGTTTTATATTTCTTATTATTGGCTTTTTATTTTTCTTATTAATATAGCAGTATTGCTTTATTGATATTTTAAGTGATTATATTACATTTCGTGTAAAGGAAATGATTATTCTATAATAAAATATTCAATAAAACTGTAAAAATCTCACTTTACTTATTTTTAGAATTATATAAGGAAACTTAAAAATATGATAAAATACAATTATTAGTAAGTGAATGCTTTCAATTTACGTAATTTAATAATTCTAAGTGAATATTCTAATATAGTAATTTTAAGTAAATATATTTCATTCCTTTTCGAAGAAGCAATGTTTTCCATTAAAACGTATCCAAAAAAAATTGTAAAAACTGTATTATACGATATTTTCACTTATATAAGGGAGGTTAAAGGTATAAAAAATAAAATAATTCTTTCTTAAAATAGTAAAACAGTCAAGTATATTCATAATATTTTACTTGTTTTATGCATACAGCTTTGTATTTGCTATCGATAACCTTTTAATTTTCTTATTAATGTATTTATTTATTGATAAAATTGAATGATCATATCACTTTTTATATGAAGAAAAGAAGCATTCTACGACAATATATCCAATAAAATTATAAAAATTGCATTAAATTTATTGTCAGAAAGTTAAAGATATGAAAAATTAATTAGTATTTCTTAAAATAATGAACAAGCTGAACTATTTATAATAATATTTTATTTATTTTAATTATTTCATATATCGTATTTTATTTCAGAAAGAAAACGTGTCATATAATTATAAATTGATTCGTTTTCATTCTTGTAAATTGGATTATGATAAGAATATAATAAAAATATAACAACCATACAATCATTTACTGCGAGCTGCAATCTTAAATAAGTGTAATAAATAAATATAATTGGATTATAATATTTATAATAATCCGATTATAATTACTAATTATATCAAAGATTTAAGATTAGTGCTTATTATGAATAATATATATTGCATTCGCACGAACTCATAAATCATTATCATCAATAATCGTGTCTGTATAAAGAAACTATGAAGAGAAAGTTATAAGCTGATTACTGATCATCAGGAATCACGAAAAGAAATTAGATGACAGGAAAAACTGAATACTTCTCTTAGTGATGCCGTCTAAATCATTAAAATCTTTTAATTGAATAAAGAAAGAAGTGAAAATAAAATATTTTATTTTTAATAATTTTTATTAAAACTTTAAGCAAATTAGAGATATTAATTCTTACATTGTTTACAGTCGTATTAAATAAAACTTCTTATCATGTTATTAATATAATTATAATAAAGTTACATTTTAAGTAATTTATACATTTTTAAATTATATACAGGGTGGGCCAGCGAAAACGTAACGGCAGAGTGTTCGTGTTCGTCCAAGCAAAGCGCTCAGACAGGTCGATTTTACTCTCGAGGGGACATTTTTTGCAATAAAGTTTTTGCGATTCTGAATATTAACTAAACAAACATTGTTTTCGAAATAAATGTTTGTTTAGTTAATACAAAATAAATGAGTTTTTAAAATTTTTTGTCGTCTGTTGTATTCAGAATCGCAAAAACTTTATTGCAAAAGATGTCCCCTCGAGCAAAAAAGCGACCTGTCCGAGCGCTTTGCTTGGACGAACACGAACACTCTGCCGTTTCGTTTTCGCTGGCCCACCCTGTATACTTATAATTTTAAAAAATCAGTGTAGATGTGTAGATATATATAACTCTTTGTATAAAGAACTATTAGATAAATCTCAACCATATATTTGTATATTGTTCTGAGTATGCGGTTCTTATTTTCGAGAAAAAATTTTACTTTAAAATTCAGCCACTAGGGATAAATTTAGCGTTGCTGTTTCCTTAATTTGCATATTTGTAGACTTATAAAGAAGGGTCTTTTAAGGCTGAAATTTCCTTAAACGTCGAGCTGGCATTGCCGTTTCTTTGATAGAAAAGTTTAACAAGTAGGCTAATCCACGATCAAGCAAAGTACCATTACTGTTCACCTGTGTGACTCCATTTATATCCTAAATTTCTTAGAAAACGTATTTAATATGCATATTAAGGAGACGACCGTGCCAAATTTCTTCTTAACGGCTTAATTTTGAATTAAAATTTTTTCCCAAAATTCAAAACCGCATATCGCATACTCAGGACAAACATTTATACCAAATTTGGTTGAGATTTACCCAATAGTTACTTTCCACAGAGAGCTTTAAACGTCTACTCTTTAATTACGATCACCCTGTATATAATTTTAAAGATGACTCCCGGGTTGATTGAAATTATAAATATTTAAATTAAAGGTATAACTAGCAATAGCCTTTCACAAGTCAAATTAGATGCGAATTACCTTAAAACTAAAGAATTAAAATAAACTTTCTAAGTTTTCAAAATATTTCATACTTCATTTAACGTATGGAACACTTAGTAATTACTTCTTTATCTGAGTGATTTAAAACATATATATTATTTAAAATATTCTACTAATAACATATTTTAAATGCGAGAAAGTTATAATATATATTTAAGATTTATAAATATATATCTAAATTATTTGCGTTTATTTACATATAATTGAGTGGAAATTATAAAACAAGCTTGAGAGTGGTGTACATGCATAATACCAAATTTTATAACTAACATCTGCATTAAAAGTAAACTAGACTTTATACGGACTTACTAATAAATTGTCATTACTACCAAATATTAAGTTTAATCTCTACGGTGGCAAGTTCTTTCCACGTTGTCTAATGATATTAAATCTAAATTAATACTGTCTGTAATTAGAGAACTGTTTTCTTCGGATATATATCTTATAGTTCTACAAAAACAAGACATTTCTTATTTATAAAAGTGTTATCTTTGCCTGTATAAACGTAAAATATTTGCAAAATAATTCTCTTACGTAAAATTGTTTAAATACAATTAAAATAAGTAATTGCAGCTCGAAACCCGTGGATATGTTTATATCATTTGATTAATAAAATACTTAAAGAATGTGATAAAACGTTGACGAAAGTGGGCCTTACGGTTTAGGTAAATTTATTTGATTTTCTTAAAAAATATAATTTGCTGTTATAAATTTATATAACAGCAAATTTAATAAATGATAACAGGAGTTATTATATAATACTGAATATTTTTATTCCATAAAAAATAACGGCTTTACCTTAATATTATAAATGTAAATCGTCCTTATTAGCAGATGGCAGCTTGTAATTATTCTATAGTACAATTCTGAAAGCAAATAAAATGATAACTAAAGTATTCTGCATTTTATTCTATGACACATGTATGCTTTAAACGTCAAAAGTAATTTTATTTATAAGGTTATATATATCCTAAATAGTTTTATAGAACAGTATAATACATATAAAATTTACACACATACAAGAAAAATATAAAATATTCAAACATAACATTATACAATGCTTTCAAATTTTAATATTTTCGCGTTAAAATATATTTAAAACTCGTCAATAGTTGAATCAATTTCTTGATTAATTATTCATTAATTTTAGTGTGATATAGAGCGAAATATCGTGCCCTAGTTTCGTTACTAAAACTCAATAAAACAATATAAATATATCATTAAAAGTACAGCACAGAAATAATAGTCTGTGATTAATTCTTCTATCGATTTAGCGACTGAATGACCTTTTTAATATTCACAAAATTTATATATATATATAAATTCCTTGTAGTAAAGATAAATGATTACAAAGAAGACTTTTTCTATAGCCAAGTATATGTTTCATTTGCTACGCTATCGAGCACGACTTACTTATTGTGACACATTATTGATCGACTATCATGAAAAATCTTTCTGTCACTCAAATTGAAGCAACCACTTAACCTATGTAACTAATGACTCAGAAATTCGACAATGCCAAATTTGGTTCTGTTAGCTTCGATCGTATGATTAGCTTTATATATATATATATTATATGATCTAAGCCGAATGGCTCTATATAGGAAGCAGTTCATTGAAATTAATGCAACCGATAAATTGACACTGATTAGATAAAGTAGATATATAGAAGATTAGATAAGTTCGTTTGCTACAAAACATCTAACTGAGTTATAGTTGTGGTCGTGTTTTTATTGATATAATACAATTATCGTGATACGATTTACATGCTGATTTGCTCATTAAAATTCTGGAAAAAAAAATGTATATTTTTACTATACTTTTCTATCGAAAAAAGAATCGATATTTCTAAACATGTAATTTTATAACTTAATCATATTTACTAAAATTGGTTTTATTCATAAAATAAAACAATTTATGAATTTAAAATTTGCACAGAATCAATTTATTTTCTATCCAAGATACGGACTTGAACAAACTAATAAGTAGGTGGCTGAAATCAATATCAACCCAGTGAATTCTTAACATGCTGATGCATTGAAACGTTATATTTATTTAATAAATGCCGTATAAAAATTTCATTTCACTCTTACATCCATGGTCTTAAGGCAAGATTGAATTTTCTGATTTGAAAACTTGGAAATTCTTAGTACGTTTTTTTTAAAATTTATACTTGAATAGGTTCGACGTCGTAAAATAACGATGTAGTTCGGGCAATATACCCATTCGCTACTTGTCTTTCGGCAAATATCATTAAGAAGACCCTTACTGTAATTAGGTCATTTGTGGAAGAATTTAACATTGTCGAGGTTCATACCCTCATCTAAGTATTCCTCATTGTTAACGTGTATGCTGCGGACGTCTCAATTTATTTCTTCAGTATGACAAGAAAAGAAGGCAGCACTCTTAATGTTAGGCTGACCCTAAAATGCTACTACCATTAATCACTATTTAATTGTATCTGACACAATGGATTTTCAATTACAGTTAAAAAGACATCTCTAAGCAAAGAAAATCCAGTTTCCCGTTTAGAAATTGCAATCATTAATGACTTTCTCTTCCAAGAAAAATTCTTTGTTGTTTTTTCTCCCTTTTTAACTCTTCTCTTAACCTACTTCGCGTTGACCTATAAAAATTAAAAATGTTTTTATAACATAAAACATTACGATATAATCATAACAAGAAATGTAATGTATGTGCATTTTTGAAATTAAGACAAAAGTTTCGTACATATTATAAATCATTAAATCCATTAGATAACGTTATCCGCATTTAGCGAATTGCGTCGAACTAATATTCATGCAAAGTGTTTTAGTTTACAAACTCCGCTAGCACGGATACAATAGAGGTAATCACGTAATCTCTCTCTGTTCGTAATCGTCTAATACATGGAATTAATGGCAAAGAGAAATGGAAATGGCACATCGCAAATGCCAAACGAGTCTCTACCTTCTAATGGATATAGGAAATTTTAAAGACTTTAAACCTAATAAAGATTACAATAAGGATTATTGGATGATAATGATTATACAGTCCCCATAGGTTTTAGTTTTAAAGTGGCAGTTTTCTCCGAGCTCGCCTTGTCACCAATATTAATTTGTCACCCAAGTTGTAGTGAAGTCGTTCTATTGATGTGTTAGGCATTTAGTTTAACGTGCCATTAACTTTCTACGGACGAAATATAATTAAAGCAAGAATATAGAAGAATAAATGACATGGAACAATATACCAAATAGGTTTCCTGATGAACGATGTTAATCTCGGTGTCTTTTCTTAAAATCAATAGACATTAAAGATATTTAAACTTTATCGACTCTGACGGAACGTTCCGCTATTAATTAAACATCAATTTAATTTTTAATTTAAGAACATTTTTTTTATCTTCTCTCTTTTCCAGCCGATTCACCTCGTTTAGTGGACAAGTTTGAGAAGCAGATTCTTCATCCAGGAATGTCGACTTCTTTATATTGTAGAGCGACTGGACATCCTTTACCTGTCATCACGTGGACAGCTGATGATGAAGTTATCCCTACATCTGGCCGCATTCGACAAGGAGATTTTGTAACTACTGATGGAATTATTCATAGTTATCTGAACCTGAGTAAGGTGGAAGTCCAAGATGGAAGAACCTTCACGTGTAAGGCACAAAGCGAGTTTGGCACTACGTCTCACAGCGCTAATATTAATGTTCTAGGTCCTCCTGTAGCTAGACCGACCACAAATAAAACTGTTTTGGCAGGAGAGACTATGTCTTTACGTTGTCCCGTTTCTGGTTATCCTATAGTATCATATGTTTGGGAAAAAGGTAAATAAATAGTAAAATCATCCATGAATAAATAATAGGAATATAATATAAGATATTTTCAAGCATTCATATCCAAAAAATGATGACTGAAACAGGTTTAATATTTCAAAATCAACCATGTGCAACGTATTTTTCTTTGTTGAAAAAGTCAAAGTTTTGAATATTTTAGAATTTTGCGGAATTTTAGGATCGGTGGCTTAAAATAAAATTATACAATAAAAATTATGATAAAATGAACCAAAAAAAATATTAATTAATCTAAAATCTTTTCGAATTTATAAATATTTTTAAAGCTAATTTTGAAAATGTGAAGATGTAAAAATATATAAAAATGAATAGAATTTATATCTAAAGATATAAATTCTATTCATTTTTAATGTAAAATTTTCAAATAATAAATTTCTGCAATAATAATGATCAGAATAATATTAATTTAAGGTATGCATTGTTCAAATTGTGCTCACACTTGAGATTGAAAATATAAATTTTTGTTAGCTTCTAAAGTAAGATTTTATTTTTATAATATTGTAAACTTTGAATAAAATTAAATATTTCTTAGCATAGAATTTTAAAAAATGATATTCCAAAACATTAAATTTTATATTTAAAATCACTTTTGATCAATACTGATTCAAGATTTAACGTTGGAACCGTATAAATTTTTGGTTCGTTTCTCTTTGCAAATTTATTTGTTGCGAAGGATTGAGGCCAATCGCAACAACTTTATATCTAATGATATAAAAAACAAAATAATAAAAAGTCTAGAATGTACTTTTCTTTGAAAAACTTTAGGAATTAATTTAAAAAGGCTTACTTCAGAACAATTCTTTGTAATTCTTTTCAAAAAAGAAAAAGAAATTATAAAGAATTGTTTCGAAGTAATCCTTCGTTTAATATGATAGAAAGCTATAAATCACACAAAATTTCCTGAAAAATATTCAACAAAATAAATCTTCCATGTATTTCTTCAAGCAAAGATATTTTTTAATAATCTCACTTTAATATATTTCACTTACTTCTTTAGTAATTAATGTTAGTATCTCTGTTGGAGTAACTAGTAATACTTTTAAAACATATAAAATCTTTATGAAATGCAGGCCTTGTGTGTTAATTATAAATAACGCTTCTCGGGATTTAATTTAGCAAAAATATATCTAATAATCTGTAATTTAATGTCTCTATATATATTTTATTTCGGTAAGTTAATTTTTCTATATAAGTGTCACATTATTTCCTATTGTTTTTAATGCCAAAAAAAAAAACAATTTTAAGTTGGAATTGTAATTTTTTTAAGAAAAATCATTCCGTTTTAAATATTTACGGTAAAATATATACATTATGAGCTTATTTTAAAAAATTAATTGATGCGAGAGAAATATTAAACGAAAAAATTTTATGTATATTTTTAATAATGAAAATTAGCATCATTTAAGAAGCTGAAGAACAAGAATATCATTTATTCTCTTGTTAAAATGTATAATTATTCGATATTAATGTTACTGTATAGTGATAGTTGTAAAGGAAAAAAAACACACTAACAATTTGTTTCTACTGACATAAAAAAAAACAAAATAAAATAAAATTCGGAGGTGATCATTTATCACTAAAAATCATCAATAGAACTTTGTCTCGCCCAGTGACAGAATATAAATGTATTCTCCAACTAATGTATCTTTACCTTCTGCAATCGATTTTTCTGTTTCTACTTGTAAATCTTTGTAGTTATGTGGATGTATTTTATTTTTGAATCTTTATAGACGGACGCAAACTGCCTACCAGTCACCGTCATGAGCTCAGATCGGACGGACAGTTAATTATTCACGATGTCGATCGTAAAACGGACAGTGGTATGTGGTGGTGCACAGCTAGTGATGAAAATGGACAAAAAGCTCGAGGAAGAATCTTCATTCATGTGGTTGGTAAGTTTCAAAATTACCCCACTTTGCTGCATTCTTTTAATTAATGTTAGCAATACAAATAGTGGAAATGAAAACAAAAAACAGAAGAGCTTTTAATTTTGATTTAAAGAGTAAAAAACATGTCAAATATTTGCTTTTAAAAGCCGTTGATAAGATTTTTATACATTAGTAATTCTACCTCTCATACAAATATCACGTATTAGCTATTAAGCGAGCAAACATTTTATGGATTTGATAATTTTTGGGATTTACATAGGCTAAATTTAAATGTAAC
Source organism: Centruroides vittatus (assembly GCF_030686945.1). Classification (NCBI taxonomy): domain Eukaryota; kingdom Metazoa; phylum Arthropoda; class Arachnida; order Scorpiones; family Buthidae; genus Centruroides; species Centruroides vittatus. The sequence continues at coordinate 3,129,928 of NW_027122643.1, forward strand.
TATATTCGTTTTAATGATTGATAAGCGTAACGATGAACATTCGTCTTCATTTTTACTAATTCTCCAATGGTTATACCACTTATTATGTGGTAAAAGTCATTTGCGATACTTCAGAATATATTACTGAATAATCGCGTGACATTCTAAATAATTTCCTGTTTAGTAATTCAAGAGAAAAATTTCTAGACAATTATTACGCTGGGAGTACACGTTGAAGATCATATTACACAATTCTGTGCAAGATTCATTAAAAGCAATGTACTTTTTTCCTTCTTATCCTCCTTTTACTTAACGCGCCCGTAACAATGTTTTTGAATGAATTATGGCTATTCAAATTTTTCAGCGATGAAAACAAATGCTAAGTATAAATCAGCTAGTTTTTCTTCGCATAATATAAATTTTAACCACTTGGGAGGTTTCGTGTACATGTCATCAACAGTTATTCACTTTCCTCAATAAAGGCGCTAAAAATAAGAATAGTTTTATATTGTTCTGAAAATTTAGTGCTATTTTCTTTGGAAGAATATTTTCCAACTTGCACTAACCACAATTCATTTTTATAAAAGAAAATTTGAAAGCTTTATTCTATTAGAGAAGTCGTTAAAAAATATCCTACAGTTTGTTTTAATTGAACTTTAAATTGTTTCGATTTCTTTGTAACTTTTTTTTTGAGCTAAAAGAATAAAGAAATGGAGAAAGGCCCACGGTGTTTGTTAGTATCGATCGTTATTTTCTTTTCCATTTATTTTTCTTATTTAATTCTTCTTTAATTTGTTTCAGTAGAATACTTTTATGATTATTCTAAAGAAATTTCTGTACTCAAATCCGAAAAAAAGTACATTAATGATCAAAAACTCACAGATGAAAATATTTTAAGGATCTTGTTTGCGAAGATTTGTTAAAATGCACATTGTTCGCAGAAAAATATTCTAGCTAAATAATATAATAAAAATAAATTTGGTGACTCGACTTATATAATCTTATCGAAAAGTTTGTAGGCATTCCTTTCTGTTATATAAAAATGTTTCTGCAACAGAATAAAATGTAGATTCCAGATAAAATAATACATAAAAATCTTACATCATATAACCAAACTTTACATAACGTTCTATTTATATTCCTTGTCATTATACAAAATATCTAGAAGATTCGTAGAAACGTTTAAATAGAAAATATTTTTATATTAATAATTTTAAAAATTTTATACTAAAAATACGTTTTATAAAGTATTTTCTTTCAATAAACATACAAAAATATCATATATTTTTTGTATTTATTAACGTAGATAAATTAAGATATATGATACACTCTTCCTATCTTTTTTCAATATGATGAGATTCAGATCTAGGAAAGCTTTTCCTGAATTTGTATCTCATCATATTAAAAATTCGGATTTAGGAATTATTTTCTTATATATTTTTATGATATTTTTCAAATAATTATTTGCAAATAATTTTTTTATACAGATAATAAAACCTTCTTTAACAAATGTATACGATTTTGCATTAAAATTTCATCAAACAGATGAATAATTTTAGTTCTTTTTTGTTAGAAACATTTATAAAATTGCAAAACTAATTATTATTTTAAACAGGAATCTGATTAATAAACTCACGTGCCATTTCTCCTCACTTCCGACTCGAACGGAATAATTGTAACATGCAAACAATGTTCGTATGTTCACTTAAGAGAAACAGAACGAGTCTTATTAAAGACAAAATTAATATTTTATAATTAAAAAAAATATATTAATTCTAGAAAAACACGTTATAATATTTTTTATTTTTTATTTTCTTGGCATACAAATACAATTTTTAATTAAAGAAATTATTCTAAAATAATGATTTTGAATAATTAGTAAGCATAATAAGGTTGTCTTATGACAATGTTACTTAAAGTGCAAAATATTTGTTTCAACATGCGTTACACACACTCTTCTTTCATACAGTCTTATAATTTCTTTTACAATTATTATATTATATTACTTGTACAGTACATATAGGTCAATGTTGTCCAAACTATGGCGAATGAGGGCTTATATGTGGAATATACTAAGTATTTGTGCCATCGAAAAGCTTGGGCACGACTGTATCACCTGACAGTTTATAGCTATAGTATAAATGTATTAAACATGTATACAGTACAAACTCCATTAACCGGAGTAATGGTGGAAACGTACAGTCGAAAACCACGGATAATAGAATTTTTATTTACAATACTATTTTCATGTATTTGACAACATAAATTCTATAGTGTTTAACGTTCTCAACTTTATCCATTCCACTGTTTATTTTAAATTTTTTACCATAATTTAAAGTAATATAGAGTTTCCGCCGTATATTATTTTAAATTATGGTAAAAAAATTCCATAAACACCTTACAAAATAACTTTCAATAATCACTAAACTAATTTGATTCCTCTATATACGATAAAACAATATATAATTGAATACATTACAAATAACAAATGGCCTGCTGTCCATTATAACGATTTTACATTTTATATATTTTATTTTCGAATTTTAAACTTTAAATCTTTATAAATTTATGTAGTTTAGATTCTGCATAGCATCCATATAAATTACAATTGATATTTGGGTCTATAAATTTATAAAATCGATGGAATTTCATAAATAAAGTTTGAAAGTATCCTTTGAGAAATTTGGCATTGTTATCACTACATCACACAGAACATAACATTACTTCAATACGCAGTAAAACAGAAGAAGTAAATTTTAAAAGAAGTTAAATCTGAAACAAAACAGTTATATCTTTCAAATGTATCTATGTTATTATTTTCTTAGTGATATATCTTGTTATATTTCAGCTAGTCCCGTCATTGATCCCTTTTCTTTCCCATCTCAATTGCAAGAAGGAGGGAGAACGAGTATCCACTGCTTTGTTTCTGCAGGAGATCCACCAATCACTATTCGATGGATGAAAGATGGAGAATCGTTACGTCCCGATATTCTTGGAATTTCTATGGAACTCTATAACCCTTACACTTCTAACCTTTTTTTCGAAAAAGTCAACGAGAAACACAATGGGAACTACACCTGTGTAGCATTCAATCCATACTCGCGTACCAACTACACTGCAGAAATGTTAGTACAGAGTAAGTGTAATCGTAATTATTACTTTTTTATCTTTCAATTCAGAATCTTTTTGATGTAAATAATTTTATAAAAATTAAAAAAACACATATTATTTTTTTACTTGATAAAAAAATAATTGTATATTTAAATTGCGGTAGAAAGGAATTTAAATTTAAATTGAGAGGGAAAAAATACGTATATTTAATTTAATTTTCGACCGAAATTTAAATTACGATTTAATGACTTTTAAATAACAACAAAAAACAATTTTTATGATTAAATATTCTTTTATTCGACTTGAAATTTTTCACTTAAATTTTATTCTGAGATGGATGAATAATTATTATTATTATTATTATTCATCCATCTCAGAATAAAATTTAAGTTGTTTTTTGTTGTTATTATTACTATATTGTTATTATTACTATGTTGTTATTATTATGTTGGGTTAAGTGAGATATACTCGGTTAACACCGGTGGCTGTGTACTATGCCGGACCAAAGTCAAGGCATAGTAACCAAAACAGAAATTAAAGAAGTGTATCAGTGTGTGTGTCTGTATTCAGGAATTTTCTCACAATATGACATGTATTCAATATAGTGGCCTTCTGTAGTGTGATGTATGTGTTTCTATTCAATTCTAATGTGTCCAGGCTTTTGTGTAGTGTGTGTGGTATGACACCTGTAGAGGAGAGAACAACAGGTACAATAAGCACCCTATCCATCCTCCGCAGATGCCTTATTTCCTGGGCGTGTTCTGTGTACTTGCTAATTTTTTCAGTGCATGCGTTTTGTATATTGTGAGTGTTTGGAATGGAATTGTCTATAATGTATGTGATTTTATTGTGTTTGTCAATGAGTGTGATGTCTGGTCTGTTGTGGTAAATTGTTTTATCTGTGATTATGGCTCTTTATTATTATTATTATTATTATAGTAATAATAATAACAAATTTACCTTTAATTTTCCTTAATTTAATATTTTTTAATTATGTATATCTTAAAAATTAAATTTCTTTAAATATTTTTTATTTCATTTTTTAATATTTTTAAATTGTTTTCTTTATATAAATAAATGTTTTATATAACAATAGTTTTATACGAAGATTTTAAATTAACTTTATATAAGAAATGCGATACTATATTTTAAATTCCAGCTTTTTTAATTTTAAGAAAGGAAAAAAAATGTATATTTTAAATAAATATTATTTTTTGTTTGAAAAATATATTTTATTTTCTCACAAAATATTTTATATTTTCTAAAATATATTCCGTAAGAAAATTCCACAATATTTTTCTACTATATTATAGGTTTTGCTTTATTTTATGCAATTATTGCTGTTTTATCTTTAAAATATTCCTTTTTGATATATGAGAATTACTGAAATTATTATATTTAGTAAATGGATTTTTCATGTGAAGATTATATTTTATGCGAATAACTCTTTACTTTTCGTATAGGCCTATATTACTATAGAGGAAAAGCTGTATTTTTTAAATATAAATATATTTTACCTTGAATAATAAATTTTTATTTAAGAGAAAATTTTATATGAAAATTGTATATATATAGCCCTTCACATAAAGCATTGTTTTTTATTTTAGAATCTTCCGGCCTTAGAAACGACTATAAGCATATATACATTGAATCTATTCTTTTATTCTTTTCTTCTGAGTAAATATAGGTTTTACCTTGTTTACTTACGTAAATATTTTTATAAAATCTGAAGCATTATTTTTTTATTTTGTATAAGGTTATTTTAAATTAAGTAACATTACTTTATTCCCTTAAGCAATAAAATTACGTTAACTTAACTAGTGTTATTGATAGAAAACGGTAAGTAAGTGTTAAAAATAAAGTGTGAAATTAAAATGCTATGTAATTAATATTGTAATTATTTGTTTAGTACCTCCAAGATGGAAAATTGAACCGGAAGATGCATCTGTGGTTCAAGGGAACTCGGTTCGATTCGACTGTCAAGCGGATGGTTACCCTCGACCTGTCATTCGATGGAAGAAACTAACAGGTGCTGTTCTACCGGTAAACTTTTAAAAACTTCTCCTCGGATCCTGCGGCTATAAATTAATTACATACGTGTGTATACATGTTCGATATCTTCAGGTCCTCCTTCTGAAGGTTTCCAAACCATAATGAGCAATGCTCGAATGCAAGTTCTAGAAAACGGTTCCCTTTATTTTCAAGATACCATCGATTCCGATGCCGGATCCTTTTTGTGTCAAGCATTTAATGGTATCGGTGCCGGTTTGAGCAAAGTTATGAAACTCACCGTTCATGGTAGGTGTATACTGCACGTGATACAACATTTTGTCGTGATAAATTATTTTCTCTACTATATAATTACGGCATTAAAGTTAAGTTTGAATGATAAAAAAGATCGTATACAAAGTTTCTGTTATATATTGACATTTATTTGATTAAGTATTGTTAATGGAAAAATCGATTTTTGAAAAATCGACGACGTGGCGCCATCTCTGTACATAAATTGTACAAAAATCGAATTTTGAATATATCATTTTTGTTTTTTTGTTTTTTTTAATAAGAAAAAAGTTTATTTTATATACTTTATTTTTAATGCAATCTAACTTTATTAATTAATATAATTTAGGTTAGTGTCATTATGTTTCTTTAATGTTCGGTTCCTTATGCGGTATAACTTGATCATATTTATCAGTTTTCTGCAATATTACACCCACTTGACAGCTTGCCACTCATTCATTTTATCCAATGCACATTGCACTTGACGTTAATTACTGCCGAAGGTTTTCTGTTGTCAACTAAACTATTATTTACTATAAATGATATCCTTTATCCCAGAAGATAACTATTATCTTTAAATATCTTAATACATGCTAATTATATTATGTTTATACGATAACGAATTAAAATATATAATTCGACTTTTTTCATGAAAAATTATTAACGTAAAAACATATTTTATGTGTAAAGTTTAATAAAAGTTTCTAAACTCTTAAAAGATTTATATACCTCAAAAATATAAATACTTTCGCGTAAATTAGCATAAAACAATATTGTCAATAATACAGATAGATAGGGCCGTCGAGAGGGAGGAGCTGGGATTTTTCCCTATAAATTTATGCTACTTTACTAACAGAAAATAAAATCTTTAAGAATGCTTTTTAGTAATAAAGAAACATTCTACTATTTCATTTGTTTAAAAAATGCTAAAAGGGGCCCCTAACGAACGAAAAGGGCCCACTCTACACCGAGCCCCATACAAGTTATCGGTCCTGAATATAGATAGATGTAGTTAGATATCAGTTGCCAATAACAGTTAAAATAGCCTAATTAACTAGTTAATATAACTCATAACTATATAATATAATCTAGTTATGAGAATTAAATAGACTTTCGTATTAAGTATCACAACGTACCAGTACAGTACATAATTATATTCAACTCTAGTATAAAAATTAATGAAACAAATGGAGCCTAATTCTTGTAGTTTAAGGTGAAGAGTTAAGTTATTTATCTAATTAAATGCAATGTAAATATATAAAATTTAAGGAATATAATCTGTAAAATATAAGATCTGTCATTTATCATTTAAGATTTACCGAATAAATATGACTTAGAATATATATATAGGTCTGAATATGCACTTTATTATTAAAATATATTTTTGTTTATAAATAAAAAAAATATTATTGTTATAGATTTTTTATTTAAATTAATTGATAAAGTGTGAGAAATGAATGAGCTTATACTATAGCAAATAGCAATATAATTAAACTCGATCAATTTTAAGATGGATAGAACATAAAATGATCATATAAGATATAGAATGGTCCATGACAATACATCAAAATTCACTTTTCATACATTTTTACTGCATCAATTGCAAAGTTACATTTTCTAACATGGTGTAATCTAATGTTTGAATCTAGAACATCGACACAGGAAGTAAAAATCATTTAGACAGCATAACTCATACTTGGCTGTCATATATGATGGAGTATTTATCATTCTGTGACAAGTAATAAATCACGTAACTTGTTATTTATAGTTTACGTCGCAATTTTGATTATAAACATGTGGCAACAAATACAATTTCAAAATGATACGAGAAATTTCTGTTGTTATATTCCATTTTATTCTTCTTCTTTCTATTTTTGTTTAGTTCCTGCCTATTTTATAACCATATCCTATTCTAAGAAAGTAAAGAAAGGCGATTCGGTTAGCATGGAATGTACAGCAAAAGGCGATAAACCACTTACTATAGTTTGGTTGAAAGATGGAAAACAACTAAACAACAATACAATTACAAGGTAAAACGTTTCACATACTTGTAACAACGAATATTAGTAAATATTGTAATAAACAATTATATGGTAACTCATTAATAAAACTTGTATATGTCTCTACAAAGCGCAGATACAATGAGAGGCATTTTGAGAAAGATGGCGGCTCAACATCAGTTTTGACATTGCATAATGTCGAACGGGAAGATTCTTCCGTTTTCACGTGTTTATCTTCAAATCCATACGGAAATGATAGAACTACTGTTGATTTAACAGTTCAAGGTAAGCATTAGTTCCTATATCACTATGCACTTAGTTAAATTAATGCTAATTTTCTAATTTTAAACAGAACCACCGGATAACCCGGGTCATGTAGATTTAATAAGGGTTACGAGCAGAACAATTACTATAAGATGGCCAAGACCATTCGATGGTAATAGTCCTATTATAAGGTACTTAGTGGAGGTGGAATTAGTTAAAGGTAAAGCGAATTTCCGTCAAATATCCAATAGTGTTTATAATATTCATTCATTCTGTAGTTTACTTGCAGATAATAAAGGTTTAGGGAAATTTCTAGCTACGGAAGTTCCTGGATCGCAACTGGAAACAGTTGTACGTGGATTAAGTCCTTTAGCTACTTATAATGTTTACGTCATTGCGGAAAATAGTTTTGGTCAAAGCGAAGCGAGCCATCCTCTTATAATTACTACAGATGCGGAAGGTGAGATTACGTTCCCGGTATTTAATTATAAATTTAAATTTATCAATTCTGGAAGACTTGTTACTAGTTTACTTTTCGCTCTGATGACTTTTGAGTATTATTTCATAAACGTTACCTTTTGATAACGTCTGTAGTCATCTATATTTATTCCACAGTTAGTGATCAAAATACTACAAGAACACTTCTAAGATTTTTATAAAAATTTCGTTTTAATTAAAATTTTATTAAGAAAATCTTTTAGTTCCTAGATTACCTCCGAGAGACGTCAAAGCCACCGCTATCGATTCCAGAACCATAAGGGTATCCTGGAAAGTAAGTCGAAATTTTCCCGCCAGATGGAGCCACATTGTTGCTTCCCAAACTCCACGCCATCCTAAATTGAATTTTTTCATTTTCAGCCACCGATCTCCGAAGTGGATGGACGAGATTTTACCGGTTATTACGTCGGGTTTAAGAAGCTTAACAGCAAAGATTCATACATTTTTAAAACGTTTCAAGTTACTAACAAACAGAAAGAACAATATCTTCTGAGTAACTTGCAAAGTTCGACTAAATATGAAATTGTTGTTCAAGTGTTTAACGATAAAGGCGCAGGACCAGAGTCAGAAAAAATCGTAGCAGAAACCATGAAAGAAGGTTGTTATTATATATTTTATATATTATTAATGCTATATACCGTAAACCCGACACTTTACATAATTATACATTTAAAAATCAACATAAAGTATAACAATTTTTAACAAAAGATGAATGTAGCTTCTTTTACCAGAAATAACAGAATTTTCATATGATCTGTTAAGGTAATAAATTACATTTTATAAAACGAAACTATATTCTTTAAATTACAAATTTAACAAATTCTTTTTCTAGGAAACTTATTGTCATGTAATTCTAATTGTGTCAACAGATGCAATGAAATGTTTAAAGAAACAATTTATAAAGAAATAGGATTAGAAAGCAGAAGTAGAATTATTGACTTTCTGCAAACAATTTAGAGAGCTTAGCATAAGTGGAGTAAACAACAATTGATATTATTAGTTCAAGTTGAATTAGTTTCTAAATTTAAATAGTATTATTATTATTTTTCTTGCCTAACCAAAGATTAAAATAATTCAGTTTTGATTGAACGTTGTTAAAAATTTTAAACATTGAAATCTTTAGTATATATATAAGCTATGCATATAGGAAATAATGATAATAAATACTTAAGCCTTTAAATTTTAAGCCTTTAAATTATATATACTGTACAATAAGCCTTTAATAAGCCAGAGGTTTCCAGTTTTTTCCTTGTAGACTTCTTTTCAAATTGGATTTTATTCGCCGATCACTTTCTATACTGATATAAGAATAACGGATCTTACATAAACTGCATGTTATTTATTATACTTTCCAACTACCATTCCATCCCCTGTAATGCTCCCTAACGCTGTCGCACATAACCCACTCTAAAATTATGTGCACATGAATACTAAGGAGTAATAAATATACCCTGTGCTGCATATTCGGCGTGGAAATTCAACATAAAAAAGAAATTTGCAATAAAGAAACTCATAGTTCACCTACACCCTTCTATATACAATACATATTGTTTATTTATTTATTTATTATGTTATATTAATTGGCTTTAGTATTATTATTTATTTATTTAGTTTGGTTACTATTTTTACGTTTTTATTCCATTTTACATTTTGTATTCTTTACTTTAAATTTATGTGTTTAAATTCGAATTTAAAATTTCATTTAAAAAAGTTCGAATACGACAACGCCTGATATGACTTATAGAAATTAGGTTGAAAACGTTTGTGAAGTTTTAAATATATTCCTCAGCAAGCTCTGTTAACTATTTCTCATTTGCTGAGTCTGATTGTGATTGCCCATTGAGTGTTCGACTAGGCCCACAAGAGGGTGACGGAGTGGTGAAAAATATAAAATAAAATAAGGCCTACACCTTATTTTATATTTTTCTACAGAGGCGTAGCCTCAAAAGTCGTCTCTGTGGGTGATTTGTATTCTTATTATTTTTTGGTTGTCAATGGTGACTGAAAAAGCGGATTGTGAAGACATTTTTTTGTATTCTTCGTTATAATTTTACTATGTAAATTACCGTCGTCCATTTTTAATGAAAGGCGTATGCCTATTTAGGCTATTACGTAAAAGTAAAACATAAATAAATTGAAAAATATAGATCTATATTAGGTAAGCAAGAAAAAAACTTGCCACCAATCTTGATTAAATCCAAGTCGAAATAACGTTGGCAAATGGAAATTATGGTGAAAATAATTAGCATTTCCAATTTGTACTTTCTCTCACAGGTAGGCTAATAATAACACGAAAATACGGTTAATGTTTGCCTAATATCACTGAAAATGATATTGAAAAATTTTTTAAATCACAAAGTATAAAAAGTAAGCATATTCAATATATTAATAATAAATAACTTATTACAGGCAGATAGAGGCAACACCATACAACTAACGTTGACATAGTGTTACGCAGTGAATGACACTTAGAAAATATATACAGTACAGGTACATACATATATTTTAAATTATATTTTTTTAAATAAAAAAAAATTATTCATCGATCCCGAATGATTCTTAATAATTTATCAGCCCTCCAAATAAATTGCTTGACCCTCTCTGAAGGGAGGAAACCCCTGATATAAAAGCTTATATACTGTATATATGTATTAAATAAAACGTAAATGTATACTTATTCTTAAGAGCTTTCATTAATGTAAATATTTTTCCTTTATTTTTCTTCAAATAATTAACATTCTCTGCATTCTCTTACTCTAAAGTTTATTATACCCGTATTATGAAAATTCACGTACAGTAAACAACATATTTGATATATATTAATAATTTGATATGATATATTTTTATAGAAAGTTTACTTTTGTGTACTTCTGAAACATTTTATTCTTTTCAGAATATTCCTAGTAGAAATATTGAAAATTCTATAATGGATAACTTCAGATATAAAAGTATATAGCAGTAGGGTACATTTTAGAAAAGAAAAAATGCAAGACAAGTTAACCAGTCTAGCTGAAATATGGAATTGAAAAGGTTCTGGTTGTTTGAAAAATAATATACGCTGTATAGTAGCAGTTTCCAAAGTCTGATAGGCCCATAAATGGGAAACTGTTTATCAAAAAAGTAAAGTTTTGTATTGAACAAGTTACAAATTTGTAATTTTTAAGCCATTTTATTTAATGAAAATCTTTGATATTTGTTAAAACTAACACAATTAAATTTGATTATTTTATTTACTTTCTTTTATTTTTAATTTTTTTTTATCCGAAACAAAGCTGATTAAAAAAAAATATATATATATATATATTTTTTTTTTTGAAGTAAATAAGTATTTGAAATTACTTATTATTTTTTTATAAATTTAAAACATTTGTTTACAATTTTTAAAATTCTTTATTCATAAAATAAAAAATATATATTATTCTTTGATTATTTTCGATTTGTTCCTAACCCAAATCAAATTTTATCTGGATGATTACAACAGGTTGATAATGTCAATATGAATGTCATTTCCTCTATTCTGACTCGCGATTTCTTTGCCAAAATCGATATTCTTTGATATTGTTAAGATCGAAGAATCACTTTCTCTATCAGTATATATATAAAAATAACTACAGTATATTTGAAGATATATTGATAGAAAATGATAGTTGAAGTTGTAACTTAAAACTATCTTTAACAAACATTCCAAATTTTATATGTAATAATTAAAAGAAATATTAAATTTAAAAATGCCTTCTATTGTAATTTCAATTTTTATTAAATTACTGTAAATTTAATTATATTATTTCAATCAAAAAGTATTGATCTATTATACAAAAATTCATAAAATATTTAAAATTTATTTACATTTTAAATAAAATTCGAATAAATACACAGTATAATAATATACTTATAGAATAATTAAAACTTATGTGTTTTATTATTTATATTTTATTACGTAAACATTTATTAAAGAATCTAAGAAAAAAAGAACTTATAATTAAATAATGCACTTAAAACTTTCCTATTATTTACTAATTTCAAATTGTCATTTAAAGTTTATTTTATTTTTCTTAACTTTCAAAATGAATAACAAATTAAGTTGTTTTAGAGGAATATCGTTAAGTAATGTGCTACATTGTAAATATTAATTAATTTTTCATTATTATTATTATTATGAAGTGATGATAATTAAGTAACGTTGACGAAACTAATAATAAAATTGTATAATCGAATTTTTCTTTTGTTAAAAGAATTATAAAAGAATATTAATTATAAATACAAATTAATTAATTTAAAAGCGAACAATATTTATTTAACATTTTAAAATTTTTATTAAAAAATAATAAATAATAAAATATTAAATACAATTTTTTATACGACCAAAAAAAATGACATTTTTTATTAATTAAATTTTAAATTATGTTAATTAATATCTGTTAAATTTATTTTTGAATTTTTATTTATATAAATTTATTATAATAATAATTTAATAAACGAAAACAATTCGTTTATTTTCAATTATTTATAATTATGAAAATGGAATAATTAATAAATTCGAAAAAGAAATAATTCGCTAACAATTAACTTAATTATAAATTATCGAGATAAATTTATTATTTTAAGAAATTGAATAGTTTTTGTTTATTCTGAAGAGTTGAAAATTATTATTATTTTTTAATGATGATAATTAATCATAAAGAAATTGTTTTATTCATTTTCATTGGATGTAATTCGAAATTATCTATTAAAAAATAATAAAGAAATAATTAAAAATTATTTGTTTTAAAATATTATTTAGCCATTTATTTAAAAAGTTTCTTTATATTTGATAATTTTTATGTCTAAAAAATTAATTTAATATTTAACAGCGAAATCAAGACTTTCAATCATAATTTTATGTTTTTTTTTTAATTAAAAATAATAAAAACTTTGTTTTATATATATCATACGATTTCTATTATTTTAGCATCTGTAATAAAAATTTGTTATTTTTTATACTTTAATATTTTAATATTTCTCTATTTTATCACTTGTCTTTTGTAGTTTTACCTTGCCTTTAATGCCTATGTTTGTTAATTATATTGGCCATCTTTTGTCTTTATAAGACTTTACTACTTTTGTTAAATAAATAAATACATCTATTCAAAGGAATTTAATAAGATTTTCTTTAATTTGAAACGAAAATCTAAAGGATTTAAACAAAGATTTTATGTAACATTAAAAAAAAAAAGTTTATTTTCTTTCCTTCGAATTGTGATCCCAAGAGAAGTTAGAAATACTATAGAGACACGAAGAAATCTACACCCAGATATTGAATGAGCTCGAAGAATGACTGTAGCACTTCTAAAGATAACGAGTATATTAGAAAAGATTGATATCTTTTTTTGGTGTGTGTACGTGTGTAGTATGTGTCTGTGTGTGTATCTAGCTTATAGCTCTTAAATGAATTTTATTAAAAAGGCAAGATATTTAAAATGCTTAATAATATTTATAGTTTAAAAATAGATAAGTAGGATTTAATTTTGATTTAATGTTTTATTGATTTTTATCGATTAAAAGTTGAGTGTTGCTTAATGTAGATGTAGGCTTATTCAGCGTTTGATTCTGCATATTAAATCAATGCTAAACTCTCAATACTATGGATTGATTTGTGACTTTACTAAGATTGAAGACCGTAAAGCAACATTCTGGTTCGATTTCGATTAAATGGGATATTTTACGATTAATCAACGTAAAATTACATTTATTATCACAGATTCGTCCATTTGTTGGGCTGCTACATTAATCAACATAATCATTTCTGTCATCGAGCTTTAGGAAAATTGTTAGATCTTGATTTTTATTACTATCATTTTTTTGATAATAATGAAAATAAATGATATATAAATGAATAGAATTTATATTAATTAATCATTATTCGTTTCTTTTAAAAAATAAATAATAATTTAAATAGGATTGTTCGATATTATAACTAAAATTTTATATTTTATTATATTTTCGATATTTTTTTTTTCGTTTAAATAAAAGTATTTTTAAATTGAAAAGTTGAATTATAGTCGAATGTGCAAATATCCATCTATTAGTTGATAATGAGACTATATGATGAAATTTTCGAGTGAAAAAGGATAAAAAGATTACTTTTTATCCTTCAAAACTTTAATATCTGCAATTGAAACTAAGTTCAGTGAAGTTAATGAGTCAAGAACAAGAGAAAATTAATAAAAGAGTATATTCCTCCTCCATATTATGCTATCTAGATTCGCAACATTAACTCGAACATTTTAAAAAGTGGATGCATAGATGTTATTCAGGATCATTACTAACTATTAACTAACTTTTCCAATTTAGATAATGTATAATTTATAGTCGAATTATTTAACAGTATATATTATATTAATAATTAAAATTAATTAATTTTTTTAGAATATTCTCATCCTATATCATTGAAGATTGTTTTAACTACTCTGACGACAATACAAGTCGCTTGGGATTCGAAATCAACTAATGATGGTACATTTTTTGTTGATTTTAGTAATGATTTTAAAGTTTTGTGATGTTTTTAATAGTTAATTTTGTTTTTTCTATTACAAAAATATCTAGGTTACGTACTTTATCTTCGTCAAGGAGATGGTAGTTGGACAGAGACATCAGTCCCTGTTGGTCGAACAAGCTATACGTTCACTAATCTTCGTTGTGGTTCTGTACATCAATTATATATCGTTGCACAGAACAAAACTAAAAAAGGAAAACCGAGTGAAATCATTACTACTAGGACAAAAGGATCTCGTAAGGGGATTTATCTCGTTCAATAACATTTGACGTATGAACAAAATTGATATAAATTGATCAAAGTTTACATTCGAACAATGCCTAATATCGTCTTACATTATTTTCCAGTACCCAAAGCGCCGAGTAATAAAGCTTTTCTTATAATCAACTCCACTTCTGTCACGGCAATTTTGTCCACTTGGGATAATGGTGGTTGTCCTATTTCTTCTTACATCTTGAAATACAGATCGAGTATAGATAAAGAATGGAAAACCATTTCGGATGATATATCATCCATTAAATCTAAAATCTCTATAACTGGTCTATCCTCGGGAGAAAAGTATTATATATTATGCGGTGCTCGAAATTCCGCTGGCTATACCGAAACAGAGTACGAATTTGAAACAAAAAAGTTAGATACAGGTAATGGGTCCTTCGTTAAGTTAAGAATTAAACTATTCATTTATTTTTTAACTTTTCAGAATTAAATATAATTTGTTTACTTTAAGTCTTTTTAATTTAAAGATTATCGCTATAAAGCTGTAATCAAGTCTAAAAATTCCAAAGAATGACTTCAAGTTAAATGCGATCGAAGAGCAATCAAACGGGATTTACTCAATGTACTTTGTTTCTTTTTTTGACAGAACATAATAAAAAATCGGTGCCTGAGGCTTCAACTACGGATTTACAAAGAAAGGTTGCAGTTATCACATCAACCGTGTGTTCCGGTGCTGTGCTTATAGTGATTTTGGCAGCTGCATGCGCCATTCTTAACAGGAGAAGGAGGCAAAGAAGAGAACCACACGATGTAATTGCAGGTTAATATCACTTAAACATATCTTTAATACTAGTACTTAAAATCTAATTCAAATTACAAGATTTCAAAACCAAAAAAAAAAAAATTAATGTAAGACTAATTTTTAAAATATTTAACACAGAAAAGGAGTTTCGGTGCCGGTATAAATCAATAACATGCATGTGATATACTTTTTAAAATAAAACTTTTATATAAATAATAAGTTTTGAAGTTTTAAACATAAAAAAACAAATATTTTCGAACATCCATAGATCGAAGAAACGTAGAAGCTAGCAAATCTGAAGGACTTGCAATGAATGTTTGGGAAAAAAGAAGGAAGTCTGATACACGCAATTCCCAAGGCCGGGAGCCACTTTATCTTCCTTGTCCATATGCTGCCGAGAGACTCTACCAACTTTCAATAGATGGCGATAGCGACATGCCAAGTAATGGTGCTACTGGCACCATCAACGATCACTCGTATGACGTACCTATACAACTAATGAGTAAATCTCACTAAACGTGTACAGTAAATGAACTTTTTTTATTCTTCCAGCCGAAATGTAAAAAAAAAAAAAAGAAATTAATAAAAATCATTTAAAAAAAAGAATTTATCGAAGTGCGTCCATATTGTTCCATAATTGGACTAAAAACTAGTTATGTTTTTCTATGTTTTCGTCCCTGGGACAAGTATTATGTACAGAAATTTGAATTCGTTTCATCTTTTACGAGTCTGTGAGTGTTATGTCGTTGGTATATTGTAAATAAAGTATCTTTCACACATTTGTTTTAAATTTCTTTTTTTCTTAATTTTTCTCCTATCAACATGCAATGCAGCAATTGTCTCTTTCATAAATTTCATCTTTTTCTTTATTTTTTATTTTTTTTAAATTTCTTTTTACAAAATCTGAATCTTAATATTTTCTTCTGAATTGTAAAACAATCTTCGTGACTACTACTACTTTAAATAAAAAAATAAATGAAATAAATTTAGACCACCAATAAATAATTTTTTTATATATATTTACAGGTATATATATCAAACGATATTCTTCCTTTACATTTACATCACTATAACCAATATTTTTTTTTTATTTAAAAAAATTTTAAGATCCTGTCACAGTAGAGATGAATCACAGGACGGATAAATCACCCTTTTTTTATAAGTGTATTTAAAATTTTAGGAATTTTAAGCCATAACTTTAAACAATATAATCAGTTTAAATATAAAATAACACATATAAATATTAGTAATATTTTTGTTTGAATTCCAAGCTCGAATTCTCTTTTTTTTACAATTTATTCCTATATAATCGTCGAGTAAAGTTTATAAACACGTTTCCTCCTGAATTTTTTTAATTAATTTTTTTATTTAATTTTTGGTTCTTTCGTTGAGGTAGAAACGTACAAAATTCTACTAAATTGAAGTTATAAACATATTTTTCTCTGTTTTATGGTCATCGAAGCAGACTCTTAACGCCCAACATGATGTGTGT
Organism: Centruroides vittatus; assembly: GCF_030686945.1. NCBI lineage: Eukaryota > Metazoa > Arthropoda > Arachnida > Scorpiones > Buthidae > Centruroides > Centruroides vittatus. The sequence goes on from NW_027122643.1 coordinate 3,147,102, forward strand.
GATACATTCTAAAATGCATGTCACACTCGGTTTCTGACAATTCCATTTCGCTCCCTTCCGGATCACTGAAGGCAGAATCCTGTTCGTGATTTTCATTATAACACCTAAACAAATAGAAAAATATACCACAAAACCAAAAAATATACAAGTAAATTTTAATAGAAATTGTATTCCTTTCATTCATTTTTTTTTTGTTCAAAACTTGTAACGGTCCTGTTCCAATGAATATATATTTTTTTAACTTCCATCCTCACAAATTGAATTATTTCTACATCTAAATTGAATTTTATTTTACAGTTTTTTTTCTTAAAAAAAATAATAACCAAAATTTATATTATGAAATAAATATATTGATCACATGCAAATTATAAAACGTTTTTTTCTTCCCCTTACTTACCTGGAACTATGACTAATTTTCATTATTCCAGGTCTTCGGCCATAAATATTTGTTCCTATCTCTTTGTAACATGCAATGGTCGAGTGCAATAATTCGGGTATCTGCAAATCTAAAATTAAACAATTTATTTTCGATGGGTTAAAACCATAAATTAAGTTTCTTCAATTTTTTTTTTTTTTTTTCTAAGACGGTGAGTCTCTTCAAAAATCCATCCTAATGGAAATTATCTCAAAAATAAATTATTATTTTTTAATCAATTTTAATTGTCTATATTAAAAAATTTAATTATTTTTTTAAAAACTCGTTTTTAAGGATAATTAATTAATTTTTAAATGTTTCAATTTTATGCATATTTTCTTCCCATAAAATATGTTTAATCGGTTTTAAAAGCAATTTTTTAATCTTATACGAAAAATTAATTACGGGTATTATTTTTTAAATTTTTTTTATAACTAAATAAGTTTTTTAATTCCTTTATTAAGAAAAGCGAATTAAGTTTTAGAATGGTTTAGTAAAAAGAGAAAAAAATGCTGATTTCTTTAAGTAATTTCAAATGAAAAAATCACTGAATCGTGCTTTAAAAGGCGATTCAGATGCATATTTAAAACGATAGAGCATCTTCCTGAAATGAAATTGGTGATAAAATTACCATTTAACCCTACCTTGCTGTAGATAGGCACAGTTTTGTTCATCTTCCGGATCTTGTCCAAAGAATTCCAACCCGTTCGTCTGTAAAATAAGAGACCCGCTCTTCGTACGGAGTAACAGTTGAAATTGCGAAATGAGAGAAATGTTGTTTGAAGGGGGCACTATAACCTCGTCACCTGTCTTGGAAGAAATGGTACGTCGTACGTATGTTCTCCTCTCCACCCACTATGTGGTGCAGGTTCTGGATCGCCATCTGCAGAATACATAGAAATCCTACTGGTGGCATAAGGAGACGGGAAGTACAACTGTTCCCTGCTGTGCCCTAAACGAGCTTGTCTTTTCTCCCAAACGCTAAGCGGAACCGTATCTGTTGGCTTGGGAACTTCCGACTCTGTCCTTTGATCCTCTACAGGAAAAAGAATTGCTACGTTAAGATTTAGGTCAGAATAACTAAATAACTAACTTTTGTTCTATCTGTACCTTGCTGCACAGCTGGAGCTGATGAAATTTGGCATCTTCTCATAAGTATAACACAAGTAATAGTGGCTATTAAAACAAGAACTATGGTGGTGCACACGACAGGAATGATTATTTTCAATTGTTGATAAAATTGATTCTTATCGTGCTGCGATGATAACGGCGGTACCGTTGCTATAATTTAAGTAAAATTACAATTTAATGCATTAAATATCTTTATATTATTTTGCTTGAAGCTCATAATAATGAAATATTGTTTGCCATATCTTACCTCCAGTTATAGTTAGTGTAGCGAAAACGAATTCTGCTTCAGCAGATCCTGCATCATTGTGGGCAGTCATTAAAAGAACATACCAAGTCGCTGGCATTAGATCGGTAATAACAACGACTTTCTGTTCAGTGAGAACGTTATTAGACAATAATATCCATTCTTTTTGCACGCGTGGCTTGTATTGTATGACGAAAAAGTTGATGGGACATCCTCCACTCTGCCAACTTGAAAGATGCAACATAACAGAGGTGGAATTAATAGTCAATAAGGACTTCTTATCAGGTGAAATTGGAGCTAGACAATAAAAATAAAGATATAAATTTAAACATTTTGCTGCAAGCAAAGTACTTAATAAAACTTTGCATAAAAAACAGAAACATTTCAAATCTCATCATATTCTATTGTAAATATTTAATCTATAACTAAAACCAATTTATCTGCGTTGTTTTCTATTCAATAAACATTGTGCAATTATAGATATTTGCAGTTCCATTTTCATTATTACAACTTTCTCAAGAGTCTCCTTCATCTCTTGGTTAAGTGTTCTTAATGTTCTGTCATGTATCTCGATCTATATTATCCTTTTCTGTAAACCCTTGGGGAAATCAGGCTCAGTAATAGTTCGATTCGGTTGCCAATAAGACTAGAAACTATAGTAAATCCAAACCAGCAATCAACTATATCTACTGCTTTTTTAAAATCATTTATTAGTAGGATATTCTTTACAGATGTATTTTTCTTACCTGTACCGTCGGTTCTGCCAGAAATTACATCACTGGGTTGACCTCTACCCGCATTATTATACGCAACTAGATAAAACTGATATTTCATTCCGCATCGAAGAGTTTTAAATGTGTAACTCGTGCGATCGTCCGGTAATTGGATCTCTTCCCACTCCTTAATTTCAGATTTATGATAAATTATGTATCCTGAGTAAACAAAACAACCATGAGTGCCAAAGTTAGAAAAATAAACATTATTTTCTTTAATCGTTATGAGCTTTAGTAAAAAATTACCAGAAATTGGATTGTCATCTGAGTTAAGTGGTTTCCATGTCAAATAAATGGATGATGATGTAGAGGATACGATTTCTAATGCGGGACTCGCTGGAGGATCTGAAATAAATTTTAGATAAAAGAATTTATAAAGTAATAAAGAATTAAAATAACTTTTCGTCTGATAAGTCGTTTAAAATGCGAAAATTGGACATTTAAATGAAGCGAGAAAAGTAATAACGACTGCCTTTAGATTGCTAAAGGTATTTGTCTTTTATCGTAAGAAGTAATATGACTAATAAAAATAACAATATAATAGATTACGAAGAAGGAAGAGTTTCTATCATTTGTGGAAAAATGCCCAAAAAGTTTGTTAATCGCAGTTTGGTCTTTAACACGATATGATATACCGATCAAGCACTTCGAGTGTAATAATTCTTCAAAATGCATCACGTTAAATTGATAGTCTTTACTTTATTCGCTGAAACTTTTTAGTCACATTAAATCGCTTCAATATCTAGACAATTTTTGGTATCTTTAGTTTAAAAAAATAAATAATTTAGATTTTAGTAACAATTTCAATATATTGTGTAGACCAGTGGTTCTCGACCGGGCTCCATGTAACATTACTGGGGATCCACAGAAAACAAATACCGAATTCAAAGTTCACGGTGATATTTTAGTGTCCTATACGGTAATTCCACTTCAGAACAATTGTTTTACTGGGAATCAAATTTCTACAATAAATACATTGTCAATTTCTTTATTACTCATTTCTTGCATAAGGATTAAAATATAAATTATTTTAAACATTGAATACGTATACGATATATTAATATATATCTCATTGACAAAGGTCAAAAAGAGATTATAAAGCCGGGGTTTGTTAGGAGAATCTTATACCATCCCCGTCATGTCACTTGACAGTGACATTTCTGAACGTTTTCCTTTCTTTTTTTATTAGTGAAAAATATAAGGTTTTATTTTCTATGCAATGTCTATGGGGTACACAAAAAATTAAGAGGAAAAGGGTAAAATAAAGGCTGAGAACCACTGATGTAGACTAAAACAACAGAATTATCTTCAGTTTTAAATACATAAAAATTATATATTTTACTTAAGAATGATAGTTACTGTATATCTATAAATTTTCTGTGAGTCTTATAAATATATCTCGCATTATTTATAAAAATTATCAATAATATAATATCAATTATTATGAATTTATTATTGATTAACAAAGTCTTTTCACTTTAATATTTTATACAATTGAGGATAAATTCTTCATGAGTGAAACTATAAGTACAGTATAAAGATCTATCTTTAGAACGTTGTAAAGACCATTTGAATAAGTATAGAATTCCGAAATCTTGCTGCGCATATTTAAAACTTTAAAAAATTTTAAACAGAAGTAAATATTCTCTGTGTGTTTTTTTTAATCTAATCAATATAATTTTTTAAAAAGTTTTATTATTGATAAAATTATTGTTTAAAAATTTCATTAGCTTAATATAATTTCAGCGTACTTTAAAAGTTTTTAAAATGTAGATTTTTTTTAATTATAAATATGTACAAACTTGAAAAAAAACAATAAATAATATTCAAAGAAATCGATTCGTATATATATATATATATATTACATATATATATATATATTATATATATATATATATATGTAATTTTTTAATAGTAATATATATATATATATATATATATATATTACTATTAAAAAATTACATATAAGCAATATTGATCAAATCTACGGCTGTTTTATAAAACAAATATTGTTTTTCTAGCAATTTCTAAATCGACTATTGATTGATAAATAAAAAAATTATAGATTAAATGTCAGAAAAATTTTTGATCTTAAGTGAAAATCGTATTCTAACAGGTCCACGAACGCTTTATTTGCTGCATTTACTGTTGAATGATGGCCAAACTGATTTAAAGGCAAAAAAAGGATTGAAAGTAAAGCTATAAACATATTTGAATTAATTTTTTTCGAATAGTGTCAACGAGCCAACAAGTAGAAAGATGGTCTAGGTCTACGCTAAGAAAAACTCATTCACTTTCACTTCCATTTGCGAATAAAGTCGTGGAGGTTTCATAAATATGTGTAGTATGGTCTCTATGTCGATCAGATTTGAAGATCAAAACGAAAAATTTGAGGAAAAAAAGTCAAAGAAAAGTTGTAAAAAAAGGAAAGGAAATAGGAAAACGGAGGAAAAAAAAGAGTAAAAGAAATAAAAAAATAAAAACTAACAATGGAAAATAAAGAAGAGGAACAAGAATAGGAGTAAAAAAACATCCATAAAAGAGGAAGAATCAAGAATAAAGCTAACATAAAATCAAGAAATAATAATAATAAAAAAACAAAAAACATATGTAGCGATGCAGGAGGGAATCTCAACTTCACAAGAAAGTGTGTGTTATTCGACATTTAAATAGCAGTATACTGCAATGGATGTAATATGTTACATTAAAGTTTGATGAAGATAATATTTAAAGACTAAAAGCTCTTTTCATCTATTTTCATTCACCGAATATCTCTTTATTCCATTCGGTTCAATAAAAATTCACCTAATTTAAATATTATTATTATTATTTTTAATTTGAATTTATATTCATCATATTTACTTCAAGAGATAACATTAATTAACATATTCATTTTTCTAAAAATTTTAAGGTTTTAAAACAAATTAAATATGTATATTTTATATATTTTAAAAATTAACATTTTCCTATTATGCTTAGCAAATTATCACTTTTAGGAAATTGTGTTACAGTTTTCTAATTAAATATTAACACTCGTATAAAAGTGAATAGCGAATATAAAATTAATATTTAAAGTAAACAATTTCAATAAGAGTTAAAAGCATAAATTGCATTATTTTCTTACTTTTCTAACGTTATTTTAAAAAATTATTTAAGAAAATCTAACGAAAATATTCAGTATTAACGAAGAGTATTGAAGTTATCAATTATTCTTCGATTTATAAAATTTATATTGTTGATTAACGAAAAGCTGTTAGGAAACTTTATCAACTTACACGGTTTCCAAAATTGTTCTATTTATCAATTTTTTATCTTTTCCTTCTTTCACGAAAATTAGCGCTGAAATTTTATTGAATGATAAATTATTTCAATTAAAATTTAATTAAATACGAAACATTCTTTAATTTCGATTTCCTATCTTGATGTTTAACTAAATTTAGCGTAAAAATTTCCAATAAACACACTATAAATTTCTAATATACTAAGCTAATTTACATTTCATATGTTTTTCGAATAGCAAACGTCAAATTATCTCAAAATTTCAACGTATAAAATTGATATATTTTTTTAAATATTTTACTTTCGAAATGAACATTTGTTTAATGTTTTTATATATAAATTTAATTAAAAATTAAATATTTAAACATTTAAAGTATTATAATTCCGCTCTAAATGCTATCTTTTAATCAATTTTTTATTAAGAAAAGAAAGATTTTAATTTTTTTTTACGTGAAAAATAATTATTCTAGATATTTATTTTAAAAATATTTTTTTAATTATGACAATTTTATCGTGCGTTAAAGAAACATAAAGTAAGTGAAACGTAAAATTTCCTCTCTCAATGACATATAATACGTTTAAGCGCCTTACGTAGAATTGATACGTATTACAACTGTTTTCCGGATATTAATTTATTATATATTTATATATATATATATCTTTTTTACTTTATTTATAAAATATAAATTATTCTGTCTTTATTATTGATTATTTAACTCGAGATTATATACCTGTCAATTTTTTAAAGTAAAATTTCTACATTAATTTTAGTAAGAAGAGAGCATAATGCATCATCGAAACATTATTCAGAGTTCGGATTAGTGAGTAGATGCGTGTAAATGCTATGAGAGAATTGTTGTTGACTATCTGTTTCAGTATACGTTAATATATTCAGGAATCGACAGCTAGATAATATATAATCACAATAGGAAAATTTCAAGTGCGGGAGAGTATCGATCGTATTTGTTGTACAGGAATGGAGATTGGAACCACAAAAGGTTGAAAGATGAAACGTCCTAAAACAAAATGTATCTGTTCCCAGGAAAAAAAAAATTCACGTAGAAAAACATTACGAATCAAAATATCCGGATTCAAAACTTTGAAAAGTCATTACGGATAGGCAAAATTTAAAAAAATATATGAAGATAAATATTGAATATCAAAACATCGAAAGCCGAAAATATCTCGTATCTAAATATTTTGGTTTCAGATATTTCGAATTTTAAATATTTTAATGAAAATTTTTTAATATTTTATACGAAATTTAAACTTGGTAATCAAAAAATGTATATATTTAATTCGTATTAAACATTTGATTTATGCATCTATTATATTATATTGCAATTGGGTCTAACATAAAATCTAAAATGTAAACTTTTCGTGTTAAATGTATTTAAATTAAGTTCTTCGTTAAAATATATTCAGTTTAGTTCTGAATAATTCGACTTTTTTCTTTAAAAAATATGATATATTTGAATGAGACATTTAAAAATATTACGTTATACAAAATAAAGAATTATTAAGTTTAGTTTGAAGTTCGGAATTTTAACAGTTTAATTACAAAATTAATATTTAAAAATATATCAAAATCATTTATCATAATGCTTAAGACATTAATCGCATTAGATATTGATATCATTTTCAATGTCGTGACAGTTGGACTATTGTAATGATCATATTCTACTTAACATCTAGTGATAAATTACGCATTTTTTCCTCTCATTTATGTGACAAAAAGACTTATTATTAAGCATTTATTTCATTTTTAATCTATATGAATTGATTATTAAACAGTAATTGGCGTTTACATTAAACGAGTACCATACAATTTTGTGACTTTTTGATTATTATTTGTTATTAAATACGATTTAATAATCAACTCTAGAAATTATGCTTAATTCCTTGCATTCAAATAAATAAAACTATTTAGAGTATTTCTCGAAATAAGTACGGAGCCGATGTACTAGATCTTAAATGTGTATCACTCCGCCCTATAGCTAAACAACGAAGCTATGGCGCCAGTAAACAATAAAATACAACAGAATAAAAACTTTGAAAATTCAAACATCACGTTATATGACATCATTTGACGGTTTTCTTTTTTATACAGTAATCTCAAATTTCTTGAAAACATGTCGGAAATTTCAAATAGATTATAACTTTTCAAACATAACTTGTAATTTTTTAATAAACAATATATAGGCCTTATTATGTTCTGTTTTCTAAAGAGCACGGAACTATTTTCCTTTCCATATATAGACTAATAAATATATAATTAATTTTCTATTATAATTTAACTCTTTCTTTCCCATTCTTGCTATTTTTCTTAGTTTTTTAAAACATTTTGAGTCCTTAGGACTTGAAACAATTTGTGAAAGTTTCTAGTTTACCAGTTTTACATAAGAAGAGTTTAAAATGGAAGCATAAACGTGTACACTGTATATATAATATAAGAATTGAATTAAGGAAAATAACTGGCAATAAAATATTCGTTTATTGTCGTGAGTAAAAGATCAGATTGAAATTTGACTCGGATCCTCAAGATTTTTATGGGTAGTTAGGATCGGAACGTTATTGGTCATGTTCGACCATACAACATAAACCATTGAAATTCAAATCCACCAAAAGATATAAAACAGAAACCAATCATATGCTATATAACCCGTGAGGAATTTTAATCCTTGAGGATTTCTGATTCGAATCGATTTGAATCTGTAATTATTAAATGGACTGTACTAGTCAAAATCTCGCTCTTCATCCTCATTTGAAGATCCATTAGGCTACAATTCAATGTGACAGGACAAAATGGGAGTCAACATACAATACCGGAGTAAATATCCGGCAAACTTGGAAACGGAAAAGGTCCGGATTTCTGGATTTTCTGATTTACTGAACACAAGCTAAACGTATACTTAAATTATAAAATAAACAATGGAAAGTAAAGAACAAAACTGTTTTTAACACACCGTATGTCAGCAAACACTGGAACTGACGTCACGCGACGCGCACGCCATGGAAAACAAAGCGGCCACGCTGCGAACTACAAATATACTAAAGCCCGCTAAATTCAAAATTAGCCAGTTTCAAAAATATCAGGTTTTTTGGTAATTCCGAATTTCTGGAAGCCGGATATTTGATTCTCTACTGTGTAATTGCAATACGTTAAAAGTTCGCAATTCGAATCCATTCTAAACTACGAACACTATCAAAATCAAAAAGAAATTCAGGTTTTTATTTATTTTCATATTTATTTTTTTAATCGCTGTTATATGTATACACTCAAATAAATATATCAATATTTTCTTTTCCGGTAACAAAGTTCCTACAGGAAGTAATGCAAGGACATTTTGTTTGATATCATTTTTATCTGAAAGATACTAAAAGAGGTCATTGGAAAGAAAGATGGCATTATCTCCTAACAAAAATCAAACACAGATCCTGCAGATTTGAGCTTGGAGGATAATAAAATAATCTTGAAAAAATAATCGAAGAGATAAAATTAAATAATAATAATAACAATAAAAGAAAGTAGTTTCTTCCGATACTAAAATAATTTCAGTGAAAATAAGACGTCTCTTCTCAATTTGTGTTTGTTTGTTTAATAATTTATTAATTAAATAACTTTTAATTTAAAAATCTGTTTAATATTTAATATAATGCAAACGTACTGTACATATATAAATTCAAGTAAATTTTTAAAGTATAATTTTGTATTTTTGATTATCAGTGAATGCATCTATCAACAATTTGTCTATTTATTTTTATTATTATTTTAAAAGTTTTCTAAATTTTAAGATAAAATATGACAATGATTAAGGCTTGAGAGTAATGAAATGAAGCCCTAATCAGTTATAAATATAGGGCCTATTCTTCCGAAAGCCATAAAAAATATATAAATAAAATCGATAAAACAAATAAGACAGATTTTTCGCTATTTATCAAAAGAAACTTTTATTTATATCAATTTTATATCATGTTTTTCACATAAAAGATTAAATTTTGGGAGTTTTTCTGTGTTCAGAACCTGGACCAAATGATCCTGCTGTCCCCTTTATCTGGACCTGATAATAATATATACTGAATTCGTGTGATTATTTTGAAATATATTCCTACTGAAGAAAGGTCACAATTTATCATAAACATACGTCCAGATAATAGAGGCTATATTTCAATATTTATTATATTTAAATATGTTTATATATAATATATTTTTACAAATTTCAGATAATTAAAGTTTTAAATATTAAGCAAAATTATGGACTTTACAAGTTGCTTTATCTGTATTATGATATTTAGATACACAATATTGACTTTTCAACGTTTTGTCTTTCGATGACAATCTTGAATTGAAGATATTCTCGACATTATCCATAAATTAGTAATATATAAACTAGAATAAGAGATTCTCATTCGAACTATTGTAACTTATCTGCAGGAGAGTGGAAACTACTTACGAATAACCGAATCAATATTCAGATTCAATTTTAATAACAACAGAGATTCTCGGGAATAATATACCTCACACTGTTTAACATTTATTTAAATGCTGATTTCCTTGACCAATACCAAGATTAATTATTAAGTAGACGAGATATTAATGATAGAAGTTGGAAATAATATTTCTGAGCTATGAAGCAAATTAATAATCACGTTGAACCATTATATCATTCCTACAACATAATTTGTTAACTAATACATAGAGATCAGTCATTCTAAACAGCAATATAACCGAGTCGTTTCATAATGAGATATTGTATTATACTTAAAAATAAATATGGAATAATTAAACATTTTAAAATATTTTTAAATATATTTAAATTAAGTTGTAAAATTCAAAGAAGAATTGTGACGTTGCATAATTTATGACTTTATTTAAACGCTCGAGTATTGAAATCTAAGCTTATACTTCGTTGCCATCGACTTCGTTTCGCTAATATATTGTTTAACTATTATTCAGCTATCATTATTTTCTTTACACTTCGCTTCTCTAGCACTTGTTTTCTTCGCACCGTTTGCGAATAATGGCGAGAAACGATGTGAATATTCACTGACGTTAGTTTGGATCATAATAACTTTGTCGAAAGTGAGTTTGCAATATCTACTTCTTTTAGTTATCCCAATTTGTCTATAACATTTTTACAATATTTTGAACCAGATATGACTAGATAAAATTGAATTCAAGCATTTTTAATAAACTATTGCCGTGTTAATAGCCATCAAAAAGCTCATAATCATTCATAAATTCATAAGCAGTAAGGAACAGTTGATGCAACTGATAAGAATCAGCTTTCATTTAATTAATTTTCTACACGAAAATTTCTTCTATTAAGCTATCTGAATAATATATTCAATAAATTTACGAACAGATATTAAAAATTTTAATTTATAAAAATGTTTGCTATCATACTTAGTTTCATAATGCTTATACTTATAAGATAAAATTAAATCTTATTAAACAGGAATTATAACATTATCACAAAGGACAGTTGAACTTGTATACAAACTTTATTGAAGACTTACGGATCAACATTATGTTTAAAATTCCTTAATATTGCTTCTTTTATACGTATTTAATATTTAAAATATCAGATTAGTCGATAAACTATAGGAAATTTACGGTAAAAATGTTTAATAATGCTTAATAACTTGAAGATTTAACAAAAATATAGCCAAATTACTGCATTTCTAAAGAAATTTTAAAACTGTTTGATCAATTACTATTCCATTGCATTACATTGCATATTTTAATTTTCAAATAACTTTGAAATACTTGATACACTGTATAGTGTACAGCTTTCTAATACTAAAATAAGACGAAGTAATCAATAAGTCATTTTGAAATATCAAAATATTAATGCATATTTCAGACATCTGGCAATATACAATTTTACCTTAAGGAGAACGTATAGTATAAATTTATATTGTAAATGTCCCCTAAAGTAAAATTATGTAAGTAGAGCCATCGGACACAGAACTATAATGTACTGTACTGTACATTACTAAGCTCTCATTTATAATTTCGACTACATTAAGAGAAAGCATTAAAAATTTACAATATTAAAGAGCTTTACGTCTTACCGTTAACAGAAATGACATTCGAAAATATTTAATTCTGATTTCAAAATAAAAATATTTAAAAATTGATTATATGAAATGTATTGTAATGAAATTTAAATATATCCCGTATTTAAATTTAATTAATTTTTCGTTCTGAATTTTTCAACTGAAAACATGAATATATTTAATAAAGGCTAACAAAGAGCTTTCTGATAAAATCGATAGTTTATATATATTAAGTTAATTAATAAAAGTTATTTTATACCCGTTGGCTACAACTCATTATAGCTTCCATAACCTGGGGGTTAGATTCGTCATCATTCCGGAAACTAGCTTTAGGAACGATACCCAAATAACAAATATTAAATTGTACCAGACAATTTCCGCTTAATACAATCTTTGCAGACGTCAAACTATAATATTTAATCGATATTACTTAAAGGAACAGCAACTTTTGGTCTCATTTTTACAGTGTAATATCAAGAGATTTCGTGTCTATCAGCTTATCTTAAGTACAGAAAACGAAAGTAAAAAATATCAAAATATACCGTATTCTAAGGTCTGTGCAATGACTTCTTCGGATTTTGGACCCGTTCCTTTGGAATTAAAGGCTTGGACAATAATGGAGTATTTAGTATGTCTTCTGAGATTGGAAAGTTCGCATTCTTGATTATTACCAGGAGCAGCCACTGATGTCTTGTAGGTATAAAGCTCATTAACTTCTTTCATTTTGTAACCGACGTAATAACCTTCAATAATTCCATGTTGGTCTTCTTTAGCTGGAGGCTGTGAAGATATACAAAGAAGTGAATTAACCTTCTAAGGATTTGTTCTCGATTATAGCAAGGCAGGATGTCTTCTTGTGTTCTTTAAAAATAAACTTTACATTATTATCTCGAGATTTCTGTTCTTCTTTGTTTTTATACGGAAATTTGCTAATAAAGTATAATGAGAACTTTTTTTTAATGTAACTTACATATTAATTTCAGAATTAATAATGCAATTTGGTTATTTTCTCTTTACTACTAATTTCTAACAGTAGATTTTTTTAATACAAATTATTTCTAAATCATAAATTTAATTTTAAGAGAAGGAGCAGAAGCATTCATACTTTGTTTAAAAATATAATTTAATTTAAAGATATGATTCTTTTCTTTTTAATTTGTCTTTAAGCATTAAATTAGATCTATAACTCGTTAGTTTAATTGTAATGTAAATGTTTCAATTATTAATTTTAATGTTTATTATTATAATTAATATTTTTATAGAAAATATTTGGTGGTTTCTTTTATTTTTTGTAATATTGGAAAAAGACTTTGCCTTATAATTTCGATAGAAGCAAGGTTTTCAATATAATAATATTTTGCTATGTTGGTAAAAACGTTTATTTTTAATACATAAAAAGTTCAAATGTTATTATAAAACAGGATATAAATAAATTAAATTGATATAAATGAAAAGTTAATATTGAAAAAAATATATGAGATCTTGCTTCTACAGGTTTATTAATATACATTATCTATATAAAGGCATTTATACATTAATACAGTAAAACTTTTTCATCTCTTACTCGATTATCCGTCAGTCTCTGTAACTGTTACGTCACTGAACTGCGTCACTTGTCTGAGAATAGTAACATTATTTTCATTATTTCACGCTATTATTATTCTCATTATTTTATGATAAAAAGCGTTAAAAGCGATGAAGCACTAATGCGAAATGTAACAACCGTGAATGGGTGTAAAAGTAAGAAAGATGAAGTAGTTAGCAACAGACGCAAAACCATAATTAACCAGAATAAAGCCGAAATGGTGACGTCAAAGTGCATTGAATGGTTCGAAATGCAGGTAGAAGTAGAGACAACCCAAGTGCTACTAAAACGTAATTTCGCAACACAGGTTCTGTGAAGCTAGGAATGCACTGAAACAAAAATAAATTATTGATAATTTTTTAAAATATTCGCTTGTAACTTTAATGTCCGTCGATACGTTAAACTTTAATATTATATAAATAATTTTTAGATATTTCCATTATCCGTGTTGCCCTTTCTCCGTCAAACTCTCGATCCTGATATCGTCGGATTATTAAAGTCTTGCTATATATAAACATACAGCATTTAATTTTCTCTCGTTTTTAATAAAAATAAAGGCTAATAGAGTACCTCCTCGTATAATAACAACATAACTAACAGCAATATAATGAAAAGCTGTTTACAATACAGCTTTATAAAGGAAGAAAAATGTTTTTCAATACATAAAAATACTCAATCCAGGAACGGAGATTAGTAAGTAGAAACAATAATACACGATTATCGAACAGGAAATAGAAATTAGTACACAAAAATAATAATGATATTTTCGTGATAAAAAACTGCTATTAATACATAAACGCATATCAGTAAGAACTGGCATTAATAAATGGAAGGACATCACAAAAAAAATGGAAGACTAATAACAGAAAGTGTGATAACAATACAAAGACATATCACAAACGAGAACACTGATATCGGTATCAATAACGATATCGCAAAGAAAGCAACATCAGTACAAGGATGTTAATATCGATTATTATGATTTTTTGCAAAGTATCGTAATAATCGATATTGACATTCTATACTTTTAATCTATTATATTCGTGTTTATATACAACGATCTCATCAGGTCGAACTACTTTCAATTAGTTTTCCTAGTTTTTTAATTATTTACGTTAATTAAAAATTTAATTAAAATTATAAATAAACTACAATATAAAAAATGATAAATAATATAAGTCCTCTGTTCTACACAAAATAATTTGTGAAGATTAAAGGGCACGCGTCATATATTTACCAGTAGAAAATCAAGAACTTTTTAAAATATACGCAAAATTAAATTCACTTTAAAATATAAGGGCCACCTCTCAACAACGGCTTTTTTTAAATATAAAAATGCATACAAAATAACCTCCGAATGACGGCCATTTTTAACGCTTCCTCAGTAGCCGTTGTCCAGAGGTTTGACTGAATATTATAATTTAAATATTTTAAAAATTTTAGGAAAAAAACAAAATGTGTTTTAATAATTTAAATATAAATAACAGAGGAAAAAAACAAATATTTTTTAATAATTTAAATAAAATTGGATTAACACAAATGGAAATGCTATATAAAATTTTATGATATAAAATAAAAATAATTTATTAGATCTATAAGACGTTCGAAGAGAATTTAAAGTTTAATATATCATTAAATTCACTTTAGAAAATTCGTCAAGAAAGTTTTTTGATACAAAAACTTTAAAAATCCTTCCCTTAAGACCACTGTTATACACCGATAAAAACCTGCACCATTATTCAAAGAAATATAATGTACACAGGACATAGTTACAGTTTGAACTTTATTTTTTTTTTAAATTACGATTTTCTATGATAACATTTTGACAGTTGAGATATAATATAAAAAATAATAATAATAATAATAGCAATAACAAAAAAAGAAGAAGAAAGATTTTTGAAAAACGGTCAAGAGAAATTTATTTGAAAAATGCAAGATCCGATACGTGATCTGTGATGAATTGAAATATTGAAATATGCGAAATATGTGATGAATTGAAAAATCAAATTTCAAAACTGATGGAAGAATGGAAAAAAAAAGGAAAACACAAAAAAAATGCAGATTTTTTACACAAGTGTGACTTTAAAGAAACTATTTTAAAAATTTATAATATAATAAAGTTACTGGATAGAATATTTTATTTGTATAATATATTAAGAAAAAATAACATATCTTTTCTAATAAATGTTTTATTATTTATTCATGTTTTAGTAATAGTATTAAAATATTTACGTTTGTTCTTGTATATTGTATTTGTTTTATATAAACAAAAAAAATTTTTTAGAATATAATTTAGGAAATTTTTTTAAACTAAAATATAATATATATATATATATATATATTATATATAATTAATATTAATTCAAGATTAAGAGGGAAGAAATAATTTTTAAAGCTAGAAATTGGAAGGAAAATATTAATTAACAAAAAACGCATTATCTAGATGATCATTATTAATTTTAATAAAAAAAAAGGCTTATATATTATTAACTCTCCTCTTTCGAGCTTGTATTTAGAAATTTAAATTATGTACAGTACAAGACATTGAAAAAATTTAAAATAATTATATTGAAATAATGAACAATTTTTTTTATATCTTTTCTTCATTTGTAGAGTTTTCATATTTGTTTTTAAATAATTAAAATTCGATTTTTTTTTTTTACGATTTCGAAAACAACTTAATGACAATGTTTTGTATGTTCGTTTGTCTATGTGTACTCGATAAATATTTCAAAAATCGCTTCAAGACGAAGATATAAATTGTCAGAGTAGTTTTCAAAATTCATATAAATTTTCTATAAAATTAGAAAATAATTCGATTTAATTGTGTTTTTCCCCCTCTTATTTTATATTGAAAATAGTATTCAGCTTTCTTCATTTTAAAACGTGAATTTAAAAACTATATTTTTTATTATTTACATAATTAATTATTATTATTACATTAACGTTACTAAAATACTCTTAAATTTATTTCCTAAACAAACAAGACATTTTCAAAGAAAAAATTAATTAATTAATTTCTAATTTTTAAAAAAAGAACATAAAGTAATTTTGTATAGAGATATTTTTGATAAAAGATAAAAGGGGGAAAAATCTATATTTTGAGAGTAAAAACAAGTAGGAAAAAAACTTCTTATAGAATTAGTTTACTTCAATACGCGGTCTTAAAATAACAGAACTCACAGAATAGAATTTGATCAATCTTTCACAAAGTTTTTTTTCCCCTTCTTCCTAAATAACATCACATATAGATTTTCGATATAAAAGTTTTTCTTTGTCTAAAATACCAATAACTAGTTAGCAAATTCATTTCTTACAACATTCTCCCCTTCTTTCTTTAAGAAAATTTATGATACTGCATTGATTTCGATTATTCATTCATTTTGAAAATAAAAACAAAACAAAAAAAAATATATTGCCTACTAAACAATGCTTCGAAGATAAATTTTAAGCTACATTTAGGTATTATACTTTAAAAAATTAAATAGGATTGTTTGTAATAAATAAATAAATAAAGGTTTACCTTCCATTGAACTTGTATGGTATGTGAACTAGTAGCGATTGCTCTAACGTTACGAGGTGCACTACTGGGAGCTGTAATAATAAAATAAAGTTTTAAAATTAGGATGATACGTAACTCAATTGGTGATATTTGAGAATATTTTTATAAAGCTGATATCAAACTGTATTTAATATTACCTTCTGCTTCGGTAATAACTGTTATACTATCGCTCGGCTCACTTCTTCCGAGTGCATTCTCAGCTATCAATCTCAGGTGATAAGACGTTTGTGGCGCGAGTCCTTGTAAAGTATACGTGTTTTCGTTTCCATCTATCTTTTCAACACCAGGAGATGTCCAGGAATCTGGTAAAAGATTCGCATTCAAACTTTATGGACTGTTTGAGTTTTTTTCTTTTTTCTTTTAGAAAAAAGTTTCTGTAAAAATTACTTTACTGAAACATGTTTGGGTGATGCGGTAAGTTTTAAACATAAATAAACCCAACGCTATTATTTTTATAGGAAATATAATAAAATTTACCTTAATGCTTTAAATTTGATAAGATAAGAAATTATCTTTTTAAAATGTCGGTAAGTTTTTATAACTTTCGGAATATAAAAAGAAAAATGGTAGAAGTTTATGTTAACGCGATTACTTTGTTCTCTTGGCTTAATAGGATTTATAAAATATTTTATGTAAATTTTTATAGATTATTTATTAAAATAATTTATTACAGGTTAAAAATTATGTAAATTTTTAATTATGTCGATTACTGATAGTTTATTTGAGGTTTCTGTACCAGATGTTTGTTTATATTCCAATATATATTTAATAATAGGACTGTTTCCACTGTAAGGAGGAGACCAGGAGATGGTAACGCTTCGACTCGCTTTTGAGTTGATATTTATGCTTGTTATTTTATCTGGAGTCTCTGAAAATATTTTAAAATATTTATAATTTATAAAAGTTTCAAATAACATCACTATTTATTTAATGTATAACATTATTTTAACAGTGCTTTAAATCATAAAATCATTCTAGTAAGTGTTACGTACAAATGTGACGAATTCGGAAGCGCGTTAAGAAGAAAATTTATAAACATTTTTATATAAAAATCCGAAATATTTATACGAAAGAACTCCTTAAATTATAAATATATACATTAAACATACACGAAGATATATAGCTTTACCTAAATGTGTTAGTTTATCAAGACGAGAAGTTACCTAAATATTAAAACTCCTGATGTTGACTGTTATTATACCGATAACGATAATGTTTACATGTTATCTACACTCGGTGCATCATGGTATAAGTCACAGCTAACATTATATTTACTTGCAAAAATAGATCAGTTTGGTCTGAATCGATAAAGAGGAGGATGCAATATTATGTCGTTGTAGTAATGGACAAGAAGCTACATGTTCAGCCTGAGGATAGTATCTTAAAAGGTTCCTCTTATATTTTCTGACATATGGATAGATGCGTCTTACCTTGAACAACTATCTGAAAATTTGTATCGTCCTTTCCATAGGAATTCTCTCCTGTGCATGTAAAAACAGCTGAATCACGTCTGCTTGTCGACGGAATGCGGATGGTAAATATAACAGAACTCGTGCTTGTACGTATTTGCTCTTCAGATACATATCTGGAATGTAAAAGTATTCATTGTAAGATCATTCACGTATACAGACATATTATACTGTAGTAAATAACCATATATAACAGCTATAAGTGAAAATTTTGTGATAGACTGCAGCATTATTTTAAGTAATGTCTTTAAAGTTGAGTTTATTTTTTATCATTTCTATCATTCATCTTAGAATTTTTGTTTGTTCTTCTTCTTTTTGATTAAAACTAATTGAAAACAAAAATTTCAATTAAAACGACTAATTAGAACTTTTCATTTTTGAACTGGTTCTTTGATGAATAAGTTATAACAAAAATACAAAAATAAAATAAAACTAATTTAATAAATTTATATAATAATAGAAAAATATACTGTGTGTATATTTATATATATAAACTAATCATAAGTATATATACTATTTACTTTATTTTTTCCAATTAAAGAAAAATACAAAGTTAATTTTAATAACTAATGAAAACTACAGATAAAAGAATTTATGCTAGAATAGGTTTACTCGGTGTAAGAATAGTTAATTTTATAATATTTTAATATTAAAATGTTAAATTTTAATGACGTAGAATTAAATTATAAGCAAACTGTTACCTATACAGTAATAAATTACATTTAATTACACTATCGAAGCGATAATCGATAGTCATTAATGGAAAATGTCAGTAACTAAAAATGACAAGGATTAATTCTTCTCAAAATACCCACAAACTATTAAACAATTAATTATTATTATTATTATTATAGAAAATAAAAGTAATATTTTAAATTTTTATATTTGCATAAAATTTTAATTTAGATATTATATTTACAACAGTATTTATATAAATATACATATATATACAAGTATAATGTTCCATTTTATTATTATTAAAGAATAAATTCAGTTTTTAAACAAACAAAATTTATTACATATTAATTTTAATATAAAAATAATATTAAATATATATTTATGCCATAGATATTTTACGTTTTTTTTAACGTAACGCATATTTAATTATAATTTCATCTCGAAACATTAAACGAATGACTTCATCACAAAAAAAATAAATAAACGAATTTCAATTTTATTAATAATAAATTATCAACTTTGAAAAATAACAATTTAAATATATATTACAACAATTTATCTTTTAAAAATCGATATTGTTGTTAAATTCCTTTCCTTTTTTCTAGAATAAATAAAATTTATAACAACTTAAAATAATTTTAATTAAATTATATTTACTTAAATATAACTGTATAAATTTAAATATAAATTTCATGTTTAAGAGTTTAGAAATCTTTAAAAAGTTGTTAGTAGACATCTTGTATTACATTCTTCTCCTTATGTTTTTGTCATCCTTGATTAAACAAATAATATAACAAATAATATCGAGCGTACAATGCGAAACAGGATATGACAGTTTCATTAACATTTTTCGAAGGAAAAATTAATATATCCGTGTCCTTACTTCATTACAAGTACCATCAACAATCAATACTTATTCACTTCTCACATATTAAACCAGGGACGTTGGGTTCGAAAGAAAATGAAGCCAATTTAAAAAGTTGCTGCAGGGAATACGAGAATGAGCAGATGGAAAATATTGGATCTATTCAATGTTGATACTTTTTCATAAAAAAATAAAGTAAAAAATGTATCTCTTCTTCCATAACCAATCGTCACTTTCGCGTTAAGTACGAAAAAACTGTTTTATATATACGCGCGTGTGTGTTTGGATTATTTTTTTTACTATTTGATGTATATTTTTCTTGAAAATATTTCAAATTTACTATTTTAGGTTGTAATTTCGTGTTGAGAAAACATTTTCTGTCAATAGCATCTATAGCACGCAACCTTTACCACTTAAAAGCACTTATATACTCTTCTATTTACAAAATATACCATCTGAAAATAATTCGATTCGACAGGAAATAAATGAGAAAATATTTTAACTTAACTATATTTTAAAAAACAAAATGATTTTATAGTTTATAAAAATGGTAAATGGTAAGAAAAATATAACAAACCTAGGTTCGAATTCGGGATTAAAGCTATGTCCGTCTCTGCTCCACGTTATAGCAATAGGTTTCTCACCGAATACTTCGCAATTTAATGTTATAGATTCTCCCCTACGAACAGTTTCTGTATGAAATTTCTTCTGGAAGTGAGCGGGAACTATGGAAGAAATTAATTGTTAAAAATGTATAAGTAATCATTTAAAGAAGTAGACATTTATCAAGCAATTATCCCGAAGAAGTGCGAGAGATGCGAAATTAGTTTTAGTTAATCGACAAGGACTAATTTACAGGCTTTAATTATTTGATTCATTTATCGCAATGACAATTAGAATTAACATGTAAGAGAACCATTAATCGCCCAATTGATTGATTATCTATTGATGAACCTCGCCCAAGAATAATTCGTGTTGACATTAATAAACTCTCAAAGAAAGTCATTTTTAGATTTTCGAATAGAAAAAGAAAAAAATAATCATGAAAGTAATTTAAATATGCTACTCATTACCGGAAACATTGATCTATTAAAGTATATAATTTTTATTGGAAAATTTATTTAGCCTATTCTACATATATGTACGATTTTAAACAATCATTTCAATAATTTAATTTTTAGACAGCTGTTTAAAATAATGATTTATTTAATTCAATTAAGTAATTTTTGTAACTAAATTAAGATAAAATGATGAAATTATTTAAATACGTTTTACTGCGTAAAAATTTATTAAAAAGAAAAAAAAGAAAGAAAATAGCTCTAAAATAATTTTTTTGATGTCACCAGAAAGCTCATTGAAGAAATCTTTTGACAAAAACTAATTTTGTCGATAGCTTTTAATAAATTAATGATATTTTATGCTATTTAATTAACAAGAAATCTCTTATCTTATAATTAACGTACCGAATACGGATTGGCACTTAAGAAGAAAGATAAGATTATTTATTTATTTTTTTAACGTTTACTGAACTAAATTTTATAAAAATATTTATTAACTATTATATTATTTTTTAAAATTTACTTTAAAAAATTTTTTTCTTATATAAATTTAATACTGATAAACGATAATTTAATGAAAAATAAAGAAAACAATACCATGCACATTCAATTTAACAACTGTGCCAAGACCAGAACCAACGTCGTTATTTGCTTGACACATATAATTTCCTTCGTCTTCTTTTATACTTTCTTTTATAGACAAAGAACCATTCTCTAATATTTGAATATTTTGACTGCTGATAATTACTTGAAAATCCGTTTCTGAATCACCTGCACAGCATTAAAATAAATAAACAAACAAATTACCTCTTTGCCATTTCTCATACATAAAAAGAGAAAAACAAATAGTTTACTTTATTTTATTTTTTGAAAATATTCTTCGAAAAATAATCATTTTTCATATAAAATAAATCGTTTTATGAACGTAATAAATAAATCAATAAATATACCTTACCACCAGACTTTTTCCATCGAATAACTGGTTCAGGAAATCCTTGTGCTTGACAATCGAATAAAACTGCTTGTCCCATCACAACAGATTTATCATTCGGTTCTTTGCTCCATTTTGGGGGTACTGTAAACAAATTTTCCTATTTTAAGCCATCTCTTAATGCATTGAATATCGTATTACTTGTTTTCTTACCTCGAACGACCATAACCGCCGTGTAATTAGTTTGTGCTGCAGGATTACTAGCAATGCACGTGTAGTTACCATTGTGATGTTGAGAGACGGATGGTACGGATAAAAGTGAAGTAAACTCTGTGGCCATTGTAATTGTAGCATGTAAATCTTTAGAAAGTGATTGACCGTCTTTCAACCAACGAATCTGTATGGGAAGATCTCCTGCGGATACTACACAAGGAACGCTAGCTCTTCTTCCTTCGGTGAGATCAGTAGGAAAAAAGAAGGGTACTAGAACTGGAGGTGCTGAAAGATAGCGATAATAGAAAGAAAAGCTCTATACGTCTAGAATTATATGAAATGTAATAAACAATTACACAAATCTTAATGATAAAAACTTGGTTTTGTGTGAAATTTATATTTTTCTTGGAGATTACGTGATTATTCGACTTAGTATCGTTTAATTATGCTACAGAATTATGTAAGTTGTTTAAAACTTCACATGAGTCAAATACAAAATCTTGTTAAATTTCCTGGAGTATAGTTAATAAATGATTATTCTGCAACAGAAAGTTTTGTAAATTTCAAAACTAATTCTTCTCTACCCTTCGGTTGTTAAAAGTTCCCACAATGATAATAAAATTGTATACAAATCCCAAATTGAAACTTGTTCTCCCCCTAAGAAATTTTTATATGAGTCTTAACAGGAGAATTCACCACTCAATGGCCACTAATTGCCTCAACAGTTGTAGATGATGAGGTGAGGTCCCAGAGGACATCTTGCTAATCATGTGGAAATTAGCCATTGCCAAGGATAGAATTAGATACAACTGAATCTAGAATTAGAAAAGAGAATTGTTTCCTATCCAACTAGAAATTAATGCAACAAGTTATATTACAATTGAAACTGATAAAATGTTTTATATTGTTCGAAAGTGAGATTTTATCTACTTAGAAAAAATTATGTGAAGGCAATAAAAGAGATCTAATTATAAGAAACATTGTTTTAAAAAACAATTACAATTGTGGTTAGAATTTTTATATAAGTTTTTAAAATCGTAAAAGCAGTAATTAATTAAAATAATACCATTAGAAGATAAGGTAAAGAATGATATTTAGTTGTATCAACTTGGCAATCTTGACATTGGAAAGAGAAGATTGTTATCAATAGTGACAAGTTAATAGACAAATAAGCCGATCCATTTGATTCCTGACAGGATATTTGTGACATAAGTGATTCGTCTGATGACCCAATTGATATGTCGATAGATGTAAAAGCTACATTTCATTCCTTTTAGGAATTTTTAAAGATAATTTACTGTACTATTTTCCGCATAATTATAAAAGTTTTAATTGGATTTAATAATATTTAAATTAATTTCCGCGTTAAAAAAATATGAATTACTTTTAAAACGACTAAATAATTTTTGGGTGAACAATGCACATTGTTTAAAAAAATGTTTTGTTTTACCTTCACAATATATCTCAATCTATTCACTCGCTTCTTAATTAATTATGTAAAGGAATTTCAAGTAATTTGTCTTAGTTTAACAGTAAATTTTTTAAAGTATAAATGTATTAAGTGTTTATCTTTGCAATGTTAAGAAAATTAATTTTCCACATATTCTATCGATAAAATAATAATAATAAAAATAAGAGCCATAATTTAAGTTTTAATACAAGAAACTTGCTAAAAATCTAGTAGTAATTTCAATTAAAATTTATTTACGGGTGATTTTAAAACGATTTTTCTAATTTTATTTATTTTTTTGCAAGTCTTTGCTATTATCCTGGCAAATGCATTGCTAAAAAGGATGGTGAAAACAGAATAAATCAAATTAAATGCCAACTACATTTACATTTGGTGGATCTTGTGCAGCATTGAAAGCCGAATATTCTAGTGTTAAAGAAAAGTAAACTATCTACTTTAAAAGTTGATTATTTGCGATTCTTTCAAAAACATTATATAATTATTTTCAACAAAAATGGATCGTATTTTCTTCCATTTTCTAACAAAAAAGTCACTTTTTAACGAAACATTCAAAGAGAATTTATTAGATTCAATTAGTAAATTTGCAATCGATCAATCTTTGTACAAGTGATTGAATTGAATGAAAGGTAATTGGAAAGATATAATTCGAGTTGAAAGATCAAATAAAACTTTCCGAGTAAATATATCCATTCTAGCATACTTGTACCGATTGATTCAGTCGTTCCTATCATCTCACGAGTAAAGTACAACTCAAAGCCTATATCAGACTGAAAAAAATAATAAAATAAAAAAAATATTCTGCTAAGAATTCTTTTTTCTTCAGAAAATATAAAATTCCTTTTCTTTAACCAAGTGAAGCAATTCAAAAACTTAGAAAGGAATCTTTCTTAAAACTAACCCACAAAAAAGACAATTTAAAGTTATACAAAATATCAATTCAATTTTAAAATAAATGACTTTAATTTATAAAAGTTAAAATTGTTAAATAGGTAGAATCTATATAAAATAAGTTGTTTTTATACAAAGGAGAAAAAATATTTTTTCCAATTATTCCTTTCGAAAATTCACTATTTTTGTAGATATTTTTCCATCCTTTCCTTTGATAAAAACAAATCACTTAAACACAAAGAAAAGGAAAATGTTTTATTTTTAAAAGAATCCATTTAATTAAGAATAGAAGGTAGAAGACAGATTAAGCACAATACTCAAAAATCTTTTTATTTCCATTATTTATTTCATTTTTAAAATTGTGAAATCAGAAAATCCAATTAAGAATTTTAGTGATTTTATAAAGATTACCAAAGAAAAATGACAATAAGCAATTTTTCTTCCAATAAAAACAGTTTTTCCACCCTTCATAAAAAATAATAATAATAACAAATAATACTAATAATGTAATGAAAATTATGAAAGTGGTTTTTATTTATTTTTGTAATTTATATTTGAGACGAATTTCTTTTCTTAGAAAGTAGAATTATTGTAAAGCCGGTACTAATTATCTCACGTTAAATCCGACCTAAGTAGTCTGAGAGCATTAATGTGAAGTATCTTTGACCCTGTATTAATAATGGAGACTTGATTAATAGGTAATTTGATATTGGAAATATGATTGAATTGCAAACACTTTTCTGGTTAATGAGAACATATCCTTTCGATTAAATATATTATTTTCATTTAATTGTTACAAAGTTCAATATTTTATTAAGAAAGTTTTCTTTTAATTGCAAAAATATTTACTTTTCATCTCACTCTCTTACTCATCTTTTATAAATATAAAAATTATTTCATTCTGTATAAATTGAAAAATAAAAATCATTTAAAATAATTTCATAAATTAAAAATATAAAATAACATTTATTATAAAGTAACACGTAAATAAATAAAATTTTACTAGAAATATTTGAGATAATAATTGAAAAAAAAAATGTATTAAAAATGTATAATAATTTATTTTAAAGAATAATTCTCTCGATTTATTAAGAATAAATTTCTTTTTCTTGTATTTACTTCATCACCACATAAAGTATATTCATTTAATATATATAAACTCATTCGTTTTCAATAAAAATTAATTTATTTATAAATCTTATATTTAATTTACATATTTAAATCAATTTAATAATAATAAAAAGTGATGATACCCGTTAAAAATTACTATAGACTGATTAATATTTCGTAACAGCTTTAAAGAATTTTAAAATAATTAAGTCATATTTAACGTAATAATTTATAATTAACAATATAAAAGTTTATATTTTTAAAATTATTTTTCCATACATTTCTAACAATAGACTTTTTTCATATATCTACTCCTATTTTAAAGATTTAATACAATAGAATACCGTATTTAATAATTTCTTGAATTATTTATTTAGTTGTATGTATTATTTATGAAGTATTCATTGATAAATATTTGATTAGATAAATTCAACCTAAAGATCTACAAAAAAAAAAATCTTGAGCATACAAAAAAGCAATTTAATCTTTAAAGGAAAATATCTTTTGAAGGATGGATTGTACGTCTGTATGTACAATAAATAATCTTTAAAATTTCAAGATAAACTGAATTATTTCAAGTTTAATTTCTTCCTTTAACGTATACAACAAAATTTCAAAAAGAAAGGGGAAAAAAAATCTATATTTCTGAAAGAATTTTTTACTAAAATATAACAAAAATATTTGACAAAAATCCTTCATTACATAAGACTATTCTATATTATCGCTTCAGCATTTGTGAAAGTAATTATAGGGTGTAATTTTAATACTAAACATACCATTCCATTATCTACTTTGTAAAAAAGATAATAAAAAATATATAAAAAAAACAGTTGATTTTTCAATAACTAAAGCAAACATTAATATTGAAAAATTTTTGTCCTAGGTTTTTTTTTAATTGAAAATTATTCGAGAATGAAACTTTACTTATCAAACGTTTAAAAAAACCGTAAATTACAACTACAACTTTGTTCATATGTAGGCATAAGCTACGGTTCGATAAATAGCAGGACACTCATTAAAAACAAATATTTAATCTACATTTTTCATATACTATTTCCTTAAAGCAAATCTTTTTACTTTATTCTTATGCACATTGATCTACATTTAAATAGATCATTACTGTGTGGATTTCTAACTTGTATGAAGTTATACAAACCGTATACTACTTTGATTAAAACATCAAACAAGTTGAAATGTTTTTATGGTATAATTATATTATAAAAACAGTTAAATTTCTTCCATTAAAACATTTAAAATTGATACGGTTTCGTTTAAAAATTGTAATTTCTTCACCTTTTAAATTAGAGTTTTAATGTAAACCAAAAGAAAAATATTAAATTATAATTAAAATTGTTAATTAGTTTTAAAATGTAAATTTATCTTATATGAATACAGCAAGTTTCTAGTTTAAATAAACAATTTTTATATATAAAAGTAATTGTATATAATTATACGAGTCTTTAATTAAAGAAATGAAATGTAAAAATAATACAAAGCAACTCTTTAGCGCCAGGAAACAATTTAATAAAGTAATTATAATTAAGAGTAAGTTTAGCATAATTTTACTTATGTTAATCGTCATTAATTAAAATTATAAATACTCATCAACACAGTTTTCAAACATAAATTTAAATGTTATTAAATAATTTAATTTTCTTATCAAACTTCTATGTATATATACATTAATTAGTTAAATGAATAAAATTTATAAAATTATATAATTAAACAACAAAATGACTTAAATTTAATCATAAATTATAAGTAATAACTGGCAACAAAAATGGACCACTACATTAAGCATTAGCGGAAATTTAAAAGCTTAAAAATGAAGAAAACACGAATATTTAATGGCACATTATTTGAAATTTTTATAGAACTTTCTTAACGATATTGGTTTGATTTGCAAAACGTGTAACAAACTGAGAAAATAAAAGGCAATGCATCAATAAAAATCTTGTTTTTCAAATGAACAAAGGCATTAAAATTCTGGTTTTAATGTCTCGCTGGAAACAATGTTAATTTTTAAAAGATTTCGAATGTTTAAAACAACTTTTTACAGATTATAAATCGTCATTAAATTACCAAAAGTATTTCCATTTCCTGTTTAGTGTAGAATAATACTAATTGAATTAGTTACATCTACAGAAAGGAATGCACTGATTTAAATGTCTGCAGTTATTATAATGAATAGAGCCATATTAATGCACGATAATATTCTTAACGTTTTCGCTTAATTAGTTAATTATTTTATCTGCATATTTCAACAAAACCTTACGTTTTAATAAATCTCGAATGTAATAAATACGTTCGGATAAAGAATCTAATGGTTGCATTAAAAACCTTTCTCGTGCTTCTGTCACAAGATATATGTACGTATCCATAGATACAATCAGGTCAGCACAAGTTATTCTCGGAATTTAAGGTATTTTGAGTATCCAGGACTTTGGTATGTCTTCCTACTAGATGACAGTGTCCACATATCTGTGACATTGGTCTGTTATATCTCTTCATCCACTATCCTGTTTTGATGTATTTCGGCAAATATTTTCCCCATTATTCCCCATTATTGGATATCTTATTTTTTACTTTTTGTTTTTTTCAAATATTTCTCTCTTTTCTTCTTAAAATATATAATTTTCAAACTTGTACAACACGCGAATGAAAATTATTTTAAATTTCTAACATTTGAATTTCATTTAAATAAGAATTTTACACGTTATTTTTCTTTTTGCATTTACGAAAGGAAACATCAAATTTTCTACATTTCTCTTATATATATTTTTAAAAAATTCTATAAATTAATTAATTGAATTTAGATAAAGTTCATTAAAATTGAGTTTTTTTAAACTAAAAATTCTATTTTTCCTTCCCTTGATATACTAATTTGTTAAGTGCAAAGTTAAATTATATAATTCTATCTAAATATGTGGAAAAACCATTATCAATAATGCAAATAATTTAATTTTATTCTTATTTAAAAACAATATCAGATGTAATTAATTAGATTGGTTAGAAAACAAAATTAAACTTATTTATTTCTTCAATTCATGAAATAAAAATCTAAATATATAAATATATTTTTTATATAAATTTATTACTAAATATTTATTCTTCTATAAAAGACTTCAAATTTATCTTTTAAATAAATAATCACGTGTTTGCAAATAATATTAAGATATTTTTCTAGGATATAATCGAATTCTAACATATTACATTTTATCAATATTTGATAATTGTCTGTCAGTAACGCTCTATATGTCAAAAATATCTAATGGAAAATCTAATCAATTGCACTGCACTTATATATGAAGCAATTACATGTAAAAAATTCACACTTTTTTTTAATTTTCAAGTAAAATAATTCGTTTTAACGTTATGCAACTTTGAAGTTTCGTTGCGTAAATAAATTAAAGGAAAAAAAAACTCATGATAATTTTAAACAATCGATATATTGAAAAAATGTTATTTTTAGAATATATTTCATGCATTTTACAATAAAATTATGAATAATTTTTACAATATTTTCTAAAATTAACGACACATCGACTCGAACGATAATATTTCAATAATAATTTATAACAAAACTTTCAGATAAAAGAATCTTACTCGTATATATTATAATAATGTATACAAAGTAATGCTTAAAATGCTATTTTGTTAACAATTTTTAATTGATAATTCCATTAGAAATGTCGAAATTATTTTAAAAATACGGCTCTTATAATGAATAGAAAATAATAAGGGGTCCGCGATTCACTAATTTGCGACTCTAATATTATTATACATTTTAAAATACAAAAATAATTATAAGAAATAACGGAAAATACAATTATTTAATAATAATAATAATATATTTCTAATCATAAATGTGTGTTAAATATAAATAGATTTATTATTACAGAAGTAGCATTAGACAAATATGCATACATAATATGAATTTATACGTAATTATAATATACTTTTATCAAGAAATTGAAAAATTTATTAATAAATAAATTACATTATTATATATTATTGATTTCTGTAAACGGCCTAAATAGAAAAGTATATATTACAGTACCATTCTTAAACACAGTGTTATAAGCACATGTAAAAGTTTACATGTAAAAAAAAAATTATATTCTAAAATCTGAATTTTAATCCACTACAATGTTTTTTTCTTTATTTTTTTTTCCTTCTAAATATTACAAATAACATGCATGTAAATTAACGTTTTTTTTAAAGGAAAAATAAATTAATTTAGTTTGACAACTTGTTTACATACATATTTCTAAAAATAAAAATTTTCGTCTAATAATGAAAAGTCTAGATTCTATATTCATAAAATATTTAAATATCATTATCTTTTGTTTGATAATTTTAAATCAAAATCTAATAAAATTAATATTTTAAATAATAATTATTATTATTCATTAAATGGAATCCTTTCTAGTAATATCGACCTCCCTTTCTCGATTTACGTTTAGAAGATGGAAAATTTTTCTACAAATTTAAGCATCTCTGTACTATTTTTAATGTAAAGAATGGAACGATTTTTTCTAAATACAAAACCGTTCAAACCTAGCAAATAGATACAGCTGAAAGTATAATAATGGAAAGCGTCATCTCTATTATGAAAGTATAAAACCTTTGAATCTCACAATGCTTCCTAGATTATGTTTCTAATAGTCGTAAGTTGAGAGCTATTAATTCAAATTCTCAGATGATTGTTGTTATATTTTATCCTTTATTTTTCTTTCTATTTTTATCAATTTCTTATTAGGAAAAAAAAAACTTTATGTATAATATTCAGCGAATATTCAATTTTCAAAATAATTAACGCCCTTATCTTAGTAGAATTTTAAACTTATTTACACAGATTAAATTCTTTCGTCGTACACGAAACATTGAAATCTAAATCTTTCTTTTTAACTAAACAAAAATATAAATCTTTGTGAAATTACATAATACTTAATTTAATAAAAATTTACTTTTTTTTTAAAACTCGACCCTTCTTAAAATGGATTATAATTGAAAATGCATTTTGTTCTTGCGCTCTCATTCTAATCTTGGCTCAATATTCCATTTTAGTTGTTTACATCTAAAACATTTCACCTAGTTTGTTAAAATTCTTCTTTTTTTCTTTGTTTTTTAATTCAATAAAACGCATAAAAATTCATTTCTTTTTTCTTAAATAAATTTTAACTTCCCGAGTGGTTTTATATAAAAATTCAATATTATTCCAACCATGTAAACTACAAGCCATTTAAAGAAAACATCTTGGTTACTCGAAATTAAATAGCTTTTAAAAAATCGCGGATAACCAGAAGAATTTTTAAATATAATAGGAAAAATATATACTTTTTTTATTTTTTGCTAAAAATTTAATGTAAAAAAATTATTAGAAATAATCTTTATCTGTTAAAATAAAAATCAATAAAATAAATCACTTTAAAAAATTTTTAAAAATAGTAACAAAATTTTTTTTCTCAACGAAATGTTATTAAATGACAGATTTTAATGTCTGAAGCAAACATATAACCTCATTAGAGATGTTTACTCTATCTATTTTACAAGACGTTTATATACTTTTTTTTTATTTATACCTTAGCTCTAGGGTCTAGAGATTCTTATTTCTGGTAGAACTATTAACTTGGACAACAATTAGTTGTAGAAAGTGTTTCTGTCGAGCTAGCAGCATACAACGAAGCACTCACTTAAGAAGTAATGTCATAAACTCACCCATAATAGTCATGGTGACATCCCTGCGGGCACTTCTCCCTTTGTTGTCTTCAGCAATACAGGTGTATCGTCCTCCGTCGTTTCTTTTCTGCACTTCCTGAATAACCAGCGTGCCATTGTTAAAACTTCTCTGTCTGTGGTTATGCGGAAGAATTCTACCGTCTGTTAAATAAAATAAATTTCTAGCGATACATTAATACGTAAGCATATACAGAAATGTTGCGGTTTATATACAACAAAACGAGAAAAAGTAATTATCGTTACACAGTAACGATATCGATCTTGATAAAATTTTATATACTAAATTATACCCGAATTCGTCTAGATATAATTTAACTTTCGAAAGTTGTGAAAAAAGTTAAATTAGAAAGATTTCACAACTATAAAATTCTTCCTGGAGGAGTTTTTCCTTCCAAGTTTTACCAGACATTTTCCGAATATTTCTTTTTAGCACTGTGAATTGCAACCCATTTATTTTATATAAAAATTTTATAGCTGCCGTATATCGTGATTTATTCAGATGGTGTGTGATTTAATATACTATACCCCCTCATATTTTCCCCCTTATATGCGTTCGAGAGAATCTTTGTTTATTACGAGTTTATCCACACAAACATATATCAAAAGATAACGTATAAAAACATTCGTTAATTTTATTATTTTCTTGATATATTTTATACCAAAAACAAGAAATTTATAACTTTAAAAATATAATTATCTAACTATAAAGAATCTACAAGTAACAAAAATTAAGAATAATTAAATGTACTTGTGTTATTATTTTTATAAAAGAGGCTTTAGTATAAAATTAAGAAAAGTATCATATATTGGCGAATTTAAAATTAGAAAATATATTAAATGATACAAAAAATTGCAGTAAATTTGTCTAGAAAAGAAAATGATAACGTATTTTAATCCATAAAAAAAGCCAACTAGGCACACCTGTGTGTTAATTTTCTATCTAAACCATATTTGGGACATTTCAATAAGTCGATTTTCATTTTATCGAAACGGAAGGAGCCATTTGTGAGAAATGACAGTCAGTTTCAAAGCTCTTTTCCTATATAGGCAGTATCTATGCTTTGTGTGCCATAATGACGTCACGGACCATTAGTGAGACTCGAAGTTTATTTAATGATTTGTCTAATGTTCCAACCGTTTTCTGATGATTAGTAATACAAATTAAATTCTTAATGATCATAACATTTCCTTCACTACGTTTAACCTGTTACTCCCTTGTGATTAATACGAGTTACAAATTTACAACTATTCACAATTACAATTTAAGAACGTTGACTGAGAGCCTCAAGAAGAAGATATCATCCTTTAAATGTTAACGCTATAATTAAAATTATATTCGGTAATAAGTAAACTGATAATATCTGGGATACTCGTAACAGCGTATCAACGTATCAACTCCATATAATAACTATTAAATGATGTGATTATGTAAAAGCGTATGAAAAAATAGGCCTTACCTCTTTCCCAATATATCTTCTCGATTGGATAACCAGAAACTGGGCAAGATATTTGAATATTCTGCCCATCTAGAACGGTGATATTTCTCATAGGTTTAATAAAAGGTGGCCCATAAACATTGAGTTTTGACGAGTACAATTTACTTCCTACATCATTTTGGGCTATACAAGTATATATTCCACCATCTTCAATTTTCAGAGAACTTATATTGACGTAACTATTGACAGTTCTCTCATCACTTACGTAATCACCTATACGAATATGATACGCCTCGGGTATAGCAGAATTATCCACTAACCAAGTAACTTGTGGTAAAGGATTACCAGCAGCAGAGCATTTTAAAGATATAGAGGTGCCTGGTTGAATGGTTTGTTCTCTGAAGGTGTAAATCAACGTAGGCGCATCCTCTGAAAATTAGAAGTTAAATTTTCTTAAAATTAATAATTATGAGATGAGATAGATCTGGAAGTATTAATAATTATCCTCAGAGGTGGCATTACAAACCTCCTATTGTGATTTCTGCTATCGATTGAAAAGTTTCTATATCGTTGCCAACAAAACATTGATACATTCCTTTATCTTCGCGCTGTACGGGATATATCTGGATAACTTCACGTGATATAAGTGATATTCTGTTGTTGAGAATAATTGGAAAACCGTCTTTCAGCCAATTTATACTATGAACTGGTTGTCCTTGTATTTTGCAATTTAATAAAGCTTGTTTTCCTATGTCGACTTTTTGAATTTTGGGTTCTATTCGACAACTGAGAGGACCTAAATATAATAAAATTTATACTATAAATTTATAAACTACTTTAAAATTTGTCGAAAATATATTAAAAAACATGAAAATATTCGTAAATTTAAAAAGATTATAAAATTCCAAAGACGAAAAGAAAAAAAAAAACTGTGAGAAAGTTTATATTATTTTCTGTACAAGTGATATTTGTTTTTCTTTTTCTACAGTTTAGATTACAAATTTTTGTAGTCTAAACTCTAAAAATAAATTGCGTTCAACAAATTACGTTTATTGTTTTTTTTTTTTTTTTTTTTTATCTTTCAAACTTCTTTCACAAGTTTGAGAATCTCCGCCTCTTCGTTATGTTTGTGTATCTGAAGATATTCTCCAGATTTTCCAACTAATGAAAGGAATTTTTCTATGACCACTCGAAATGATGAGTGTATTGTCATTTTCCTTTTGTTCTTTTTCGCTTCAAATATCACACGATTTATATATTTTTTCTTCTTGTATCGTCTTCCACAAAAAAAAAAAAAAAAAAAAGATTCCATAAACTTTGCTAGAAACGGTAGTAACTGTTTTAATTCTTTATAAGAATGCTGTTTAACACCTATACAAAGAAATATTTTATAACTAGCGGGTAGGCCCGGCGTTGCTCGGGCAAAAGTAACGATAGCGAAGATTAAGATTATTACGTTATAGTCAAAAAAGAAAAAGAGTAATTTCATCAACAAACTAAATATTTCTAAAGAAAGGTCGAATTTAAAAATCGAATGTTCTAATATTGTTCGATTTTCACGACGTGTTCTGATTATATCGTTCGATTTTCATCGAATGTTCTAAAGAAGAAAGGTCGAGAAAAACCGAACTAATCTGTTTAAATTTGAAAATCGAATATGTTCTAACATATTACTCTCTTTTCTTTTTTTTCCTCCAGCGCCCGTAAATCTTGCACGTCGATTTCTCTTGTTCTCCATAGTTACATAACACTTCCATTGTTGACACTTTCATTGTTACTTAACACTATCATTGTTACTTAACACTTTGGTAGGTACTTAAATTTGGTACCCTGTGTACCAAATTTCAGCTTTCAACTCCTAACCGTTTAGACACATCTCGATAATGTATATAGAAGCCTCAATCCTGTCCCTCTCCCCCGTGGGAAGAAATTTCGAAAAATCCTTTCTTAGTGTGCGTTCTCGTGACGTACCCTAACTGTGTACCAAATTTCAACTTTCAACTCCTAACCGTTTGGGCTCTGCACTGATTATTATTATTATTATTATTATTATCAACTCGTCTCGATTATATATATAGATTATCTCAAAAATTGCATCATTTACATTTAAATATCGATATAAATTTAAATTATATAAACTTTCTAAATGAAAAAATAATTTTTAAATTTAAAAATCGATAAGACAGGAGAGGGAAAAACATTAAAAAATTAAACAGAAGTGATTTGTCTAGCAAAAAAAAGGGGGGATGTATTGAGAGACAAGCGTGTAAAAAAAGCTCTTAGATTAGTTTCACATCAGCAAATTCACATCCGTAGGCGAGAAGTTAGTCTCATACATCGGATGGATAATTTTTTTTAATTGGTTCTTTTCGATTTAATACTGATCATTTTGTAAAGATCAAAACTTCCAACTATCAATCCTGTTTGTCAAGAATATGTTAATTACTTTTCTATCAGAGAATCGAGTATATTTTCTTGCACCGCAACTTATCTTTGAAAACCAGAAGTCTTATCCATCGACCACTTTGATAATTTGTTTAGGATTAACTATCTTTCACAGACTGAACATAACTCCGAGTAATTTATTGTTGAACGAACGTTTTGGAAGAGTGAAACACTCCGATAAGTTTAGGTGATGGTATGAAAAGTACGCTCAATGCTTCCGTTGTTGGGGTTGGAAGAAGAAAACATGATTCATGAGTCAGTGCTTTTTGATGAGGCTGTTAAACAACTTAAAAATCTTTTGTTAATAAATTCTTTTACGGAGTAAGAATTTTCACAATTAAAATGTCCTAAATATATATTTTATACGTTACTTACTAGAAATTAAAAGCTTTGTTTCTGTTCGCTCTTCTCCAACGCTATTGTTAGCTATACAGATGTATACACCGCTGTCATCGGATATTGCCTGTTGTATTACAAGTATTTCGTTTCCATGCAATATTCTCCTGCTTGATGTTTGAATCGGAAGTAATCTTACACCATCTCTTTTCATCCAGCGATAGGTAGATTGTGGATAGCTTTGACTAATACATGGTATGTACACTTTTTCTCCTTCTCTGGCTCGAATTAGAGTTTTTGCTTCGGTAATGGTTGGCGCTAATGGATTTAGTGGTTCTAGAAAACGTAAAATATATCTCGTTTCATGGTTTTATATACCTTTAATGTTGCAAAAATAGAAAGTTTTTATATTAATGATAATTGAAAGTATATGCTTATGAATTAAGCAAAGAACATTATAAAGAAAACGGGTTAAATATACAGTCTAAAAACTTGATAAATTGATTTAAAATATTCGTTTACAATATCCCTTTCATAAAATTTACATAGGGAGTGTATCTTTTTGACAATAAATCATCTCGTCGTATGATTCAATATGAGATATATTTATATATTCCAGAATTCTATTTATATTTAATATAGAATACCAACTGGTTCCAGAATTTAGAAAAAAATTACACGAATATATCTATCTTTCTATAACTTCATTTGAAAAAAATATGAATATAAATTGTATATCATAACTTTTATTTTAAACATAAAATGTGACATTTTTTCTTTAAAATAAATATGGAATTTTAAAAATTGGTTTAATATGTAGTAAATGAATACAATATATGTAAAAATAATAATTAAAATTTCTATTCATGTACACTTAATCATGAAAAAATTCCAGAATATGTAAATATATCCATAATATTACATATGCTAAATAGTTTAAAAATAAGTTGTAATTCAAAAATATTAATTTTAATTATAAGATTAAATTTATACTGTTTAAAAACTAAAAATGTGTTAATTTTTACTTTATTTTTCTATATAAAAATATATTGGCTATATATATACAGGAAATAAGTATTTTAAAAATGAGGTAAATTTATATCAATATGTGATATATCGAATTAAATTGTCCATTTATAACATTTATTTTATAAAAAATATTACGTATAAATCCTTTTGGCCATAATTGTATTCCAGGATTTATAAGTTTGAAATTCAGCAAAAAGCTATATAAAAGGCACAACAAAGAAATAACTCCATTTGTTCAGAAAATCTCCCACAAGCTAGAAAAGGTGAACAATGATTGGAGAACAGGGATTTTCTCGAGGTAGCAATAGTTCAATAGAACCGTGATGATTCTTCGATCCGGTAATGTCCCTTTGCCAGTCTGGATGTCTTGCCAACATCCTATTGAATGAAACATTTCCAACATTTCCAGGACCATGTATTTGTCGATAATATTGATACCATCGTCTCTTATCTTTTCGTCTACTCTCACTACCATTATTGCGGTATAGCGAAATATTTTTATATCATCTTTCAATTGCATTCACATCAGTAGTTTAACATTGATTCGTCCCATAAATATACATTGTTATCCAGAGAAAAATGCATTATTCAGAGTTTTGTCTTTGACTTGTCACACATAGCTAACAGTATAAGAGTTGCTGATGAAGATAGATGCGTTTTCTACCAACATCCATAAGAAATTATTATCACGCAATTTTATTTCTTCTACGTTTTCATATATAAAAATATTTTATTTTTATTTCAATTTATTGTGATTGTTTGCAATTACAGTAATAAAATATTTCTAAAATGCGAATTTATTTTTATTAAATAGGAAAAAATCTTAGACGATGATCTATGACCTATTCACTTTAGTGAAAAGTTGACATGACAATGCTATATGCGCCTATAGAAAATAATATAATTCATGCTATAATAAATAAACAAAATACCATTATATATAGAATTGTCATAACAAATCTCAATTTAATAAAACAGAGTTAAATATATATATATATAATTAATTCTGAAAATTAATGATGTTATTTTCTTATAACATTAAACAGAAAACAATAATCGTAAAATTTTAATTTAATTCTTAAAAGTCTGTAACATAACTAGAAACGTTTCAAGATGTTAAAAACATTAAAGAACAATTAATTATCTTAAATTATAATTAAATACTATAGATTACATATATATATATGAAGTAATTTACCTCTAACAATTATCTTTCCAGCATTAGAACTCATTATACTTTGACTAGTTAGCTGGTGAAGAAGCTGACATTTATATCCTCTTATTGCATCTGCTGGACTTATATTACGAATTAGAAGCTCTCCCGTAGGAAGGATAATATATTTTTCTCCTAAGAAAGAGCAAAATTGTATTATTTCCCGTTCGCATTCTAAAAGTCTTCTGTAATATGTAAATATTTATATCCCCCCAAAAAAACTAAATACTTATTACTATTAAATTCGAATCTGTGTAGATGAAAAATGGCTTTTAAGTTATATTAAGAGAGCAATATTTTACCTATTAAACGGATTTTATAAAATTAACTTTTAAGAAATTATGTAAGAATTTCTACTGATGCTACACAGAAACTGACGTTATATTAAGAGTTACGTTGACAGTATCTAATACATGAGTAGAGCTTTATTTACTTTTATGTTCTGGAATATTTATGAATAAATATAGCACTAATGTAATACAAAGATTTACATCTAACGTAACTTGTGTATTTTGCTATAAAAAAACATAATTTTTAAACGATTCGTTATTGCTTGTAATTATAATCAAATTGTCTATTATTAAATAAAGTTAACGTTGTTAAAAATTAATAATGTAATTAAGTTAAAAATTATAATAATAAAAAACATTCTTTATTTTTAAATGTTTTAATACATTAATGAGTTTTTTCCAAACTTAGAAGTTGATTAAATTAATTTTTATATTATAGCAGTTTGTGCACTCATTAAATGCAATATTTAAAAGTGATAAGCTGTTTAATATTAAAATTGCCATACTTTCAAGAATATTTGCAAGTAAGTTTTTGAGATCTCGTGCTATCTCCAGACCACCATCAAGTTAATATATTCGTCTTTGCTAATTTGGCATTAAAGTAAACCTGGAGTTTGTAAATTGATAGTGTGAAATAACACGACCGAAGCAATGTATTCGATTTGCACAAATTAGCACTAACGGAGTGCTTTAGGATAGCAATGAGAAAATTTATGTGTTTTCTTCGACGTCTCTACTTTTATTTTTCCTTAATCCCACTTCGAGTCTGTGCGAAGTTTTTTTTTTTTTTAAGTATTTTTATATATTTTATGTACTTCGTCTGAGAACCAAACACATCCTA
This sequence comes from Centruroides vittatus, assembly GCF_030686945.1. Classification (NCBI taxonomy): domain Eukaryota; kingdom Metazoa; phylum Arthropoda; class Arachnida; order Scorpiones; family Buthidae; genus Centruroides; species Centruroides vittatus. Next base: position 3,186,169 of record NW_027122643.1, read on the forward strand.
AGTTTTAGGGGAAGTAGATAAATTGATGGCAACGTTTAGTGCATTAGAAGGCGCAGTGTGTTTGGCTGACTGCATGAGTTCATCTGTATCTGCCAAGTATTCAACAAGAACTGACTCTTTCTGAACTTTACCACTTTGTCTTCTGTCTACTAAACAAAAAGGTAAATTGATGTTAAAGGAAATGTTAGCAACTTAACAATAGAAACTCTTATTGGTATGTCAGCTTCATTCCAAGAGGATTAAAATTTTATTGTTATGAGATCTCATATATTACAGATTGTATCGGTTTCAATAATCATCCTTTTAGCGCTAAACAGTTCTTAGTATCAGTTATAGTCTAAAAAATAACAATATCGAAGAATTCTATTTCGGTAATAAAGCAAATTTATTTTTATTATCAATTGAAATTGAAGATGATGCTATTATCTATTGAAGCTAGAGTTCAAGCCAGGGATGAGGTAGGGGAAAAAAACTTCTATTAAAATTGTATATTGTAACGCGAATGATTAAAGAAAGTAAAAAAAGAAACGAAATTGGATACTTAAAGTCAAAACCAATTTGGTAAATGAAGAAAATACTTGCCTGTAAGACCAGGAGAACCAATAGTGACTCCATCGTCTCTCATCCAGAGAGTTATTTTAACGTAGTCTTTAACAGAAGTTGGGTATAGACATCTGATAACAGCCGTGTTTCCTCGAATTACAAAATGGTCCGAAACATGAGAAGCAAATGGCTGAAAAACAACTTTTAGAAAAATTCTAAATTAAAAAGAAAAACTATTTTCCTTCCATTATATTTATTGAATGAAATAATGATGAAATTTGCCAATTATTTCTCTATATTTTTTTAATTTGCTAATCATTATAATTTTATTTAAAATAATAATTATAATCACTCGAAAATTAAAATTAAATATTCTAAAATTATTATTATTATTTTTTTAAATATTTGACTTCATAAGCGATAATATTTAATCAGTTTTAATAAAATGTATAATTATTTAAGCTTTAATTTCAAAGTTGTTCATTAACAAAAAAAAAATATATATATATATTTTTATAACTTTAATAACTTCATCTCGAGAGGGAAAAAATCCTTGTGGTTCTTTTTCTATCTTAAATTTTAGAAGTGCTAATCATAGGAGAAGGAGAGGAACTTTTTAAAGGGATTCATCCAGTTCAATCAACAACCAAAGGTTTTGGAAATAAAACAATGAGACCAGATATTCTCTTGTGGATTATAAGACTAGAGTGAAGAACAATCAGGCCAAATGTTGTTGAAAGAGCAAACCTCTCTCATAATAACAGTTTTGCGACCATAGATAATAGACAGGTGCTGGTGTAAGAATCGATAGAAGCGAAGCTTTGCTATATGGACGTTCTAAAAAATGCCTAGGCAGGGTAACTGCAACAACCGTTATTTATGAGACTAAACTTACGTTAGCTATGAATTCTTGCGGAAAATAAGTTTGTGGCATGTTTACCATAAACCAAAAATTTCTATGCAGCTTATTTTCGGTTTGGAAAACTGTTCGATAAATTGACTTTGCCATAAATGTTTACTGTCTTAAATTTTTCTGGTAATTTCATCTTCATTTAAATATTTCTAAATAATTTCTAAATAAATGTTTAATAAGCGAAAATTCACTATTTATAAGGTAATATAATTTCAAATTATGTAAAATTTAAGAATGAAATAATTTAAATTTTATTATCCTGCAACTTGATTTTTTAATCTTTTTTTTAAATTCAAGTTTCAAATAAATTTAAAATAAAAATTTGATTATTTTTTATCATTAAATAAATCAATTTTTGTGACATATTTCTTATTTAAAATGTACAAATTATAAATAATAATTAATAAATATTAAAAAATAATCTAAAATTATCAAAGTATTAAACTGCATTTATAGTGAATATAAAAAGCATAGCTCTATGAGAATTAAATAACTTTTTATATTAAAAAATAATCTAGTTTATAAATAATATTAATAAATTTTAAACTTATAGGTGTTCTTGTATTAAATACTTATTGAATTTCTGATGTAAAAACATGAATTATAAATTTTATTTCAACATAAAACTTACATTCAAACTAAAATAATTTTAAATATAAAAATAAATTCTTATATTATATTTAGATATAATAATAATTTTAAAAAAATCCTCAGATGATTAATAATATAAATACTTTAAATAAAATAAATATTTCTTTTAAAAGAAATTTAATTCTTTCAAAACAGAATAATCTTTTTGATATTAAAATGTTTTTATATGCTTATTTATTTTAAAATATCCTATTATCAGATTATAAAAGTATGATTTAATATAAGTAGTTTCTTTGCTATAAAACATGAAAGGAAAAATAATCACTTATCGACGTTTATAAAGGAAAAAAATTAAATACTGAAAGAATTAAATTCGGTAATTAAGGAGATAAAACTTTTGTTAGAATGCTGCAGAAGCAAATCAGTCATTAACGACTTCAGTCAAATATTATCAGAATGGAATCGCTTATAACTCACAATATCAGAAAGTTAATGGAATTTTAAAAATAAAACAGTAATCTCTTTAGAAAATTAAAAAAGTACGTGTGAATCCTAACTAATTAAATTATAAAATGCGATAATATTAAAAATAAGATTTTTCCTTAAATTAAACTTAGAGACAAAAATTTACTGTTTTTTAAAAATTTGATTAAATATAGTCCTTTAATTCCTTTCTTTATTCTTATTAATTATATTTTATTTTATTCGTATTAATCAATAATTACTAATACTTTTATTAATGACATAAAAATAGGAAAAATAAATTTAATACCAAGATTATTTACGTTAATTATATTAATTATAGAAAGACGTTAGCTTCTAATTATTAATATTAAGGTTCAAATTAATTATTTTCATAAATTGGATTAATTAATTTGAATGGAATAAACCTTAAATCTCGCATTGATTATACCCCTGTAAATGTTGTTTCTTATCAATACAGATAAGTATTGCAGTGATGTTGTTAGTGAAATTCTGCTTATTTTATGCAACAGTTTATGTTTAGAATTCATAATGTTTTTTTAAAATTTATAAAAGAATTTATGCTCGGTACATAAAATTATATTTTATTATAATGATGTATATTATAAGCTTATTTTAGTATGCAATCTTGGTATTTAAAAGATGGGAAAAATATCATAAACCTGTTCACAACGGCAAAAGTGCGTAAACACAATTTTCCTAAGATATTAACAATTTTTCACATAATATTATGCAAAGTAAAACGATTTCTTTTCTCGCCTGATACTTTGAATAATAAGGGTAGTTTCTTACAAAAACCCCAAAAATATCCCGCTAAGATCTAGCTTGTTTACATAACTTTAGTAAACCTTTCTTGTATATTTTATACATTTAATCCTTTGCAAGATGGAAATATGTACAGATAAAATTTAAATTTTTATCCATAAATCATTATTTAATCAACTAATGTTCTAGGTTGGAAGATAGTAAATCACAAATTCTCTTTAGTACCACTAAAAGTCAGAATTGTTAAAAATTTAAATATTTTATTTCGGTATTTCCAATTCCACTAACGTTCTGTGTAATAGGTCAATTTTAATCGGCAATTATCAAAATTGAGAATAATAATGACGAGTTTATATCATCCACTTCCTAAAATTATTATAGCAGTTCATTTTAGTTATAGGATAGGAACGATTTCCTGATTCGATTTATCAAATTTATTCAATTTTCTCTTAATTTATTCGCTATTTATTGTATTTCGTTTAATGAATTATAAACAAAATGTAAAATTTAATCCACTTAAAATTTAAAATTAACTCTTTTTTTCTGTATTTTAAATGTGATTAATCATAATTTAAAACAACAACAACTTTATTTTTGTGCAATTTTTAAGAGTGGATTCTAATCGACGATATAATTTATACACTTTTTAGTATATAAAATGTCTTTAAATTTAGTCAAATTTCAATTTTAAATTGCTCTCGGCTTCGATTTTTTCCCCTTTATTATTTATATTAATTCATATGGGCTACTAAAGATATATGAAAACTAAAAAATGCAAGAATTTACCCTTTAGAGATTTTAATGTATCTTAACTTTCCACCTTCAAAATTAGATTATTTTTCTTTTATGATTATTGTTCTCGATTTGAATATTAAATACGCGTTTAGATTCTTGAATTATTCATCGCGAAATTTTTAAAAATTATCTTTAAAATTCTTTACATTCAAGTTACATGAAGTTAAATGGTTTCTTTAAATAGCGTAAAATTTTGTATTAAAATACACAGTCCTATATTCATATGATGCAGCATAATACAATTATATAAATTAATGAAATAGTTGCGAATTAAAAACAAAAATGAAACTTTTAGAAACTAGAAATTTGCCATAATTAATAATTAAGTAAATTTCTATTAACAGTACAATACATTCGATTACTTTAAGACTTAAACAAATTATAAAGCAACTGGCAACAGAAGTGTATCAAAGCTAATTCATTTAATAGATCAACACCAAAGGAGAAAATTTATGCAAACAGAAAGGAGGTACCAATTTTGATACATAATACAAATTAATACGACGTCAAGTTAATACATGCGTCATTATTTGTGCAACATTAATCTTATTATCATCATCTTGATGTTGTCTTCCTCTCCCTTTCATCGACATTTCTCTGTTGATACGGTTGATTGAAATCTTTTATATTTTTATATGCTTTCGTTAAAAGGAAAGTTTTCTACAAAGTCATTTACATTGTTCAAATTTTTAAAAGAAAAACACGGATTTATCTAATATTTTGTGGTAGATTTAAGAAACTCTATACCCTCTTGCGCTTCATTAAATACATTAATAATTCTCGATTATAAAATTAATGAAGTCTGTAACGATATTTTTATAACGTATTAAAAATATAATAATCTTTTTTATATCTATAAAAAAACTTTAGATATTTTAGAAACATTTTATTTACCAAAGAGAGAAATTATTCATTAAACTGAGTTAAGTCGAAAATGATTAATATAGAAGAAATGAATAGAAAAATGGTAAAAAATTCTCATTTATGTAAAATAAAAATAACTTATACAAACAAAAACGATAAATATTTCAAAAATTCTAGCGTTATTAACGCCTTCCAATTAAATTCTTACAAATTTAACTTACAAGAAACAATTTTTCACGGGTTATTAATATATTATTTTGTTTTTGCTGATAAATAAACACTCTTCCAATAAGAAAAAAGGAATATAATTATTATACTATTCGCCTTGTTTTACTTATTATAAAAGAGCCAAAATAATAATTTTGATAAATATAACAAGTTCCTCCCTCAAGACTATAAACTAAAATTAGATCTGGGAGTTGGAAAGTGAAGTGAAAGTAATAATAAGGGAAAGAGAGCAAAATGATGACTGGACAAAATCAGTGAAACGGAAGTGAAAAATATTAAAATTGGATTTAGATGCATAATATTGTGCGAAAATTACGTAGCACGAAAATTAGTAAGTTATGAATGATGTAAAAATGAAAAATAGTAAAAATTTATAAATGGTCTTACAAAGATGTTAAACTTAATCAAATATAAATTGCTCCAGCTCTTAAGATGGCCAGTAAATTTTAATGTAGACATTAATATGAATAATTACATACAGCCTTTACACATAACAAATTACAAAATATTAATATTTTATATTTTGTTTACGTCTCTATTAAATTGCATTTTTCTTTAACTAGAAAATCATTTTACGAGAAGAATTTTAAATATTTACATAAAATTCTCTATTAATTTTTTATTAGGTCTGAAAAATAGCAATTAATATGTATAAAAATCCTATAATTAGAATACTTGATGTAATTTGCGAATGAAAAATTTCGAAAAGTGTCAAGCCAAATCGCATTATCTATTCAAAAGTTATTATCTTAGACATTTAGTTTTCTTTCGTAAAATAAAGTAATTATTCAGCAGTCGTGTAAAAGTAAGTGTGACCCTAACATTCTTACATGTTGCCCCGATTACATAGCAGTTGGAGATCATGCAAAGTTGATTATAGAAGATGTTAATTCAGCTATGGTGACATAATGTCACTTAAGATCTATGATGGATCTAGACAGAGATGGATTGTCTTTCAAGCATTGCGGGACAGTTAGGCGACAAAAGAAGTTTTCTTAGTTTCTCCTTCCTTATATGAATTGTTACCGTAGAAACTAATTTACATCGTAATTAAAATTACTGAAAATGAATAGAACTGATGTAATTGTTGAAACATACAACATAATAGCCGCTTATATGAATGGTTTGCTGTTTAATAGATATTATCTTTCGCTTTTAAACTAAAATTTATACACCGGAGAATAAGTGATTACGGCTTTTCTATCTATAAATTTATATATTTAACTGTATTAAATCAATTTAAAATATTAAATTTATCCTCCTTGTCCATCCGCTATAATTTAATTCATCTGTTGATTTAAGGAGGGGAAAAAATTTTAATTAATGAAAATGTTTATAAAGAATTTAAATTATTAAAGTTTTAAATTAATATAAACGTATATTTATATATAATAAAAAATTAAATTTTGATATAAGTAATTATTAACCTATCACTTTACGGTGAAGGATTTTATAAAATTTTAACTCGTAGTTTTTCTTATCATTTCTGATTGATCAAGACACTTAAATTAAGAATCTAGTAAAATAAAATTTAAGATTCGGTAATGTAATAAGTGAATGTCAATTTTAATTACGTTCTAAAACTACTTAGTTCAAAGTTGAAACAAAACTTTGTACAAAAGAATTTCTCTTGATGATGTTATTATAATGAATAATTTAGTTTCTGGAATCATACTGCGTACAAGAAAACATTTTTAGAAATTTAGAAGAATATTTCTTTTGTAGGTAGCCATCAATCTGACAGATCTTCGCCATTTGGATTGTGTTTGGGCGGCTTAAACTCGAGATAAATGAACCTTAGCAAGAATGATGCTAACGCGTAAAAGATTGTATACGCCATTGTTGATAAGACTCCAGTTATTCTCATAATACTACTAAGTAATATAGCTATCGAGTAGCGGAGGGGGATCCAAACACTTCTAGAAGGACAAATTTCTCTATTATGACAAATCTGACAAAATAAAATGTTGATTCGAAAATATATCTTGCATTCTTTTTTTATTCATCCATTTGTTAACTTAACACAGAATATGTAGAGCATATAATTGAATAAACTGTTTATATAAGATACGTCAACCAGATATTTTTTATTCCAAAACATTAAATTTTTCAAGAATTAAAGGAAAAAATGACCAAAGAATTGGACAATATACTTATCCATTCTAAAAATTAAAATCGTTTTAACGTTTTAGTTTATTTAATTCTTTAAAAAATCTACTTTCTTAATCAATATTTAATAAATAAATAAGTTTTTTTTGGTTAGTTGTGATGCGTGTTTTCAGATATGATTTTATTACTAATTCAGAAATTACATTTCTAGGAAATAATCTTTCATAAATTTTATGTTCTATCGTTTATTTTCCATCTTCGAATTTTATAGGAACTATAAAAATGTGCATCAAAACTTGGAATTTTCATAAAGGTGAAAATCAAGATGAAGGGAGAAATATCTGGGAATTTTTTTTTCCAATGAAGGATTAATTCGAAATGATCTTTCTGAAATTAAACGAAAGAATTTAATTTTTATGTAAATTTGAAAAATTAAATTAGTAAAGAGAGACGACTTGTTAAGTTTATTTATTTCTTTCTTCCATACTTTTCTAATCTTAAACATTTGCGATAAAATCTGCATTTGTTTGTCTCATTAGTCATACAAAAGAGGAAGTATCGATTTTGTCACTCCAAAATCGGATTATGAATTAATCTCATCGCTGAAGACTTTATGTGATTTTTTCGACTTGTTTATTACATTTATCTCTAAACTTTAGATTATTCGGAGTATTTTCAAACTAAATTAAAAGAAAAATAGTCCATTCAAACGATAAACTCTATGAAGATATATTCTTAAGCAACAAACTTGTATTATTTAATACAATGTAATAATACTACGCTTAAACAACGTTTATAAAATATATAATTTATAAATTTTAAACCAAACTTAGACAAGTTTAGAGATAAAGATGCTTATCGAACTTAAACTTATCAAGGATGACTTTGCTACTTTGGCACGTATAGAAGTAAGAAGTAAAGTATTAAATCATTAAAATAAATATTTTAATTTGTTTTTTAATTAATATGAAGATTAATTTTCTGATATTTAACTAATACGAACTTAATTAATTCTATGTTTAATAAAAGTTGAGCTTACGAATTTAATATTTAACTATTATAATCACAGCTAGTTGATACTTAACTAGTATTGAGTTAGTGTTAACTAGGTACTAATTTAATAATAATTTAATAGTATTATAACCTATATTGGCTAATGTTTAAATTCATATAAATATACTCTTACTATCTAAAAAACGGGTATAATTAAGTAGTAAACAGTCAAATATATTAATTAATTAACCATTATAATACTTGTGTTTAACATTGGAATAGCATAAGAAATTAAAATAGTAATTCTTTCCTGCCGAACTATTATATTAATAATATTAGATTTAAGAGAAATACATTAGTTAAATGTTTAATATTATACCTAGAGCTGTTTTACTGTTTAACTTATCCAATAAACAATAGAGACTATAGACACTTATATAATAAGGATAGATAAGGGCACGAATGTTTAGATTTTTATAACTTTTAATACTTTGATTTGACCGTTATTTGTTACGTGTTAAAATCGCAATAGTTCACTTTATAATATAAAATAAAGTAGTAAAAGCTATCGGAAGAAAGGATAATAAAAAATGTTTATCCAAAGTTAGTTCTTCCGGAAGGTTTTTAATTCGTTTATTTATAGCCTATAAATTTTTTACGCCGTTTTCTCTACTCTTCAAACTGCATTTTAGCATATTAAACAGTCTGAATATATTTCATAAATACTTTCTTTCATAAAAAAAAGAAGAAGGAATATTCTTAAAAGTTTACCTCGACTCCCACTTAAAAGTAATGTTTATGGTATAAACAGGATAAGAATTTCTAGCAGTAAGTAATGCTTATATAACAATTTAAATGACAAACCGTACAGAACCTCTTATCATACATATATTGCTATAAATATAATTATGCGTACTCATTAATTCATTTACATTCAAGTAGCAAAACTACATTACTTATAATTAAATAATAGTTATGAACTTAAATGTTCGTTAAGCTTAGTATACATAAGCACGCATAATTATACCCGTTATCTGTATAAAATTAAAAATATATATAAGTTTAAAATATATAACATGTTATTATTCAGTAGGACCACATCCTGTTTTAATAAAGAATAACCCGGAAATTAATTTTAAAAGCTGAATGTTTAAAGAATGAATTCCCAGTGTTGACTAGACATTATGAAGAGTGTCGCGCTTAGATGAATGACCCGAAAATTCAATCAGTAAGTTATACGTATGATAGAATATTAAAGATTCGATGATCTCTACCAAAATATAACGATGCCGGCAGTTGAGGTTATTACGCTGTGATGCATAATTCCATTGAGAGAGCTTTAGCTTTGATCTCGTGTTGAAACCTAGGGCTGTAAAAGTTTTAACGACCAATTGAGTGGTATGGGAAATAGTATGTATCATGCGCGATAACATGTTGGTACCACCTACTGATAAGGCGCCTGCTGATATGAAAATTGATGTGATTCATCATCAATATTGTCGTTCTTAATATTAATATAGGAAAAAAGTCTATCAAAATAGTATCCGTTTGTTATACAATTATAGATATACTTCTTTCGTCAATTGATAAACACGAGTGTCGGATGTCAAACGTCTGATTGTAACCCATTCGCCCTTTTCAATATATAAAAAACACTGTTTAGAAAATGAAAAGGTCTTATATGTAAAATAAAATTCTTAATGTATAAATGATTAAATTTGTAAATTTTTCATTCGAAATGTTTTCGTTTGCTTCAACTTTCGACTTAGTACAAGCGATTCCTCTTCAAAAACGATTACCTAAATTGCTATATGTCAAACGATATATTTTATAGTAATATATATTTATTATTTTTTTAAAATGTAAGGGAAAATATATTTTTCGAAAGATTTGAAATCTTAGATTTTTTCATTCAAATCTACAAATGCTACAAAATTGAAACTTGCTTCGGATGTAAACAAGAAAATAGCTAATATCAGAAAATATTTGAAATTATATTTTAAACATAAAATTATTCCTAAAAAGACAGAAAAAATATTTTAAAGTATAGTAAACATTTTTCTAAATGAAAAAAATATTATATATATTTAAATCTAGAATATCAAATTTTCGGAAATATTAAAATTCCCAGTTATGTCTATCGGAACGTAATTTGAAGCATGTAAAAATGCTTCAAATTCCATTCGGCACTCATTTAAAAAATAAAAGAATTTATGAAAATACACATTTTGATTTTAAAAAAATTTAAATTTAATATTTTAAGACTCAATAATACGATAAAATGTTTAAAACATAATTTAAAAATTAATTCACAGTAACAACATCGTTTATCTTTTTTCTCTTCTTTCGCAGATGATATATTTTAATTAAGAAAATGTAAATGATTTAAACGTTATGTAGCGAAGAAATTAAATCATAAATTTATAAATAGATATAATAAATCAATAGTTAAAAATATCTACTTAATAATATATCAGTATTTTAATATATTTTCATAATTAATACAATAACGTGTAATTTTGCGAGAGTATCATCATTCAACGAAGTTATTGGTTAGTCACAACACCTAATTAAAATCAGGAAAGGTTTTTAATGAAGTAGAGGAGTAAAACATATCATGTAATGTAGTTTATTACTTTAGGGTTTTATGTCATTTGATACCTTAGCTATATTCTTCTTCTAAGACATCGCTTAAAAGCTTTATGAAAGTTTATTACGTTAAACATTGAAATTAATGTTTATAATGCTGGGAAAATGATACTGATTATGAAAATTAAGTGAAGAATTTTTACATAATAATATAACAAAAATACATTCTTGAAAGTTTAGTTTCTGTTTAGAAAACTTAGACTTTCTTTTGTCATCAAGTATGTGTCAAACTAATTCTTTTTCTTTGTTGCTTGGGAACACTTCTGAGACAAACAAGTTGAGCGCAAATAACAAATCACTGTCCTACAAAGATATACCCGATTCTCGATCCATCAATTTATTTTTCTTTTTTTTTTCGTCGTGAGTATTGTTATTATATATATTTTTATAAAATTCACCATAAAATTAATAACGTCTGTGGAAATTTTTCTTCTTTCATATATATATATATACTGAGTAAAAAAGTCAAAACTAATAACAAACTTTCGCAAAATGTTTCTATATATATAAACAACGTGCTGTATATATAGGAATCGAAATAGAGTAAACAGGTAAGGAGAGAAACAAAATTAAATTTTTGTGCTGCGACAAGCTACAGAACAAAATTTCGAAGCAGGATACTTCTATAAAGAGATAAGTTTGAAAACAGAAACGAGAAAAAAACAAAAAATAAAGATATATTTTTTATTTGCGCTTATGCTCTGTAACAATATAAAAATTCAGAATCTATTGTCATCATCGGCTAAAAGTTGTTTTTATTTCTTCCCGTCTCTCGGAGACATTCCTAGAGCCAATCACCTACGGCTATAAAGTATATTTTTACTTTTTTTTTTCCTATCCATCAGTCAAGTTATTTCATTGGTTCTGATATATTTTAGTGAGAGTCCAAGTGAAAATCTGATTCACTGCATGATTCGTGAAAGGAGGTAATACCATCAGCAAGGACGGCAACCTAAATTCATTAAGTGGAATTGAAGTTACCATAGCAAAACTTAGTTCCTTAGGGATATGGCTTCGGTTCTTGTCAATCTTCTTCTTCACACAGCTATCACTGAGGCAACGTTTTGATTTCACAGGCGAACAACTTGGAAGGTTTCAATAAATTATTCATCCAATTTTCACGAATTTGGTCTGTACAGAGTCAACTTATCTAAGTGAGATACTGATAAAACATCAACAGAAAAAAAAGTAGTGAAGAATGATGCCTTCTTTTCTTTACGTGAATTTTACTTTGTAGCAAATTATTAAAATAAAGTTTAATACATTCTTCCGAGATAATTATAAGCCTAAGGACAAAATTAATTAATCTATGTCAAAATTAGTGCTGTTAAATGACAATAGAAAAATATAATTTTGCTTTTTTCCCCCTTTCCGTCATATTTAAGTTGTTGTTGCACAATTCTCTCCAAACATTCTGTTGGAATTTTAAAATATTTTAAATTTTATGCTAATACAAAAGCCGCTAACATCACTTTAACAATATAGAAAATGTGTTATATTAATAATTCAATTTTTGGAATTTCGAAATTTTACACTTCTGAAAATAATTCATGTGTAAAATATTAAATATGAAAATTTATAATAAATCGAATAAAAATGCAAATTAGCTAATATTTAATTTTTTATAAATTATTTAACGTTATGTCATTGAACCCTTATAACATTTTTTCGTACTTTTGTATGTGTGTATATATATTTATCAGCTGTAATGCTTTTATTATTTTTCTATCCTAGTAAACACACACTATCTTAACACGTAAACACAACATAAATATTTATACACGTTGTATTCTATTCAGGAGGGACATACAGTATGTTACTGTTGACAAATACTGTGAATGCACTTAAAGTGCGATAAGACAATTTACGAACCTCGTGACATCGACATGAGTCAATGTTTAGAAGACAATACCGAAAAGCAATGTTTTGATCAAGTGTTTTATGAGCCATGCAGCAAACCAAACGAGATAAGCTATCAGTAGCACGACACGTTATATAGTAAAGACCATCACTTCTGAAGTCATTTTGTTGTTGATTGTAAAGCGAATGTTATTGCTGTACCTGCAAGTTCCGATACACATACGAGAGGCGCGTGTTGACTAAAGATATATCCACATCATAAACAATTTTTCGATTTACAAAAATTAAATCTTCTATACATTTAAATTAAATGATAAAAATTAAAAGTAAGTTTTTATGTAGAGAAAAAATAATAATAATAATTTTTTTTTTCACCTGCTTTGACGTGTACATCTCTACTCCTGATGACACCTACGATGTTTGACAGCAGACATCTGTAGACGGTTGCATGAGTATCCTGTCGATACTGGCTCGCTTGGAATGGAAAAAAGACAAGAGTACCATCGTGTCTAAGTTGACGTAGGCCTGCAACACTAATAGCTGGGCTTCCATCGTATCGATACCACGATACTGTTGGCTGAGGAGTACCTTGTCCCGAACATGATATAACAGAACCAGTTGTATTGGAGAACAAGACATGTTCGGGAGGTTCGTGGATGAATGAAGGACCGTGCATCTGTTTTTTGCTAACATCTGTAAGAGAAACAACATCATTCACTAACATCATCTTGTTGCTCCTTAAAGGAAATTAATCTTCCAAACTTGATTAACCTTATTATGAATAGATTTAACGTTGTGGAATGTACTTTTATTGCTCTGTTTTATTTTAGTCTCTGTGTCATTATAAAGAAAGTGTACTTAATTGGTTATAAAGTTAGAGTGAGATAGGTGATACCCGTTATGATTTTTTCTTCCTTTCTAGTAGATTGCATTACCAAAATATTAAAGGTCGTTGAATCGAAAAAAATAATAAAAAGAAAACTTTTTTACGAACTTTCAACGTTATATTTACTACCCTTCAGATATTAAAGTAGAATTTTATATTATAAAAAGGATAGAATATCCAATAGCTTTATTCTAAAATATTATATTATAAATCTTAAAATTATTCCGTATAATAAGACAGCTCGTGTATTGTATTTTTAGATATTAAATTTTACTGTGCAATGTAGAAATTGTTGTTGTTGTTGTTGCTAGTTGCACACGAATTTCCTCTTAAAACGGGTAAAATTGGACGCGTTAATGCGAGTTGTAACCAATTACGCATCGAGTTAAAACTTAATACAAGCCATTAATTATAAATAAATATTAAGTAACTGCCATTAATCATATAACCTATAATAAGATAAAGCAAATTTATTAATGAATAATACCAAAAATTGATATATTAAAGATTTTTTCCTGTCATTAAAAATAATATTTATAATATTCGCTAAGCTAGTTGATTATTAGAATATTGAAAATAAATCTTTAAAAAATCTCATTCTATTCATTTTTTTCAGAGTTTTGCATTAATAAAATCGAATTGTATGGCTGTATTTTTGAATTTTTACTATTTAATGCACACAATTCTGGCTTTACGATGAGCGCTAACGATTGTGTGGATTATGATAAAAGAAACCAATATTAAGACACGAAGACAAGAAAGGCGAGAAAATTCATTTATATAAAAATACAAAATTACGTACTCAATACTTTGCGGATTTACTTTAGCAATATTCCCAAGTCACTACTCCACCCAGAAAAACGAGAACTTTAGTAAGATACTCTATACTTAAGCACCATTTACAAACATAAATATCTATAATTTAAATATTTAAATAAAAAAAAATGATTTTTCCTTTAATTTAACACAGATTTTTCCTACATACTTTACATTTCATATACGCGCTAAATTTTTCCACTTAAAAAAGAAATAAAATAATAAAATTTTAAAGTCGATAAATTTATAAATTGTAAAAGAAAAAAAAATAAAATATTATTGTTATTATAAACTAGAAAAAAAATAATAAGAGACTCACTGGATAATACTGCGGTAGGAAAACATAGCAGAAGTAAAAAACTGCTGATATGGCCCATTGAACAGTGCATAACTTACTGTGAAGGAACACAATGACACCACTCTAATGTGCGACCGTACGCTTGGTTGTCGGTTAGCTATGTGTTCCATCTCGTTCAGTGTGGTTAACCATCCTGCAGTAGACGCATGCTCTGTACTTTTACTTCTCCACGTGTCAGTAGTGTTGCACTGTCGCCGATAAGATGACACCGAATGTCACATTTTGGTACTAGTTGGAGTACCAAGATGTCGATTTTAGTTAGCAGAGAAGATAAGTTGACACTCTGAAAAATGATTTGTGAATTGAGAAAATTGAACTGACTGATGGTAAAGTGTCAAAATATCTGATAGAAAAATAATAATAATAATAACTTTTTTGATAGAAATTCGATATATGGCTACAAATCTATTACAGAATTGAATATTTTGAAATCTTATATTAAGCTAATCGTGTCATTTTAATAATACTTTATAGTGCTAAGTAATTAGACTTTTATAAATTAATCGGATTTTTTCTTTTATTAGTTATATAATCTTGGAAAGTAACTAGATAATTTCGAATTAGTCGAGCAATAAATAACGCATTATACACTTAATAGAGGGTATAATCATATTTTCTCATTTAAAATGTAATCGATAGGTTGGGCGTAATTAGTAATGAAAATATCCCTGACAGTTTTTAGTTATTAAAAAAAAAAATGCAACCTTGTAAGAGCTGGAAACAGATTTTCATTTTGTTTTTTTTTTTATTTTAAAAAATTAAACAAAAAAAACGAAATTTATGTGGAATATTTTTACTCAAATTCAGCTTCGATCGAAACTTAACTACAATGATTCAAATGGGTTTGTGATCGATTATATTAAAGATTTTAAACATGCGAATATGAAAATAAGTTATTTTATTACATTAAGTTGATCATTATCTATAAAATAATCAAACTTATATTCTATATATTATAAATTTTGGGGATTTTATATGCTGTGCAATCAATAATTTAAAGGAAATTTTACACCTCTTATAGGATTTTATGAGTATTTTAACCTACTAACAGGATTTAACCCGTTTCAAATCCCGTTATACCTGGTTTGATCTAAAATTTATACAGAGTTTTAATCAATAGAATTCTGTAGAATTTATTCTATAGTTTAATCAAGGTATAACCTATAATTTGAATGAAGAGAATCTGAAGTTCAAATATAGTCTAATTTATAGTTTAAATGGGACTTAATCTATATTTTAGCGGAATATGATTAATCATTTAAATTGGGTCTAATCTGCAGTTTAAAGAGAATCTACACTCTGATTCGAACAGGTTCTCCAAATTATATAGTATAATTCGTAAATTTATAAATTTCGAATAATATATTTTGGGTTATAACAAAGGTTTTAAAAGGAAGTTTTAACCTTAGGCATTTGAGCAGACATTAAACAGGCTAAACTGTGTTTTACTTTAATTTAGATCTTAGTTTTTGTATCTTCAATATAAGAGTTTGAACAGAATATAAATAATAGTTATGCTCCATTAAATCGCATTTCTATATAATCTAAAATTTAGACTATAGAAGTATACAATTTAAATGTGCTTTGATCAGTTATATTACTGAAATCGTAGATTCAATCGGAAGATTTAATCAGTTTGAGAAAAATTAGATTTCAAAAGAAATTTTGCTTAATTTATAGGCTACTTACTCTATTTTCTAATTAAACTATAATCTATATTTTAAATAGAATCTAATATTTTTATTTTAAAATAAATATTATATGTAATTAACACAACTTTGTAAACAGATTTTATCTATATTTTAAACAAAATTTAAATTATATCTTCATCGTAAATTAACGTATCTTTTCTGACTTCGCTATAGAATAAATTTGTTAAATAAATACATAATCGGTATATTTTAATATAAAATGAATTTTTTTTTAAAAACATATACATTATTTTAAAAGTAATCTCATTAAAAACTAAGTTTGTTTAGTTTTAAATTGCAATTTACATTGGAGTTAAGGATTTACTCAACGGGTTTCTATTGTGAAATATGATGCAGCATTGGCATTCCCTGGGGCGTAAATAAAAAACGATCTAAATGGACACGGTAACATAAATGTGCAAAAGTTGAAGTGGTCTCCACATTTCTAGTATCGGTTGCCAAGGCAACGCCCCCAGCTGAACCAGAACAAGGACGGAGCAACATTTCCTGACATCAAGACTCTGCTGTGTCACTCGCCTCATTGGCGATAATGTTGACTCCTTTGCCAAAACGGGCTAGTTTGTTATTGCACATGGTGTAGAAGGAAACTTCAAACTTGTGTTCGCGCCTCATTAAATTATTGACTGTTTCTACAGTAGACAATATTTTGTAAACACCTACTCATTTACCTGCAGGAATTACACAATAATTTAGTACATTTTTTCCATCTACCGTATTTTCTAATGGGTTTTTCTTGATCTTATTGTACGAAAGTATATACGATTTTATGAATTTCTAGTAAATTATAGTTGCTATTTTATTGCACATGAATTTCACATAAGTCGCACCAGTGTAGATGTATCGCATTGAGTATGTTAGGTATGTATAAAAGTTATTCATATATATTTCTTTGAATTGTGGTCGAGACTATAAAGTATAGTTTTATTTAAATTCTAGTATAATATAAAAATTATTAGCTGCTTCTGCAACAGTTTTATAACCAGTTTTTCAAAATATAGTACGATCACATAGAGTTTTTATGTATTCCCATCATGAAAAGTTGCTGCAAAAAATAACTTTTTTATATATTATTTTTTTACTTTAGTTTCAGTAATCAAAATGTATTATAAACTTACAACCTTAAGTAATTTATAAATTTTTATATGTATAATATTAAAAAAATTAATCGATTCTTATAAAGTTTTTGGTAGATTAGGCGCTCTTAAAATGTAATTTAGGAATATTAAAGAATTTTCTTTTCGTTATCGAGTTTTACTTAATAAATGTTTAGCAGAGCTTGAAAATTTTTGTAATTATGAGATTTAATATTACATAAATAGGCTTTTAGTCTTTTAAAGATAGTTTCTTTAAGAAAGTTAATCCTATTTTTGGATTGTAATCCTCATATCATATATATCTTCTACTTTATTTATAGTTTTAACAACTTTCTAGCATTTACAGCCTTTATATCAATTACGATTTTTACAACCTTTATACAGCTCACGCTCTATACGACATTTACAAAGCTTATAACATTTCGGACACTTATAGACTTTTCATCAATTACTCTTATAATTTAGTGTCTATTTTACAATTTTTACAATATTATTAATATTTAAAACGCTCGTTTAAATTCTATATGCCATTTAACCTACAGAACTTAGCTTTTACGTGAAGTTCTTTGATTAATTTTAGCTCGAATGGAACCTCAAACAGTTCATTTTCTTATAATAAAGTTGGACTAAGACAAATCTACATCTGGCCGGGCACAAGATGACTATCGACATTGCTGTTCAATCATAGAGGTCTTGCCGACTGATTAATGGGTTTCGCAAGAAACATGAAAGAGAATTGGACCAAGAGGATTTCTCGAATGTAATTCTCACGGGATGAGAAGAGAACAAAACAAAAACCGTACAAGATCAGTTTGAGAAAACAGACTCTTGTAACATAGAACGATGGAAAAAAAATTCACAGATAAAAATAAAAAAGAAAAAAGAGTGGACGACAGAGTTACTTTTCTTTTTTTCCTGTTTCCTTCTAAACTCTCCTATGAGATCCACAGTTAGGCCCTGGGGAGAAAGTTCATATTTGTCGATGGAATGGAAAAGGATAGAAAAGAAAACACGTTCTTTTAAAGCTGGATGTGTGTGATCGATATTGCTGTCTCTGGTAGATTCCATCAAATGTTTCGATCTTTGCTACAGAAGAGCCCTTCTTCGATTAAGACTTTTAACTTGACGCTATACCACATTCTACACTTGCATTAATGTTTAGGGTTTTGCTGAAATAAGATCTCTCTTTCTAGCAATTTTTTCTTCTTCGTCTTCTTTTTCTATCAACTGTGTTTTGTTGGTATTTTCTCTAGAATATAAAAGACATTCTATAGTCGCAAACTTTCTTTTTTCTCGATCCTAAATTTTGTCCTCTCTAACATTATAGAATTTCTAAATAAAACGTTTTTACTTTTCTAAAGCTTTAAAAGATAAATCTGAGAAACGAAAAAAAAAAAAAAATTCAAACATTTTCTTATACAAATACATTATATAAAATAACAAAAATATATAGAAAAAATTAAATTAAAATTTTGTTTACTGAAATTCGACTAGGAAATTCTCAACAAGTCGTAATTAATATATCGAAATTAGTTATTTTTAATACACAAAAAATATATACATACATAAAAAGTTTTATTAATTAAAATTATATATATATATTTGTTGGTGTTGGTGTTTATAATTATATTTATAATATAAAAAATAGTTTATTAGCGATTATTAATCAAAAATTTTGAATACAGTTCGAAAGATAAACAAGTAAAACACTAATAAAGTAAACATCTAATATTAAAACATTCTCCAAATCGATTTAATTAATCCCACAGTCGAACAAATTTAAGCCAATATACACAATATATGTTTATTCTTCCACTTAAGAAAATCTTTAGCTTTGCATTAAAATTTTGTCAACATTTAAATATTCTTGAAAGTACGAGTATAATTCTAAGAATTATACCGAAGTAATTGAAGCTTTGTTAAAATTCGAAAATATTTTAAATTAATTATAGATACTTTAATATAATTTCCTACTAGAAAATATTCTAGATAAATATAAAATTCTTTTTCCTTTTTTATTATTTTTTAAATGTTATCTTTTAGAAATTCGTTAAGGATTTAAATTTATATTTTCTATCTAAAAATTGCCGTTCCTACTTTAAAATTCTAGAAACGTTTCAAATTATTATTTTGAACTTTAAATAATTTCAATATACAGTAGAGCATCGATTATCCGACCCCCGATTAACCGACTTATCGGTTAACCGACCGCGTTCTAGTCGGCAAATTCAAATGTCCGCTAGTGATGTGGCGCTACAATATTTGGTTATGTCTTGGCTACTTTAATATTATTTTTGTTAAATTTTTGCATCTTTTAGCTGGCAGCACTGGCTCCACCGTGAAAGAGAGGCTAGTATTTAAACCAGGCCTAATACACTATACTAATAATGTATTTTTTTCATGCTTTTCGGTTATCCGACCAACCCCAGTCCCCAATTAAGTCGGATAAACGATGCTCTAATGTATTTTAAAAAATTAAAAAAGTCACTTATATTGGTCATGTTTTTCAATATTAAGGGGTAGTAGGGTGATCTAACCCCCCTGTACTGTACATCATTAATTAAAGTGTATTTACACACATATCATGCTTAAATTGTACATTTTGTTACGTTTATAGGGGTTTTGGGTTGAGGAGAATAAAGGGAGTGGAGCCACCTCCTTAAAACATCACTAAAATGCATTGTACTTAGGTGTGTCTTTTACCTTATTTAGAAGTGGATAAATTTGAGTTGTAAGATTTGAGGAGAATACAAAGCATTTTAAACGTTAAATAATCGAATTTAAACGGTTATTATTTTAAAAAATTCTTTAATAAAGTTAAGAGTTATTTAGAATAGTACTGTAAATGCTATAGAAAGGGGACGTTTATTTAAAATATTTTAAAAATTAATGGTAAATTAATTAAATAAAAATCGGTGTTAAACAGTATACTTTTTATATATAAAGCAAATTAAAGAGAATAATTAATTGTAAATTTTCAAAACATATAAATATATTTATGAGCTTACCAGTGATCTAGTGGATAAAGCCACTAAACACCGGTCGTGGGTTCGCATCTAACCAATGGCAGCATGGAGTTTTCGGGGTTTAAAAAATAAATAAAAAAGATCTATTGTATGAAAAAATCAATTATAGAAGCATAATTAGTGATTTTTTGTTTTTTTTATCCTTTTGTATTTATAAACAGTTAAAAGTAAAAAAACATCAAGAAGTAAAACCTATTTTGAAACTAATTTTCTGTTTGTTCTTTGATTACGACTGTTTCTTCGCCATTAAATAAAATTGTCTAAAAGAAGAGATTTATCTACCTATAATGTGATACGTCAAAGTAACAAAATGCATAATCACCTCGTTTATAATTTTATTCGGCTTTCGTTCGTCACGTTTGACAAATCTTGAGTAATGAAGAAGCTAATGAATGAATTAATTTTTCAGATTACTTCCTATCTCGAAACTTAGAAAATAAATAATAGAGTTAAACAAGATTTTCAAAAATCTATTTTATAAATGTAGATTATATAAGGATTTAAAAAGTAATTTAAAATGTAAAATTGTAAATAAAATTATATAAAAATGTAATGCATTATAGTTTTATCTTTTGTTAAATTTTACATTTTCTATAAATTTTTAGAAAAAAAGAAAAATCAAACTTGTTTAAATATAACAACGCTAAAGACTGTTTGATATTAATGGATACAACACAAAGTAGTAAAATGGTGAAGCGCTTTTATCGACTGAGTACTCGTGATGCTTAAAAGCTAAATGGTCAGTTAAGAATTACTAGCTATGTAAATATATCTTACAAACACAGGTATTTTGTAGCTAATTGTCGACGACATAAATGCAGGAAGCGACGAAATTCTAAAGCTTTCAAAATACCTAATTTATTCATCAAAATTTTCATCCTCCATTCTATCTAATTGTAATTTTCTAAGTATTTATATTATTTCTGTTCAAAACTATTCGTATTATATTTTTCTTTATAGCTAAAGTAATATATGCTACAACAGAAATAAAATAGTAAATATATTTAATAATAAGGAAGCAAATAAGTGATGAAATATTATTAATAAAAATATAGTTTTTTTAGTCCTTTAATCCAAATATTTGCGTTATTTTTGCTTAGTAAATAGGTAACAAGATAAAAGCCGAAACAAAAAATGCGTATAATGAACTACTTTATACAAAAAACATAAGGTTTTACTTTAAAAATTTACATAAATTCATTTTATATAGAACATTTTACATCCATTACTTGAAGCAGTTTATGTATTTATCTGCTTTATTTAACACACTGGATATTTATAAGTAATTCAAGAAAACATACTTCATTTTATCTCGACTCTTTTTCGATTTAAATCCATTTATATGCATAATTCGTTTTATTCGTAGGTAATTATTTCATCGTTATACGTAAATTTTTCATCCCTGCTAAATTATTTTCTAGGAGTAAAAGCAGACAAGAATGTTATGCATCAACAGAATCGAGAAGATGCGGAAAGTCGATGAGAATGAAAAGTGACTTAGACAGAAATAACTGCCTAGCAACGTGATAAAGCCAGGCATTCCTTATTTAGTTAAAATCGAGTTGACACTGATGGCAGTATTGCACATTAGAAACTAGTCTTTGACTGTACAAAACACCAACACTTCAAAGATTTACTTGGTATTACTGAAGACGTAATTTCGACATTTAAGTAATGTATTGGCACGGATAGAAACCATTTGGGATTTAAGAAACCGATATTGTAGCACTTTAAAGGTTATTCTAGAAATCGGATTAATGTCAAGGTGAGTAGCAACTGATCCACTAACTTAAATGAAAGTATTCTTATCTACAACTTAACTCAAAACACGTTAATTTTAATGGTTTGTGTTTTTACGGATTCCTTTCTTAATGTTACTCTTTCGAGTTATTACGGTGGCACTAAAACTGAAAACGTTACCATTCCTCGAAATCCCTTTCGATCTGTAAAATAATTCATTTAAATATCGATCGTAAATAAAATCCTTCTTACTTTTCTTCCTTTTTAATATATATTTTTGCCAAGTTTACTCATTTAAAATTTTTATTGTCATAAATAAGTTGAGTATTTTCTTTCTTGTATATTTTTATTTTATGAAGAAGCTGTAATGATTTTATTAAAGTTTGCTACCAACTTTCAAGATTTATTTGGTTGGTATCAGAAATCATTTTTAAAAAAGGAGAAAAATTAAAGAAAGAAAATTGGAAATCAGTCAACAAACTCGGGGCGATCAGGCAAGAAAAAACAAACCTAACTTACAAGAGAGATGCTGAAGATAGTTTTTTCTTTTTTTCTTCTGTCTTTTTGTCAGGAATTCGTCAGTGAAGAAATCCAAGACCTAATGAGCACGGTGCTTCAGTCTTCATCTACGCGAAAAGTGCTATAGCGTGTTGAGTGCACTCACCATCGAAACAACGAGGACAGCGTAAGGATAGCTATCATTAATGACGATGTTGCCTGGAACAATATGACATGACACAATCTGTACGTCCTACTGCCATTTCGTATCAGACCCGTGGGGTTTAAGTTCTTTCTGATCGATTGATGGTTTCGAAAATACACTACTACGTCCTTTCTTACTGTCACATTAATATCTGGCTGGAGGTAGAAAGAAAGAAAAGAGGGGAAGGAATAAAAAATAAAAAAAAATACAACGAGAATCTTTCTGTCTCTCTTTAGCGTGAATAAAAGTGGGGATTCTAATGTAGCCTCGGGTCTTTGAATTGTTACTGACTGAAGCATTTTACGAAAATTGCACTTGTGCTGTCCATTTTGTATGGTAATTTGCCTTATTCTCATTTTTTTTTTTTTTCGTAAAAGCGAAGTAGAATGATCTCAGAATGTTTTCTGCTCGAATATATTAACTCGATTCGATTGATTTTTTAATTTTAATATCAATTTTTAAATATTTTTACAATTTAATTTTTAAAACAGTTTAAATGTCATAAAACTTATATAACACAACGTTAACTTATGAGATATTAAAAGTTTACACAACGTAAAAAAAAGTTAATTAATTAGATGTTAAAATTGCTAATAAAATTTTTATAAAAATGTTGATAAAATTTTTATAACCGAAATTAAATTCTTACGTAACATTCCAAAACTTGAAGCTGGTTTAAAGACGATAAATTTAATTATTTAAAAAATAATTGAATTGAACTATAATTAAGAAATAGAAATTGTTAAATAATATTGAAAATAAATCGCTTTTATCAATAAAATATTATTTTTTAAAATTAATAAAATTTATTTTACATCTACTCTAACTTACTGAAAGACAACATAAGGCTTATTGTTAATATCATGCTCTTATTTCAAAAATTCTTTTATTTAGTTTTCTTTTTTATTTTCTTTTTTAATCTTACGGCTTCGATTATTAGAAATAAACCAAGAATCTTTTTTTTCTTTCTTTTCCACTTATTATTTACTGAAATATCTTTAAGAATAGCAGTAGATGTGACAACTTGTCTGTACAATTTATCACCCATCAACAACTGGAGTACGATGCAGCAAATTAATTCTGTCACAAACGAAATGGCAGAAGAAAATAATATGTACTCGATTGCACATTTGCATAATATAATACACCCAATATAAATTCGCTAAATATATATATTTTTTCATTCCTTCTCCTCTATTGTCTAAGTATTATAAATCCATTAATACGAATCGGGAAATTTTAGTTAATAATAAAAAATATACACGAGTTATTAATATATCGTTGATACTATTGATAATAACACTTAATCAGTAATAATTTTACATGTTCAATCCTTATAGAAAACGTATTTTTTATATGAATTTTCTCTTATGCTTTTATCGGTAAGATATGAGTTATCTGAAAAGTGCATGGTTCGTAGCTTAACATATATTTTATAAAAATATACCGTACAGGAAAAAAAAAAAACTATGAAACTTTTAGTGCTTTGGAAAGAAATGGGTAGGAAATCCTGATGGGGATGAGCTAAGAAATAAATCGAAGTTGAGTGCAGAACGTGGGAATTCTACATCTGCTCTCTTCGGCTTCACAGTTCATTGTGTCCTTACTAACTTACAACACATTGACAAGACGAACGGTTCCTGATTAACTAGGCGATGTTTGTAGCATGTTGTTGTATGGTGATTGTACACGAAAATTCTCTTTTCTTAAGTAGTGTTGAGTGTTAAGCGAAATTCTATAATTGATCTAATATTTCTTTATTTTTAAATAAATTCGTCATGTTTGATAATGTTGTTTAAATTGGAAAAACCGTTAACGTTTATAAAACAAACTTAATTTATAATTATATATTTTTTAAATATCATAAATACTAGTTAATTAGTTTATTTAATTTAAAATTTTTTTTTTTAATTTAAGCACCGAAAAAAATTTCTTTTTGAACGTAAAAATATACATTTTCTGTTTTGAATGTTTATGTAAGGAAATCTATCACAGTTAAATGTGAACATATAGGAACATATTTTACGATCTTTTATGAAAAAAAACTGAATACATTTTCTCGTAGAGTCAACATAAATATCCATAATAATAGATATTTCTATCCTTCATAAATATTTAAATAAAATATAGATTCTATCCCTGTATTGCAGGTTTACAAAGTTTCATATTTTTATATAAATATATATAAAATGACAAATAAAATGTAGACATATAATATTTCTTCGAAACCTTTCAATTTAAATAAATATAAATATGTTATTATTGATAGATTTAATTTTCAATTTAAAAATGAATAAATAAATCATTTTATTATTATTATTATTTATAATGCTCTATTTATATTATAGGCACTGTATAATGTATGTAAAATTGTAAACATGGTATATTATTATAATAATTCTATTGGTTTTTCAAACCTTTCATCTCTCAATTAATGAAGCTACTACTTGTTCTATTCAATATTTACTTTAAACCCGAGAATTCCTTTATCAATTCTATTCAAATAGAATGTTTCAGCAGTTCTCAATGGAGCTTTTAAACAAATTCTTTACTTCCTCCATATTTCGATTTCTCTGTTTATCTTGATGCTTTTGGTGTTTACAACATCGCCTAAAGCTATTGAAAAGCAAAAATCATTGTTTACTTTGTGCTTAATATTACTATGTTGTCCAAATGAGAATATCAATAATAACTCCGTTCTCAAGGGATGACGAAGTAGGATTTTAAAATTAAATTCTTCTTCAGTTACCTGCTCTTAGACTTCGATGGTTTAACTGCAATGAATTATTCAAAAAATTTTTTTCTTGTTTTATGAGGATTTGTAAATTTGCAACGTTTTCTTTATCGGCTAGGAGGGGAGAAAACAATAGAACATAGAAATTTCAATATTTTGTGCAGAAAATTTTTTAAATTTCTTACTTTTTTGGCATATTTAATAAGAAAAGTACCGTTCGAAACCCGAACATGTTACCTTAGAATGGGAACATAAACTTCGAAGATGTCTAATGATTCTCCATCGTTGACAAACACCAAATTCGATTACTAACAATAAAAATTTGGAACGTAAAAAAAAAGAACAAACAAACAAAAAAAAAGGACACAGAAAGGAAAGAGAGATTACTAACAAACGTCATGTTTTCATGCCCTAAGCTATTAACAAACCCTTCATTGCTTTCTTTTCATTCTAAAACGAGAAACTTCGTATCTGCGATCTACAACATTGAATTCTCTGCAAGAACGAAAATTGATTACTTGTGGTTTGTCTAGTAAGCTAGATAACTTTATTTTTTCTGTAGTATTGACTCGGTTATTTCTTTTCTCATACAATGTACGTAATTTAGAATCGATATGCAAAAACAACTACTAAAGAAGCTTCTTGTAACTCACAAAATACAAGTACTTTACGAAAACTGGGTCCAGTATACATAACACTCTTCAACTTCTTTTCAAC
Source organism: Centruroides vittatus (assembly GCF_030686945.1). Classification (NCBI taxonomy): domain Eukaryota; kingdom Metazoa; phylum Arthropoda; class Arachnida; order Scorpiones; family Buthidae; genus Centruroides; species Centruroides vittatus. The sequence goes on from NW_027122643.1 coordinate 3,212,748, forward strand.
CGTCTTAAGATTTATAACGAAACTTCCCCTCATTTGCTACAAAACCATGACTTAAACAACTCAGCAGAAATTCTCTATTCATTTTCTTCATCCTACTGGAACTGAATGAATTGTCGATGGTTTATAAATTTTCAATACTTAAAATGACAATTTATAAACAATTTCATTTAAAAATTAAATTTATTTTTTATTTTTTAAGAAAATTAATAATAACGGTTTTGAAAATTAGTAATATCGAAAACTTTGTTTTCCTTTTTTGATTGACGATCCTTCGGAGAATTATGGATTATGTCTATTTTAATTGGACGGATAATTTATTTTGTTAGCGTTTTAGCACGTTATGAATGGATTGTTCTAAATTTTGACAATAATTGTAAACTATGTTTTAGTTTCTCGTGCGATTTTTCAAACTTGAATTAAAAAAAAAAAAGAAAAAAAAATTATAAATGCGTCACTAAAGTTCCTGTTAAATTTATCAACGTAGCTCCTAGGTGTTTAATCAACAATGCAGTGTTTTGTCTTGTTATGGTTCATTTCAACAGCCAAATCATAATAATTGAGCTCTAGAATTTTATTATTTTACCGTTTAAATCAGTAAATTATATTATTCTTGTATTTATATACAATCTAGCTAGGTACAGGCAGTGCAATCATGAGGCTTGAGTCTTAGAGGATCCGGTTGATTGCTAATACCTTGGCAAGGAAAAATAATAATTTTAAAATCTTCGATACAATTTACTTAACGAAAATATAAACTTTATGGAATCTATAAATAATTTTTACCAAGGTCCATGACAGTTTGCGCTTTTACTGTTTACGTATATCGCTTATACAGAGTCTTTTTTACGCTTTTCTTTGGTGCATAATTAATGGGTAAATCTAATATGCGAGAAAATACCTTTTTTATAGAAAAATCAATATTGTGATTTTGACTGAAACAAATATTTTTTTTCCATGTCCTAAACATGATTTGATTAGTTTAGAAAAGACGTTCGTTTTTTAGTTTGTAACATTCTGATCTATCCACTAAATCCCCCAAAAATGGCTTAACGTGGTAACCCGATTTAAGCGTGCATTCTCCTTCTACTTTTACGCGTTTATATATTTTTATTTAATGTAATATATTATATTTTATAAAATATTTGATATAAATTGATACATTTATTTGTCAAACAAGAAGTTATTATAATTAATAAGATAAAAAAAACTGACACATTTCACTATATACTTGTCTAACGTTAAGTTTATGATAATGTCAAAAGATAAAACATTATCATTTGTAAATTTTAACAATTTAATAAGAAAATATTGAATTTTTTAAAGAAAAATTCATTAATAATAATATAATCTAATGATAAAATTTAACAATGCAGTGTTTTTACTGGATCGATAAGAATGGCAAATGTAAATCGTCTAATATATTTTTTTAACAAATTAGATATATAAACAATTTAAAATTAATATCTATTTATTTTATAAATTATTTGATATTAAACAGTATATATTTTTAAAATATTCTACTTGATTTCAATAAACAACGATGCATTTAATGGAGGAAGTCGTTTGATGGCCACACAAGATTTTCCTAAGATATATCAATGATAAATTTATATTTAAGATTTAAAGTAATGCATATATTATCGATCTTCTTGCCTGATTATAATGTAATTATTAAAAAAGATAATACTAAGCATAATCTGTGATGTAATCATACTACATATAAACAGTTACTACTACTTAAATGTATAGAATATATTTTCATAAATTTATAAAACTTTCGAAAGTAAAATGAATAAAATTCTTTAATAAAATTTAATATTTACTTTATAGATAATTTCTAAACCATTCGCTAAACTCAACTCAAATTTGTCAATATGATGTAAACTAATTAATGTCATACAAATTGAGCGTAAACGTTGCTTAATTTGATCAATTTTAAATTAATATTATATGAAATTTTTAAAATAATATTTACTACATTCTTAAATGATAATGTTTTAAATCATTTTGAATAATTTCGTTATATTATGTTTCGTTATTCATAAAATTTATAGAGTTTTATCTTGAATTCTTCTAAACTTAACCATCTATAATGATATATAATTTATTCATTTTAGAAAAATCCAACATAATTCGTGATGGAATCATACTGGATCTGTGCTGAAATTATGCTGGAATAATGTATTTTTCTGAAATTTAAAAATATCAAGCTTATTTTTAAAAATAAATTTATATTTTTATGTAAATATATGTTAAGATAATGTATGTTATTTTTACAGTTGTTATTTAGTGTTTTAGTGTATATTTTAATGGATTTTATTGATTGTTTGTCGTATTGAAGGCCGGAAAACATCGTCCTCGAGACATCACCTATAATTCAAATAAAGAAATAAAATGAAAATTAATTAATTTCACAAGCAATTATTATAAGTAAATTTTAAAAATTAACACAATTCTTGAAATTAAGGTAATTTTAACTATATTTTAAAAAATATTTAATGATTGCGGATGAAATTCAATCACTTAAAACTCAACCTAAATTATCAACGTAATTTGATATGATACAAAGCGACGAAGGAAACATTTTCTCATACTGCATTCAATTTACCGGATTTTAAATTAAAATTCTATTAAAATTTAATAAATAAATTCTCCTGTTATGTTGTTTTGGTGGATTTCCCAGTCATACCATCAAATTATCTCATTCGGTTATCCGTATTAAACCAGCTTTCACAATACATTTTTCTGAACACGTTTGAAATTAAATTTAGTAAATGAGTAGACAACATCACATCATTCCAAGAATAATTACGAAATAATTATTTAATAAGTGATCATTCTTAGAATAAATGAATTTTTAAGAGTTTTATAAAACTTTTGGAAGATAAAGTGGATATAATATTGACATAAAACTATTAATCCTTTTAAAAATAGCTATATATATATTTAATAAAAATTTAGGGAAAAAATCTAATAAAGTGTATAAAAAATGCTTGCAAGAAGATTGATTGGTGTAATTACTTTTGTCTGAAATCTTATCGTTTATGTCAATAAATCGAAATTTCTTTAGAAGGAAGATAATACTTTAATTCTCATTTCTCAATTTCCGGTAGTTTTCAATGAAATGAAAACGTACATCAGAAATGTACTGAATCATCAATCTGGTTTTTATAAAGTAATCTGGTTAGATTTAAATTTTAAAAAATAAAATAGAAAAAAATCTTCGGTTACTGAACAATAGAGAAGAGAAAATTTCAGTCAACTGTGAAATGATGATAAGAAATTATAATGTAAATTTATTTATATCGTTAAATATACAAATAAATATTGACTTTCCAGCTTTAAAAAAGTTCAATTTTGATAAAGAATATCCATCCACATTACTTAATCATTAATGGAAATAAATTCAACATTAATTATACTTTTATTACTCATAAATTTATACTATAATTAACTCGTATTTTTTGATATCGCATGACAGAGTATCACGTTTAGAATTAATTACAAACTTTATACGCTAGAGTAAACATTGTCGGAAAAAATCTAAAGGGTGTTATTGTCAGGTGTCTGTTCTGATAACTATAGAGTTCTTATCACTTACAGACTCTTTTGTGTTTATAAATTGTCAATTTGCGAAAGCAACAAGTATCTAATCAGTTAAGTTCTTCAGGTTTATTCTTCGCAGCTATAAACTACAGCTCTACAGAATTATCGTTGCAAGACAGACAAAACTGTAGGACATACAAGCATTCTATTGTCTTCTCTTCATTCGAGTCCATCTCCTTGAAGTCCCCATTCAATTTACACTACACAAAGACCTGATTATATACACCTGAATGGCTACGAGAGAAGTGACCTATTGTACCAGAGACTAATCTCCACCTAAACTAGTCGATCTAGCCAGGCACCTGAACATTATTCCTATGAAATTAAGAGAAAAGAGTGCTTTTCTCTTTAGAAAAATCGGCTAATGAAAGTTTATTAAGGATTAAAATCATTTCTTTAATTTTTTTTTCATTTTATTATTTCTCTACGATCAACAAAAAATAAAACTTCCTTTCTTCGAGAGTTAGAGTCAAGCTATATATATATTTTTAAATTGATTAATTTAATTGTTAGAAAATTATGAGTTACAGTTAATATTTCGGTTTATCTCTTGATATATTATTACGTAAACATATTGTACGGCTATAACATAAACATGAAAATTTGATTAGAGAATTTAAGACCAATTTTATGAAATGATAAAATAGGAAACAATTAAAATCATCACTTATTTTATAAAAATAACATTAATTCTATCTATCAAATTGGTGGATTAAAAATCAATGATAAGAAATAATATAGAAAAGTAAATATTCTCAGACACTTCTATTAAATTTCAACGTTTACAATTAGCACTAAACTTCAATTGATTAATATAAATAATTATTTTTCGATAATTAAATTTATATTAAATTATTAGAATTTAGGTATTTAAAGATTATGGGTTCAAGTTAACAATTAAATAAAAATCACGTATAAAAGCAAAGTTTCAAGAAGAAAAACATTAGTAACACGAGAAGAATTCCCATACTAAGCACCTATTATCGTGTTTACGGTTATATGGCATTTTAGATAATAACTCTACGTAAATAAAACGGAGAAATTCAAAATAAAATAAGCAGAGAATACGCTCGTTCACGGTATATAACCATTATAAACATAGTAGAGTGTACGTATAACAATAATATTATTAAGTGTACTTCCGAATGATTCTATATTTAACAGTAATCACGTGAAGGGAGCATATTTTACAGTAATAAGTTTACGAGTAATTTATACCCGAAACAAATTAGATTATAAATATTCTCATTTTCGCATTAATTATTCTCTTATAGAAATGATTTAAATAAATAAGAGAAAAGTTTTATAAACGATTAAAACTTGAAACGAACTTAATTTCTTGATTATATTTATTAATTTCGTAATTAAATTTAAAGGAAAATAAGATTATTCGATCATAGGCATTTGATTTTGTAACTAGTGTATGAGCAACCTTGTTAAAGCGGTAGATTAAAAGACAAAATCGAGATATTTGGCACTCGTATCTCTTTGAATAACTATAATGGAATTAAGCAAATGTCCTTTTGGTATATAGAAGCTGGCCAAATTGGATTAGAAGATAATGGGTTTCTGGTACAATTATGAAGAAAGCTTAGAAAATTGATGGTAATACTTTCCACCTACCGCTCACGAGTTTTGAAGTGATTCGACTCGTCTAGTAAATAAGTTATCTGGTATAATTTTAGAAGAGAATATCGACTGAAGATGAAAACTAGTTTAAAATAAAAGTTTCAAAATGAACACTGCAATATTACGTAAACATAACACGTGATTAAACGTCACCTTGATTAATAAAGAAATGCATTCAGACGTTGAAAATTTTACTCAATTATTAATTTCATTAAGCTGATTATTTAAAAATATTCTAAATTATAATATAATAATTAGATTTTTAGAAAATTTTAAAAGTAAGAAGAGATTATCGTAAGAAGATTTTAGAGCTTTAACTAAAAGTGGAAATTTTTTTGTGGAAAAAATGAATAGTTTTACAACTTTAAAAGTGTCAGAAAAAGCAATATGCAATGTTGTCAGAAAAATTATATTATAGCCTTAAGATACGTCTAACTTCATGTTTGACGACATCAAATAGCAATCAATAGGCGTAACATACGAAAGTTTTAACCTATTCTGTCTCCACGCCTGAAGGTAAACTGAAGAGTTATTGTCTAAGTTACGTCCTCTCTGCACTTCACATTAATTATACACTGAAAGGATGAATTTATGTTTATTTGCTTGAAGCCAGAATTGAAGTTGTAAGTCGTTTCACTAGCAAAATTCAAGTTAAAATTTCTTGAATTATCTTCATAAACATTGCTGCATATATAAATCTCGATATTATAAATTTTTACTGTTTATTTTAATAATATAATAACATTTTACTAATGTAATATTAATTTCGGAAGATATCACGGCAAAGTCATTTAAATCTTTACCAGTCTTATTTTTGTTTTATTATATTTCCTTTAAAAAGATTCTCTTCTTTTTTATTTTTTAAATTTCATATAAAAATAATCCATTTATTCAAATACAGTTTATATTTTTTGATATCCTTTTATTAAATATAAAAATTAATAACGTGAAACAAATGATATTTTCTTAGACTTTAACCAAAGATAATATAAATTAATAATGAGATAAAATAAATATTCAAAATAAAATAACCTTACCAGATATAGCCTTATAAATTATATTCTTAAGATAATAAAATATATATATATATTACTTTCTTTAACATACTTTCCATTTAATTTGCTTTATGGACACAAAATTCTTACAAGAGAATGAATATCTATGGCCTTTAATTATTAAACTGAAAATATATTTAGTCGATAGGCTTATAGTAACAATAAATTTTATCTTTAATAAATTGTCATATAAATATAACTTATTAATTATAATTTTGTAAGAAATATTTTCGAAGAATTATCTTAAAAAATAAGTAATCAATTTAAAAAAAAATAACAGAATTCTCTTTAAACGTTTAAAAATATTTTTTCATTATTTTGTAGATACAAATAAAATAATCAGTTTCAATATATAAATGTAAATTATATAAACAAATAAATGAAAATTTCAACGTGAATAGAAAATGTCTGTTGAATAAATAATTATTATACAACTTTTAATATATAAAAATGTTTATTTCGCAAAATAATCGCTATAAAAAGTCAATTTTAATGTATGTCTAATGCATTTATTTTGAAATAAATTGATATAAACATTTTAAAATAAATAAAAACATAAATAAATATTTTATTCAATTAAATTTAAAAAAATAATAACAAGTGTTTCATTTTTTATAAATTAATTTAATAAGATAAAATTACTAATAAATTTTCATTAAAAAATAAATAAAAACTACTCTATATATTTTATAATACGTTTTATGAAAGAAGATTAGGTATAATTTAAAAATATATATATATATATTTAACATTATCTAAAATAAATAATATATATTTATATTTAAAATTATAAAAAATAATAATATTTTAATTACGCCTATTGCTTCTTTTTTTTAAAAAAATAAACTTGTTTATTTTTAAAGTTAAACCATAAAATTTAAATATTTATATAAGCTGCAAGACGGAAGTAAAGTTTAATCTAGTCAACAGCTAATTTACATTTCCATCTTTATCTATATTCTTACGTCATAAAAATGTCAGTTTTTGATTAAAAGTTTAACGTTGATAAAAATAAAGTATATATATAATTTTTATGTGGAAAATTGTTTAATAAAAATAATATATGTATTTTTTATGTGGTAGATGAGAGCGTTTTAATAAGATAATTAAGATAATTCACAAGATGCCAGCCTATAAATCGCGTTAAAACTTCCATTTGATCACTGGTTTGACTGGACAAAGTGCTTCTCTGGCAGAGATGAAATGTTGTATATCAGAAGTCTTCGGGGATTAGGAGGCCATCACTTCTGCAGTTTTGGTCCTGTATACTTCTAAATGTCAGCTGTCTTCGCTGCATATAGAATGATTTATCAACGATGGTTTTACATTGTGTATTTCTAAAATATTCTCTCTTGCCGTACTAAATTTTTATTAAGAAAATAATAAATTTCAAAAAGAGAAATTTATCATTTGTACTTCGATAAATAAATTCATATATTTCTAAACGTAGTAAAGTTTGCAATTTCAGATATATTAATAATAATAATAATATTATTATTATTATATTACATATAATCTAATTACAGATTTTATAACATTTAAATAATTTTTCTACATTAAAAAAAAAATCGATATTGAATAATGTAAAACGAATTTTATCAGACTTACTCGAATTACGAAATTCTTTACAGAACTTTCACTCGAAAATGATAACGAAGTTAATGGTAGATAGCGAGTTGAAGTTGGATTGCAATTACATCTCTTCACATTTTATCACGTTAATTAATATCAAGTTTTTGTTAGGAACGGATCATTTCACACCCTGATTATACAGTTTACAATTGTAAAATGTATTATCAGAAACTAAATTTCTAAAACGGACATAAAAGTATAACAAGCTATTATTCAAGCAAACACATCAATAGCCTAGACTTTAATGATTCCCTATCAAGAGTAGTTTCCTGTTGGTTGAGCTAATTCTTAACTGAGGATGCGTTAATTGATTGGTTAACGTTGATAGAAGTGACAACCGACTGAACACAACTACAATTTCCACTGAATAATTCGTTTTCTTAATATTTTATTCCCTTAAAACTTATAAATATAAAATCTACGAATATCTAAAGTTAACAAAATCTTATTAATTGATTAAGGAAAATGAATCGAATCATCACGTCACACCTTCCTACATTTTCATTCTAAAATATTTCTCCGTTTTTATCTTATAAAATATGAAAATAAGATGAGATAATGGTTGAAGAAATATTGAATAGCTATTATATAAAAATGATGTGATTTGAAACATTAAACGATTTCACAAAGAGACTTGATAAATGATAGCTTTTTTTTCTATATATAGCATACAGTTTACATAATGAAATATTAACGATTCTTATCTCAGTAAAGAATACCTCAGAAATCCAATAAGAGTGTCAAACTCACTTGTGGGCTCTTAGAGTTAAAAAAAAGGCAAAATTTTCTAGATATATATTTGCTTAATGGTGAATATAGATTGATGGATGAAGAACTTCATACAGGAAAAAAACACATATATTTAAAAAAAATCACGTACTTTACTAAATATAAAAACGTAAGGCTCTTTTTTTTATTAATGAAAACTTCTATAAAATGAAATTAAATTTTATAACATATTACCTATCTAGTATTAATTTTTCACTAAATATTCATAATTCGTGACATTTTCAAATTAATATAAATGGGAGAACATGCGATGGATTATTTATTACTGTCTGTATAAACATTTATCTAGCTAGTAATAATATTATTGATCCAAGTGAAAGATAAACTGTGATTTAACTAATTTAATCAAATGACTTGTGTAAATAAATTCATTCTACAATTCGTGTATGTTGAACTGATTGGATTTTATTTTTAAATATCGTTCTATTTAGACAAACATTGCTTTATTATCTCTGATAATTAAGGAGATATATGCTCTTCTAATCATATTTTTATTAGTTTTATATATAATTGTTATTACGGTTTTAATATTTAACATTCACTTACTAACCAAATTACTTTTAGAGTAACCCATCGGAAATGGAAATGAGATGCTCTAATTCATTTCGTTAACTAATATATAAATACTTTAAAAGTAATTAATTTTGGCCGGTGAGTGAGCCGAGGAATGATAATCATTAAAACTGAAACCGTAATAATATAGTTCATCGCTGCATGTATATTAAATGTTAATTTAATGTCTATAACAACTATAAATAGACTAAAGACATGGATAACTTTAATAACTGCGTGGGCTGGCATAAATATCTCTATGCATAACTATTATGAATATACAAATACACGGTTATAATGATCTAATTTTATACGTATGGCGTAACACTAACTTAACAGTATAAAAATCAATCAATTTAATATTGCGAGTATATTTAGTATCTATAATAAGTATAACTCTAATGGTATGTTATTGTAATATAGATCTGCAACAATGGCAATATAGTATAGTAACACTAATAGGAGTAGTTATATTAAAGGTAACTTATAAATCAAACAGCTTGGTTTATGTATGACTCTTATAAATATAGATTCTATATTAATAAATGAATATAAATGATTCCTATATTAGTAACTTTATACTGTAATTATTACGCCTGTAGGCGCTAATATACAGAAATATGAACTTAAATACATTCTTCATAGACTAAATCTATTAAGATTCTACTGAAATTTATGTACAAATTGACAATTTTACTTGAAATAACATAACCGAATTGAGTATTTTGTAGTAATATATATGATTTTATTATATTAAAAACTTCGATAATTATTTTAGATTATTTGTTTTCGATTTAGTTATGTTACTACTAAATACTGCAGAACGTAAACGTAACGTAACTAGTTACGTTATGTTACGTTCTCGAGTATTCAGTAGTAATAACTAGGATAATGTAACGTAACGTAACTAATTACGTTACGTTATCCTAGTTATGACTATTGTTACAAATATAAGATATAAATTTATTACATAATCACAATTTTAAAAACGTATTTTAAATATAAACAAACGAACTACCTTTTAAAAATTCTACACCGACGATTTGCATCATATGTATATATTCAGCGTTATTGACATATAAACTTTATGACTACTTTTAGCAGATCTAAAAATAGGCAAAAACATTTAAATGTATTCTTCAAATGTATGTTATTAAAATATGGATATATATTCGTGTTTATATTCCATCAGTGCAATATACATGCAGTTCGTTGATATGTTTTAAAATTGAATCTGAATATCATATAATGTGACATAGCGTTAAAAAAAAGACATGCACCAAGTGACACAAGCCGGGGGACACAATAGTTGTTGTCATGTGTCAGTACGACTTTGAGTCAGTGTGGAGCCAGACTTACTTTATTTTTATTATTATTATTTTTTTTCCTTTCCAGATGTCTACAAAACTTGACAGTTCTCAAAACTTTACCTCCTCGACGTACTGTATTTCTTTTTCCATCCTGTTATTTTTATTCCCTTTCTTTACATTGAAGTTTTCTATTCTTCTACAATAACTTGTTGGAATCCCTAATAAATGACAACAAACTCTAATTATTATATTGGTTGTCTCGTTTTTTTCATACGAAGAAAAAGAAATGAAAAAATATTCTCTCTTCAATTTTCTCTTTCATCTAAGTAAATAAAAGAAAATAGTCTAAGAGAAAAAGATATTTCAATCAATATCATTCTATTCTAAATTACTTGAGTAATAAAAAAGTAAAGTTACGGTAATTTATTCCGATATTAAATTCTTGATATGTAAGAAAAAGGGAAAAATAATATCCTTTTTATTAATATTGAAACTATTATTCGTTCAATATGTTTAAAAGAACGGTTATGAGTTCAATAATTAAAGTAAGATGAAAAATATTCGTTAAATTCCATTCAAATGACGATATTAACATGAGCTTTGACACCTTACTGCATGCGTTAAATATTATTTTTAATTGTTTAATAAATAAAATATGCAGAATACTCTCCAAAACATAATTATTCCGTCTTAAATATTCAAAAACTAATTTACGAGGAAGAAAAAGCGCAGATATTTATACTTAAATTTTTAATTAAAACATACTCTAGAGCTTTTCTGTAAAAATGTACGTTTTATTAAAAAACTTATACTTTTTATTTAATTTTAATGTAATATATTTATATAAAATTCAATTTTCCATCAATTTTCTTAAAATCAAAATTGAAATTTGATCGAATCAAACATGAAAAAAAGAATAATTTTTATATTAAATATCTCTGGCGCCATCTGTTGAAGCGAAAATGTAATAATTTTGAATATATTGGAAAATTAAATAAATGCTTAAATTAGTTTATAATAGAAATATTTAATCTTATTATATCTTATTAAATAAATTTAAATTGAATTTATTTAAAAATTTTTCAAAATATTTTTTAAAGTATAAATTATGGTTTACACTAATAATCAGATAGTGTGGGGAGAATTTTTATTTAATGTGATTATTCTTTTTGATATATTAATGAATCATGGAAAGATTAGAAAGTATATTTTTGCTAAAACATTCTGTCAGGTTTATTTTATAATAAAGAAAAGAAAAAAATTGGATTAAAAGATAAATTTAATTCTTTTAAAGCTCTGATAAAAATAACAAAAATAAAATAAAATAAAATAAAACTTTTAAATTAATTAATTAATTAAAAAATTAGTTATAAATTTTTATTCTAGTTTATTTAAATTTATCGTTAATTGTAATTAAATTAATAAACTTTTGTTTAAATTAATTATTAAATTAAGAAAGAATTCTTTCTTAATTTTTATATTTAATCTGTAATTGAAGAGAAACAGTTTTAATTAATTCAATTTTCTCCTTTATATTTTTAGAATATTTTATTTTATTTTTACTGAATTATTTCAATTATTAGCATAAAAATTCGTTTTTATGGTCATGCAAGAGTTAAATTTATTTAAGTAAAAATATTCAGCATTCATGCAACATTTACTAAACCAATTATTGTATATGCATTAACAGAGATTTGTAAACTGCAGGATATTAACCCCAGTGAGAGAACCCCAGAATTCAAAATCACTATTGTAACCGCGCCATCTATATTCCAAAAAGTGAACTAAATTATTGATCTTAGAATATAGACACAAAAGCCATTTTATAATTAAATAATTTAATAATAATAAAAAAAAAGAAACATCATTAAAAATTCATATTTAATATTAATGATTTTAGAATTTTATAATTACAAAAAAAATTAAATCTTGTATGTAATTATTATTACATTAGGGAAATTAAATTCTTTTTTAATTAGTTATTTTTATAAATTTTAAAGCAAGTATATTTATTTATCTGCATATATTTTATATGAAAATATAAAAATTATTCAAGTTTATAAGAAGCGATATTGAAGAATTTTATCATGTTTTTTTGTGCTATTTTTATACACAAAGTTTTGATAAAACTAAATGGATACCTCCTCCTGGCCACCTCTTTGTGGGATGATGCATACGTGATTTTTTTTCCTTTGTTTACACAGCAGTGAATAGAAAAATCTTGTCGTTCTCAGTCGAAGAAGAGCCTTTGTAGTTTCATTTCGGCTCTTCCCTGCAAAGATGTAGATAAACAAGAATATTGTAAAGTTATCCTGATATAAATTTTAGTCAGAAAAGCAACTAGATATCAATACCTTTATTTAAAAAAATTATCATCATCACTATCAAATAATTCCGTAAAAAAACTTTATTATTATTAATTAAGAATAAAAATATTCAAGATTTATATATTACACAATAGAGACGTTTTATGTATAGATAAAATAGCTTAACAACAGTTAATTGAAATGTTACACGTTATAGTTACAACATGTTTTTATGTTTCTGTTTTATTCTGAGATTAACTTCATCCAGAAAGATAATCGTAACTATTTATCTTTGCAATTGTTTGGCTTCCATCCTATGGGGATGACAATTACAGTAGCGTGTAGATCTATAGAAATTCCACTTACGCAACCAAAAATCAATTGCTAACTTCGTTATCATTCTTAACACAAGTTACTGAGTCATTCTAAGCATATGAGGCTCGTAAAATCATCTAAAAATACGTAAACAGACTAAAAATTACGTTGCGTTTCTTTACTCCCGTTTCTAAGTTAACGTAGCAAAATTATTTAATATATATTAAATCACTAGAAAATATTACCTTTATACACTTACGGACTTTTTATCATTTTGGGTGGAGTTTAAGGTTTTAATCATTGGGCGCAGTTTTCACGTCCGGAACTACACCATTACTACTTTAAGGTCGCTCTTAATTTAAGGCGATAATTTTATAATAAATTAAAATAAAGCGAAATAAATTTGGGTTAATGACCCTAAAGATTTACTTAGATTTATCAGAAAGAATTAAAAATTTATAAAGAAACGAAGCAATATTTTTTTCTTTTTTTAATCTATCGGATTATCTTAAGCTCTAAAAGTAATTCCCCTTGTGTTAGCAAATTAATATACCGTAATTATTATTATGTTTAAAATATTTATGAAAAATTACACCTTTATCGTAAAATCGAATAATACAGTAAATCCGTTAATTTTTTCTATAGTTTATGGGTGTAGTTATCGTCTGCAACATTGCGTGTAAGCTAGACATTAATATAACTATAATTCAAAGACAGCGTGAAGGTTACAAAGGTTATTTTACCGTTAAAATATTTTACCATTATAGTAAAGTACGTCTACCTAATCCCTTCTTATATTGAACTAAATAAGTATATTTTTTAAATTAATATTCATTTATATTTTCAATTTATTTCATATTTTAATAGCCTATAAAATTAATTAAAACGTTATAAAATTACTCTAAAATATATGGTAAATTATATATAATATCTCAATTAACATCCTTATCATGCTATATTAATATAAAACTAATTACATTAATTTAATAAATTAATAACATAAAATTGCTGCCGAATATCTTATAATTTTCGTGATAGTGTGTAAAATAATTAAAACGCCCTTTAAATAAATCGATTTGTTTTAATGCAATTAATTTGGTGAATATAACAAGACCATACATATATACACACACATATACATTTATATGAGTATATAATTACTTTTAAAAACAATTCTTAATTATACGTTTAAAAAAACGAAATTTAATCCAAACATTCTAAAAAATATATTTGATTTCACAAACAATAATTGGATTCTACAAATGGATAGCAAAAAATAGTAAACAGATTACAGTCGCTAGATAAAGTAGTAACAACGAAATATCTCCCGAGGGATTTATCTCTACTTTCCCCCTTTTTTCCTTCCTTCCTGTAACTCCTGTGAATATATTGAATCAAAACTAAAATACATTCTCGAACTTGCCTCCTATAATTATGCACAAATATTGATACAGATGGAAAATTTGTTTTCAATTTTATTTATTTATTTTTTAATAGTAGTAAGCTCTTATACAAAATACAAAGTTTTTATTCGAAATTTATCGTGTAATAAATATTTTCATTAATGTTAAAAGAAGCAATATAATAAAATTAGACGTAAAACTTTGTTTAACATTAATTCTTCTTTTAAATAACAAATAATTATGGCTATACATTTATAATATAAATGTAATAGAAATATATCTATAATAAAATTAACTTAAGTAGTAATATTTAAAAATATAACAATTATATTAATAAATTGTGTAGTTTGATTTTTGGACGTTGCATGTACTGAATAATAATTATTAATGTTATTTTTAATTCTAAATATTGAAATTATATTCAGATTCTTACTCTATAATGTTGTTTTAATTATATTTTTATAAAGTAGATTACAGATATAAAACATATATAACTTGCCTTATATAATGTATACATTTATTCTTTCCTGTAGAGTATAGGACTTATTGTATAATTTATAACTTCAGAATAATTAAAATACTATTTAAAATTTACTTATTGGGCTCGAGAATGGAGTTAGATAATGTTCGGCAGGACTATATTGTTAACAGGAAAAGTACAATGTACAGGGACAAGACTGTTTGAGGTGGAGAGCATATATTTTAAATTAAATAAATTGAAAACAAATAAAAATATGATTAAAAATTGCAGCTCGTTATTGTGACGATAATTCCTCGTTTTATTTTAAAATAGTCTACAAAGCTTACAAATATATAATTTCTAATCTAAAGGCCGTACAGTTGTTATTTCTTCTATTACTTGTACACAAATAGGAGAAGTTCTTCAGAGTTCGCTTTAAAAACCATTTTAAACAAATTAATACAGTTTTTATTTTAAATTTATTAAATTATAACGATATTTATAACACATTTCACAGATTTTTTGTAACTTTATAACATGATATATCTTTTAAACTAGATAAAATACTTGTAAGTAATTTTTAATCGTATCAACACCTTCCTAAAGTTACACGAAAAAAATCAAAATTATTGAAAACTTTCTATCAAGTTGAGAATATCGGTACATAGTGGAAATATTCTTTGTGGTTACTGAAAGAAGAATTGATAAAAATAAAAAGAAATGAGAGAAAGAAAAAAGTCTGGCTCACATTCAGAACGAAAGATAATTGTAATTTTCGAAACCGAAATTTTGGCACACATACAATCGAATTATAAACAGGAATTTTATAAATTGTGAGTTTTATAGATACTTTAACCGAATGGAAATTTTTAAGAAAATTGAAAATATTGTTAAAAATCTTTTTCTTTTAACTTTCGATAATGAATTTTCTTTTCCCTTTTTCTAAAAGAAAATCATAAAATTATTCAGTTGTAAATTCCGTTTTGAATCGATTCGCTCTTCAGTTTTGATATTATAATTTTTTTTCTTTGTTTTTAAATTATTCTTTAACTTAAATTAAAATTATATTTAAAATAAAATAAACCTAGCAATATTCACTGTAATAAATCTTTAACTATTTTTTAATACTCATAAAACAAAAGAATCTATAAATAAAAATATTAAAATTCACTTAAAATTTTATATTAATATTAAACACTTTAATCGAAGCTAATATCAAATTATATTTAAAAATTTATTTTAAAAAAAATCAATAAAAGTCTAAAAATAATAAGAATTTTTTTTTCAACACCTGTCATTTATTATAATTCAAATATTATAAAAATATAAAAATTTTTTAAATAAATTTTGTGTCTACGTCGCTGCATATTTCATTAAAAATTACGTATGATAAGACGGTAAAATAGCATATTAGTTCTTCGTGAACCGGAAAAACACGATTGATTCCTTTTAATATTTATAGAAGCAGTTAGTCGGTCAAGGGGACGAGAACATGTGAATATCAATTTTTTAGTCTATTTCAATCAAACGGGAAAAAAACAAAAAGATTTCCTCTGTAGGCACATATATATTACATATTTTTTTAATGATAAAAATTCTTCTGCAAGCAAGAAACTAAAAAAAAAAAAAAAAAAATGGGAGAAAAGATAACTTAGAAAACTTTCTAAACCAGTTAAATTGTTACCTAAGCGAATTAAATGTTTAAAATTTAAATATTTATCATACAATTTTAACTACAATAATAAAACGTGTCGTTTATAAATCTGACTTTTACAACTTAGTTATTAAAATAATTTATATTTTAAGTTCGAAGTATAAATATAATAAAATATATAGCTATAATTATAAAACTGTTGTTACTATTCCACAGTTTAGAAAATTCATAAATGTAACTGTTATAAAAACTTACAATAAGACAGTCTGTATTTATGTTTTGTAAGTAATATTTATAACAGTTGATTTAATTTCCTCTTGTTATTCATTAACTAAAACTAATTAACTTAATCTTGTTTAAAAACTGAAATAAAAATTATTTTAGAAAAATCACCTTTATGTATTTTATTATCTACGTGTGTTATATGCCTTGTTGTGCCTTATATGTATTATTATTTACAGAATTGTTCTTATTATGTCGTTGTTTTATGACAGAAAATAATTATAATAAAGTAAAAATGCTTCTGTTTTTGTCAAAATCTATTATTTTTAATATAACACTTTCTACCTGGAGCTTTTTTAAGTTTGCTTATAAGATAACCTGCCACTGCCTCTACAGTTATACAAGACAATTTTACATAATTTTTTCTGTTAATTTTATTAATTTATCAAAATAAAGAAATATGTTTTAATAATATTATATAGAAATTTATACTTTTATAGCCTATATTATTTTTAAATGTACAGTGCATTGACAGGAAAATAAAAATATGATTCTTACACAAAAATTTAGAATTCATTTAAGAGCAAAATGGAAAATAGTTAATCCTGTAAAGCATATTTTTTGAATTTATCAAAGAAAAAAGCTATATTTTTTTTTCTAAGTAAAGATTTGTTACGAAGACAAACTAGTTTCATTAAACTGTAAATATAATAAATATAACATCTTCAATTTTCGCTGTGTTATGAAACTTAACGCTTCAAAAATATATAAGAAAACAAACATCTCAATTTTCTTAAAAGGAAAATCATAATAACAATATTTAATAAAAAAGTTATTCACCTATGAATATTTAAGTGTAGAATCTATGGAAAATATTCTTATTTATATATCATTTATTTAGTTTTATCGAAAGGCAATACTCGAGTTTAGTGTAATATTTATCAAGAGGAAAGTATCAGACTAATGACTTCTTTTTTAATATTATAAAACTACAGGTAAGTTATACAACTATATGAGGCAGTAACACATTATAAGGATTTTTCTTGGAAGGCTATTTAAATCTATAAATCATCCGGATAGCATATTGAAGGAACACAAAATTTGCCTCAGGAGAGAATGAGTTCTATTTGGCTTACGATTACTACAGAAAAAAATGATCATTTATATGGGCAGACGAAATATAAATAAAATAAAAACAATTTTATCTTTCCTTTTGCGTTGTATACAGAAGGAAGAAAATTTGTATCAAGTTTTATTTTATTTATTCTTTCTCTTGAAAATTCCGTAAGGCGAATACGAATTCGATTTGGAAGTATCATTTCTATTAAACTAACGTAAGCATTGAGATAATCACAAATGTTATAAAGATTAAAATTAATTTAAAAAATCGTTAATTTGAAGAACAAGTTTTGAAAAACCTTACATAATTTTTATAAGAAAAATAAATTGAAGTCTAATTTAGTCTTTATAGAAATCCTTAAAGTTTAACTTGTGAGTTTGAAAGATGTTTATACTTTCTTACTAAGACGTTATATATAAATCTTAATGAACTGTATTCATGCCTTTAAAACACACCTGACTATTAACTCGATATATAAACATCTCTGTAAATAAATGCAATTCATACTACATCCCACTTCATTTTTTCTTAATTACTCAACTCTAAATGAAACTCAATTTAATCATTCGCTTTTCAGTAACAGTCGAAGGAGTGTTTATTTTACTTTATTTTTTTCGTTTTTAGACTTTTATCTTTTAAGATTCGGTAAACTTTACAGGCAAATAAATTCGCATACAAATTTATGAAGGGTGCGATATCGTGATCATCTTACAATATATTTGAGACGAAATGTCGAAGGATGATGTAAATGAAGAGGGAAAAAATGCACATACTATAAATATATACTAGTCGTTTCGGCTTGCTTAGTCATGCACTTAAGATAATTTAAAATGTCCTAGAATGATGGATTGAGCAATAATAAAAGAAATATTCAGTCTTCCGATTTTATTTGCTTGAATATCACACCTGAAATTTACTATTTAAAAACAGAGGAAATACATGTAACAAGAATTTTCTATATTATTTGATTTTTTGAGCCTTATTTTGCAATTATCAAAGTAATATATTTTAAATATTTATTATACTCTACTACAAAAAAGTTTAATACATTTTTAGCTTCGTCATCAATCTAACTATTTAGTAATGTAAACCATTAGAAAATTATCTAATTATCAAGTAGTTATGAAAGATTATTTAATATTAAATTTGATGATTTACAAAATTTAATGCAACTATATTTATATTTTCGTTGAATAAGCTTACTATTAGAAAAATTATTTAAGAAATTACATAATTTTATTATCAGGAACTTTTTTTAGTGAAAGCTGCATAGGAAATTTGGAAAAGTAATAATTAACTTTCTGTAATTCGTTTGATATGTATACAGTTGCGTGTGAGAATGTAAAACATATTTATGTAATCAATAATTTATTGTAAAGATTAAGCATCTTAACGAAATCTTTTGACTCGTGTTAGATAAATAAATGTGAAGTCATAACGCCGAAATTGGGACATGATATACTAAATACGATGCACACATTATAAAAACAACTTTAAAATAATCTCATCGAAAGAAATGTCAAAAAGCCAGTTTAATAACTTAATCGTCAGAAACTTGACCTGAAATGATAATTGGATAATTAAATTTAAGTCTCGTTTAAAGCGCTGAAATTTTATTGTATCATGTGTGAAGTGCAGTTTATTTTTAGTGTACAAGTGTATATATGTATACATAAGCATTAAAAATCTACATAAAATATCTCAAAATAAGTAATTTATCTTATTATTTTATTTATTTATTTTTTTGTTTCCTATTTTGCGTACATTGACAATGAAAAGAATAAATTTTCCTTGTCATGAAACATTTGCGAAGGTCTATGTAACAGTTAAGAACCTTGAGCGTCGTGACCTTGTTAGACGAAATCATTTTCGTATGTTGGTTCCTCCCCGTTACATTATCATTTTTACAACTGCTAGGACCTTGGCATTATATACATTTAAGTCGAGACAGTACGAGGAAACTTAGTAGACGTAAGTGTATATTTGTTAATTATATTAATAACAAAGCTAAGCATTCGTTAACGATTCGCTGCATAAATTAGTAACAAAATCGATAGGTTAATTTGTTTGATTTTAAATATGACCCACCGTAATATTGAAGTAAATTTGTTTTTACTTCAATATTATGCTGATGTAGTTTAATGTCAAGCCGTAAAGTGCATTTAGTATATCATTCGGACGTTTATGGCTCACGATTACATTGAACTACGCATATTGACAGATCATGTCTGAAGGTTATTGTGTGGTATAATTACGAGGACGCAGTGTTACAAAGGTCTATATATGGTGCATATAAGGAGACGCAATAACTTAGGGAGAGGCAGTAATTATGCTATTTACGTACTGTTATTATAAATTACACTTTATTAGGAAGCTTAAGCCATTCACCTATAAGATATCTCATTGTAAAATAAATTAGTGCTGCATTATCGTGTGGAAGATGTAAAAATTTATGCGCGGTTGCAAGCTGTGTAGCAATTATAAATGATTCATTTCACATTATTCATTTAAATCATAATGCAGAATAAATGAGTATTTTATAGAAACATCGATATAAATTCGGAGAATTTATAATTTTTAGCCACGCTTTTTTTGGTTTTTTCTTAAACTAATCTTTTTTTAAAAAATTAGAATTGAAATACACAGCCGAATCTTTTATAAAAATTATAGAAAGAAATATATATAGAATTTTAAAGAGCAATGGCCGTTGCACTTAAATTATTTCAGCTGTTTTTATGGATTAGAAGATATTCAAACATGACAGGTAATGACATTGAACTCCAGCTGACTTTGTAATGACTATAAAGGGAAATAAAATGCAACTTTATATTAATTAAAACAAAAAATATATTAATTTTTATGATTTTAAGAATTGTTTTTTTTTTTTTTTAAATTAAGATTACTTTGATGGAAGTTCCCTTCAGCTGTTTTAATTTAGGTTAGATCTAACAAGGCACAACCTTCAAGTATATCCTGTTTAGGATAAATGGAAATCCCACTTTTGTCCTCTTATTACTGAAAGAAATGATAAAATTCTCCATTTGATGTTTATGTTCTAGATGCATCGGTCGTCAACCTGTTTAGGGAATGAACTACTTATAGTTTATGAAGAGTTTACCGATCTACTTACAACTTAAGTAACATCGTTATTGTAGCATTACTACTAAACTAGCGTAAGTCACCTGTTATTGCGAAATGATCGTTGAACTTTATGAATTTCCTGTAAATATTCTCCATTTGAAGTTATAAATGGTAACTTCTCCCGCCTAGCTATTGACAAATTGTTCCTTCTTACGGATTTATAAGAATTGTGACTACATGATTTGAATTCTTTATCAATTAGAGATTTATAAATGAAACAAATGTTCTGTTTAAATTTATATAAAAAAAAAAAAAAAAAAACATAATTGCAAATACAATTTTACTAAGAATGAGTTTAAATTCAAAGAAGACTCAGGTAAGAGTCTCAGAGTTTTTATATTTAAGTACTATTTTTCGCCTATCTTTCCCCTTTTTCCGACCCTAGATCCTCTAACTCTCACACATTAAAGAACTATAGGAATTTAAATTATGTTAATGGTTCAGGGTCCACATACTCTATAGATTGAAGAGAGAAACGATAAAGAATTTTATAAACTAATTAAAATAATGAAATGTTTATAGAAAATATTACTGATAAGCATTTGAAATTCCATAGTTTGACCACGAGTTATTATAAATATTATTGTATATACTCTTATTACGACAGACATACTTGAAAACCAGCGTATTTTGTGTGTCACAATATTTTTATAAATAGAAATCCCGCCTTATATTACGCGTTAAATCGTCGTAAAGAGGGGAAAGCAAGTTAATCAATACTTAATACTGCACTGGAATATATGAAACATTTAGAGCAAGTTTTTCAACTGGTTTACACGCTGACAAACCAGTTAGAATACTGAATCATCATTCACTGTAACTGTCTATGTAAACGACCTTTAAAATTCCCTTTTCTGACTAAGCGATTTCATTTTATGGTTTCGAATTGAATGAAATTTGCTCCTTAATTTCTCAACCAGTTCATAAGTAAGTAATATTGATTTCAACACTTTTTTAAACTTAAAGAGGTCTTCATACCTATTTAGCCTTCTAATTAATTTATTGTCTAAAGAAAATTAAAAATCTTTTATGCAAAGACGATCATTTGGGGCAATAAGATTTAAATTTCTTTAGACATGATTTTATTTAAAAAGAAAGGGAAAAAAAACAAATGGTTAATGAACCGCATCTCCAGTGTATTGTAGCATGCGAGCGGTTTTGAATTTGGATAATATTATTTTATATTTTATAAAGATATAAAATTTAAACCCGATTTACTAGATGAAAATCAAGTAAATTCTTCGTATTAAAACAGAAAAGTCGATAATGAAATTTTAACGTTAATCGAAGCTTGTTTATCAGTCAGAATTTGCAACAAATAGGAAAGAATTAAATATTTCGGTATATAAAGTTATTTATAATTTAATTTAATTTTTAAACAACGATTATATATAAATCGTTAAACAGAAAAAAAAGAAAAAAAAATGTCTCCTCTTCCATTGAAAAATCTTATATCCTTAAAAATCGAAATTTTCAAATAAAAGTTTTTAAAATATATTTAAGATTTAAAATAATATTTTTATTAAAAAAGTTTAAAATAAAAATAAAAAATTATCGATACATAAAAATACGATAAATCATTACATATAGCGACAAAGAATAGGTAAAGTACTGTATATGCAGCAGTTGTGTTATCTTTGTCCGCCAGGTTGCGTTGCACACCGATTTGTTTTCGTCGACTCCAGCTGACATTAAAGAAGAAAGAAGAGAGGTTGAGCGAAAAGAAAAGATATTCCATAATGAATAAGCATAAGTAGGTATGTATCACGATATTTTTACTTCCATCTTTAAAGTTTTCAAACTGACGTATTTTGACACCATCGTATTCTTTATAACGCGTCAACTTCAAATAGGTTTAGTATAAAACATTAATTGTTTAAGAACACTATCCATTTTTAGAAATTGTTGTCAAGATGTTTACATTACTATTCAGTTATTTTCACTGATGACATATTTGTATACATTGTGTTATGTTATTGGAAGGTAAAGTAGATAATGTAAAGTCTAAACAGATGGAAGAAATTTCATTTTAAAAAGAAGAAAATAAATAAATAAGGAAATGTATAAAGTCATTTAATTCAAAACGTGTCAATTTTTCTTGTTTTATAATCTGGTTTGTCTTGTTAACTCTTCCTTAAAAGGAAGAGTTAACAAGATGATGATTTGATATGCCAAATTTTTGCTTACTTCTTATATATCTACAATTGATTTCCTTCATTTTTTCTTTCAATTTAAAAATATATATGTTTTGATAAATATAATAATGAATTTAATACCATGATATTAACTTTTTTTTTTTGGTAAAAGTAGCTTGCTCTTTTTATATGGAACCTATTGTGTATACGTATGTATAATTAAAATTTAAAAGTTTTTGTTGGTTATTAAAAATTCATCCTTGAATAAACTATTGATTTTACTGTGTAGCAAATCTTTGTTGCTATTGACTGTTAGCACTTTTAATAGAAAATAGGATTAATGATTTAATGTTATTTTGAAATGTGTAAGTATAGGATATAAAATTTCTGTTATTTCTTTTCCTTTTCTTAAATTATTCTTCAATGTAATTAAATAAAATATTTTCTTATAAAATTTATCATTTTTATCAGGTGTCTGTCTGAGTTAAAATTAAAGAATAATGTTAATGCAATTATAAAAAGAAAATCATATTGTCATAACTTGCTAGAAATGTATTGTAGGTATGTGAATTTGTTATGGAACATTATTTTATCTACTCTATTTATTATAGAGATTATGTGGCCCAATTTTGCTTTAGTAAATATAGTTTCTGTTATTTAAAATAGAATTAAATCAGATAAGACTATAGTTTAAAAATTGTGTTTTGACATTTTTATTTTTTATTGAAAATTTTTATAAAATTTTGAATAAAATTAACTGGATTATTATTATTTTTTTTATTGGATAAGAATAAAATATTTAAATAAAAAGTATTAAACTTATATTTTATTAATTTAAGATTATTGTGCAATTATATTAGCAATTAAAATTTAGGTTTTCATTATTATAATGAATCATTAATAGGTAAAAACACTACATTTATTTTTATTGCATCAATTAAGTCAAATGATGTTTTAGTATTGTAATTATTGCAATTATTCTTTTTAAAACATAATATACAAATATTAAATCATATACATTATTAAGATTAAACATTTATACACTATTTCTGGTATTTTCAGAATTATATTTGATTATAAAAATGACCAAAAAAATTATAAATTATTAGAACTCTATTAACCTTATTGATATTAGATTAATGTATAAAAAGAAGTAAAAAAATATATTACTGTTGGCTATACAGCAACCTTTCTGAATTTATGTATAAACTTTTGTTCCATTTCATGGCTACTGTCTCTAAACCAGTTAATTTTACTCTTGTTCTTATTTTTAAACCTGTTATAATTTTCCTTCTTTTCAATTAGTTTCTCTTATTCATTATACTTTCCATGAAAGTTTTTTTTTATTTGTTTTAATGACTTGTGATGTAGAATAAAATTTCTTCTACTTGAATTTTATTTTGAAATAAATTAATAATTTATCTTATATATGCAATATTAATTAAAATAAAGAAATTAGAATCATACGTAAAACATTTATTTAAACTGTGTATTTGACTTAGTGATCAATTTCTGATAATTTTTTTTGTACTGAATTATTTGATTAATATAGGCTGACCATATGTTCTGCTTTTTGTGCTCTGTACTAGCTGTCTCATCATTTTTAGTAAAATTTTCATTTTTGTCTCATTTTTTGAAAATGAAGAAACTTAGTCCTCTAGTTTAGTTTATACATTAAACATATTTGTATATTTTATTTTGAACTGGTGATTTGTTAGATAATGTTTACTCTTCATTGATAAATTTGGTTATAAATTTTGATGGCTACTACTGAGGAAAATATGGCATGAAATATAGCTTTCAGAATAGTTTCAATAAAATAGTTTCAGGTATTATATGAACAGAAACAATTGAAATTAGACACTTCAGTTAATGAATGCTAATAAACATAATATTAACTAAACATTTGAAGAA
Source organism: Centruroides vittatus (assembly GCF_030686945.1). NCBI lineage: Eukaryota > Metazoa > Arthropoda > Arachnida > Scorpiones > Buthidae > Centruroides > Centruroides vittatus. The sequence continues at coordinate 3,237,991 of NW_027122643.1, forward strand.
ATTGAATGAAGAAAAAATCAAAGTAGCTGGATCCAAATATTTAATGAAATACAACAGAAAAAAAAACTTGTTTCAAGATTTTGATAATTTGATAAAAATTAGTCCTTTCATATTCAGGAACTACAAGCTTCTTTAGAAAGGATATTTTCATTAATTCTTTGTGGTCAAAAGAAAGTTGAAATTAAATATGGAAGACACGAAAACATTGTACATTTTTACTTTATAATTAGCAATTTGATAAGTTCTAGTCACTTCCAATTTTATTATAAAACTTAAAACAACAAAATAATTTCATCTGAAAAATGTTTAGTTTAACTCTAGGAAACTTTTTATTTATCAAACCTAACTATTAAATTTGATATCATATGGTAATAATAATATCTTTCAATATTAATTTTTGAAAATAAAATTTTTAGAGACATTTACATACTTTTTTTTTTTTTAACCACCAAATCTATATCAGTAATAATGTACTAACTAACTAGATTATAAACCTTGAATTAATTAAAACATAGGTCATATCCACTTACCATTTTTAAATTATATTTTGAAGTAAAAAAACTTCCAGTATTTTAAAATTTGATAAAGGATGAAAAACTGGCACATGTATCTTGATTCTTGTCTAATTTATGTTCAACCTTCTCTGTCTTCTCTGCAGACAGCATATGTTTGAGGTGGTAAAAAATATTTAGTTACTATTTGGTATAAAAATACAGTATGCATCAAAGTTGTGTAAATCAGAGTTTTGGAGTTTACTCCCCTTTTGGGAAAAATTAAAAAATTAAATCCAGCTACTTTGATTTTTTCTTCATTCAATTTCTTCAAATGTTTGCTAATAAACATAATATTAACCATTCATTAACTGAAGTGTCAAATTTCAATTGTTTCTGTTCATATAATACCTGAAACTATTTTATTGAAACTATTATGAAAGCTATATTTCATGCCATATTTTCCTCAGCAGTATCCATCAAAATTTATAACCAAATTTATCAATGAAGAGTAAACGTTATCTAACAAATCACCAGTCTAATAATCCCCATCTATATTTCTTAATGACATTTGAATACAAGAGGACCTATATTTATCAGCTGTCTCTGTCCCATTTTAGTATTAAGAAATGATTAGACTAGATTAATATTTATAAATATAAATAATCTAATTATATAAAATTAGCAGACTTTAAATAAAAAAAAAATATAGTTTGTATAGTAATATAATCCAATAGTTGTTTTGGCTTATTACTAATATATTGGGTTGCAAAAAAAATATTAGTTTTAAGAATTGAATTATTATATATGTTAGAGTTAACAAATTTAGATATTTCTTTTTTAATTACTGCTTTTCTAAAATGAGTGATATGAAAATTATATTGTCATTTGACTTATCATATTCCTCATGAAAGAATAATCAATTTAAATACATTTTTATTTAATAGAATTATTCTCTTATTTTTTGTTTTCATCGATTGATAAAAATGTCATTGTTTTAAGATAGAAAATATATATTAGTTTTAAAATATCTTAACTTCTTTTCATGATTGATTGATTGATAGAATAAAATATAAATTTTTTTCCTTTCTTTTAAATCTTTAAAATTTAAAATTTTTTTGATAATTTGTAAGATAAGTAATAACTGTTTAATAACTAATTCATACAACAATAATATCTTTTTTATGTTTTCTCTGATTTATTAATTTGTAAACAAAATGTCATATTCACAACATTATCACAAGGAAATACTGAAACTTGAAAATAATTTTACAATTGAAGCATAATTTATATAAATACTTTTATTTGTAACATGTAAATTTTTTTATAAACAGTTACCAATGTTACAAACAACTTTGATAATTTGTAAATAGATATTACAAATAAACAAATATATTGTACAATTAGAGTATAAAGATATTTGCAATTTTGATAATATGAACTAAATTCTAAGATATAAAATTGATTGAATTGTGAAATATGTTTACTTTGTGTATATATGAATACACATTCAATAGTTTTCTGTAGCTATTAGGCTACTGTAATCAGTTATTAATTTCTTATTATTATTGTTAAAACATAAAATATTAATAAATACATGAATATATTGTACATAATTCATAATATACAATAATTTGAAAACATTATTATCTCAGAATTTAGTAAAATTGAAAGTTTATATTTAGATTTATTTACTTGAAAAAGTCTTGAAAATAATTCAAATTAGCTAAACTTTATTACATTATATAAATACAGAATTTTAAAAAATTTTAAGCTGAATTAAATATTTTTACAAAAAATTATTTACTATTAAAAACAATCTGTACAAACTACTAAGTTTTTGTATAATTTGTATAAAATTTTTTCATTAACTCCTAAATCAAATTGCATTTTAGTATGTTACAGTAGTATTTTTTAATATGTAGATTTATACAATCATGCACTTGACAGATATATTTATATAAATTTTATATAAATCAATATATATAAATCTTTTTATAAGTATTATGGATTTCATTTACTTATCAGAATTAGAAATAAGTGAATGCATTGATAGATTTTTGAGTTTTTGATGTTAGATTATAAACCTTGAATTAATTAAAACATAGGTCATATCCACTTACCAGATTTAAATTATATTTTGAAATAAAAAAACTTCCAGTATTTTAAAATTTGATAAAGGATGAAAAACTGGCACATGTATCTTGATTCTTGTCTAATTTATGTTCAGCCTTCTCTGTCTTCTCTGCAGACAGCATATGTTTGAGGTGGTACTGTAACTCCATCAGTGAGCCCACAAATATTAATATTCAAGAAATTTCAAGGTTATTGAGCATCACTGAATAAGGCTGAATACAAAACTGTACTTGATGATGAGTTCACTGCCAGTGTTACTGCCAAAATTGAAACAATTACAGTGATTGAGACAAATTGAATGATTGAGACAAAATTGAGACAATTACAATGAAACAATTGAAATTGAAACAATTACTTTTGCTATGGACCAACTAAATCATCAGAAACTCCACAATGGCTACAGAGAGTGCCTGGAGATCTCCATTATTCTTTTTAGAAGTGCAATACCATTGTGGAATAAAATTCTTGTTCCTGGTGCAATGCATAAGGCTTGTTGATAGCCAAAGCCATCTTGCAATCAAAAAATGTGGATGTTCAAGGCATAGTTTCTGTTGAAAAAGAAAGCTGGAATTTCGGACATAGCAATTTTTGTTGTGAGATTTCTATTTGAAGAAGTGGTTTGAAGCTCCACTTCCATTGCAGCACCTTTAAATGATATGCTTCTGATGACCTTCAACAGTACAATACTGCAAACTCCACAGCTGCCAATGCTACTGTTAAGAAGCTTGCTGATCATCTGTGGTACCTCAGTGAAAAATTGATTGCTGTTTTTGGTTTTTTAATTCTTTGATGAAAGAGTCTCAATAGATACAAAAGGCAAAATGAAGACAATGAGAATATCCCAAAGTGAGTGACAGTTAATCAGGGTCCAGATTCATGAATGTCTTCTAAGATATGACATAACTTACGATAGTGGAGAGATATTATTAGAAACTAATAATAATTTATATTTTGCATTCACAAAACATATTGTAACATATGAGAAAAACAGAAGACGTTGGTAATGAAAGTTTGTTTTATGACATTAATGATGACTGCATCCATTTTAATAGTCAACAGGAAGACATTTTTTCAGAATTTTCTCACTGCATATTGTAATTAATGTGTGGTCTGATGAAAGATAGCATTTTATTTCTTTAGAATTAAAATGTATAGGAATTAGTTACTTTCAGATTAATTATTTATATGCATTATAATAGATGATACCTAAAAATGTAACCAATGTAGAAACAGAATGAAATCTAACCAACATTGATACTGGTAGTTATTACAAACTTCTTCAATATTTCTATTAATATAAATTGACAAACTAATAGTTTTTTGATTTAAAAATATAACATGAAATTGTAATGAATAAGATTTTGTTTTTGGACAACATTCTATAAACAGTTAATTTCACCATAAAAAATTTTATATCATCTTAGTAGTTTTGAATCAGAAAAGTTTGAAGACGAAATCAGAAAAAGAAACAATCAACTCAATTATCTAGTGATAGAACTTAATACTTGACCACTAGTACTAGTACATCAACTTACGAAGAGCTCTTAGATATCATAGTAGTTAGGAGACTTTTTACAATACCATAGCTTATGATGTGCTTTGTGAATATGAGACTTTTTTTACATCTGGCAACTTACAATGAATTTCATCATAACTTATGATACAAGATGTTTGTGGATCCAGGCCTTGGATAATGTTTTGGAGAAAAATTTCGCTATTTTGTGTCATCCAACATTTTTGAGGTTTTTTTTTTGACATACTTGGTATTGCTCAAAATTCACAGAATTGGATCTTGAACTCTGGCTTTTTGATATAAATTACATTTCCAGAAAAAAGAGTGCATCAGGTTCATCAAATGCATTAACGATACAGCAGAAGAAAGAGCACAGTTGACCTGATTAGGGAATACAATTGATTGCACATCCAGGATGAAAAGCAAAACCAATTTCGTCTGTTGGTGATAAGTAATCACTGAAAGAGATATCCAAACTGAGAATGCTTGCCAATAACAATTAATATTCCAAAATATGAGTATGATATATTGTTATGTTCATCTTTTGACTTTGTAACATGGAAATTACTAACTGTAAATTTCAAATGCTTAATATTGTATTAGCTTGTGAGGTCCTGGAGGAAAGTCAGCATAGAGGTCCAAATGGGGACTGTCAATCAAGCAATAAAAGGAAAAAGAATCTCCTTTTTCAACTTGAAGGGGAGAAATTAAAGATCTTTGATTAAACAATGGAAGTTTTTTTCGTAAATTATTTGAACAATAGAAAAGACTAAAGTCAAGGGAAACGTGGTAGGAGAAGAGTCATATTTAGTTGCAAAACTGACCTCTCCCACGCCCTCCAATCAGTTTTGAATTGTCACCAGGAGACAAGTAAGGACCAATGAAAGGGCGGCTTTAAGGGAAAAACTTATAAAACTGTGCATTTCAAGGACGAAAAGTTCTTGGTTTGTTGTTCTTTTATCCTGTAAATTGGTGCTTGACAGAGATCATCAGGAGGTTTTTCGTCAACCTGGGAATAACTTCTGTCCTCCGATGTCATCCGTACTTGCCGAGATTCACCTTTTCTCCCAAGACTTCCGACCGAAGCTGTGCTGCATGCCTCGGGGCCATTGATAGCAATGTCCGTCAACGAGGGACAGAAGGAAAAATTTCTTACTGAACGTTGGACTCTTGTGTGGACTTTTAACTTGCTTCCCAAGCTGTGTTACTTCAAACTTTGCAAAACGTTGTAAGAAACTTTTTGTAATATTAAATGGTTTGAGATGGAGAACCTGCCTCAGTGAGTCTTTCCGCTTTCACACAACTGTATTGACTGCTCGATTGTCGTGACACTTTCCACCCAATCGGCTAACCTCACAACCTTGTATTTTGCTTCAAATAAAGAAAATTTAATATTTTAAACTTTCATCCTCTAAATTTCAGGAAGCACTTTACGTAGGTGATCCTATACAAACTATAATTTTTGTTTTTGGTCTCTATAACACATACTCTATAAAACTTCTATATACATTAGGGTGATCCTTAGACCATCCTAATGTGTATCCTGATGTAAAAAAAATATACACGTATCCCTCATATGATACTGTTTCACTCTAATATGGTTTGAGAATTGGAGACATTCCAGTACAAAATGTCACAATTTTTTAGTGCAAACACAGTCATTGGATATTTTTTTTATTCAAGCAAGCTTGTGTGTTGTCTCATATTTGCCCACAGATTTCAAAATATTGAAATTTTCAATATTGTTTTGTGTCATTCGCTTTTTTTAATGAGAACTGCTTGTACAATTATTGTTATTCTTTGTCGTAGCTTCCTATTCTAGCTTTCCTGTAAACCAGGTGTTGTCATTGGTGAGAGTACACCAAATGAAACACTGTTGCTGTGTTTTATTTTATAGATCAAATTAAGTTACTACATAAAAATATTAAATTTGTAAAGATTTATTAGACAAACACAAGCAAATGAAAATGTCAGATTTTATGAAAAAAAGTGGGAAAAATCAAGTTATTGCTGATACTTTAGATTAAGGTCAACAGGATAAGCTCAGAACATGACAATATATTGCCAAAAAAAGTCCTCATCAGTGGCATAGCGTTGGTGTCAGCCGCCCGGGGCGGAGGAAAATTTTGCAGCCCCCTTATTTAGGTATCTCAATTCAAAAGACTAAAATATACAGTAATTCTAAAGAACTTTTCAGCAAAGAACAATCATCATTACTGTGTATTGTACCAGGTGTATTGTGTATTTATTGTGAAATTCTGCTGCCCCCTAAAAGTGCTGTCCCTGCCGCCCTCACTATGCTACGCCACTGGTTCTTTTTTAAGTGTTTAGCAGTGAAGAAAAAATTGTTAACCTACAATACTTTTAATTGCAATTGTTAATTATTGATTTCTTTTAATAAATATTAAAAAAATGTAGTTTTTTAATGAACTACTAGCTACTTATACGTTTAGTTTCAAGTCTGTAGTTTTTTACTAGACTTGAAACTAAACGTATAAGTAGCTAGTAGTTTAATTACTAAATTGGAATAGTGTAACTAGTGTACGATTGATTGTAATATTGAGTGTCTGTCTCTATGCCTCCTATTTCTTTTATAACTGATCTGCTCAACTGTGGTATTACATATGGTAAACGTTCACTATTCAGAGTTGCCATACTGGGCAATAAATCACAAATTTGACTGCTTTTTCTATAAACTAAATATTAAAATTTTTACATTAACTTGTTTGTGATTCTTCTTTCACTTAAAATTCATGGATGAATATTGGCTAGTTTGAATATACAGTACTATATTTTCTCAATTAAATACCAGTCTTTGAATAAATCTAAGGGAATGAAGGTCGATCTTATAATATAATCGAGATGGGTTAATGATGTTAATAATAAGCACAGAACCCAAATGGTTAGGAGTTGAAAGTTGAAATTTGGTACACGGTTAGAGTACATCATGAGAACTTACACTAAGAAGGGATTTTTCGAAATTCTCCCATGGGGGAGAGGGAGAGGATTAAGGCTTATTCTAAGACATGGCTTCTACTGTACTATTTTAGATGCGATTTTTTTATTTTTAACTGCGCTTTAATAGAGTATGCCATGAGAATACACCCTAATAAAAAAATTTTTGGAAATCCCCATGGGGTTGAGGTAGAGGGTTAAGGATTACCTTGAAGAACTCTGCTTCTATTGTACTATTTTAGATTTTATGGTTTTTTGCGTTTTTGACTGCATTTTAGTAAGGTATGCCATGTGAATGCACATTAAGAAGGGATTTTTGGAAATTCAACTCTTCCAGGAAAAAGGAGGAGAGAGTTAGTTTTAGTCAGTATAAAGTGTAAATAATAAAGAAGGAAAGTAAATAGAGACACATATAGTATACATTTTGGAAATTAATAAATATTTTAATCATTTCCACTGTTCGGGTAACCCAAAAACAATAAATCCAAAGTAAACGAAGTTTGAATGAATATTTGAATTTGTTCCAAATTCGAAATATAATGTTCCAAACAACTTTTCTTAGATTTTAGAATTTAAAATTAATCATTTTAGTCAAGTAAGGTTATCATAGTTCTTGCACCTGGTGAAAATGGTAAAAATGGGTAAGATTGGCTATAATCTAATAATCTTAATCTTCACTACCTTTACTTTCTGCCTGAGCAATGCTGGGCTCATCTGCTAGTACCTCTAATAAAACCTTTAGTACATACCATAGCACATGATTCAATAAACACATGTTTACTGAGGTTTTATTTGAGATATTGACTGTTGTTTGAGCTTTGGGGTTCATATGGGAATGAAGTTGGTGTTAAGAATAAACCATGGGTTGAAAAGCATGGGAAATGTAAAGTACTGCACTATATAGGAAGTTGTAGTTTAGAGTGACAGGTAAGGAGTTAAGATCAATATGCAGCTTGCTTGGTTTTCTCACAAATAATCCTCTCAGAGATGATATCACCAGCCAATTACTTTTTGTTTATCCACATTAGGAGTTTTTCCATTTCCTCAACATTACCATTAGCCACATTTGTTGCTTTTATTGTTTCTCTTTTATTATTAGTCTTCATTACTTCCACTCTCTTCTTGGATGCTATGGTTAATAGTTAAAAATTATATATAAAACTAAACACACTAAAAATAAAGCAAAAAAAAAAGCACTGAAAACACACGAGATGCTTTTACAGCAAATGAGAGACAACAGATGGTGCTTATGCAGGAAACATTTTTTACTGCATGTGCAGTTCAAATGTAGAAGCATTGTTTGAACTCTGGGTCAAATTTCTCTTGAACTTATCTTGGACCAAAGTCAAGACATAGTAACCAAAACAAAAATTAAAGAAGTATATCAGTGTGTGTGCCTATATTCAGAAATTTCCTCACAATATGATATATATTCAATATAGTGGCCTTCTGTAGTGTGATGTCTGGTCTCTGGTAAATTGTTTTCTGTGATTTATGGCTCTGTCATAATACATTTTGTGCATGTTGTTTTCCAATACTGTCTGTGGAATGTATTTGTATATGGTTCATGGATGTCTACTAATTTGTGTTTCTTTGCAAGCTCTTTGTGTATTATATTTACTACGTGATTATGTCTATGTAAATAATCTGTCTTTGCCAAGATCTTGCAACCGGAAGTGATGTGTTGTATAGTTTCTGGCAAGATATGACATTTTCTGCATGTCATTTGTGAGTGTTGTATCTTTGAGTATGTGTTTTCTGTAGTTTTTAGTATTTATGACCTGATCCTATATGGCAATCATGAATCCTTCTGTCTCCCCAAAGAGGCATCCCCAAGTTAACCAGCTTTGATGCAGTTTTGTCAACAAAATCCTGGGCCAGGTCGTAAGGATGTCTGCCATAGAATGCCTTTTGAGCCCATGATTGCTTAATGGTTCTATGCTTTTTATATGTTGTATAGTGTCCATATGTTATGACTGTAAATTTAATGGTGTATTATTTGAGTCTGCTAGAGTTACTGCTTTATGTAACTGTAATGTTTTTTGCTTTTTGTAGAAAAACTCTTGCAATGTCCGTATTTGTTTGTAGTGAAGGTTAACTATGTCAATCAGGCCATGTCCGCCATCTTTACGTGGAAGGGTTAATCTTTCTGTGGCAGATTTAGGATGATGTTGTTTATGCTTAGTAAGTGTTGTTCTTGTTTTCCTTTGGAGTTGCTCAAGATCTGTGTGAGTCCAATGTATAACTCCAAAAGAATATGTGAGTACTGGGATGACATATGTGTTTATTGCTTTAACTGTGTGTTTTGCATTTAACTGTGTTCTGAGAATAGCATTTAACCTACTTTGGTATTCTTTAATTAATCTTTGCTTTATTTGTGCATGTTCTGTTAGTTTGGCCTGTTGGAATCCTAAATACTTGTAGAACTCTCCCTCTTCCATGGATTCAATAACATCTCCATTTCCAAGTGCAAAATCTTCTTTCTTCAGGATTCTTTTTCTATGTGAAGTGTTTTGCATTTGTCTAGGCCAAACTCCATTTGTATGTCCTTGGTGTATGAATGTGTGATTTGTGGGAGTTGATGAAGTTGTTTTTGTGTGGATGAATAAAGTTTTATGTCATCCATGTACATGAGATATGACAGTGTAAACTGTGTTGTTTTTTTTGTCTGATATTGTAACCATATTGCGTGTTGTTTAACATGTTGGATAAAGGGTACAGGGCTAAGCAGAACTAGAGAGGACTCAAGGAACTTGAAAAATTCCTTGCCTAATGAATATTTGGTTTGTTTGTATGGAAGTGTTACTAACCCTGAGATGTAGTGTTGTTCTTCAGTGCTGCATAGTGTTTTGAAAGAATGCAATGAGTGATGGATGTATTTTGTACATGTGTAGTATATGTAGCAGCCAACTGTGTGGAACACTGTCGAATGCTTTTCTGTAGTCTATATATGCCATGTGTATGTTTCTGTGCTTGCTGTAGAATGACTGAATCTATGAGTAACTGTTCTTTGCATCCCCTGTGATTTCTATGGCAACCTTTTTGTTGTTCTGTAAGAATGTCATGTTCTTCAACATGTTTGTATATTTTGTTTGCAATGCAGGATGTCAATAATTTGTAGAGTGTTGGAAGACATGTAATTGATCTGTATTGTGTGGGGTCTGTGGTATTATTGTTTTTAGGTTTCATGTAGGTGATGCCCTGAGTAAGAAATTTTGACATGTCTTGTTGATTGATGATGATGTGTGTTAGATATTTAGCTAGTTCTTGGTGCAGTGATGTAAATTGTGAATGTTGTATACACCAGGTGTCTTCCAGTTGTGTGTTCTGTTCACAGTGTAGCGAATGTCGTGTATGTTTATTTCAGCACAGGGCGTAGTTGGTATGTTGTGCAAGTTTTTTTCTCCTCCTCGATCCAGCTTGCATCAGCATTGTGTGTGACAGCACTGAACCAAAGAGAAGACCAATAAGTTGTGAGTTCTTTTTCTGTTGGTGTGTCACTGTGCTGTGTATCAGTGTTTGCTTTGTTATTAATTTGTCTGTAAAAGAGTTTTTCATTGTTTGTAAATAATTTATTTTGTTGTTTTCGTAGTGTACATGTTTTGTATTGTTTGAGTCTACGTGCTTTGGCTGTGAGTGTGTTTTGTGTGTGTTTTGATTTTTTTAAAAATGTTTTTGAGTTGTTTCTTTAATTTGGGTGTTAGGTTGTTTTTAGTGTATTGTGTCAGCCTGCCTAATTGCTGTCTAATGTCATTTATTTGTATTTCTATTCTTTTCTGCCAGGCAGGCTTGTGATAGAACTGTGTTTTGTGTGTATCTGTCTGCGATTGTATTTTCGGTCCATGGTGTGTCACTACTGTGACTGCCCCAGCATAAACAAATGCAGGGGTGGCGAACCTATGGCACGCGTGCCCAAAGTGGCACATAAGAGAAATCATCTGGCATGTAATGTATCATAAGATTTCTGTCCTTTTCAATCATCCTTTCTGTTTATCACCTGATCATCCTTTTTCGATCAGATTTTTTACATTTATTCGAATTAAAGCGTATTCGTTTAATTTCTTTAAATATCATTATTCGAAGTCTAAGACTTTGGCACGCATTAACATCTTTAAAGCTAAGTATGCTTACAATATGGCACGTGGACTCAAAAAGGTTTGCCATCCCTGAACTAATGTATGAATGTCTGAGTGTATAGAAATTGAATGAATGTAGTGTGGTAGTAGGTGAGTGTTTACGTAATTTAGTGTTTTTCCTACTACCTTTGACGTGTTGATTTTTGGTATTCGTGGTCTTTGTGTGGGATCTATACCTGTATATTTAGTGAGTGTTTCCTGAAATGTAAGTGAGAGCGTATTAACTAAATCTATGTCTATGTTATCAGTGATGTATGAGGAAGTGTCTGCAGTATCATTAGTGGTAGTTGTTGTATGTGTATTATTATCAATGCTTGTTGCTGGATTATCCTGACAGGTTACATGATTTTCATTAATAATGTTAAATGTTTCTGTCTGTTGATGTATTTGATCAGCAACCTGTTGTTTGATAAGTTCAAGTGTTGTTTGTGGGATAAGGTTGTTGTGTATAATTGTTCTTTTTTGATCAACAACCCTTCGTTCGGACAGTGAGGTGAGGATATTGTTGTGTGAATCTATAGTGTAGTTGTTGTCTGTATGCTGTCATGTTTGTTTCGAGTTTTGTGATGGTGTAATAAGTATGGATGATAAACTCGTTCATTTCTATTGTCCATTTCATCTGTTGGCGTGGTTTTCCAGTCTTTGTGGTCTGTGGATGCATTGCCACAGAAACACCAAGGCTAGGTTGGTTCCTCACATCTGTTGAGGGCATTGCAGTAGCCATGCTTGGGCCAGTGCTGCTTTTGCCACCGGTAACCAAGGGAGACTGTGGCCTATTTTTTGAACATGAGCCTCTGCCTAACCCACAAACGCGGACCTTGTTAACCCAGGCGACGTCCGAGCCAGTATCATGTTTAGATATAGTTACTACCATGATAAATATCTCCACAGAATGTGGGTGTGGTCACTTTTAGCTTCATTTCTTTCCGTAGACCTTACTGGCATGGGTGTCCCTACCAGGAGCTTGTGCTCCAGCCTGCATTGCCCTATGGATCAGTAAAATTGCTGGGCTCTCCCACCTCGACCAGGTGGTGACCATGGGAGAGTTGTTATTATTATTATTATTATTGTGGCTAATATCTAGTGTTCATACAATATCCAATTGATTTTTGATCCAGCAAAACATAAATGTTATGCTGGATCAAAAGTCATAGTTTAGTTACTTAAAACAATTGCTTATCAGGCTTTTTTCTGCTAGTGGGTATGCTTGCATTTAAAAATTTTTGACTTTGTTACATATTTAATATTGCTACATTTTACAGTGGGATATGTAAATAAGGCAGTTAAGATCTAATGTGAAACATCAGATCTTAATTCATTAGAAAAGATCATTATGAAGCTTATATATTGTTTTATCTGTGGAAGAGAAGATTCCACAGATAAATTGATGACCAACCATGTTTACTGTAATATACATTCACAGTGAACATGTTAGAGGAAATCAAATGACATATAGTACCTGACATGCATTTGCTTCTCCAACAAGGCCACATTCCATCTATCAAGGAAGGTCAACAGGCATAATAGAAGAGTATGATGTGTCTAAAAACCCTTATAAGAACCACATATATGATAGTCCCAAGGTTAACCAGTGGTGTGCTCTAATGATAGATTGTCATTGGCTCCTCCTATGTTGAATTTATTGTTACCTCTTTCTGGATGTGCTGAGAACTTTGCTGGTGTCTCATATGTACTCACTGATAGTGGTATCATTTTTCAGCAGGACAGGATACAATTACTCTGGGGACAATTGTAAGGAACTGTTTCAACCAAGAATTTTCAGAACACAGCATTCATTTGTAAGAGTTTATTCCCTTGTTAGTACAGTCATCAGATATTACCTCACTTCTGTGAGACTAATCACACTGATTGCTTACATATGGCAGCAGGTGTGCAAATCGTACTGCATTACACCAGCACAGATGCTGTGGAACAGTTGACAGGAGTTGGAATAGTGAGAATAATCAGTATTGCACATGTCAAAGTGGACTAAGATGAACAGTAACTCAGATACATATTGCACATATCAGAAATGAAACAAGTTTATATCTAAATTACATCATAAGATGAAGCTATTTATTTTATTGAGGTTATTTCTTATACATCCTTTATATTATTTTAAATACATTTGAACATGGAAATGAACAATACATTTCTGAATCTTCTAATTTTGTTTTTTAAAAATATGAATATATATGAAATGAAGTGTTAAAAGTAATATAATTTTAAGTAAATAATTTTAAATTTTTATAATTTTTTAAACAGAGTAAAATAAATATTAATGAAGCAAACGTTAAATCAATACACTTTACTAATCTAATTAAACATAACTTTGTCTTTGCCAAAAATTTCTATTTTATTTTGTAAATATTGAATTTTTTTTAAATTTTAATATTTATGAAGAAAATTTTAATATGATCAAATGTTTGATTTTTTTAATGAAAAAGACAAAATATTACACAATGTGAAACTTTATTTATCTATAAATGAGTATCAATCTTTATTTTTATAAATATTAAAAATTGGTGATGATTTATGGTGACTTCTTAGTATAGCTGAAAATAATAATTAATTTGAAATGGAATTCTTTTATATTTGTTACTTTAAACTCATGTATTGTCTATTTCATTCACAAATTAAAATTTTTAGGCATGATTACTGATTTTTTTGTATGTAGCACATTAGAATTTAAATGTCAATATTGATATTTAATTTTATAAAATTAGAGAAAGAAATATTATTTTTAAAATTGTGAAATTATAAATTCTTGGAGAGTTTAGACATTTTATATTTAATTTATTTAAATGTATGTTATATTTAATTTTGAAAATAAGAATAATTTCAAACAAATCTATACATTTAAATTTCAAACAAAATTGTATTTAATTTATATTTTGTTATGCAAAATGAAGTTATTTTGAGAAGTAATTTTGATAATTTTATTTTATTGCATACAAGTTCATATGAAATATTAGTCTCTATTTAAATTATATAGATATTGATATATTTTATCATAAGTAAAAAAAAAAAATTTGAAATAGATTTCACTTTTTAATTTTAACTAATTTACTTCAAATTCTTTGTACTGAATTATATATTATTTAAGTTGATTAATCATTACCCGGAACAGGTTAAGCCCATCGTTTGTTACCTAGTGTATCTAATCAGCAAGATAGTCCAAAAATACTTAAAGAAATTTTTTTCTTCTGTTTATTTAGAATGACTGCATGTTTCTTAGATTTTAAAATAGTAAAAAGCAGAACTTAAGAATACTACATGATTGAATGTAAGTTATTAATAATGAGACAAATTTAATTTATGCCAAATATAAGACATTTTAGAGAAAGTATCTTATATTTGGTGTAATATATATATATATATTATATATATATATATATATGTATTTGTTAACTATAATAATTTTATTTAACAATTTAGTTAAATAAGTTTAACTAAAATTTGTAGTTTTGCACTTATAACAGTCTTTTAAAATGAAATTTTTAATTAAAAAAAATTTTACCGTAAAATTTATTTTAATGTCTGTGTACATTTTTTATGTTAATTATTCTGTTAATTATTTATTTATGTGAAATTGAATTCTTCTGTTTATAAATTAAAACATTTGTGTTTAAACTGCATCATTAGTTTAATAAGTTAATAATAATTAAGACATTCTTATTAAAATACTAATTTCATTTACTTTCTTTTATGTATTTTAAATAAAATGTATTTTATTGTATATAATTATATATAAATTTTATAAACATTTTTGTAATCTAAAAATTGCAAGTGTATTATAAATAAATAAATTTTAAATATACAGTATTTATATTTTTTCTTAGAATAAAATTTACTACACTTTATAAAGCATTTTGGAAGACTATAATGTTTGCAACAATAAAGTACTATATATATATATATATATATATATATTATATATATATAATAAAGTAATAAGTTAGAAGTTTTTTAATATATTATATGCAAAAAAAAGAAAAGATAACTTTAATAAGTATAAAATGTAATTAAAAGTCATAAGTAAACATCATTTTATATAAATAACATTTTAATTTTTTTAATTTTTTAGTATATTTTATCTTTTTACACGAAAAATAGCTCTGAATTAAAAACTATCAACATAGTTTGTGTCTGTATATACCAACGTACACATAATTTCATAAATACTATATATGTTTATTTACATATTTATTTAAAATAGTATTAACAAGTTGAATAATGTAATACATATTTAATTCTTGAAATTTTTAAAATAGTTTGACTTATAGTTTAATGAAATAACATTAAGATTTTGCTATTATAAAATCAAAATGTTAATATAACATAATTCTTTTTAGTGAATTTTTGAATGATCATATACAGTGACTCAAAAAAATGTTCACGTACTTTTACAATAATTAGTTTATTGACTTAATAAACATTTCTATTAGATTAAGCATAACTAAATTTCTTATAAATTTTTATAACACTTTGTAGCTTCTCAAAAACTTCGGAATATTTTTAAAACATTAACAAATGCTGAAATGATGGCAGAAAAGCTATTGTTTAGCACATGAACAATAATTTTGTTCCTTATTTTAATAGGCAAAAATGTATTTGAATCTAATTCACCTATACACACCGGGTTAATACTATTCAAATCTCCTACAAACCTTATAACCGGTGCAGTCAAAGTTCGTACGCGAACGTTTTCGGCCCCTCACTAGGTCCTTCTTCAAGCGAAATTTTCTTTTTCGACCGTTACATCGAATAATATCCTCTTAACGGATAAAAATTCGAATCGTCAAAATTCCGAATCTAACGAAACCGCGTGCTATCCAATATTCCAAAGTTTACGTAAGATGATAGCGTGCTTATCTTCGTGATGTAATCATCTAAACGCAATCCGATCGCACTTTTTCGATGCGACTTCCCCGTAAGGGTATTTTTTTATTCATTTGGCCCCCCATTGTTTCGAATCGCTGTCTTGAATTAGTGCCTGCCACGCTAAAGACAGCTTCATCTCGTCCTTCGAATTGATTGGTTGGGTGTACTCAAAGGCTTTACAAATTCCATTTGCTCTAACCATCTAAGGTGGTCCGTGTGCCGAGTGGTGATGAGGAGTTTTGCATTCGTGAAGTCCGCTGTTATTTCCGGATCTGAGGCGTAAATCGCAAGTGCGGTGCTGTTTCTGTTAGCCCTAATGTCTTGCTGATGTTCCTTCCACCTAATTTCCACCGATCGTTTCGTGGCGTCGATGTACATTAAATCTCTATTAAATCTATGGTCCTTTAAAGGGGCCGCGTACACCCCTGGAAGTTTTCTCCTGTCCGGTCTATCCTTATCATTACGGAGTATTTGAAAAATCGACGGGCATCGTCTGTATGCTATACGTATTCCTTGTTTTTTCGCAATTCTTTTATATACGTAACGATGCCAACAGGGGGTTGTACGTTACCGGTACCAGTCGTTGTGTCGGCTGTCCTATGCCGCCGTTGGGGGGTGGCTCCCGACGCGTGCCGTCCTCATATTGCCTCTCTAAACTCCGTATTAATCTGTCATATCCGTGCTCTTTTGCAACTTCTCGCAGGTACTTCATTTCCTGTTCAAGTGCTTCCCGTGTCGAGCAGTGCGTGTGCGCCCTTTTGACCAAAGTCCTGAACGCCGCGATTTTGTATTGGTGAGGGTCACAAGAATCCGCCGGTATATACGTCGGGAAATTCGAAGTCTTGCGGTATATGGAGGTATTTATGCTGTTTTCCCCTAAGTCTATGCTCAGGTCCAGGAAGTGTACCACCGTCTCGCTATGCTGCTCAGCAGCATAGCGAGACGGTGGTCACTTCCTGGACCTGAGCATAGACTTAGGGGAAAACAGCATAAATACCTCCATATACCGCAAGACTTCGAATTTCCCGACGTATATACCGGCGGATTCTTGTGACCCTCACCAATACAAAATCGCGGCGTTCAGGACTTTGGTCAAAAGGGCGCACACGCACTGCTCGACACGGGAAGCACTTGAACAGGAAATGAAGTACCTGCGAGAAGTTGCAAAAGAGCACGGATATGACAGATTAATACGGAGTTTAGAGAGGCAATATGAGGACGGCACGCGTCGGGAGCCACCCCCCAACGGCGGCATAGGACAGCCGACACAACGACTGGTACCGGTAACGTACAACCCCCTGTTGGCATCGTTACGTTATA
Organism: Centruroides vittatus; assembly: GCF_030686945.1. Classification (NCBI taxonomy): domain Eukaryota; kingdom Metazoa; phylum Arthropoda; class Arachnida; order Scorpiones; family Buthidae; genus Centruroides; species Centruroides vittatus. The sequence continues at coordinate 3,255,426 of NW_027122643.1, forward strand.
TAAAGAATTGCGAAAAAACAAGGAATACGTATAGCATACAGACGATGCCCGTCGATTTTTCAAATACTCCGTAATGATAAGGATAGACCGGACAGGAGAAAACTTCCAGGGGTGTACGCGGCCCCTTTAAAGGACCATAGATTTAATAGAGATTTAATGTACATCGACGCCACGAAACGATCGGTGGAAATTAGGTGGAAGGAACATCAGCAAGACATTAGGGCTAACAGAAACAGCACCGCACTTGCGATTTACGCCTCAGATCCGGAAATAACAGCGGACTTCACGAATGCAAAACTCCTCATCACCACTCGGCACACGGACCACCTTAGATGGTTAGAGCAAATGGAATTTGTAAAGCCTTTGAGTACACCCAACCAATCAATTCGAAGGACGAGATGAAGCTGTCTTTAGCGTGGCAGGCACTAATTCAAGACAGCGATTCGAAACAATGGGGGGCCAAATGAATAAAAAAATACCCTTACGGGGAAGTCGCATCGAAAAAGTGCGATCGGATTGCGTTTAGATGATTACATCACGAAGATAAGCACGCTATCATCTTACGTAAACTTTGGAATATTGGATAGCACGCGGTTTCGTTAGATTCGGAATTTTGACGATTCGAATTTTTATCCGTTAAGAGGATATTATTCGATGTAACGGTCGAAAAAGAAAATTTCGCTTGAAGAAGGACCTAGTGAGGGGCCGAAAACGTTCGCGTACGAACTTTGACTGCACCGGTTATAAGGTTTGCAGGAGATTTGAATTGTATTTGAATCTTTAACTAATGATGTGTGTAGCCACCTTAAGCCTTCAGTATCTTACTAATTCTTTGAGGCATGATGTCAATTAATTTTAGATAGCTATCTTCACTTATTTTTTCTCAAACTACCTCAGCTCTTTTCCATAGTTTGAGTACTGCTAACTGGGTTATGAAAATCATTTAAGACATGTTTGAATTGGTCTCACAGATTTTCACTTTAATTTAAATCTGAAGACTGAGGAGGTTAATCCAAAAGTCTAATATTCAACTGCTAAAGCAAGATTTTAGTGCATTTAATTATATGTTTAGGATTATTATCCAGTTAAAAAGATATTTTTCGGTTTTAATTTATATAGCTGTAATGCACCCACCAAGTCATCTTTAAAATATCACAATATAACTGAGAATCCATTCTGCCATCAATTCAAAGATGATTTCCAGGTCCATAAGCTATTATACAACCTCATGCTATTAATGAACCTTCACCATATTTTATACTTGGTCTCACATGATGAAAGTATAATTGTAATTTCTCCCAACACCATTTGTGTCCATCACTTCCTAAATACTTAATTTTGTGTAATTTTCTTAGTCAAAACAATCTCCAATTAGCCAGAGTCTAGTTTTTATACTTCTCTGAAAATTTAAGTCTAAATTTCATGTGCCCTTTAGTTAGTAAGGGCTTTTTTGCTTTAACTGCTGCTCTTAATCCATTACATTTCAACATATTCTTAACTGTTTGAGCACTAATTTTTAATCTATGATATTTTTTAACATCAACTGCACTTTCAGTTTTCTCACTTGTTACTTTTCTCACAATATTCTGCTTTAGGACTGTATCTACTGTAAAGCTCTTGGAGACCAAGTAATGGTTTTTAGGCATTGGGCATCTTCTCTTGATATATTTTAGACCAATGGTTCTCAACCTTTCTGAAGCTGTGGAACACCATTCATATACTTTTTATTACACAGAGCATTAGCATCAATATATTCAAAAGTTGATAAGAAATTCCACATTTACAATTCTCAGGAAACAATGAAGCAATAAACTAATAAACTTTCATGTTTTTATTTTATTCAATATATTAAATTGTCTATGAATATAGCAATGGAATAAATTTGAATAAAAACATTAAAATTTTTACTTTCGTGGAACACTTGAGGTAGGTTTGTGGAACACCAGTTAAGAACCACTGTTTTAGACACACTTCTTACATTGACACTGATATGTGAGGCAGTTTTTCTGACTGATATGGTGTGTGGTGGCATTTGATGATAGGGAAGCTGTGCTGGCCCTGGATAAGAATCATTGGAAGCATTATATGATATTTTAGTGTGTAGCATCCATGAGCTAAACCGTAGGAGGTTGGTGGTCTGTAAAGCACATGTGCGAATGTGTATAATCTGCAGCTTTACACAATTCAAATATTTTTGCCGTGGAAGCTATCCCATATTTGACAATACACACTTCCATTGGGAATATGCATGTACAAATTTATATTCGAATATACAATAACAATCTTATAATTTTTTTTCACATATAGTATAGAAATTTGTAATAAGATACATAATGCAGTTATAATAAAGTATTAATTTTAATTAATTCAAAGTACTTTAAAACATGAAAATAATCACACAATATGTACTTATATTTTAGAAAATACAAGGGAAGCGGTGCTTCCACAGCTTCCATGGATGGCATGCTACTGCTGATAACTCTTGTTTAATGAGAACAATAATATTTCGTTTCTGTTGTGCAGAAAATAGTTTCATAGTTAATTCTGGTTGGAAACAATTACTGGTATTAAGTTTTAAATTGAAAACTGTTTTGATGAAATAAGCATTTTAAAATAGTTTTCTTTTTTTTTTTACATTTTGAAAATGATATTGTTGAACAGTAAAGGAAATGTTCAAATTCCTGACTGTCAAAATCCTAATATTTTATGCTAATCACAAATGATTATTTAATGCTCAGACCTGTGAAAATAATGCTTGGAGTATGCAAATTTTAATGCATATTAAAAGTTCCATGTTTAAATGCTTATTCAGATTTTATACTTTAAAAAGTAGAAAATCAAAATTATGTGAACCTTTTTTAAATGTCACTGTATATCATAAATTGTGATTTTGTAAAAATAAATATTTTACTATATACTATATTAGTATTATATTTTTTAATTTTCAAAAAAAATCTATATATATAATCATTTTAGTTTCATTTTTTGTGAGAAATATTTTGTACTTTTATATTTCATGAAACAACTAATATTCCTTTTCTTAAAAATTCCAAAAAATTGAAGTCTGTAATTTCAATAGTTACAAAATCAGAAGACCTATATTTTTTTTTCATTATTTTTTAATCTATTTTATCTTATGTTGAATTAAAATCAATGAATATAAAATGAAAATAGGACAATATAATGAATAAAAAATGATGATACATCAAAGTTTCTTCATAGTAAATATTAATGTATTTTCTGATTTTACATATGTTTTGAGTCACTGTTTTAAATCTTAAACTTAAGATTTTTCTGGTACAATCTACTCTTTACATTATATATTTATTGTATTAGTTGATCAAACAGTTACTGAATCAATTTAAAAAGAATTTTTTTTGAAAAGTTCATAATGTATATAGAATGTTGCAGTTAACAATCTTATTAATTAATAAAATATATAGAAAGTACTGTACCGTGTTAAAATTTTAAATTTTATAGTTACATAAAAAGTCAAATTTGTTAGTACTATATATAGTTCAATAAATGTAAATGTGATAATGATTACACACAGTAAATTACTAAGTTAATTTTTTCACTTTGTATTAAAATTTAGAGAATTATTTGTTCATCATTTTTGAAAAAATAAAAAATTTATTTTGTGTTAAACAAAACCCATCAGATTCCTTCTGTCAAATGAATAAATCCATTAAAATCATTTATTCTATTTGAATGGTCCTCTGTTTATAAAATTGAATTTACTTCATTGATAATACAAATATGTATGTATTTATTTATGTGTTTGTTTGCGTAATTTTGTTAATTGTTAGCATACTTTTTATAATATAGTTTTTTCAAATGAAATTTTATGAAATGATGAGTAATAGCTTAACAGTGGTGTGTTATTTTTTAAGAACTTATTCAATAAACATCCATTAACTACTGTGTATTTGTTTGTAAGAGATGCAGTATTTTAGTTTTGTACTTGTATATTTATTACTAATTATTGATAATTATTAATTTATTTAATTATAAATTATTTATTATTAAATAAGCCTCGAAGTTAAATAAATTTTGAATTTATACATTTTTAAAATTTATTATGAATTTTTTAATTGTACTATTATGTTCATTTAATTATATATTCATTTAATTTAAGTTCATTTAATTTTTTTTAAATTTTATGCTTAAAGTTTTATATAAAAGTTTACTTATTGCCCATATTCAATAGAAATTAGGTTATCAGGTTACTCAACTTTCAAACTTGGAATGTACCTGACTGATACATACACTACCTGTACTAAGGTATTTCTAATGAGGACAGGAAGAAAAGTTGTTTTTCTTTTTCTTCGTTGTTTTATTTATTTTTCATTTCAGATGATGATCACTTTTTAATCTTATTAAAATAAATGGAATAAATGGTATTAATAACATATAAAATTATAAATTTTTATATTTTTCTGTAGATGGATGTTTTATGCTAATACAAAAAGAAATGCAGGGTTAATGAACTGGAACCAGTTGTGTGACTAGTTGTATCTATGTGCAATCCTCGTTCCAGGTAATTACTTTTTTACAATATTTACAAAGTTAGATAAACTTTTACATGTATTTTGTTTAATTATTATATTATATATATATTTACTTTTAATTCAATTATTTTCTACCTACAACTTTGTATGAAGTTTTATATATGATTGAAATATGTTGTGAACAGTTTGCAGTAAGTTAAGGAAATCAATTACTTACAGCATGTAATAAATTACTATAGTTTTGATTTTAAAGAAAGAACTTGTACGTGTATGTGATTAGTAAAATTTTACTAATTAAAAATTGTATTTTTTTTTTTTTTTTAAATTTTGAGGAATGTTTACATGATAATTTGAAAAATTATTTATAGTCTGTTTCTATCTAAAAAGCTTCAAATGATATAATTCAGTTTGTTTTAACCAATATTTCAGCAAATTGTTATTTTGTTTAGAAATACTTGTGTTAAATTATGTTTTAAATCTGTTAGGTTTGACTTTGCCAAAAAATAAATAAAAGACTGATACCTGACAATTTAAAAAAAATGTTTTTAGTTAATCATGTCATATGTCATTTGATATAATTTTAATTTAATAAATCAAATTGTAAAACTTAAATTCAAAGCAGTACATTACAGAATTATATATATATATATATATATAATTCTGTATATATTCATGTTAAAAACTGACTACTAACAATATTAACACAGTTAATTTTATATAAAATATTTAATAATATATTCAAAAAGTTTTTCAAAACATTATATAATATTAATTAATGAATTTTTGAACAAAAAACATATTTGAAATTCTTGGAACATTAATATCTATCAATAGATTTCTTTAAGGCCCAGTGTTTATTAAAAATTGTTGAATGTGTAGTAAATTGTTTTGCAGTCTTAATATTAGAAATTACATCCAGTTATAATATTAAAAGAAACTTTTAATTCTTAAAGTATATTAAGAATTATTTATAACAAATACAAGTATATTAAAACATTACTCAGAATATTTATTACAAATTAGCAATATTTAATAATTAGATAATTTTCTTTTAATCTAATAAAATTATTTTTTAGAGGAAGCAAATAAAAACTATATCTAGATTTTCTGTAATCATTTTAATCTACCAGTCATAAGAATAAACACAAGGTCATTCTTATACAAATGATCTATTTTAGTTGAATTGCAGAGGAATTAGTCAACCATTTATAATACTAACTTTCAACATCACTTTACTTATAAGTAGCTAAATGATAATTTAATAGTTTTACATGGATAGTTATTTCAGAAAAGAAATATCTTGCAAATATGAAATTAGACTAAAGCATTGTTGTTATTCAAAAAGCAAGTTATTGGACAGAACATAAAACAGAATTTAAAAATATAATTTAGTAATTTGAAATCATATATATAATAATATGATAATTTTTATATTAAATGAAATATAAATTTTAAACTGATATGTAACATTCTAGCAGGGTCATCTGAATATTGTGTTATGTGTACCCCCTTTGTCGTTGGGGGTTAAGTAAAGAGCAACCCAAGGAAGCTCTAAGGTTTTTTATTTTATTTTAAAATTAGTTACTCATTTTTATCACAACTTTTTTACTGATGACAAAATTAAAATTAAAATATTTGTTTTTAACCAAATACATATTTGATGGTTGTGATTGTTCATTTGATCGAGTACTGATTGCTATTTGCAGTAGCATTGGAGGGATTAATTACCTGTGTTAATCAAGGGATACCTGTGTGTGTATATATATATAAAGGGGGGCACAAGCTATTAAAAAGACATACATACATACAGTATATTTTATATTATGCATTATATTATATATTATTCTTTTGCATTCTAGTTATACTAGAATGCAGTAATTTTATATAATGTAAGTATGATGATCTTTTTAATAGCTCGTGTCCCTCTTTTTATAGTCTGTGGGCACTGCTGCATTCCTAGTATAACTCAGTATTAATTATACTGAATTATACTAGTAATTTATGATTACAGAACATCTTACAAAGTAATTATTCATTTTTACTATTAGATTTAATATTAGAAATATTGATTTGTCACCTAACAGGGGAAAACAAGATAGTGATAAATTGATGATGTTGATATATTATTAAATAGTTTAAAAATTTCAAACAACTTTAAAAATTGTTCTGCAGAATATTTTCTCTGGAATAAAATTATCTTAAAATAAATATTAAAATTAAATTAATAAAAATTGTAGATTAAATAAATTTTTGAATATATTTTGAGATATTAGTAAAATTGATAACAAATAAATTTGTATCAGTTTAATTTAAAAATTGATATAAATTTTGTGTTTTAAATACATTTTAAATTATTACTGAATGAATAAAAATATTCTTAAATTAAATGAATGAGAATAATCATAAAAATATTATCTTAAAGATTTATATAAGTTAACATGTTTTACAAGTTGCTTCAGATGATATCAAGCAACTTGTTCAAATTAATACAAAGCAAAAATATTTTATTTTGAAAAGCATTTCTTGACTAACAATAAATTTAATATATCAAAAAGGTGCATTAAATGTATTTTTAATATTTATTCATAATGTGAAATATTCAACAGAATTTTTTGAAAAATTCTTTTAAACTTTCATTTTATAGTTTAATGCTGTCATTCATTGCATTTACAAAAAATGCAAATTATAAAATATTTTTATACATTACATTATTTTCTGCTGTCATATAATTCAAGTAAATACATTACTTTAGTCTACTGAATCTATTAATTTTATCTTACTTTTTTTTTTTTTTATTAATTTAAAATTTAAATATTAAATAAAAATTTAGTTCAAATTATATGAATTCAGTTATAACAAATATTTTTATTGTTTATCAGATACTTATTATAATTTTTCTTATTTGGCAATTACACTTTGATTAAACAGTTTTTTTTTAACTAAACAATTAACTTTTTTTAACTGCAGCACTTTTCCAGTACCTGCCAGAAAGTTTTGCTGCTGATTTTTCTTTTCCTTTTTTTTTAACATAAATATTCTTGCAGTATGTTTTTTCATTTTGTTTTGGCAACTACTACTGGCATAAGTCCAGATCTTACAATAGTATTGAATTTATATTTTTTATCATCCTTACCTCTTCATGTTGTCTGTTCTTAAAAATTTAATCATTAAATTAATATCTGTAGAATTTATCATCTCTTGTGTAAATAATTATTAAATGAATATGCTTTTCATAATTAATGTATATCAATTTTATCATAAATTAATTGTATCTCAATTTTAAATATTGCAAATATAAATTTAAATTTGCATTTTATGTTTTTGAACATAATATAGTATATATAATTGTCATATATATAATTCATCTCTCTTGGTATCCAAGATTATTATTAAACAAATGCAAAAAATAAAAACAGCTAATTATGGAACCAGTGGTATAAAACCCCTTTGAGAAATGCTTTTGGTCTTTATTTTGACCATCTTCAGCTTGTATTCTGATTTTTTTTTTCTCAGAAGAGCTGCAGTTTGTCAAAATAAAGATAAAAATGTTTCTTAAAGATTCTTACCATTTGGTTCCGTATATATAAACTTCAGGACAGTTATCCAATTATTTATTATAGAATTCTAAAATTTTTCTATAAATAATCAAATTATTATTTTATATAAAGTAAATATATGGGTTATTTGTGATAATTTTTTACTGAAATTTGTTAAAAAGATAATTTTGAATTTTTATTTTTCATTTAAAAATAATATATTTGCATATAAATCAATGTTATATATAAGCTTAAAAAATAACGCTAAACTTTAATAATAATTTGCATATATATTTAATTTTATATTACTTTTATATATTTATTGTTAATAGATTATTATTAAAATTTCAAAACTAAAATCTATTAAAGTTTGTTAAATGATTGAACAGAAAATGTGTACATTTGTTTCATATATTGATTAGCTAGATTAATATATTCATTAACTTATATATGCTTATTATTACATAGTAAATAATGTGATTAAAATATTTATTTTTTAAAAACATATCCACTTATTCATCCAGTATTTTTATTCATCACTATACATATTCATTAAACAAGTTTAATTGATTAACTTTTAGCTGATAAGTTAATAAAAATTATTCATTTAAAAAATTAACATAAATCTAAAAATCTTACATCAAATATAAATATGTATTAATAATTACAAGTGTGTTTCATTGTTATTAATGTATACATATTATATTATTGTATTTACATATATTATCTGAATAAAAGTGTAAAAATATGCTTGTAGAAGAAAGTTTTATGATGAAATAAAAATAGAATAATAATAGTTTTAATTATTTATGAAACTGAAAGAATGAATGAATATATTTCAAGATTTATAGTTTGAGTTTTAATTAAAATTACTTTATTATTGTTATTTTTTCCTGTTACCCTTAAGAGAAAAATAATAATAATTAGCTAGGTTTTACATAATAATAATCTGTTATGTTGTCAAGTAATTTAATATTCTAAACACATTTCTTACTATCTTAGAATTTTCCTTGATGACATCAAGGAAATCAAAATATCTTATGACAATGTTTTAAACATTAAGTATAAAGGCCATATTTAAGTTTTATTAACTTAGGTTTTACTGTATATATTCTAATTATTCTATGTAAACCAGAAATACATGGTATCAAATATTTTTTTCTGGTTTGACAGGTTTCCATTTTGAGTAGGTTGTTTCTTAACATGGAAAATTGCTCTGTTCGAAAGAAATTTTTCTATTTGGACAGGTTCCCTTTTTATTCAGGTTCTGTTTTGGACAGGTTTTACTATATATATTAATACAAGTTGAGATTGCTTTGGAAAAAAATTAAGAAAATAAAAAAACTACTCTCACAAAGTTAACCCAAAAACCAGCAACTAAACAATTGCACAAATGTTTTCATTACCTTCCAGTAGACATCTTAAGGTGGAATGTTAAAATTCTATGAAAAATATCCATTTAGAATTGTATGTACTGCTCAGTAGATTCTAAACGAATTTTTTTGTAGAATTGTAACATTCCACCTGAAAATGTGTACTGGGAGTAGATGAAAATTGTGCAATTGTTTAATTGCTGAATTTTGGGTTGACTTTGGCTTGTGAGTAGGGAATTCAATCCCGGTCATTACTTCTGGTTTCGGGATTATACTTAGTCAATCCTGGAATCCCGGGATTATTTCGGGATTATTTATTCGGAATTATTTAGTAGCATTTGTTGGTGCAAATGCTACTAAAATCTGCTGGCAAAACAAGATGGCTGACACATTGACAGGTAAAATGCACTGAGCACTAGGTGGGAAGATCTCACCCCACATTCTTAAGTCTACAGTTACATAACATACCTGACACGTGTCAAGTGACAGAGCTGTGGACTGTACATCAATGCTAGATAACATAAACACACCTGACACATGTTACAATTTTGTTTAATCAATTAGAGAGTGTATTCGATCCTTAGAAGCTCTAAATTTTAATATAGATGAGTTTTTGAGCATATTATTTATGTTCATTATTCAATTTAAATTGGATGCAACAACCAGAGGCTGGTGGAAGCACTCACTTAAGGGTGATGATATTCCTTCATTGAATGACTTATTAGAATTTTTGAAGGGTCATGTTAGAACTCTACAGCCAACCAAAAGTGCCCTCGACTGTGCCAGAAAATCGATTGGCGCCCATGAAAATTAAAAAATGCAAAAATGAAGTATATTACCAGGTAACCCAGTGAGAACTGCTTGCCTATCATTTTAATTCAAAATACAAGTTTTATATTGAAATGATAGGCAAACAATTCTGTTAAGAGCACTGGCACTGAACGTTTCGCTTCATGCAGTCTATTTTGCAACTTTTTTAAAATAATGTCAATCCCAAAAATATCAGGATCCCAGGATCAAATCCTCTAGTTGTGAGGTTTTGTTTACATATCCAGTATTGTATTGTTGTTCTTAAGATAAAAGTATTTCTTAAATAAATATATTGCCAAATTCAATGCATTTTTTATAATTATGAAGATTATCATTATTTGCAAATTTTTTTACACTCTATAATAGAAAAATGTTAATTTTCAGATGAGAATGAACTTTACTTAAAAAGTGAAATTATGAGATGATGATTCTCTTCAGAATTAGATAGTCTACTATATCATATAAATTTTAAAAACTTCATTTAGATTAATATGTATTTATCATGTCATACTTTGTTTTGATAAAACTAAAATACTTTATAATTAACTGCGCACATGGAACAAATTCATGGTGTGATAATGAAACATCAAAAAAAACAGAAAAAAAACAAACGTCTTTGAACCCCTACTGGGCTCTGCATCAGGTTCATAGTTTGTTTTTTTCGATATTTCGTTATCACACCATGAATAGTTCCATGTGCATAGTTATTTCAAGTAATTTTGGTGTGGTGAGTAGTTATTTACTTTATAATTTTTATAGATATGTATTTAAACTTTTTAAATGAATTTACCCATTTTTTAATGCATATAATCTTTGTCGTTAAAAAAAAAAACTTTATTTAAACATATAAATCAATCATTTATATAGCCACTCCTACAATAATTTCAATAATTTCAAAAATTTTTTTTATATGTTATGTCACATAACTGTAAAAAAGTTATTGAATTTCAAAAAATGTATGAAGTAAATTCATAACTGAAGTATTTATAGTCAATTGCATACATTATATTAAAATTGATGTGGTATAATCCATTTCAGGCATTTTCGATTGGTTTTTTTTTTATGTCATTCTAGTCAAATAATATGATGTAAAGTAGTAACTTCCATTGAAAGGTAATAGTAATCATTTGGAAAATGTCAACAGTTTTGCTTATGTAATGTTTCTTACTATTTTGTAAGTAAAATAAGTTATATTGTGTTTATTTTATACTTTTTATGAATTGCTAATTTTTATTATATTATAAATCCAGGTTATACATATAACTGGATTTACCTAAATATTGAATTTTAATAATTAGTAATGTTTGAATTAGCTTGAAGCAATAAAAACTACTGCTTTTTGAAATGGTAATACAGTAGAGAGTCGTTTATCCGAACCCTGGTAATCCGAATCTCCGGTTATCCGAACGATTTTCAGTCGGACTGTGTCGTGCTGAATTGAACGTTTTTGATACTAGATTTACTTCTAAAGTATAATTTTCATGTTTTTATATTTTTCAATATATTTATTTTGTTTGTACAAAATAAAGAAATAATTTTTAACGATACAATAGCCTCGATTATTATTATAAAAATTTTCGTTAGGCTTAAAATCGACGAAAATTCAACACGAAGCGACACACAACGGAGAAAAATTTGAACATTGGACAGGTTAATATATTTTTCGTACATAATCGGTTATGTGAACAAATCACTAATCTGAACAACCCCAGTCCCCAGTTGATTCGGATTAACGACTCTCTACTGTAATCACATGCCATTGAATTACACTCAAACCTGTTTTTGTGCGGTCTTTTTTTGTGCGGTATACCAATTTGATTGAAATTCATATACTGTACAAAACAAATCACACAAAAACAGGTTTGAGTGTATTTTTTATTGAATAATAAAATAAAGTAGTCATTTGCAAAATAATAATAAAATTATTTATTGTGACATCATCACAATGCAGGGCTGCAATTTTTAATCATATTTTTAATTTTTTTAATTTAAAATATATGCTCTCCACCTTGAATTAATAGTGGATTGCCCCTATACATAATACTTTTCCTTTTACAATAGAGTTGTACCATCATCTATTAACTGCTTTCAGGGGAAGTTTTGAATAGAAGTAACATGACTTCTGGTTTGGGTTGGAAGTTCATATATAGTTAATTGGGACCTCCTGCCCCTAAGGTTTCCATATCTGGTCTCAGATTTCATCTATCTAACTCTGTTATGAAGATTAAGGAAAGACAGACACACAAACGGATGGATGACAGTGGGAATTTATATTTATATTTAAATTTATTGGTGGATTCACAGTATTGATGATATAAAAAATTTGCAAAAGCCAATCCAATCAAAATTAACTAAATTAAAAAATTATTAAGAATGAATACAGACAATGATAATTTAAAAAACTTCTTAAATGAACAGTTGTTTTTCAGTTTATTTATATATATAAAAGTTGTTTTGTTTCTGTATAAGCTGTTATTTAAAAACTCAGTTGTTCCATTTAATCTATTCTTGCATACTCTGAAACAATTTAACCTTGTTAATTACAAAGCATAAAGTTAAACCTACATCCCTTTCTCTTGACAAATTCATTCAATTCACATGATTAGTTTGTGCATCAAACTGTAAAAATTATAAAAGCTTTTTGCAGATGCATATGGAAGCCATTTAATTTTACAGTGTTTAAACTTTTGTAATTTGCTTTTTATTTAATTATGAATGCTGAATCATTATGAATAATTGCATAAACAATTCATATTTTAAATATTCCAAATAAAAGTTGAGAGCCAAATTTTATTTAAAAGGAAGTTGTCATAAAAGTTAATAAATGATGATTGATAAAAATATTTTAAATAATTATATTAAAGTTTATTAATAAACTTGACATCTTAAATTTTAAAATAGTTAATTGATCTGTATGAAAAAATCTCATTTGCATTTCATTGACAAAAAGCATGCTTTTTTCAATGAAATGTAAATGAGATTAGGGAATAATCAAATTATACCCAATTTTATATTTATTACTTAAATATTTAACAAAATAAGCCTTTGGTTTTATTTAATAAAAAAATGTTTAAAAAAAAATCATCTCTCTTCAATTATACTTACAGTATTCCTTTGATTTAATGGACTAATTTGAGAAGGGTGTGTTCACTTTTGCAAAAGTCTAGTAAATCAAATATATATTTTTTTAAATATATAACAATGAACTTATGATATACAAGGGGTATTAAAATTCTGCCATAATTTATAAGTATAAATTAAATATTATAATATGCATTGTGTAATTTATACTCTTTGATTCATTGACTGACACTCCTTTATGGCAAAAATTTCTTTTAAATCCAAAATCCATTAACTTGGAGTCTGAGGACTTGTATTTCCTCTCTCCAATTTTGTTATTTTTCAATGAATGATTAAATTGTTCTTTAGAATTAAAATGTGAAAATTACAGATCAGAAAATCACTTTCTGTAATAAATGAAACATTTAAAATGTTTAATTTAACAAAAAAATTTCTGATTTCAAGGAAAGACTCATTTTAATTGAATATTTATAGTGGTTGTCTTTAAGATAAATCATGTTTTACAAAAATTGATTATATTTAAAATTGATTTTTTTTATGTTCTAAAATGTGTTTATTAAATTTGTGATTTTTGTATTTTTCTGCATATATTTGTCATGCATATACTTTCACTATATTTTTTATTACTTGGATAACTAATATTTATGGATTTGTTTAATGAAAATTAATTCAAATCAAAGGATAGGAGAACAAAATGAGAAAAAGTAATTTGTACTAATATTTTTCATATATTTTATGATCAAAGTTTGTTTCTCTGCAACTTTACTAAATATTGGTGGCTTGCCAAATTAAAAATTGAAGATGGGATCTGAATGCCCAGTATAGGTTCCTATTTTTGTCTTTAATTGATTTCTTAGAAAGAAAATTACTTTACATCTTATACTAGCAATTTGGCAGATCTCTTGAATTTAGTTTGTCTTTAACTATTTTTGATATTTTATTGACTATCTCAAAGTTATCTTTAAGGAATTTCACTTTTTCTTAACCATCAATTTAGGTAGTATGGATTATATTACTGTTAACTTATGTTAAAGTGAGCCGTTAAAATGTTACTGCATCATATCTTATTATATTTTATTAAAACTGGAAATTATATCTAATAAATAAATTAATAAATGTATTAAAATTTTATAAATATAATGTATTACTGTGTTTTTGCAATAAAGATTAATTTATTCAATTAGAGACTTTTCAGAAATTTTTCAGTCATATTAAACAATGTTAGAAAAGTTTTGCAAATACTTTTAATGTGTATAATTTGTTTTTTATTTGATAGCATTAATTATAAAGATTAACAATATCTGATAAGGCATTGGTAGAATAATCCCCAGTATTTTACATACAGAAAATAAATATTCCTTATTCCTTGATGATAAATAGTTCAGTTTATCCTGGCAAGGTGTCAAAAACGGAATATGGAAGATGGTGATGGAAGAACTTGAAACAAATAATTAAGTTTTGATTTTTGAAAAGATAAAAATTTATGTAATAACATTATTCCATTACTTTCTGGTATCCAAATATAAAATTTTTAGTTTCAAATAATAAAATTTAGATAAAAAAAGATAAAGAATGATTTTTTCTTAACTCTCATCAGCTCAAATACAAAAATTTTCTATTTATAAATGAATCCAGATTTTAACTCAAATTAATTTCATACTGCAACAAGAGGAAAACAATTTTATAGTATAGGTTTAAAGGTTTAAGAAACCTCTATCACTTAAAAAGAAAAAACTTTTTTGTAACATTCATAAACTTCAGTGTAAAGAGAGAGTAATAATCTCAAAACTTCTATATAACCTAGTTACAGAAAGAATTTGATTGGTCTTAAATATAGATTCTATATAATGATGATTTTTCTAACATTTCAATGTTCACTTTCAGATGTACTATTCTCTTATACAGCTTGAACAAGTTGATAGTATCAAAAAATAAAAAAATTCAGGAATCTCTTGGACCAACTAACTATTCAGAGCATGACTGAAACCATATTTTGTCTCTCTTTTCCTCTATAATAAATAAAACATTTTGACATGCTAAAAAGTTCAATAAATATATACATAAGGATACACATCTATATAAAGTACAATTATACTTAGATGCATATCTTGATTATTGACAATTTATAATTTTACTTAGTAGGAGTATTTATTAGTTTTTATTTTATATTTCAGTTTGTGTTTCTTTTAATCTGAAATTTTATGTAATAGTATATAAAATAATAATCAATAATAATTTCTAATGGAAAATTATTGGGAGTTTCTTGAATATAATTCTAAATTGCAATAAAAGAATTCAATGATAATTTTATTTATCAGGAACAAAAAATAAATTACTTTGTTTTGGTACTTAATATTTTATCATTCATTATGATCATTTTAAATTTACAGTGGTACCTTGGTACTCGAACATAATCCGTTCCAGAAAGAGGTTCGAGTACCAATATGTTCGGACTCCAAATCATTTTTTCCCATTACAAATAATGTAAAATGGATTAATGCGTTCCAATCCCCAGTTGATTCGCTAGTAACATAACAGATTAGAGTATAAATGATATTTAGTTTTTAGGCAAGCAGTAAATAACACATATATAACTCTCAATAAATAGTAAAAACATTAAAGAAGTCATTTTAACATACGAAAACTTACCTTTTTGATTGCGATATGATGGCGTAAGTGGATGGAGGTGTGAGGAGGAAGAGCGGGAGTTACTGCCGAAAAGGGGAATCCCCTTCCATAAAAACATCTGGTAATGGAACTTCGGGGGTTGCTTCCCTTTTCTGTCGCTTTTGGGCAGGTAAATCTTTAATTAAAAACTTATCCATTGTCTGTTGCTTCTGCCTTTTTTGCAGAATTTTACGGAAATGAGACATGACATTTTCATTGAAAAGGTGTACAGCCCTATTGGCTACCATGGTATCAGGATGAGATTTTTCAACAAAAGCTTGCACATCCCCCACTTAGCACAAATTTCTTTAATCACTGAACTTGGGATATCCTCCTTTCCTTCCTCCTCTCCCGAAGACATATCCTCAGCCAAAATCCTTTGTTGCTCATTTTGAAGGTGCTCCAACTCTTCTGTAGTAAGCTCGGTACTGTGGTCTTCCACGAGCTCTTCAATATCCTCATTGTCGACCTCCAAGCCTATGCTTTGTCCAATAGAAACAATGTCATCCACAATTTCTTCATTAAAGCCCTCAAAATCTCGCTCTGGTACACAGTCGGGCCAGAGTTTCCTCCATGCTGAATTCATGGTATGGTATGTCACTTGGTTCCATGCATTGTCAATAAGATGAACGCAATTAAGAATATGGAAATGATTTTTCCAAAATTCTTTCAAAGTTAACCGAGTGTCATTAGTGACTTCAAAACACTTCCGAAACAAGGATTTAGTGTACAATTTCTTGAAATTAGAAATGACCTGTTGATCCATTGGTTGTAGCAAAGCGGTTGTGTTAGGTGGCAGATATTTAACCCGAATAAAGTCGAATTCTTCGACTAAATCCTCCTCCAAGCCTGGAGGGTGAGCAGGAGCATTATCTAATAGGAGAAGGCATTTTATTGGCAAGTTCTTTTCTTGCAAATATTCTTTCACACTTGGTGCAAAAACTTCATGCACCCACTCAACAAAAAATTGCCGAGTCACCCAGGCCTTTGAATTAGCACGCCACATAACAGGCAATTTACTCTTCATAATATTGTTCCTTTTGAACACCCTTGGATTGTCGGAGTGATAAACCAACAATGGCTTAACCTTAAAATCTCCACTTGCGTTACCACACAGCAAAAGAGTAAGCCTATCTTTCATTGGCTTGTGCCCTGGTAGTGCTTTTTCTTTCTTTGTAATATAGGTTCTCTTCGGCATTTTCTTCCAAAATAGCCCAGTTTCGTCTGCATTGAACACCTGTTGAGGTGCATAACCTTCTTCCATTATAAGTTTACTAAACTCGGCGACAAATTTCTCAGCCCCTTCCTTGTCTGAACTAGCTCCCTCTCCATGCCTTACTACGTTATGTATTCCACTTCGGTTCTTAAAATTTTCAAACCACCCTCTACTAGCCTTGAATACAAAAGCACTCGTACTTGTACCAGGGGTTTTCTTCACTAAATCGTCATAGATTTCTAGCGCCTTTTCACAAATAAATGTCTCACTAATGCTATCACCTCGTAACTGTTTCTCATTTATAAAAATAAGTAGCAACTTCTCCACTTCTTCAAGTATCTGAGGCCTTTGCTTTGTCAACATAGTCACTCCTTTTGCAACATTAGCTCTTTTTATTGTTTCTTTATTCTTTAAAATAGTCGATATCGTCGACTTAGCCATAGAATATTGGACAGCAAGATCCGAAACACGCACTCCATTTTCGTGTTTAGCAATGATTTCTTTTTTCAGTTCGATTGTTGTTCTCACTGTTTTCCTTTTCACTTGACCACTTTCACTTTTATACTTCTTGGGACCCATGTTTAAGGGATAATAAATCAAAAGAAAAGGATGCTAATCCAAAAAATATAGCACAGCGTAAGTTAATGTGCATGCGAAACAATGACTGTCTCGTAACTGTCTGTCGTGTTAAGGTTAATCATATTCGTCATTGTAAACCGCGCTTTAGTTAGGCGCTATCCGTTCTTTTTGCGTGTTCCGACCGTCAAGGGACCGTTCGGGATCGAGTTTCATAATTTGAACCTTAATCTTGTCAGTTATATGTATACAAAAGGTAAATTGTTTACAAGCTAAGTCTTTGTTCATTGTCTGACAAATGTACACTTTCGTTTCGTCAATTGTTCACGATAGGAGGCGTTTTTTGTGTAAGATCCAAGTTGGATGTAGGTGAGTTAATAAATGTTCTCGTTAATTTTGTATCGCCTCTTTTTGATTCGTTCACGGTTATAAGAAATCACCACACGTCGACTTGGCGGGCTTTCCCGTTCGAGTACCAAAATTTTGTTCGGGAACAGGGGCATTTTTTTTTTTTTTTCGAAATTTTTGGTCGGGTACCGATTTGTTCGGGCTTCGAAACGTTTGAGTACCAAGGTATGACTGTATCATAAAAATCATTAATATTTCTATCTTCTAAATTTATATACAGATTTGTTTATTTAAGAAACAATTTATAATTTTAGAAATAATGGTTTAAAATCATAAAATCAATTTACTTTTAATGTACAGTAGGAGTAATTTTAAATTAAATACATGCTAAAATATTAAATAATTTTATAAATTCTCTAATAAAATGACCATGCAATTTCTCTAATATAAAATTTAATAAATTGTATTTTAATAATAATAATTTGTTTCATTTATATAATCCATTTCATTTTAATAACTATTTTATTCATTCAATTTATGTAGAAAGTTTTTTCCTAACATATGTTAAAATAGTTATAATTATATTGCTTTAAAATAGAAAAGCTAGATTTTATTTAAAAAAAAAAGCTAGTAATAATTCACATGCGTTGTGAATATTATATATTATTAATGTAATAAAGTAACTAGTTAATGTATATTTTATTTTCTTTAAAATATTTAGTTATATTAGTAGTTTTATGAAGTTTTCGTGCAAATGCTATTAATAATGAAACTTTGTTGTCTTAAAAACTAAGTATAAATTTTGTTAAAGCAGAATTTTATAAAAATGAAACTCAATCAACTTTAATTCATAATTTAGATCAATCATAACTGTCATTTTAAAAAGCAAATAAATTTATTCGAATAATTGAATTTTGATAAAATGAAATGCAAATAAAATAAATTTGTGCAGATTATGTGTGCTATCTAAATGTTTTATTTGACTTTGAGTTATATACAAAGAAATAATTATTTAGAAAATATGTTTGAAACATTAGGATCCTATTTTTAACAAAATTTAATATCATAATTTATTTTTATTTCAGAATGAAAGAATATAATCACATTTATGTGATTATAAAATGATGAAAAGATAGTGTAGTGTAAAGAGGTCAACAAAGATCTAAAAGAGAATAAAAATGGCCTCTAGTTGTTTTGATCTTAGTGCAGGAAGTGGGTCCTACTCAAGAGATGAATTGGCATCCCATTGGAGAGGCCACAGAAGAACAAAAAGTGCTGGTAGCAATGCTTCCAGGGATTTGTCTTTGTATACATCAATGGGATTATATACTCATCATGGAATTATGCCCAATTCAGAAGCTACAACAACTGAATTATGCCGTGCTGTTACAGAAACAACTTTTAGTAATAAATATGATTTTATTAGAATTGATAGAGGAGAGCGAATGCATTATGATCACGACCAACCAGGTTTGTAACATATTGATGTAATTATTTTAAAAATATAAGATTGATAATTGAAAATATTAGCATTAATAATTTAAATATCCCTTTAAGTTCTTGGAATATCCTTACAAATTAATGTATTTGACTAAATACGTCTGTGTTCAAAAAAGTATGAATGATTTTGAAGTAAAGTACTGGCTCTTATTTTATAAGATTGCTACAGAAATAAATTACTTTTAACATATTTTTTATATTATTTAAAATATATATAAACAAGTTTTCTTGACTTGTGTATACAGTTAGTTAAACAATACAGTTAAAACAAAATTCAGCATTAGAATTTTGAAGCTTGAGCATATAGAAGTTATTTAAAAATTAAAATTTTTATTTTAAATAAAAAAATAAATTACAAAAACTACTTGGTTACCTGTGACTAACAAACAAACAGGCTTGTTACACACTCAGTCTATTTAATTAACTTATCCAAAATACATTTTGGCCTTACTGGTTCTTATCAATTAGATGATGTATAAAAAAACAGTCTATGGTGACAGTTACTAACATTACAATATATGTTACTAGTGCAGTTATTACAAATCATTACATACACCTTATTAATAGGATTGTAAGACAATAACACAGCAATACTAAACAAGTCCAGTAAAAATGTTGTGAATAGTCCTTCTATCTTCTTTATGGTTGTTTTAATAAGATGTGACCCTTTATTCTTATTATTATTAATTAAGAGAATTTAAAAAGATTAAAAGAAAATTTAATATAATTTTAAGTGAGTTCTTTGAAATATTCAATAAAAGTTTGAATAATAAAAACACTTTGAGTTTAATCCTCTGTACAAAGAAAATACTTGAAAGTTTCCTTATATAGAAGATTAAATTATATGTACCGGTAGTCACGGGTGAAGATTGTCTTTCGAAGATTAAATTAATTCTATATTTGGGATTATTTTTATATTGTAAAAAAATATAAGGTTGGAAAATTAATTTTTAAAATTTTTTAAAAAAGCTTTCAAAAAATTGTTTATGAAATGAATAAAGAACTTTTTTATTAGCTTTGTTTTTTAATTATAATGTAAATTTTTTGGTCTATCATTATTTTTTTTTTTTGTAAATTTTCACATTGGTATCTGTTGGAGTTACAATCTATTTTAAAGTTAATTATATAATATGTAACCTATAAAGAATGCTTTAATGAAGTGTTCCTCCTTTTTTTTTTAACTAACATATATATATTCTCACACTTTCTTCTTTGAGGAGTTTGATTGTACACTTTCCAATGTAAAATTCTTTCATCCTACAGTGAAGTTAATTTAACATTTTTAATTGGACTGGAATTGTTCTAAAATTATTTTCATTTAACACATTAGAATATTTTGTTCGAAGTATTTCATTTTTATTTAAAACCATGTTTAATACTACTTTATTATTATAAGCTGTATTTCTGATTCTTTAAAAATTGTTTCAGTGCAAAATATAAATGTTATATTTTAAAAATTATGCAAGTTTAACCTATAGAAGAAAATTACAACATAATCATTCTTGCTTGAAATTTTTACAAATTCTTTCAGAAAGATTTCAAAACAACAAAAATATGAAAGAATATAATGAACATGAATAAATTCAAATTTTGATTTCAACAAAATATTTAAATTTTGTTGAACATATTTTTCTATTTGAGTGCTTTAAAATTAGACTATAAATTAATTACAGTATTTAGTTTTAAAATTATCCACTTTAATAAATAAGATTTGCATGTTTGCAACATATTCAAAAATGTCTTCAGGAAGATAGCTTTGGAACAACAACGATATATTAAATCATATAAAGCACTCATGTATCAAAGGGACTTAAAATAACCAGATCTCTTGATGGGTTTCTCTTTGTCCTCTGTGTTGGCAAAACTACTTATAAGACAATTAGAACAGGGGATATTTCAATTTTCCTATCAATATCATTTATCCAATACCTCTAGTATGTTGATGACATACTTATAGTATGGGAAGACTCAGTTGATTTTAATAATTTCATCTGTATGCTATCTAGTATTTACCCCACTATCAAATTCACTGTAGAGACTAAGGCACCTGATAAAATCATTTCTTTTTTAGATTTGTACATTTTTCATAGAGGTCAAGGTGTAGAGTTTGATGTATTTTATAAGTTCAATACTCCATCAAATTTTAACCCTTTTAACTCATATCAACCACTAATCTATAAGAATATAGACATAAGCTCCTTAATATGCAGAGCATACCTTTTAACTTCTACATTACACCTGTTAGAGTTAAACATCTTCCAGATAACAGTGATAGTATCAAGATATTCTGGGTCTAAGTTCAGATACATACATAGTAAGGTCCACAGATCCTTGTTCCCTTCTATTGCTATGTACAGTACAATAGATCATCCCATAATTTTTGTGCATCTTACATCCCTTATTACTTTCCTGACTGTTATATATAACAGAGGGAAAGTATGGTGATTGGTCAAAAAATGACACCCGGATTTTTATGTTTTGGACTTGGGACCTTGAAATATCAAGAAATGCAGAAAATTCTGAGATTTTTTTTTTTGTCTATATAGGTGTGTGTGTGTGGGGGGGAGCACTATTTTGTTCACCCTCTTTGAAGCTTAATAACTTCTGCGATTTGTCGAAATTTACTGCAATTTTGCAGAGAGGGATGTGTATTGGGGGTATGATGCTATTAAATTTTGGTGGTTAAAGATCAATGGGGTGGGAAGATAAAGGAGAGTCATGTGTCATATCTTGAGTAGAATGAGACATAATGATGATTTTCCTTCTTATTAGCATTTACAATTTTTTATAAAACACATCTCTATCCTCAAAATTAAGCCTTTTGCCATTTTATAATAATTAAAATATATCGTATTTTTGTGGAACGACTGGCATGCTGGTCTATCCAGGGAGACCAGGAAATCAGATATTTTCATAGGGTAAAAACTGACATGCCAATTTATCCTGGGGAATACCAACATGCCAGTTTAAGTGAGGTTATACATCCTTTTCTAGAGGACATATTAAAAAACAAACAAGTTTTTATTTTAAAACTGTGAAACTGTCAGCATTACATCCAAAACCTTGATTATATATTCAATTTCTTCATTTTGTCTTCTTTCTAATGATGTAACATACTTTGGAATTCCAAAAGTGCTTTTTATGTGTATTTTATTGTTATTTGATTTAAAAATGCAATAATACACATATTAAATTTAAGAAACTGGCTGTAAATTATCTCAGCTTACACATTAACATCTGCTTTGTGTGAAATTTGAGAGGAAGGTGTTATTTTTAAGGTCAGGGTAGCTAGTTAATGTGGGCTACACTGACCAACTATCAATACTACTAATATTAATGTCAATAAGTTGTTAATTGTTTTGTCTTGTAAATAAAAAATCTTCCAGATTTTAAGTCAGTCAAATTATGTTATTATTATTTCATTGTACTTGGAAAAATGTTTTCTTTAATGTTTAATTAACAACTAGATCTGATTAATTTTATATTTTAGTATTTTTATCATATTTTAACCGGCATGCAGGTTACTGCATGCCAGTTAAAATATGATAAAAAGTTTTTAATAATAAATTATCATAACAGACACAGTTTTAAATGTTGCTGGGAAAGTTAAGCAATTCATTTCTGGATTTTATATTGCAAGTTAATTTAAAACTTGTTATTCTTTAGGCAGCATGAATATTTGCTACCAATTTCACCTTCGACTACTTTAAGAAGATTAGTAGTTACAGATAGGACATCTTGTGAACTCTTAGAACATTCTGGAATTTATAGTAATTTAATCTTTCAACCTATCCAAAGTTCTGTTTGTTATTACTTCAGGGCAGTATTGAGACAAATTAAAAAATCAGCTATGTGAACACTAAGAGTTCTTCAACAAAGATTTCATTAGCACTGAACTTGCCAAATACATTTCAGTAGAAGGATATACCCCACATTGGAATGATGTCACCATACTTAAAAGTATATCTGATCCTAAAGAGCTTTTTTTTTGGGGAAATCTTGCTTATAAGGCAATTAAAGCCTATAAACAAACCCATGGAACATTCTGGATTTCTGGTTAATCTTACATCATTTGCTTCATTAATTTTATTTATGTATTTTTTATCTGTTTCATCTTAATTTTTAGTGCCCTTCAAAAAGGAATTCTGATTGGATATTTTGAATTATTTCCATTTGGCATGTGAAGACTTTGGACGATTTAACAAATCGTTGTTCCAAAACTAACTTCTTGAAGATGACATTTGTGAACATATTGAAAATACTCAAATCTTTGTTATTTATTTATTAAAGTAGATGATTTTCATATTAAATACTGTGATTAATTTTTTTTTATAATATAAATGCTAAGGTTAGACTAATATTATATTTGATTTATAATGTAAAACTCTCAGAAAACACAATTTATCAGTTTTTGAATTTTGTTTTCTTAACTATTCTTTCTTTTCTTAACTATGATTGTCTAGCATACATGCATATACCATTTGATAGGATGAAATAAATTACAAGACAGAGCAAAAGCAAGCATTTTTGTAGTATAGTCCACACAAACCAAGGGATCTTCATTATGGGATATGGAAAATGATAACATTGTACAATGAAAGCATATGAAATTTATAAAGGACAAATTTGGTTACAAACTTTTTCATGGCAAGAATGAAGTAGAATACTCATTAGAATTTTATGAAAATGATGTAATGAAACACCTTTACAGGAAAATAAATAGAAATGTGGATAAAGGATGCTTTAATTCTATCATTCTTTTCTCTGTAATCCTTACAAGTAAGTTTTTTAAAAATTTCAATACAGCATTTCTATTTCAATTCAGCCTTTAAATTTTATATCTAAATATGGAATTGCTGTATTACTATTAGATCAGATTCTATATAGCATCCTACCACCAGTGAAGTTTTTCCATTCTTTTCATCTTGATCTGCAATGAATGATTATATATGTTTATGATACTTTAGTCTACCTAAGTTTATGAACTGCACCTATATAAACTTTTAAATATATTTATTTAATACATATATATAAAAAAATTATCAAGAATACAAAAGTTATACAATTAAAAAGTGATTGCTCCAGCAATGTGTGACAGCAGTTTAAAGATCTGGGGTTCCTGTAATATCCAGACTGTTTGAGAGCCCACCTTTATAGTTAATTTTTTCTTCAGTTCTGGCATGTATGTTTCACATTTTTCATATTTCCTCTTGTGCCATGTCAGCTTCCAAAGAAATGGACTTACACCTCTATCTCCTTGATTTGGAAGGGGGAGGTAATATTACCAGATAGTCACAGGTTCTCTTTCCAAGTAAAGCCACTATTAATCACTGCCAGGGTGGTAATAAACTACTAAAAATTAAGATTCTGTATAGCCTCCTATCATTGTCTGTAATCACAAATTTTATTAGACTGAAAATCTGGAAATATTCAGTATATTGTATGGTTATATATTTTCATCTTTAAATTAAATATTACTAACACTATAAATTGGCATACAAATTACTTTTTAGATAAACTTTTCCTTTTGATCAATGAAGTATAAATTAATTGTTGTTTTAATATATTTTTGAAGCTGTATAATTTTTATTCTTTTCTAATTTTTTTTCTAATCCAAATTTTCTTTCACAATAAATATTATATTTGACATTATATTGATGAATATTGGAACTTTCTATAAATATGTTTTAGTTAAACTGCTTATACATTAAAATTTGATTATATTTAAACCTTTTCTTTTTAATTTGGCAATTTATATGTTAATATTTACAAGGTAGTTGTTTTTAATCAAAGAAACTTGAAAAATAAATTTTTAATTGCTTCATTAATTGACATATATTTATTTCAGAATATTCAGATTTTCGTGAATGTGGCATCCTGTCTTTCCGTCCAAGATGTATGCAACGGTTTGCTAGTATTCGAGTTTTTGTTTTCCTTGCTTGCTTGCTAGTTACATTACAACAAGCTCTTTCTTCAGGTTACTTCAATAGGTTTGTATTTTTAATATATAAATTGAATATTTGAATATAATTAGTGAAGTTATTATAAGATCATTAAATTTTTCATATGCATGAAATATGCATGGAGCATATAATAAGATCATTTACATTTAGTTTTTAAAAATGTTTTATATTATTATATAAATATTATAAAAGCTTATTAAATATGCATATTTAATAATACATAAAAATTTGATGAATAATAATGAATTAAATATTTATTTTTAAAAAATTACTTTGCATGCAGACTAAATACATATTTAATATAGAAAAATTTTCTGAAATTTTTGGATGGTAATAAATTTTATTTTTTTAAATGAGATGTAGTTTTAATAGTCTTTCAAAATAAGACATATATTAAAAATTAATCCGATGTTATCTGATATCAATTTTATATATTAAAAAAAACAAGAAGACAATACAAAATTTTAAATCACAGAACATCTATTTCATCAAGGATGTGATTTGTGAAAATCATGATATGATCAAAGCCAGTTTTTATTTGTACATTAATAATTATTACAGCAGTCATTTTTTTAAACACACACAATCATTAATACATTTAAAAATTTTCTTTTAGGACTATTTCTTATTGATTTTATTTTTACTGAGGATGATTATGGAAATTGATCTCTACATTCATTGTAAATAAATTTTAATAAATAACTTTTAAGTGTTTAGATAGAATTAACTGTGCCACTTGTAAATTTCATTTTGAATAACAAAATTGTGAAAAGTGAGGCAATAAATGAACATGTGAATCTCTTTACCTGAGACTAAGAAAAAAACTTGATGTAAACTTTAGAACATACATTTCTATAAGAAATATCTGAAAATTTTTCATATTTTTTAAAGTTATATATAGAATACTCAAACTTTTTTGATATGTTTATAAATTTAATTTGTTTACATGTATTATAAATTTGTGTTAATGATAAACATTTAAAACATTTTACATAAACATGATCTGATTATTAAGATGAAAAACATGTCAGAGCATCTATCACAGATAGTGATATTTACTATTTAACACTGTTATTTGTTAATATAAGTTCATGTTCTACAGTATAATAAATCTAGATAGCATCCAGATATTTTATCAAGACAAATGATAAATATTTTGAATAGCAATATGAAATTTTTTTTATCACACAAGGAGTTAAGTATTCAAGGATATTCAGTTTGTTCATCATCTTAAAGTAAGTATATAAATAATTCATGTCAGTAACACATTTTTGAATGGCATAACTTTTTGATGGATGGAAAATGAAGTTTGATAGTTTCTGGACAAACAAAATTTTCAAAACAAACAAAACATAATTTTGATTTTTTAAGTAGAAGAACTTTTCTGAAAAATCAAAGTTAGCCTTGTTAACCTGAGTATAACATACTTAAATATTATTAGTCTAACAAGTTTGACTGATTTGTCTTATGTATGTACATTTTTCTTGAAGGTGGAAAGAAAGATATGCATTTGTAGGGTTTGCATTTATAAATATTTATACAAATATATTTATATAGACATGTATGTATTAAGATTCTGTTATCTTGAAAATGCAAATTATTTAATATTGACATAAATTTTTGCTAATTAATAAATTTAATGTAATGGAAAATAAATAGAAAAGAGAAATAAAACTATTTAAAGTAAATATATTTAATGATAAATAATTTAAAAGTTCTGAAAATTTAATAATTACAAAATTAATTTTGAAATAATTAAATTACAAAGACCAAATAGGAAGAGAAATAATTTATTATTAACTGAATAACAGTATTAATTTGATAACAATATAAATTAAATATTAAAAAATTAATATTCTGTAATTATTTTATTCAGTGTTATTACTACAATAGAAAAAAGGTTTGATATCTCTAGTCGAACTTCAGGAGCAATTGCTAGCACATTTGAAATTGGAAATTTGTTGACCATTATTTTTGTTAGTTATCTTGGAAGTCATCGACACATTCCTGTATGGATAGGCAAAGGTAAATTTTAATTTAAATATTAAACCAGAATCTTTAAATTATAAATTTTTATATTAACATTATTGCAGAGAATAATTTAAATTATTAAATGAATCAGATTTGAATTTAATATGTATCACACTTGCTATAGAATTTTAAATCTTTCTAAGTTTAAACATTTTTTATAAATGTCATTTAAAATGAGAATTTTTAATTTCCCAGATGTTATAATACAGGGAAAGCATGGTGATTAGTCAAAATATGATCCTCAAGATTATTACATTTTAAGACTCAGGACCTTGAAATGTTGAGAAATGTAAAAAATTTGGGATTTTTTTCCCTGAATATTTGGGGGGCATGCTTTTGTTCTCCCACTTTGAAGCTTAATAATTCCTGTGCTTTTTGTCAAATTTTTGAAATTATGCAGGAAAGTTTGTGTATTAAGGGATTAATACTATTAGATTTTGGTGGTTAAAGGTTAAGGGGTGGGGAGATAGAGGAGACGTGTCATATCTTGAATGGAGTTGGACTTAATGATGATTTTACTCGTTATTAGCATTTACAATTTTTTGGAAAACTCATCTCTAATTTCAAAATTAAGCCTGCTGCCATTTTATAATAATTAATAATATAAAAAGCTTTTTAATAAAATGAAACAGATGGCACCATATGCAATTTTAAATGTTTTTGCTGGGAAAGTTACACAACTTGTTGCTGGTTTTTTTTTAAGTGTAGTTAATAACATAGATTGAAAGCAAATCTTAAAATGATATGCATAAACCCAGGCCATTAAATTAGTAATATTTTAAAGATATTTATTAAAAGAATATTTATAAGTTTTAACAAGCAATTATTTATTGTGACATTGTCACAATGCCGTGCTGCAATTTTTAATCATATTTTTAATTTATGTAATTTAAAATATATGATTTTCACCTCAAATCAGTAGTGTCTTTTCCCTGTATATCATGCTTTTCTGTTAGCAACGGAGTCGTGCTGGTCATCTATCTAACTCCTTTCAGGGAAAAATTTTTGAATTGAAATAACGTGGCTTTCAGTGCAAATCGGTAGTTTGTATATAGTTAATTAGGGTTTCCTGCCCCCAAAGCTTTCCACATCTGATCTTGAATTTCATTGTCTAACACTGTTCTCAAGATTAAGGAAAGGTAGATAAAGGGACAACAGTGGGAATTTATAGGTCTACAATTTTTTAAAATTGCAGCCCAGTGAATAAAATTAAAGTGATCTAGCCAATATTTCAATAACAATATAAAAATAATTATAAAATTAATGAAAATTAATTCTAAATTTGAGAACATACGCAAGTTTAACATATCAGATTCTTGTTTAATAATGAATTTTTATTGAAATAACACATTTTTGACTATAATAAAATATCAGATTGATTAGTTTTAGTATAAAAGAATAGAATCCATTCACAGACTTAAAAAGTATT
Organism: Centruroides vittatus; assembly: GCF_030686945.1. Taxonomy (NCBI): domain Eukaryota; kingdom Metazoa; phylum Arthropoda; class Arachnida; order Scorpiones; family Buthidae; genus Centruroides; species Centruroides vittatus. Next base: position 3,284,467 of record NW_027122643.1, read on the forward strand.
TAATTATAAATTTTACTAAAAGCAAATGTTAAAATAACTTTTTCAGGCCTTGAAGTAATAAAGGAAAGGTCATCAGATTATTAGGATTTTAATAATTAAAATTTATTTAATAATAATTATTTTATTAAATAATCAATCTGATTATGGCTTTGTAATACAGTCAAAAATGGTTATTACTTAGTTTTATAAACATTTTAAATATAACTTTCATTTATTTCAAAATAAACAAAAGTAAGTTGAAATAATAATGAAAAAAGGACAGCTTCTTAGTTTATGATTTAGTAAAAGAAAATACTAGAAAGAAAATTGTAGTTTAAGAAATTAAAGGATCTTGTAGAAATAAATAGCTGAAATTGTTAAGAATTAAGATATATTTTAATTATATTATTAGAATACTATGAAACTCATGCCTTATTTCATCATTGTGGAAAAATTTGTATTATATAACTAGTGTGTTTATTACGACACATCTTTCAAATTATTTCCATCCAAATGAATTATCCTGTAAAATGTTGAATGTAGATGTGGGAATCCAGTGGGTAAGAAATGGTTTTCTTACTCTTGATTGGCCTCAGATTGGCAAGATCTGCCTGCAGGGTCACTAGGATGGGTTTTAGTAGTATTTGATTTTGGGGACAGGAAGTTCGTAAGATCTACCTGTCAGTTTTTCCTGACATGCTAATGAATAAATTGATAGTTTTCTGAGAGGGAGGGATCATGGACCTGTGATAAGACTTTGGCATGGTGTTGAGCTCAGTAATGAAGACCATTTGAAATTAAACAAAATAAAATTTAATAAAAACAAATAAAATAAAATACAGATATCAGGAGATTCTAAATCCCTACCTATTAGCATGAGAGAGAGAGTTTACAAACATCAAACGTATATTACCTTGATAGCTGATCGAGTTAGTAGTCTTCTCTTCGGGAGAAAGGTGGTGAAATGTTTTGGAGTGTTCGGTGACAGACGAAGTCTGGGAGGAGGATGATGAGTGAAGCAACGAAGTTCAGGCAGGAACTTTGGACAAATCTTGTTCGGGGTTCAGAGCACAAGGAAAATCTTTGGAGAACTCCTATGGCAATGTCATATTTCTGTTAACTGCCATCTCTATGGCAAGGTCTGATTTCTATTGACTACCCCGATCGGCAGAAAAATTGCCCTTTTTATCGTAATTTCTGACCAATAGCATAAAAGAATTTACAGTTGCTAATGGGATGTGCAGAGGGGCAAAAACCAGATGACCTGAGTAAGATAGGAAATAAACACTTGGGAAGGAAAATTGATTTCCCTTCTTTCCATAAAAATGTGACAGTGCATCTTCCTTTTTTGTAAACAACTTGAAAAACTAAATACAGTAGAGAGTCGTTAATCCGAATCAATTGGGGACTGGGGTTGTTCGGATTAGTGATTTGTTCGGATAACCGATTATGTACAAAAAAATATATTAACCTGTCCAATGTTCAAATTTTTCTCCATTGCATGTCACTTTGTGTTGAATTTTTGTCGATTTTAAGCCTAACGAAAATTTTTATAATAATAATTGAGGCTATTGTATCGTTAAAAATTATTTCTTTATTTTGTACAAACAAAATAAATATATTGAAGAATATAAAAACATGAAAATTATACTTTAGAAGTAAATCTAGTATCAAAAACGTTCGATTCAGCACGACACAGTCTGACTGAAAATCATTCAGATAACCGGTGATTCGGATTACCGGGGTTCAGATTAATGACTCTCTACTGTATATTTCCCATGCTAATTAACTAATAAAATCCCAATTCTCGCATAGAATTCATGCACTAAACTAATGAAATTATTCAGCATAATTATCTTTTATACTTTCATATTCTTAATTGAAAATAGGAAGATATTCCTTGATTTTGAAAGATATTTGGGCTGAAAAATTCCTTCCAACTCACATTATAAAAAATCAGTTTTATCTCTAGGTTAGTATTGAACACAAACACATTATGTATATATATTACAGTATATATAAACAAAAATATATAAGACAGCAATAGAAATATCAATAAAAACTTAATCATATGTAAAGCTGTATTCAGTACCAAACTGAAATATCATAATCAGAAATTTTTTCACGATTATTTTTTTGTTTATATCAAACACTTAAATCTACCAAAAATAGAACTCAACAGCTTAGTGAATAATTATAGATTGTATCTGTTTTACTATAAAGAAATATTTTAGAAATTTGATAAGTTAAATATTTTTTTAACGTTCATTACTTTAAAAATATATAACTTGGATGTTTGTAACTAAACACAGTTCTGTTACATTGATGATTTTTTTTTAATAATTAATGGTACCTGACTTGATGTTAGCTTCTAATTTTCTTGAAAAAAAAAAAAGCTTAATTTTACTAACATGACAAAAATACTTTTAGGTTTAGCTGAGTGTCCACTTGATAATTGCACAGAGGAACAAAATTAATTTTTAACTATTCATTTATTTAATTCTTTATCCAAAAACATTTCTAACTAACAAAGGATTAAGGTCATAACAAGCAATAACTAAAATAAAAAACATTAGAATTTTTAATATATTCTTACTTGTAATGAGATTCTTTTATAAGATCTAGAAAAATTCTGTTTAGTTTATATATCTCAATTGTGGTTTCTCTCATTTCATTCTAATTGTAACAAAAACAATTTAAAAAAAATTTTCCTGATAAGATTTTAATATTTGAAAAGAAATTTTGTGAAAAGTTTTTTAAAAAACAACAATGAATTTAAGAAGGAATATTAATTTAAATATGTCCAGACGGTTGGTTAGGGTTTTATAGAAATTTCAATCATCAGCTTTCTTCCAGACTGTGTGTATGTATGTATAGTTAGAAATTAATTAATTTTGAAAGTTTGTATAGAAGCAGATGGAGTCAGCATCTTGTAAGAATTGCAATAACAAGAATTAATTTTAAATTTTATAAATGTCTAAGAAAAATCTACTGCAAATCAATCTTTTTCTCTAGAAGTTTTTAAAAGTAAATTTAAAATTAAATTTGTTATTAAAATTCGTATAAAATGATGATTGTATTTATCTCTAATTAAATTTTAAAGTAAATAACTTTTAGCTTATATGTGACCTAAAAAATCTGGTAATATTTCAGACGAAATTTTAAGCAGTTTCAAATTTTATAAACTGTTTTAAATATATAAAAATACTAAATTACATATATATGAATTGATTATGATTATTTTTTTTATAGGTATAATTGTCATGGGTATTGGATCATTGGTTTTTGCATTACCTTATTTTCTTGACCAAACTGCATCTTCATTGAATTGGAAAAAGCAAAATCTCTCTTATTTTGATGAGAACACATGTCATATGGCTACTGCTTCTGTACAGTCACTTTCTGCAGGTCATCCCAGGTGAGAAAAGTTTTGATTATTCCACAAAATCAATGATTTCCAAACTTTTTTGAGCCACTGCCCTTTGGTTTCATAAACTTAACCCAATGCCCTCACTCTCTTAGTGCACACAGGGTAGAAAGAATATATGAATATGAATCAATTTTAAAATAAAATAATAATGATATTGAATACCTATTGTAAAAAATTAAAATAAAATTCAGGAAAATTCACATTTGTATTTTGTACATTTGAGAAATTTATATATTTTTGATTAGATTTGCAATTATTTTCTGCAATAGTATAATTTTATTATTTATAATTTGAACCATCAACAAATTCTAGGTAAAATTGTAGGAAAAATAGTTATTTAAACTTTTTAAATTAATAGTTATATTATAGGATAAACATGTCACATCCAAGTCATTTATTTATTGCTAAGTCAATTATTTACAAATGATTGACACTGAAGAATGAATTGAATTATAACAGAAAATTCTATTAAGAAAACTTAACAGGAATGAATTATAATAAAATAAATGATGATTGCAAAATGAGGAAAAGTTCTTTGGGAGTTACATTTAATTAAATGTTTCAAGCTCAATTATTATAGAATATCAGTTTCTTGAATATTTAATTCAGCTATTCACGAATGCAAAACTCATAATGGCAAGAGGTATTAAATTTAAAAAGCAGTACAAAAATATATTACTTGCAAATATGTAATGTATTTTGTTTTTAGGTAAAAAAAAAATAAATAAATAAGAAATTGAAAATGGATTGGGGGAAAAATCCATTTTCTCCCCCAAAATTTAATATAGAGTGTTCCATGCAAATTTGGCTCCACTCACAGGAAATGATACAAATGAATACAGACAAAGGATACTCACTAGAAACATTTAAATATACAGAAACTTATAGGAGATGCTGAAAGTGATGATGTTATACATCTAGGCACCTTTGTATATGCATAATTTTGTTTAGACTGACCTTACATAAAATGCTGTTATCAATAGCTTCAATGCATCTGCAAATGCTTTCCTTAAGTTTGCATATAATTGAGATTGATCTAATATACTTTCCTTTTTAAATAGCCTCTAAAAAATTTACATCACATATTCATTAATGTTTGACTATAACAAAATATTTAAGAATTAATATTTTATTAAGAATATACATGTAAATAAAATGTATTGGAACACATGAATTAATTCATAAAATTTTTATCAGTTTTGAGTATAAGTTTAAAAGCAAAATTTTATGTAGAATTAATTAATTTCTATAATTAAATATTATCAAAAGGTGATAGTGATGCCTCATACTTCAAATTTAATTCACTCCAGGAGGTTGTTTAAAGTCCAAATCCAAGTTTCACCTTTTAATTTTTTTATGTGTTACATGTTTCAACTGTTTAAAAATAATATTTCAAAAACATTCGGTTTTACATGTTCCAGTTTTGGAATTTCATTGGTTTTACTAAACCTGAAGCAGACCTTGATTAAGATCAAAAGTGTTTGTTTGATTTTTTTTATTAAACATTTTTCTTTTTGTTACCGGATTATAAAGGTTTCTTAGTGTTTGTCCAAATCAAATTTTCCCATTGGAAATAATGGAAAGTATAATAATCCATTCCCAGACCCTGAACAATACCCATTTCAATAAACTTAAAACAGCAAATATACAACTTAAGGTAAAAATAACAATTAAATGCCATAATAATAAATTAAAACACACAAGCCAGAAATAAAATATGTAAATACTGTATAATAAAATGAAAATTTGCTTTTACTGGTCACACACTGTGGATTTCAGCATCTTAGATATGTGATTTAAATATAACAGTTACAAAATATAATATATTATAGATCATGTGAGATTTTATTCTTTGTTTAGAAGCTTACTTTAAACTTTTCACATCACATTTTGTTTGAAAAATCAAGTTATAATGTTTTTGGATAAAAAGCATTTTAAGCATATTATGCTTGAAGAGTTTTGAAAAGGATGTAACACCATACAAACAGTAAAAAAAATTCATATTGTATATAAGAAAGATGCTCCTAAACTTTGAACATATTAAATGTGGTTTAAAAAGTTCTGTTTGGAAATTTGAACTAAAGGATACAAAATGTAGGGGGGAGTCCAAGAGATGTTAACAAAGAAAATTGCAGATAGAAATTGCTAAAAATTGATAAATAGCACACAATACAATAGCACACAATACAGTATAAATAATCATCAAAAAAGAATAAAAAAGCACTGAAAACATATGAGCATGAGGTGAAAGCAAGAGACCACTTGGACACACAACAGATTGCATTTATGCTTCAAATGCATTTTTTTCATTGCATATGCAATTCAAAACTCCAAATTTTTGTCAAATTTTGCATTTGTAAACATTTGAAATTAAAGTTGTTTGAAGTGCAAGGCACCCATGTATTTAATTATTAATTCTATATAAAATTTGCTTTAAAACTGAAGATAAATAATACAGAAAGTAAATTTATACATATTTATAAGTAGAATTGTTTGATAAGAAATGCTAAATTATAAATACCATATTATGTGAACTGTTGCCTAGTTATAGACAAGCTAGGTCAAACTCCAGTTTCCACTAAACATGGCAACATATCTATCCTGAGCTTGGCACACTATTACAGATTGTTACTCATCGTCTTAGACTGCTGAAAAAGGTAGTGCCTTTAAAATGCAATAGTGTGTGAATATAAACAAAATCATATGCAAAGATAATGATTAGAACTATAAGTAGTGTCACACAACTTAACAAAAACCAGAAAAGTCAAAAATCCTTTACTTTTCATCTATATACAATACAATGGGCATTGTCAAGTTCAATTAAAACAATATAGAATTAGAAAACTAAGATAAAAGTTGGAACAGAATGTTTTAATTTAAAAAATAAATTTTTAATTTTATTTTGGGGTCTTTTGATTTTGCTGGTTTTTTAGTGTGTTGCATACCTCTGTGAAAATGTACAGATTACCTGCCCCTAAATTTCCCATCAAAAATACTATACCTCCCCATTAAATTTCCCACAGTCACTTTAATTTTCCACTAAATTTAGTGGGGAATCCCTTAACTTGGTAACACTGATTATTGGTGATGGCAGCATGCTCAGATGACAAAATAGCAGAAGACAATTGAAAATTTTTTAGAACTGGTGATTGATTTGAAAACTCTATGAAGCAATTATATGTTATTGTATATTATTTTCTTGCCATTCTATGTATGCTTTTGATTAATACAATGTATTAATATCATGCAAATAAACAAATGTTTTTTTTCTGAATAATTATTGGAAGTAAAATGAATTAAATAATCTAGCAATTTTCTTAATCCAACACTGTTCTAGTCCCATGTGTGTTGGATTACTGAGATGGTACTATACTTTTAATTTAATTTCTGATGATATTTTCTGTTTGCTCAGATAAAAAATAAATATTTTATGACAAAATTTTCTTTTAGAAAGATTACACAAACTGTTTTCTTAAATATAAAACAAAAATAAAAAATATTATTTAACTCTTCAAATTTTTTTTCCCAAATATATAGATTTAAGAATGAGGAAAGTAATTAATTATAACTGACATAATTATTATATTAAATTTATAAACTTTTGATGTGCAGTATTACAAAATTTATTAAATATATATTAAAATCTCTATTACATTTTTAAACAAAAATATTGATTCCTAATCTTTCATGATACATTTTTTTAGCCACTTTTTGAATCCACCAGCTGCTGAAACCGATCCAAAGTTATGTATTGAAGGCAGGTCCTCCAATGTACTGTATATAATGATATTTATGCTAGCTCAAATATTGATTGGTTGTGGAGGCTCACCAATTTTTACTCTAGGAATAACATACATTGATGATCATGTTAAGAAAGAAAGTTCCTCACTCTACATAGGTCAGTATATTTACTTTTAAAGTTATGATTTTGATTAATGTTTACTATGATTTCACTGTGATTAAATTCGTTACTATATGTAATTGAAATCAAAGTTTTGAAATTTAAAAATAAATGAAAAAGTGAAATTAAAATTGAAAAATTACAACAAATGTTTTATGGAAATTATTTATTGTATTTCTTCAAGTTTTACTCCTGAATGAATGCTTTTTAATCATCATTTTTCTTAAGAACAAATTGAAAAAAAAAAATTTAGAAAAATTATCAAGTGATTGTTACAAAAATTAATTAATAATATTTTATTATTTTTTTTTTCAATTTGTTCTTAAGAAAAATGATGATTAAAAAGCATTCATTAAGGCTTCATTAAGCTTTTCATTAAGCTTTTGAGTAAAAAAATGCTTTACCAATTAACATAAAATTCATTTTCTGTTTGTACAGTATAACAATTTATTACACAAGATGATTCATATAGAACACTCAAATTATTGAAACCTCTAATTCATAAATGCATAGACTAAGTGAAATGAAAATAGTGTGAAACATCCCCAGAATCAAGGTGAATGTAGTGTTTGAAATGCTGCTGTTGTCCTCCACAAGACAGTTGCCATAACATCCATATACTGCAGTTCACCACAGAATGTTTGTTAGAATATTGACAATCTCTAGTTGGTGGTGTTTCAGAGTTTCTATTTTGCAAGGTTTATTTGTATACATTGTCTTTCAAAATCTCTGAAATCTGGAAATATAAAGTCTGATGATTGAGAAGTCTACAGGATTTTGAGATGATGGTTTTGGAAGAAACTATGCTTAAGTCATAGATTCCTATGCCATGTGCCATATTTACTCCATCCTGTTAGAAATAGCCTTGTATTGTTATATTGTTATCCAGCTGTTTCACAAATTCAGTGAAGGTTAAGATGGGTAAGCAAAACATAGGGCCAATGATCCTTTTAGTTGTGATTTTGCATTGTATGCTGATTTTTTTTTTCAGCATGTATACAGTTTCATTATTGTATGCAAATTTATGTCAGATCAGATTCTCAAATTTTGAGAATTTATATATCTAAAGAATAGAAAAATATTTCATCTGTATACCATTTGATTTAGATTATACATGGATTATCATGAACAAATTTCTGGAATCATTAACAGTACTACTGTATTCTCTTTTCCTTGTCTAGTTCTTGCAATTAGTTTAAGGCTGTTATTTTTGTCTTCTTGGTAGACTGTTTACAAATGTATGAATACCTGATTTCCTTATATGTAAAGATTTATTCAAGACATAACTTCTGTTCTGTCATGATTGTCTTTGTACATTAGTAATCAAAGTTTACTGTGTTCATCCAAAATAGAACTTGCCTTTTTTAACTTCTTGGCCAATTGACATATTGTCATTTTCTGTAGAATGTATGTCTCAGTCACTGAACATCCATATAACAACATTCCAGCAATTTTCACCAAGAACATACACACTCCTATACAGGAGAGCAACATGTCATAACCATGAGATGCCTTGTTTTAAGAAAATCGGTACCACTCAATACCATCTAAATCAAAAATGGCAAATTACACATGCATATAGTAGTGATGTGAAAAGGCAATATTTATATAGCAAATTTTGATATCTGCTTTTGATCACACATGTTTTATAATTGCCATTGGATTTAAATTTTCTAAAAGTATCATTTCATATGAAGTACATTTAAGCTCTAAGGCAGGGATAGTCAACCTTTTTATACCTACTGCCCACTTTTGTATCTTTGTTGGTAGTAAAATTTTCTAACCGCCCACCAGTTCCGCAATAAGTTAATTTAGCGCAAGTGCAAAGTACTCGTAATTTTTGAGTGGTGGTTTAGTAAAAATATGTAGTTAAATTTATCTTTTTATTTATATTTTGCATATGTTTATAATATACAGAAATTTTTTAGCCAGTGCACCAAGTGTTACTTTTTTCAGTTTGACGTAAAAAAAAATAATCTAAATCTGGCAACGTGACCCCACCACAAAATGAGCTTAGCTTGAGTGATGGCCACTGTTACAGTACAACCTGCTTTGTCAGTGAGTCATAGAGGCGTGGTGATAACAGAAAGTAGCTTCGGCATCTGACAAAACCCCTACCAACCATCACGAAAGCTCAAATTGCCCATTAGGGTAGGGACCAGGTTGACTTCAACTGCTCTAAGGTGTCCTAACTTATTTCTCAGCATTTATTTGATATAAACATTATATGGTGTTAATGAAGAGGTATTCTACATGAATCATCCTGTGTTTGTAATAAAATTTAAATTTTTAAATTTTTTATTTATACTAATCTTTAACATTACAAAATAATGACAACTTTATTGGCAATTAGGCCAAGTTGAAATCATCCAAAATAAGTTTTTATAGTTTTATTTTGAAATCAAAATTGAAATAAGACAAACATACATTTTTTTTGAAATATGTATATTAGAGTTTTTTCTTTCACAAATTTTTAATGCAGATAATTTTATATTTAAATGAGTAAATCATGTTTTATTATGAATAAATATATCCAAAGTATATTTTATTCAATATCTCATATTAATCAAATATTCTATTTTATTTAATGTTTTATAATTATTTTTTATCAGATAATATATACATATAAAATAAATTAATTGACAGATACATCAAAATTGCAGTTGGGTTTAAAATTTCTAAAAGTATCATTTCATATGAGGAACTGGTACATTCAAGTTCTAAGATGTCCTAATTTATTTCTCAGCATTTAATTGTTATAAACATGAAGCACACTTTACAGGAGTACATACAGAAAAATAATGTAATACAACTTACATATTTTTGATTTTATGACTGAAAGTCAGCTAAAAATGCTTATTTGTTGGTATATTCTGTCCACTAATAAATGGCACTAATAATTGCTGATTGACTTGAAAACAATTTATCATGAAGAGCATGTAGCCTGTGGAAAAGGAAAAATTCAAAATTTACCTTGGTAAAGAGTAGGAAGTAGTAAGATGAATCTTGCTTCATGTCATCCCATGCAAAAGCAGATATTATAATGTGCTGTTCTTGAAATAAGAATATTGCCATTATCAATTTCACAAATAGGTCATAATAAAAGTGTTTCTAGATAAGATATGCAATGGGACAATGGTCTGACACTAACTTCACTTAATATAGCTATTCCCCTCATGTATCCTAGTTATTGCATGAAAATAAAAAGACACATTAGAATTTGAATGCATCATGTAGAGAAACATTTCAAATTATTTATTTAAATTTAAAAAAATGTTAATTATATTTTTATAGAACATAGTTAATTAGTGTAATTTAGCTCTTCAGTTTTCATGTTGTTTGCTAGAATATCTTTTAAGAAAGTTATAAGAATGTCTAAGAATATTTTTGTATTGTTAATGTTTTCTGATTGACTATTAAAATGTTCTATTTGACACAATTTTTAAAGTGCACAAAAATCAATTATTAAATAACAGATTAGCTAAAGATAATTATTATTATTATTTTAGATGTACCTTAATCATTTAACATTTTTAAATTTATATTTAAATTTTTTATCAAAAAAATTGAATGTAATTTTGTTTTTTAAACATTTGATCAATGGAGACTTTTATGCTCTGTCCTATAAAAGAGTTTTAATATATTCAATTAAATGTAATGTTTTATTATAAATTTCAACACAGACAGATAATTTTTATTGTTTAGAGAAAATGTCAATAAAATACTTTATTTTTAAGTATTTTTTAATATAATTTCTATATTTTATTTATTAGTAATTTTTTTTATTTTTAAAGGGTGTATGTATAGTATGGTGGCATTTGGTTTGGTTTGTGGATTTCTGCTAGGAGGATATCTGCTTTCTGTCCATGAAAATTCCATCCTTTTCAATACAGTACCTCCTGGTATCTATCCTGGTCACCCAAGGTGGGTAGGAGCTTGGTGGGCTGGATTTGTGATCTATGGATTATTGTTAATGCTAGTAAGTATCATATGTATTATAACAATTGCATCTCTCTTGGTACTGTAACACCAGTAAAATCTAAAATAATTACTTTCCTTAAAGAAAAAATTTCTATGTGACTTTTTTAGTTTAAATTATTGATGATTCTTTACTTCAGTAACTTGTTCTTTACTAAAGATATGATAAAAAATTAGTTTTTCTCTTGTGTTTTTAATATATTAAAGAAATATGTTTTTAATGCCTTTATTCTTATTCATTCAATAATTTTTTTATTTGTAAATTGCCTTTTCTTAATAACATTTGTAAACAAGTTGTTAACAATTCCCCTATGAAAGAACCTTTATATTTCAATAAACATTCAGAAATTATTCTATTTAGGTAAAGATTAATATTATTAATATTATAAAATAAAAATTAATTATTTAAATATAATTTACTAATTATATATATCTAATAATGAACTGAATAAAATGAACAATAATACATTAAATTGAAAATTTCAATAATTGACTAAATTTTAAAATATAACTGTGATAAATTTGATAATTAAATAAGGTTTTTTTTTTTAGATTATTATTTTATAATTTGACTGTGATTTTAACATATAAATTACAAAATCGTTAATTATGTTTGAAAAGAGTAATTAAAAATATTTACATTAAAACTTCTAACTCAATAACCAAAAAACTAGCAAAACAAACACTCACTTAAAAAGCAAATGTTTTATCCATTTTTAAAGGACATCATCAGGCTGAGGTAGTAATTGTGCAATTCCATATTAGAACACCAGCCTGATGTCCTTTAAACATGGACAAAAGAAAATGTTTGATTTTTAAGTGAGTTTTTTTATTTTTTTATTTTTGTTATTGAGTTAGAAGTGTTATCATTATTAACCAGTAATCTGTTGTCTTTTTATTTTACATTATAATAAATTAGCAAGACAATTTTTAAAATTTTCCATCAATGGAGGATATTTTTTCTAATCATTTGTGTGTTTAGAGATATCTTCTAAATACTAAAATTCACATCTTCCTCTCATTTTCCAGCAATTCACTGATTAAAAAAACGAACATTCTCAGTTACTTTCAGTGGTCTGTGTCAGATTAAACAGAATTTTATATCAAATGTCTTTAACAGGTTCAAAGTTTGGAATAACTCTGTTTTTCTTTGATGTAATTGTCTTTGAATTAAAATATAGTATATTTACTTATAGCTATTAATTCTATATTTACCTATAGTATTTCTAAAGCTGAAACTATATTCTAAATTAATTAATTCTATTAATCTTTACATAATTAATTAATTTATAAGATAGTTTCAGCTTTAGAATTAACAAGTTGACAATATCTTTAATAATTAACGAGCAATTATTTATTGTGACTTTGTCACAATGCCAAGCTGCTATTTTTAATCATATTTTAAATTTATTTAATTTAAAATATGTTTTCTACCTCAAATTACACAGTTCTACAAATAAAAACTTTTTGTTTCCTTCAGAAATGAAACTAGCTGTTTCTTAATAATTTTGACTTGCTGAATTCAAAAATGGTTATAAAAAAACAGAATTAGCTCATGTTTACAAGGTACATCAACATTTAATAAATTGCATAATATTCATCTGAATATGTACACATAATGTAATTTTCATTCAAGTTGGAACACAAATCATCAGAACACTTTTTGATACATAAAAGTAAATAAACAGTGAAAGCATAAAATACCCAGGACATCACTCACATGTATGACACTTATTTACAGACTTCTTATATGAATCTGCAAGTGTTTCACATGTAATGTTCCAGTAGTAGTCTGCTAACATTGACGGATTCTATTTCCCTTGGTATTATTTTTCCATTTCCAAGCAATGTCTTGGTGAAAACACTCACCATGTTTGTCACTGACAGACAGTTTTCAGGGAAAAAAGTCAGTGTGAGAATGCAAAAAGTGCATTTGTGCATTTTCAATGACATGTTGCATCCTGTCTTTTCATAACACAACAGCATGTTATTTGTAATTTGTAATTTTTAGTTTGTAATTAGAAGCTTTATGGATTCCAAGAAAATTGTTTACCACTATCCTGAAAGCATTTCAAGCTTCTTTTTCAGCACCTATTAGTATGATGTCAAAGTGTGTATTTTTGAAAAGCTTGGAAATCTGTGGACCTACAAATATCCCCTCTAACTTTTGCCTCACTAATGTTTGGAAATGTCTCTCTGGAAAACTAAATTCAATCCATGGTTTTGACAATTTTTCATAAGTCCTAATTTTATATGCAGTGATGGTAGTATGATCAAACTGCATTCTACTAACAGTTTAGAAACAACATTTTTTGATTCAGGTTTGAGGGATTTCCTTTGTGGTCAGTCTCTGCTTTTGAAATGTGCTACTAAGTCTCTGCTATTCCTCTCAGAGAAAACAACAGACCCCAGCTGAAGTCCAAGTAATAATGCTATAACTTTGAAATCATAACACACCTTCCATTTATGTTCTTGATAATTTACTTTTGCAAGATGTTGCTTCATGCTTTCATACGATTCTTTCATGTACTTTGCATGGCCAATGGAAAGCTTTTGTTACACAACAGTAACAAAACAGCTTTAAGGCTCACCTTGGAGGAGTCAATGAAGAGTCTCCATTTGCATCATTTGTAACTTATATTCGGAGATGTCATAAGAATTCTTCTCTTTTCTTTCCACAGACATTCAAGAAAATGTACTTCAAGCTGTAGAGCAATACATTTCAAGAACTACAGAAAAATGGCAAATTTTCCAAAGATTTGACATATTTTGTTTGAAATCTTAAAAGCTAGAGCCAAGTTAACATTTTTATTGTCATATTCATATTCAGCACCCTTGAATTAGTAATATTTAGCTACTTTGGTTTTGGAAGCTTTTTGGCTGTTGACCAGTGTTATCATCAATAGTAGTGGTTTGCCTCTGTACATCATAATTTTCCATTAGCAAGAAAGTTGTGCCTATCATCTATCTTACTCCTTTCAGTGGAAAATTTTCGAATTGAAATAACGTGACTTCCAGTTTGCATTGGAAGTTCGTATATAGTTAATTGGAGCCTCTTGCCCCTAAGGTTTCCACACCTGGTCTTGAATTTCATTTATCTAACACCATTCTTGAGATTAAGGAAAGACAGACAGACTGATGTTCCCATAAGAAACAAATACCATAAATATAATACAGTAAAGAGATAATCTCTGTACAAAGCATTACATATATGCAACATTCTTTGCATAATACAATTTCAGTACATAAATAAAATCTCCGGTATAAAAATATAATTACAAAAACATAATACAAAATCCCATACGTGATAATTAGTAAATAGTATTCCAAACATACACAATTAACTAGTAAGCAAACTGTACGAACTGTGATGACCTGATGCCATGACAGTAAAAATGAATGGAATTTAAAATAAAAATAGAACTAACAAATAAAAATTAAAGAAATAAATAAATTACCTACCTGGAAAAAATATGAAAGTAAGAAATATGCAAAATAGGTTAGCAAGAGGTCATCACAGCCCATCAACACCAAATTAACCGTCAAGGGAGCTGAATCCAACACACTTAATACTGAGTGATGCTGTCACCCTTTGAAATACAAATTAAACTCAAGCTTTATAAAACAGAAAAATAAAATGAAATATGTTCATGTTAGCAAAAGAAAACGATGTAATAATTGAAAAACCACCCAAGATAATGAATTTGTTATCAATACTTGAGGCCTATCCATAAAGTTTTGCTTTTGCTTGTGTCTAAGAGCAGAGGTTTAACATATCCATTCACGATTGTGAATGTGTTCTATTGTAAATGGTCTTTGTTGAGCATTTCAAAATGAGAGGTAAAGTAGAAAATTTTGCTAAATAAGGAGAAATTGATTATTTAGTTTTTTTAGCTCAAAATATGTTCCATTCATTCTTAAAGTTATGGATGTTTATGGTGAAGAAGCAATGAGTATTCAAAGTGTGATAAAATAGTCTTCATATTAGCCTTGCCTTGTGAATAATCTGCACCATAATGAAGTCTTCTGTTGATCACAGATGTTACTGGTGAAATTTTTGTCAAGTAGTGCTGAAAACTACTGCTATTTGCTTCAGAAATTATGCCATGTGATTCAGAACAAGTGATGAGATTTACCCATGACAATGTCTTACTTCATACTACTGTTCACATGCAAACATTACTGGAAAGTTCTAATGAGACATTTTTGAACATCCATTCTTTGCTTCCTCAGATTTCCATATCTTTTCTTCAAATGAGGAAATTTTTGTCCAGCCAGTGAGTGAGCAGTGATCAGAAGTCAAGAGAAGTTGTCTGACAATGGACTACATACTTGTTGGAGGAATTCTTTGACTATGGCATTCAAATGCCATACTTGAAGAATTACAAATATTTCAGGACACAATAAATGTTTAAATAATCATAGTAATTATGTAAGTAAATAATTGCATGTCTGTGCATGATTGTGTCTAACTGTCATGTTTCTATTGTTTAAGTGTTAGACTTTGCAACTAACTTCTAAAATTTAATTTTAGAACATATTACATAATACTTTGTAGCATAATAAATTTCAAAAATTTTAATTAGCTGTAAATTGTTATTAATGTGAGAAAATATTTTACATTATAAATTTTCCATAAAATAATAATAATCAGTTATTGGAGGTGATATTTAACTATTCAGACAGTAACTAGATTTAGGATAAATACAAAAATTGAATTATATTTTTCAAAAGAGCTTAGTGTTATATTCTTTGCATAAATTTATTTTCAAATTGATCTGAAAAATAAGAAAAAAATAAGATTTTTAAAAAGATTTTATTGTAATTAGTAATTTATACTTTTAAATAGTCAAAAAAAGTCTGCCAAAGTCTTGCCAAATTTTAACAGCATGTTCTATAAATTATAATGATAAACTTCTATATAAACATAGGTCCAAAAATGCTTCCTTTTCAGATTACAGTAGTTTGAAAAGTTCTGTGTACAGTTATTGTGCTCCATGTATATTGCCATTAGCTCAACCATATGTAAAATGAATGTCTTTCATTTCTGAGTTAGCATAATGGTTCATTGTATTTTAAAGAACATTTAAAATGCCACTTGAAAACATAGAAAAATATAGATATCAAAATCATAGCTGCTATTAATTTGTATTATGTAAAAGTTTTTAATTACAGCTAATTTTAAAATTATTGTAATTTCGAAAGGAAGCATTTTCAGACTTTTATTTATATGGAATTTTTTATGACCCATAGAACATATTATTAAAAGGGGATACCTTTCAAAAACACTGTATAAAATATTTCTCCTATTTACAGAGTTGAATCTTTAATTCAACTCTGTTGCAAGTTTTTATTTCATTTATAATAAAAATCATTTAAAATTATATACTAGTTTATTTTAATCAAATTAAAATAATTAATAAATTAACTTAAGAATAACTGAATACAGTTTATTTAAAGTTATAAAATTATGATATCCAATTATTATTTTTATCTTAGAGATAATTCTCTAGGATGTAGATTTGAAATTTTAAAAACTGACATTTGTTCATCCTAATTATATTCTTAAAATAAAATAAAATATAATATAATATAACTTATTATATTAAAGTATTATATATATATATGTCATTGTTATGTTAGTGAAGTTTTTAACTTTCAATATTTTTTGCAGGAAAAATTAATTAAATTTTCATATTCTTATATTTTTTGCTTTCATTTACACTTCAGGTTGCAGTACCATTCTTTGCTTTCCCAAAAATTTTAAAGCGAGAAAAACAGAGATTGTTGAGAAGTGAAAAAATAGAATTTCTGATGAGAAGGTTAAAACCTGGTATGAGTTCAAGTGTGGATCGTCAAGGCAGTCATAGTGGTCATTATGAACATAATGTTCACACTGAACCATCATCTGTTCAATATAGTGAAGAGATTCAAAAAAAGAAACAATATGGCAAAGATATTAAAGGCAAGTAATAAAAATTATTTGTTGAAATTAATAATGTGGCAAAAAATTATTTTAAGAAGTGCAAAAACAAACAAGAATGTTGAAGAGCATATTAAGCCTATTGATATTTGTATATTTAGTTTGAAAAAGTTTTTTGTTAAATGATTTGAAATAGTTTACCACACACAACTAAATTCAAACAATGACACTGTTTTTTTGTCTGATGATGACAGTAATACACTTGTCAAAAGTACTTGTATGAATTTTGTTCAATTAAGCTCTTTATAATGCTAAAAGACAGTTGCATTTTCTTTATTTTTCTATGTGATTTTGACTTGAAGTGCTTTGAGTTTTTAAGATATTTTTGAGAACATGGTATTTATTTATGTTTCAATTTGTAGCAAAACATTTGTATTAAGAAATTAATGAAAATTTGTCAAATCTAAAACTATATAAATGAAGTTCATTTAGTAATAATTCCATTGAGTATATTTTAAATAAACTTAAATAAAATATTTAATAAATATATAATATTATAAGCTTGCTTTATTGATGAACTTTGACATTATTTCTTAAGTAATAAATCAAGTAAATTAACACTCATAAAATTTTGAAGTCCAGTAATAAAACGATTCATGAAAACGACTTCAAGATTTTATGAGTGTTAATTTATGAATATACCAGTATTCACGTAAGAGGATTGTTTAGTTTAATAAATCAAGTATTTTTAAGCCCTGCATTTCATCTGTAGTATATATAGATAGCATTTATTAGCTGTTAAATATCTATTAAAAGAAAACTTTTAACATTGAAAGTAAAATAATAATAAGCAATTCCTAATATCACCATTTTTTTAATTTTAAATAGAACATGTAATTTAATTCTAATAAGAAAAAATATTCAGAGAGACATTTATATAAATGATCTTTGAATATAGAAATCCTCTTATCCTGACAAGCTACAGTAAAATTTATATAGGTGATAGATATAAATTATTAGAATGTTTCTACCAAACAAATACAATAATCATTAGCTATTTCCCTATTTTCTATTTACATTTGGATTCCAGACATGGCATTAAAGTTTCAACAGAAAGATTAGCCAAACTGAGTGAGAGTTTAAAGATTAACTATTAAAAGTTTCAATATCTCTAAATATTTTCTTTCTATAACATAGCCCTTCAACAAAAAGATATTTTATGCTGGTGAAAATATCATTAGTTCTTGAATGCTTAATCTATAAATAAAAACTATAATTAAAGTAACCTAATCCTATGGTAAGATTGGGTAATTTAATTTCTAAAGCAAATGATGTTTTCAATAAATAATGGCAATCTGTTATGTTTAGCAATTAAAAAGCTTTTAATAGGCTGAATGGTTGGTAATACTATTAATTTCATATCACTTGAGAAATGATTCACTATCATTCAAAAAAATATTTGTTAAAGTTATTTTCATAATATAGATAGGATATATGCTTCTGATATAGTGGACAAATTAATTTTAAATTTATAAAAGGAAATGTGAATGCATTAAAATATTAAGATACACTATAAATAGTCTATCTTAATATTTCAATAATAATCAATAACTATAGTATATTAAGATGTGAACTACAAAATGTTTTTTCTATAAAGTTTTTAATTTTTGTATTGAAAAAGTACTATTGCAAGTATGAATCAATAATTAAAATTGTCTGTTTATTTTACACATTAATTGCATTATGAATTTTCATTATTTTCAATAAAATTAGAAAAATCTAGCTTTATGATACAAAATCTGTAAAATAAAAATGCTTGCTTTTTTAACAGGTTATTCTATACCATGGAAACTCCCTACTTTGGTATTCACCCAGCAGAATGGTGCAAGAAAAATGAATGCTTTTGGTCCTCTTCTAAGATCTGCTTCAGATCACAAATTTCAAATAGATGGAATGTTTAATGTTTTGGTGTTTGAATGTGTCAAGCATAGAAGACTGAAAATGTTTGTTTTTCTGAACTTTCACCATTCTGCTGGGTGAATTCCAAGGTAGAGAGTTTCTGCAGCATAAAATAATCTTTAGGAATACAGAAATTTTTATAACTAACTGTTCAAAAAATATTGGCTTGGTTTATTCTGTATTTTTGGTTATCTGTAGTTTTACTGGAAAACACTGATAAAGCCAATTAATGAAAATTTATTGATGCTTCATAAATGTAACTGAAATATAAAAAGATGAAAAATGTGACTGCTTTTTTTTTTTTTTTATGTGGAACACACTCAAGACTATTTTAGTTCAGTTAATCCAATTATCAATTGTCTATAACAGTGTTCTGCAACCTTTTGTTATGCACAGCACACCTAGATGTTTCCTTGAATTCCATGGCACATCACAAATAAAAATATACAAAAAATATAGCGGTTACAAAGTATTGATACATACCAAAAAACAATATTGATTTATGGTTTTTTTTACTTGTGACAATATAAAAATATTTGAAATTAGTTTATAGTGGATTTTCTTATTTCTGTTTTATTTCTTAACAACATGGAAACCACCCTAGACAATGTATCACCTAGTTCTAGCATGAAAAGCATGTGATCAGGGTCTTGACTCCCTAATCTTAGGTACAGTACATGCAACAGAGACATCATCTATTTGTCACTTCACAAAAATTGAAATGGTGACTGTGAGATGTGATTTGCAATTTACATGTAGAGAGATTTTTTGAAATATGATTGCAAAAGTATAAAAATTTGAAGCTTGTTAGAATTCCTTCTGTTACAAATGTCAGTGGCAAGACATTTCCCTTTTGAATCAGTATGTATTTATTATATTCATGTGCCCATCTTAAACTCTGTGCTTTTATTTCTTGAAGGCATAGTGCTGCAGCACACTGGTTGCAGAGCTCTGGTCTAAAATTTGAGTAAATTTTAAATGATGAGTTTTAAATGCAACTGTACCAATTTTCAAAAATATTTATTTTAATACAAGCTTAATTTTGCATTTCATAGCGAAATGTAAAAACCAACAAATATTAAAGAACATATTACAGTGGAACTTTGCTTTATGAGCACCTCTTGTAATGAGTAATTTGCATAATGAACAAAACAAATTGTAAAAAAATGACTCTCTTAACAAGCGACATTTTGCTTAATGAGTGATGAAGAGAGGGGAAGTCCTGGATTGTGCACATGCTACATCAGTCTGAGTTTAGCACTTGTTCCTCTAGCATCTTAGTGTTATTTGTGATCACACATTTTTCCAAACTTGTGTTCAAACATATTACAGGTAAACATCAACAACTATAGCCGGTTATATAATAAACACTCCAAATGATATGCAAATTCTTGGGCTATATAAAGGTTATAATTAAATATTAGAAATGAATTAATTTGACTAGAGGTAGGCAGTTATGCTGCTATCTCATATTAAATTTAATAATTATACAGTAAATACTGTATATTGTATAATTTTCTTTGAATAAACATTATACATAAAATATTTGAGTATTCTTTTTCAGCATGGAATGCATTATTGTATTTTAATTAATTTATATGGGAAAAATTGTTTCACTTAACGAATGTTTTGCGTTACGAGTAAGATTCTGGAATGAATTATGCTTGTTAAGTAAGGTTCCACTGTATTTAGAATAATGTTTAATGATAGAAGAGAACATACCAGAAGAGAACAATTTATTGAATCTGTTATGAGCAATATTCAGGATATTAAAAGCTATTATCAATAAAGTAATTTTCTTTATAACAGCAAGGTGTTAATCAATATAAATAAAATTTACTAACCT
This sequence comes from Centruroides vittatus, assembly GCF_030686945.1. Taxonomy (NCBI): domain Eukaryota; kingdom Metazoa; phylum Arthropoda; class Arachnida; order Scorpiones; family Buthidae; genus Centruroides; species Centruroides vittatus. The sequence goes on from NW_027122643.1 coordinate 3,305,483, forward strand.
TATTAAGACCTTGCATTTAATTGCAAAAACTGTTAAACATTTTTGGTCCGAACCTAGGATCTTCCTCAGAAGATTTCTTTAAAAAATTGAATCTCTCCAGTGCTGGAATAGAAGAGAATCTTTATGCATTCCAAACTAGAATGCCAGGACCAGAGGGATGTAATTTTTTTTTTTTTTGAAGAAATTACCTGAGGAAAATTCTAGGTGTGGACTGAAAACATTTGCAACAGTTTTCACAATTGAATGCAAGGCTTGCATAAAGTTAGTGAGTTTTATTTATAGCCATTTTTAAAATTCAAAGTTGAGGGATATTATTTGGACAATTTTAAATGCATAATTTATACTTGCATAAATAAAATATATTTGAGTTTGAATATATATTATTATTAACTTTATTTTGTTATAGATATTCCTGCTTCCATGTGGAGGTTGCTGTGCAATCCCATATATGTTGTGACTTGTCTTGGTTCTTGTATGGAACTTTCAATAGTCAGTGGTTTTGTTATATTTCTTCCAAAATATTTGGAAACACAATTTAGTATTGGAAAATCAGAAGCAAATATTTTTACAGGTAAGGAAATTTGCTGTTAATAATATATTCATTATACATAGGTATGTTAATTAATATTAAAAAACTGTAGTTAACAAAATAAAAAAAAATTAATAATTCTAATACTAATAGATTATACTTGTATATAATATCGGTTTTGTAAAATATAAAGGGTCTTCCAAAAAGCACTATAGGATTTCAGTTAAAATGAAAACAACACCTTTCACAAATTTCCAGCAACAAATTTAATCATATAAAAACATTCTCAACTGATTTTATCAGCCTTCTTCAGTTAATCGAACAAAAATAAAAAGAATGAACTAATAATTCAAATTTACAAAAGCAAGAGAACGGAAAGATTTTTGCAGTTGCGCAGACAATAACAATCTGTTTGCTGGAAATTTGTGAAAGGTGGTGTTTTCATTTTATTTTACCAATTCCAGTAAGTTCTTTATTTTAGGATTTCAGTTATTTATACCTCACAATCATCATCTGTAGCTGATGTTTATTTTGTTTTTTGTACAATCTGACATACATATAATTTTTGACAATTTCAGTCATGGCTATGTATAGAATGTTGGTAATATTTGTTACATTGTAATAAATTTTTACAATAAGAATACATTCTTATTGTAAAAACTTATTACAATGTAACCAAAATACAGAAACTGGAGGGAATGTCAGAAAAGAAATTCACACCTTTTTTTAAAAAACTTATTACCAGAAGTATTCTTTAAAAAATACTCATCAAAGATTGTGTGATGTGTTTGGCATTCAATAGAGCTCACAATTTGTAATCTAATCACAAAATTTGAAGAGACTGTTGCAGTTTTTAATTGTCTAATACCTGGTAGGCTGAGGAGTGCCAGAATAAATGAAAACATCAATGCAGTGTGTGAAAGTGTTGAATGGGATCCAAGAATGCCAATTTTGCATTATTTGCAAAACTTACAACTAACACCATCAATTGTTTGGAGGATTTGACTTGCCACACAACTCATGACAATATCACTTTGTTACATATTGTGAGACCACGGATTTTAGCGGGAAAATTTGTGTAAATGAAAGAAAACTTTTATTTTTTGTTCAAAAATTATTGTAAACAATCACTGAGAGAAAAAAGTCCTCGCGGAGAAACGGAGCAGAGGTCTGCAGTAACTATCAACAGTTAGGTGGGAAAGTTGACACTTAGCTGTCAAGAATTCACAAGTCATCGTCAACAACCAACCGCTTCCCACACTAACACTATAAAAGCTCGCGCCACCAGAAACTTGAGGCGCTCACATAGGAAGTTATTATTGTACTTGTGTCTGTCTCCATGCCCAGGAACGAAGTCCCGTCGGAGAAGACCTACAGCAACTCTTCCACATCGTCGGCAACTGCCATTCATCGCATTATATCGTCCAATCTCACCCCAAGAGGTATTTTGTTAAGACCTTTGTAAACTCTCTCTCCCTCAATGGCAATAGGCTTAGCTCATAGCCACCTGTTTGTTTAGAACTTGTTGAGCTTTATATCTACTTGCATATAACCGCATAGTACAGTAGAATAGCTTGTAATCGCCTTGTATGTTGTTCTAGTTATTCAATAAATGTTTTATTTGTTAATCTGTCTCCTGTCAATCCAAGACGCCTGTCGACTTATCGATCGCACCTCCCCACTCACTTTTTTGCCCTCCTAGCCATCTGAAACAACAACGAGATCGGGTTTTGCCAACCCGTGCAGTGTAAGTGGTCAGCGAGGATAAACCTCTGACCCTCTGCTTATCTCACAATATCAATTTTTCCAGGGCAAATAATTTTTCATACAGGTGATGTCATTGGCCTCCAAAACCATGTGATTTGATGTCACTAGACTTCTTCCTTTGAGGTTTTCTGAAAGGAAGAGTCTGTGCTAAAAATCCACAAACCATTGCTGATCTTAAACACATTTGTCATCTATTTGAGAGATTACACCAGAAACATGCCAAAAGGTTACTGAGAATTTCAATCACCAGATAGATATTTGTAGATATAGTCATAGGGGACATTTATATATCATCATCAAAGTATAATTGTCACGGATCATTACTTAATGTGAAATAAATTAATCACTCATATATTAAATCATTTGTATTTTGTAAACAACTAAAACCCTATAACCCTTCTTGGAAGACCCTTTATTTCTTAAACATAATCATTTATATTATTCAACTATTCATTTAAGTCACATCCTATTAAGTTGTATAGGACAATAGGATGACTTATATAAGTTATAAAATTAAGTATTCTTTGGTCCATACTCTACCATTATTAACAATGTAAAATGAATTTCATCAGATGATTTATAATTAATTTAGATCTAAAAGAAATAGATAAAATATTAATTTATTTATTTTAATCAGAAGTAAAATAAATGTGCTTTAATTTACATGTATAAAAATTATAACTATTAATTTTTTAAAAAAAATTATAACAACATGATAATTAAAAATAAAGAAATTTTAAATTTGAGTTTTTCATAAGTAGTTATAGTAAGTATTTATACTATATAAGAAATATTATTTTTAGTACCTTATGAATTAATATCTTTTAGTATCTTAGTATTTAAATATATATAATGAATCTTATATGTATTTCTAATTAATTTTTATCTTATTTATCAGGTTATTAATTATTTAATAATAATTTAATGTATAACAGGATATTATTTTACTATGAGTATTATATAAATTATTTTAAAATATAATAAAAAAATATATTTATTTATTTTTTAGGAGGCATTGCCATTCCTGGAGCATGTGTAGGTATATTTATGGGAGGATACCTCCTGAAGCGATTTCAGCTGCAACCAAAAGGTTTGTCTGTTTCCAAATGACATAACAAACCAATATTTAATTTCATTAGGCAGAAACTGAAAAATGTTTTTGTGAAAGAATTATTTAACTTAATTAATATTAGTAGATAATATAAAATAAAGCAAGCAAAAATTCACAACATTTTATTATTTGAGGAGTTCTAATCTATTCATATTAAAACTAAATTTTTTTTCTAAACTTGATAGTTACATAAATTTATAAATTGTATAAGGAAATATTTCTGGAATTGCTACAGTATATGTATTATGATTTTTTTATCTTACATATGATAATATTGTAACAAATATTTTTAAAATAAACAGCATTGCTTATTGCTATTCATTTCATATATTATCACAGTATGAAGAAGACTTTGTCATATAGTTTTTTATACACTGTTACTATTATGTTGTTATATCCTTCATGCATTATTATAAAATAATTGTACACTATTATATTACAATATTACAAATATAATATACAATATATTATATTACAATATTATAATACAAAATGGCATTTATCCTTACAATAAAAGTTATTTTTGTATTTCATATAATTTTACTCTAATCCATTCATTCATTTTGACAATATTAAAATAATTTGCAGAATAAATTACAAAAATGATATTAAAATTTCTAGTATTAGTGTATCATGGAATTGATGAAAATAAATTCTAAAAAATATTATCTCATTAATTTCATTACATAATTAACTAAAATATTAATTTTATAGGAGCAATACAATTTGTTCTTTTCTTCAATTTGGTGTGTATGGGACTGTATACATTGTTATACTTTTTGGGCTGTGACAATATCAGAATGGCAGGAGCCACGTTACCATATTTCAACAAGTAAGTGTAATTTTTAAGAGAAATTTTAATTTTTTATAACGGTTAATCAAGATTTTAATTTACCAAATATGTTATTCCAGTACTGAATTGGAAACATTCCAAGTAAATCTCACAGCTGATTGTAATATGGGTTGTCGATGCAGCCCTAATGACATAGAGCCCGTGTGCGGAAGAAATGGTATCACTTATTTCTCTCCATGTCATGCCGGTTGCAAAGCAGAAGGAGGTCACCGTCCATTTGTATGTTTCTCAAATTATATCTATTGATATATAAATTTTAAGTTTTTTTATAGGTTAGGTAAATTGATATTTAAAAATAAACAAATAAACAATCAAACACTTCATGTATGAATTAAAATTTTAATTAGCCAATAACAGAGTTTAATGTCCAAAACCTGATGTAATTATATAATTGTCATCAGGTTTTTGAAAATAAAATTTGATTCTTTTTAATGTTTTGATTAAATATGTTATAAAGTAGTAATAAAGACTCATTTAAATAGCCATGCACTTGGCAGAGATTCAGTATCTTTAGTGTTGTTAGTTTGTATATTTTTTGTTTGTTTACAAGTTTTGGCATCGTAACATTTTCAAAATTTTGACAGAGTTACATAAGCAAAAACATTAGTTTGTGTTATTGCTGATATAAATCAGTTTTAAGGTTTATTTGAATATTGAAAAATAGTCAAAGGTATGTATTTGTTTCTTCAAAAAAAAAAAATTAGTTCTAATAATGCTTTTTTGAAATAATTTTTTTGAATATAACATTAGAATTTGACATTAAAAATATTATTCAACTTTGTAGATGGAATTATTAGTTTAAATGCTATTTATATCATTATATTTATTGTTATAAAGATATAAAATTTGATGTCAACTTTTCTGTTCTGATACTTTACAGATCACAATAAGTAAAGTTTACTGTATAATAATGATGATAATCAAATTTTGATTAACATCATCTTCAGGTAAATAGACTGGAAGATAGCTTAAATATGTCTATTGGACTCAACGCTAAGGCTGATAACATGTAACTGTTATTAGACTTGCTGTTACTGTTGTTGATCTTAACCACTGCTTTAAATGTTAATTGTTTCAATCATCTTGTAAGACAGTAGTTTAAGTTAGTGTATAAACTGAAGTAACAAATGCTACTATCTATTGTCAAAGATGATGATGCAAAGATAGCAAGTAAACAACTTTACAGATACTTTTTGAAGCATTATTAACTTTGGATGAATTACATATTTATTAATAAACTTTAGAATTATACTTTTTTTTTTATTGTCAGAGTGAATAAAATTAAAATCCACTAACTGTAGTCTTATTTACTTACCTTAATGTTGATGGTATAGTCAAGTTTCAAAGCGGTTACAATAAGTGGATTATACTCTGTATTTGTAATACTCAGACTATTGTCACAGAATTCCAATGACAAATCTATATGGTTTAATATTAGTAATTTTATTATTATAAATTTAATAATAATTATAATGAAAGTTTCACTTATCAATCACAAGTAAATTTACTCAAATAGTATAAATGTTAATTATCATCAGATCTGTAGGATTCTATGGAATTAGTACACAAACCATTCCAACTTCTTCATTAGAGCTCAATGTGTATTGGTAATGTTAAAAGTATTGTAAGTCATTTGATCAACATCAGATTATGTTTAGACTTAAATATAAATTTTTAATTTGATTTCACAACTTGCCATAAACTTAGTCAATACATTTTTACTTTCTCCACCCAAAATTCACAGTTCTGGTTGGCACTCAGAGTTGAGCAAGTTAATCTGTAGAATAAACAAATTATTTTTGATTGTCATAAGAGAGACTCGTCATCAGCAATTCTAGAAAAATACAATAATGCATAAATATTATTGTAGACATACAAGATGATTTTTAATTCATGCAAAACTTTAATAACTTTTCAACTGAATGAGAGAGAAATAAAATTCAAAAAGTATTATATAGTACATTTTTGACGTCGATGATTGATTAATGTTAAGTCATTTTCAAAATGGTGGGGCTCACTTTAAAACAATGTGTGTTTATTGTAAAGAATTATCATCAAAATTCTAATACTCCTGTCAGTGCTAGTGGAGTTATTAGACCATTCTTCTTTGAAAAGAACATATGCAGTAAAAGTAATGTTGAATTATTGGAAAAGAAGTTTTATCCCAAAATACTTGTTGGGTATAAACATCATTATGCCTGGTTTATGCAAGATGATGCAAGTCTGCATCACACAAAGCAAGTGTTCAAAAGCCTTTACAGTATATTTGAGAAGCATGTAATCAGATTAGATTACGAAAAATATGCTGGTGGCAGCATGGAGTTACTGCCTTATAACTCAGACTTAGCCCCATAAAAAAAGAAATCACACAGGTTTATCTTAAATATAGAGTATATCACAATGCTCTTATAACTATTGAAGAATTGATAGACACAATAAAAAAGGAAATAATGGTGATTCCAAAAAAAACCTTTATCATCATAACTGATTTTTTAAGCATTCGATAAAGAACTATTATTGTGAGCAAATTTTGCAAACCTAATTCATTAAATGGCGATAAATTCTGTATAATATGCTTTTTGAATTTACTTTTTATCTCATATACTTGAAAAGTTATTAAAGTTTAAAGTTTTGCAGGAATCAAAAATCACCCTGTATGTTAAACATTTTCATTATGCTTATATGTATTATTTCATATAAGAAAACATTATAATTTATTGAAGAAATCAATGTTAATTTCTGTAAATGATGATTAAAGTTAGACAGTTGTTCTTTGTTAACATTCCTTATTTGCACATAACTGACATTATCATTTTCAGTGGTTATCAGAAGCAAATCTTGGAGTAATTTTAAAGTAATTATATATATATATATATATATATATATTTTATTTATAATAATTAATAAGGCATTTTTTATACAAATTTTATATCATTTTAGACTATTTTTAAATTTGTAATTAGATTAAGTATAAAATATACATGGTACGATCCAAAAGTTCGAGGACTGCAGTAATCTATGACAACAAAAGCATGTATATTTGAATATATATTATATATATTATATATAATATATATTATATATGAAGTTACAGCGTATGAAATGGATTCTACCAAACCATCTCTACGTGTTCAGGTTAATTTCACCCATGTCATGTGATTAAACCGCAAGCGCTGCTGTTTTTTTCCGGAGATAGTTATCTTTGTCCTGCGATGTAATCAAAGTGGAGTTTCAAGAACAACCTCCAACATTTCGACTTTGCCATGGTAGAATCATCATACAGCTTTCTTAGCAGTTTTAAAGTCTTCATAGGTGTTTTACCTAAATGCTGACAAAATTTAATGTTGGAGGTTGTTCTTGAAACTCCACTTTGATTACGTCGCAGAACAAAGGTAACTATCTCCAGAAAAAACAGCAGCACTTGCGGTTTAATCACATGACATGGGTGAAATTAACTTGAACACGTAGAAGTGGTTTGGTAGAATCCATTTCATACGCTGTAACTTCAAATACATGCTTTTGTTGTCATAGATTACTGCAGTCCCCAAACTTTTGGATCGTACCACGTATAATTAATAATTACGTTAAATAAACTAAAATACACAAACATACAATATAAAATATTAGGTATTTTTTCATTACATATAACATACTTGACTGATAGTCATAAAACTTTGGCAATTTTATTTTAGCAATCCTAATTTGATCAAATTATTCAGCTTATGGAGTAATAGAAGTGCATTAAATTACTTGACTTCTGGTCAGATTTTCATTTTAATATTTTAATTAAATTTTTGTTATATTAATTATGTGTAATTAAGTAATTAATATGTGACTCATTTTATGTTAATGGAAACATTACAGTGAAGATATTTACCAGAAATCATATATATTGTAGGTCTACTTCCTACTTTTATGAATTTAATTTTAAAATTATTATAATAATTTTCACTTTAAAATATTGAATCTATATGCATAGTTATATTAAAAAAAAATTAAATTTTAAAATAAACATAACTATAATAATTTGTTTTTCCAGAGTTATACCAATTGTGCCTGTATTATAACTAACTCCACATTGACTCAGGAAGTTACTGCCATTCCTCTGGCTACAAGTGGACCCTGTCCTCAAGTTTGTCAAGCAATGATTCCATTCATGGTGCTTTTATTCATCATGACTCTGGTAGTGTCCATAACCCAAATGCCTCTGCTAATGATTACTTTAAGGTAAATCTATTGTATGACATGAATCTGTTACTTAAATATAGATGTAAATGTATTCTGAATTAAATTTATACTTTGTTACAAATTATATATTTTAAAATGATTTGTTTGTCATAAATTATATATTTCATTTCTTCTATTTGAGGTTTTTCTTTTTAAGCTTTTAAGTAAGATAAACTATTATTAGATAGTTTCAAGAAATTTCATTATCAATACATAAATAATAATACTGGATTTAATATGAATGTTAAATACATTTTATTCAAATTCTTTATCAATTGTTTTATGAGTGCATGTATATTCTATCAGCTTCAATGATGAATCTAACTGATTGAGAAAATGTTGGTATAAAAAACAATCTGTTTAGATGAATATAATTAACAATCTAGAATTAGATAATTAAATGTTAAAAGTTGCTGAAATTTAATGTATTAATTGAGAATTAACCATAATTCAATATACATAATTATCAAATCTCTTAACATTGCATGCATCACCACCTGTTGAAAATCATTCATATATGCTGCATGCAAAAAATAAATTAATAATTATTTAATCATATTAATATTAAGAATAAATAAAAAAATCCGACAATTCTATTCAACTTGTGTTAATTTTGTTTATAGACTTTGTTGAAATTGTGTGTTTCATAACTAATATTTAGTTAGAAAATAATTTTTCCTTATTATTTTTGCATTACTTAATAATAATAATAATTAATATTTTAAACATAATTATACTGAATTCCAATCAAAAGATGATAATTTTTAAAAAGAAAAGTTTAAAAAATTGAAAAATTTCAGTGCAAATATTTTTTTCAAGTTTCTTTTTCATAAAATAAAATAAAAAAACAAGTTCATTTCTGAATCATTTAAGTAAATATTCTTTTGTAAATTGATGATAATTAATAATTGTATGTTTGATACAATAAAACATAATTAATAATAAAACAGATTTTTAATTAAAATTATTTATTTAAATTCTTAAAATAAGTTTTTTAAATTAGTTTCACATAAGCATTGATTGTGTATCATCAGTTAACTTATGTAGCACCAATATACTTACTTAAAACAAAATATGAATAGTGTCTCTTCAGAGTTTTAATATTTCATTCTTAGTATTTTTATATACTTTATACTATTAAATTGTGGATTATAATAATAAAAGTCATCAATATAAAGCATTAAAGTATTTGTTTTAACTGTTGAAAATTTCCAAGTAATCAGTAATCTATATAGATTGCATTAGTGTTTTCTTTCCATATATTATTGATTTTTTGTCATTTTGCAAAATAATAAAAGTCTACAATTTTCTCAAGATACTTTAAGGTTTATTAAATGTTAACTACCGTATATCTCGGCGGATAAGATGATAGTTGAATCATAAAAAGGCTCTCAAAATCCGGAGTCGTCTTATAGAACAGATATAAAAAATTAGATTGAAATTTATATAAATTAAAACCATTATAAAAAACCGGACAAACCGTAATTATTTATTAGTAAAGAGTAGGGTATGTGCACAAAATAGAACAACCCATACGACGTTTTTGTGAATAGTCAAGGTCATTACCCGAATGCCGAATCAGTGCGAATGCTTGCAACAATCGCAAGGCAGTGCTGCCAGATGCAAGAAAATAAATTTGTTCATTTGAAAAATTACAAATACGACATAATTTCGTATACGCTGTACAGTATTATTATCCAGATGATGATCGCTGATCTAAACTAAATTCATAGGCCGTTGATAGTTTGGGGTCGTCTTATAGGACAGATATAAGCTAAAACTATAAAACTTCGACGAAAATTTATACCTCGTCTTATCTGAAGGTCGTCTTATCCACCGAGATATACGGTATTTAGAAATAAAATAGTTTTATCATCATGATTTTTTCAAGTTTTTTTGTTAAAGCATTTTCAGATATTTATTTTCCATTGCTGCTATTAAATAAAGAAAGAAATTATTTCTTACTCTTAGAAATTGTTCTTAAAAGTACAAAGCTTACAGACACTTCAGGTGATTTATCAAAATAAATAAATTTTAATTTATAAATAATTTTTTTCTACAGGTCTGTAAGTCAAGAAGAAAGGTCATTTGCTCTTGGAATGCAGTTTGTTATTTTTAGAGTATTTGGTATGTATTCACAACAAATTATAATATTTATGAATTAATCTATAGAAATAATCTTTTCCTGAAAGAACAAAAAATTATTCTATTTCATTCTTTTTAAAATTCTTGTTTTATTAAATTTATATAAAAATTGCATATTTATATTTAATTACATTAATTATAATTTGAAATGTTTAGGATATATTCCTTCTCCCATTATGTTTGGAAATGTTATTGATTCCACTTGTATCTTATGGAAAGCGCATTGTGGCAGACAAGGAGGATTTTGTCTTATGTATAATATAGAACATTTTCGCCTTAGGTAAGATTAAAATTTTATATTTTAATTTTTGCCTTTAGTTTATGTATGAATGTATGTTAAATATTTATCACCAATTTGTGTTATAATAATCATATATTATATTTTTGATATTAAAATTAGTAATTAACAGAATGAAATAACAAGTATTATCTGAACAAATTATAATTATGAGAAAAACATTATTGTAATTACTGTTTATATTGACAGTTAATTCAATTAGAAACATTAATGAAATGGTCAGGAAGAATAAGGTGACAATAAATTTTATTTGTCAAAAATTTAAAACAGTTTAAAAATATTTCAGAATTTTACACAGAGATAATACTTGTATCATAAAAACTCATCGTATTTTTATATAATATTTTTAATAAAATAAATTGTATATTTTCCCAACTTAAGACCTAGTCTTAACTACTTTTGGTAATATACCAAAGTTTCACTATAAAATGATATTAGAGGTGCAGCACGAAAGGAAGACACAATGCATGATCCAATTAAACAAATTTAATTTCGCACTTTAAATATATATATATACAGTTTCTTTATGGATTCCCGCTGTTGTACAATCCCTTCTACCTTCTGACGGTTTCAACGTTACAAGTGATCCAGGTAGTTGGTCTTATCCCAACTACTAACCCGACAATGGTTCGTGTCTAACAGTCTCTCTCACGATTCCTAATCTAACTTAATTTAATAGAAGGTGGATAGAAGAAGGGAAAGTAAGAAGAATAACAGGATAGGGGTACCCAATTTATCGGCGAGTGTTCCAAGTATTTCTTCATCTCAACTTCTGAGTCTTGAACATTCTGTTCTCTTGCAAATTGGCATTCTGAGAGTTCTTCTCCAGATCTATCAATCTACTTTCTTCTTGATCCATTCTCTACGGTCTCCTTTTTTACAGCGCTCATCAGATTCCACTTACGAGCCTTGCTGCCACACATCCATTGCCTCCTGTGTCCAGCCCAAGAATGTGTACTGGAATTTTGATTTTCCCCTCCAGCCTCGTTGCAGACTATTGTTTTCACTCTACCTCCTGGTGGGCTAGGGGTGAGTCCGAGTTCTCGGAAGTTCAAAACAAATAAACGAAGGAAATTGGAAGGAAGGATAAATTTATAGAAATAGAATATAAAATTAAATTAAAAACTATACAAAATAGAATGGCATACAGCCACAATGACATTAGGAGGCTTACATTGCTCATTTGAAGTCATATAACACATGTACATTACTTACTAGTCTCGCATATATTTACATTGAAGATTTGAATACTGAACCATGTGTAATCCTCCTGTAGCCATTGGATATCAAAATGTGTGTATTACTTAAAGTAGTTAAGTCTAGGACTGGTTGGTGATTCCAGAGAAATTAATATACCTATCAATTTTTGTTTTAAATGATTGGAAATTATAGATTTTTTCATAGAATAAACAGATGAGTAGGAGCATTTGTTTATCAATCTAATACTATAGCATAAATTGTAAATAAAAGTATATGAGAAAATAAGTGAAGAATATTGTTTCCTATAATATAGTTCTACGTAATTTACAATAAATGGAATATACAAGGTGTACTACAAATAACTTGTCCACAGGAGAAGCAATGCTGGGAAATTTATGCTATATGTGAGTAGGAGCTGGTTTTGTTGCATAAATAGATGAACTGAATTGATTAATAACATCTGATTGAATAATGTCTTTGGCCAAAATCAGGCTGAAGGTTTCCCAGAAGCTGAAGGTTCATTTAATGTATGATTGGCTATTTGCTATTGTTTGTGCACTCATGGTAGTGACAGCCAACAGGTGGCTGCTTGTTCTTTACCATCCATTGATGCATTCTACTTTGGCATTAATAAAATAAAATAGTATGACATAATCAATTATACATCACTTAATAAATAGAATACTTTACTTAGCTTAAACAAAAGTGATTGTGCATTCAACTTCAGAATCTCAAACACAAGATATGGAAAATCTTTGAGAATCACACAACAATATGCCATTAACATCCGAATCAACCAATTCAGAAGATTTTCCTTCTTTTGATGGACATTGAAATCCTATTTAAAAGAACCTTTGCTTATTTGGAATTACCAACATTTTTCATCACTAGTCTTCAAAAAAGTAGTCACAAAACAGTTTTGAGTGAACAATTGTTTAATGCTACTGGACAAATTTACATTCTTGCCACATAAATTAGTTCTTTGTCCAGTGTAAAGAAATAAAATAATTTGTTAATGTGTGACATGTGTTGATATATTATATTTTGAGAGTTTTAATTTAAAATAATACAGTTTGTTTGTTGTTGATACATCAAAAAAATGTGAACTGTTAAAAATACAGTAGACATTTAATCTTGATTTCAAAGTACAAAAGGAGTTACATGATAGCTTTATGTAACTAACAAATGACAAAATGACAAATACTTTTTAGCATTAGGCAATTTTTTGGCTGAAGCCAAAGATGACAAAAAAAAACCAAAGTTTGGTTTCAGCTGAAAAAAATAACCAATAGTGCCAAGCAAAAATAAATTTGTTAGTTCTGGAATTTAGTTTTGACGATTGAGAAAGTAAAACAAAGTTAAAGTTTAATTAAAGGATAATACAAATGACAAGAATTTAACATGGTAGAGTATATCTCACAGATTTAAATTTCATTATGACTTGTATTCAAATTGGTGGCCATTCTAAGTAAACCAGAAATCCTGGCCCAGGTTACTGGTATGATCTCAGTACACACAAGTTATCTTTTCCCTTAAATCAAGCAGATCTGCAATTTGTTTGCAACTGATTTCAAATTTCCCACAGGAAAAAATCCAAAAGATGTTGGTTCTGTAACTGAACTGGCCATTTGTTTGCATCTTAATACCTGATCCATCTGCTTGGAAGTACATTGTTTAGTCTGTTTTGGATTTTGCAGTTTCTTTGAATAGAAATCACTAGAAAAATTAAGGTTAATCATCAACCAAATAAGAGAGGAAAAATTTCAGAATAAAAAATAAAATAATTCTGTTTAATATATTCTCTTTGATAAGTTCATTCTAATTTTTTTTTCTTTAATTTATTACTTAATATCTCTATTTTTGCAAATGTAAATGAATTTGAAGTATAATATAGCAAGAATAAAATTAATAAAACTGAATTTAAATGATTGTTTTTTTTTTTTTTAATTCAAACACTTTTTCCTTTCTTCAAACTATCCTTGAACACATTTCATAAAAAACTCAAATAGTTAATTGATTAGTTTTTTAAAATATCAGCTTTTTTACTCAAGCATATTTGTAAAAATTATGCAAAACAACATTCCAAAAACATTTTGAATTTTTTTGTATGATGTTAATTTTAAGTAAAAAAATTTTTTATGAGAAAGGAAAATGAAAACAAAGTTTTTTTGTATGTTCATGATATTTTTATATTTTTAAAAATGTTAATTTTATTATACAGGCTCTGTTCTCAGAATTTTTTTTTTTTACACAACCTTATTTAAAAGATTTTCAAGTTAATTTTCAAGTTATTCTGTTCTAGATGGTTAATAGACAAGGTCCAAAATGTCAAAGAAAATAACCCTTGCACCAGAGTTGTTTTGATATTTTACAAACTATTAGCTATAAATGCCAGTAGTGGACTTTCTGATTACATGACAAACCTATAATTTCAATAACAGTAGTTAGTATAATATTTAGTATTTATAGCAATAAAATGCTTATTAGTATTATTTACAAAATTACAATTACTTCAAAATCTCAAACAATCACGTAATTAGGAAAAAGAATACAGCAGATGAAAAACTTGAATCTGTACCAAATCAATCCATCACAATTATTTAAGATAATTTACTTTTTAATTTTTTCTGGACTCTTGATGATTCATTTTCATCATACTCATTTTCACTACTTTCCTCTTCTGACCTAGAAAAATCTTCTTCGGTACTTGGTTAAATAATAAACCAAGTACCAAATATAGCATTAACTATAGCTTTTGATACTTCAGTTAATCTTTGTCCATGTACTTTTAAGAAGCCAACACACATTTCTAAAGACTCTTCAGTAGAATTTTCCAAAAGTAATGTTAATATTTCTAGTGCCAACACTTCGTGAGCCACTTGTTGGTTAACTAAATGAGTAATGAAATGCATAGATGAATCACAAGCTAACTTATTTCTTCAATACCTTTTCTAAACTAAATTATTAATCTTCTCAATAGTAATTCACATATTTGAGGAAACTCTACATTTATAACAGCAGTCACAGCTGCATAAACATGAGTAAATATTGGAGATAAAGCTTGGGCTTGGCAAGGGATGTCTTAGTTCATTCACTAATGAACTAAGACATTCCTTCCTCTCACCAGATTTCTTTGAATAATTCATTTATAACTTTCAAATTGAATTGATTCACTGGGCTATTTATTGGGCTATATTAAGGCTAATTTAATAATTACATATAAAGCAATTTGACTAGAGATTGGCCTAATATTCTACCTCTATCCAAATATTAACTGCTTCATATGTGCTGGATTGAGACACAAAAAGTCTAAACAGTTTATGTAAATATTACAGATTGCATAGAGTTAAGATTAAATATTCAAGATTCATTGTAACAAAGTAAATTCTTGAAATTGAAGTCTGATACCTATTGTAAAGAGATCAACATTGTAACAAATCATTTTATATTATTTAAATTATATTATATTACACTGGTAAAATAGAATTTAAAATTTTTAAGATAAAATGTAGAACTATAATAATCTATTTTACAAATTTTGGTCTTGAAATAAAATTCTTATTTCTTTCAATTTAAGTTCTTAACTACGTAGGTAGTTTTTTCAACCTCTGATGGACCATAAAAAAAGATAAGTGTAAATAACAAACTGAAATTATCATCATATGTTAGGTACAAATGTGGTTACTTTTCGACATAATCACCATGAAGATTGAGGCATTTGTCTATCTGTAGACAAGCTTTGAAATCCCCTCTTCATAGAATGTTGCTGCCAGTGATTGAGATGGGCCTTAACCTTCTTTTGAAGATCATCATTAGTCTTAAACTTCTGCCCTGCTAATCAAGTTTTCAGTTCAGGAAAGAAGTAGAAATCTTCACACATTAAAGGTGCAAACACTGTAACCTTTCAGACTTCCACCTAGCTTGGAACTTTTTAAACACACAACATACAGCCCCGATTTAGTGCCGATCATCTTCCACCTCTTTCCTGAACTAAAAACATGGCTAGGAGGGCATAGGTTTGAGACTAATGACAATTTTCAAAACAATGTTAAGATCCATCTCAAGTCACTGGTTTCAACATTCTATGAAGAGGGCATTTCAAATCTTGTTCACATATAGACAAATGCCTCAATCTTCATGTGATTATGTTGAAAAGTAACCATGTTTGTACCTAACATATGATGATGATGATAAATTCATTTTGTTATTTACACTTGTCTTTGTTTTATGGACCGGACCATTGGAGGTTGAAAAACAAACCATCCTCGTTAGTAATGATCAAAAATGAATATTGTCATTATTGATAATTGCTAATTGGTTATTACTTATTTGCTTCTGCTTGTATTTAAGCACACAATTAAATTCTGAAATGAAAATCATAATTTGGTTAATATTGTTGAACTTTTGCAGTTTAAATTAGGTTGAATATTATTTTTAGATTGGACCAAAACATCTGATATGCTTCTAAATAAAAATATTTCAAGTAACTTTATATGATTTAAATAAAGTAATATAAATTTTATATTACTTTACAGTTTGATTCAGTTTAATTTGTTATATTATATTTTGTTGTTTTAAATCAATTATAACAAAAGTTTTTTCCCCTCTTCTCAGATATATAGGTGTTTGTTCAGGCTTGAAAGTTGCTTCTGCACTCTTATTTTTTCTGGATTGGTTACTAATATCTTGGAGGCAGAAAAAAGATATTGAACAACCAACTACTCTAACCGTTGGAGAATTAGTGTCTTCCATAGTATCGCTCGATCGTATCTCAACGTATGGTTGGTCAGAAGTAGAAAAACGAGAAGATGGTGATGATATACAACCACTTGAAAGTACAGAAGAAGAAAATTATAATGAACATGAAGATGTGGAGAATAAAAGACAATTTCAGAAGTAACAAAAAAGTAAATAGATGTATAAAACTATAAATGAACAATCCTGTACTTTTAAGCATTTATTTGACTGTTGTAAAATAATTTATATTGAATTAGGCTAAATGATTTATCAAAGATGATTATTTTAGGTGTATTTAGAACCCAAATGTAATTTAAATCTTTTATTTTTATTAAATTATTTGTACATTGGCATTTAAAAGCACCTACTATAAATAACAGACAGCACTTCCCATATACATTGAATAGGATCATTTGTAATATAATGTTAAGTATGTTTTCTGTGATGTTCTTCCATAATGCTGTATGCTAATTCATAACTTCATTATTGATTGACCAAACTATAATATAGTCAACTTGCCTTCTATAATTCCTATTATCAATAAGTAAATATATATTTTCTAACAAATTTGCAGCATTGATCTGTTGCTGCATATATAATGAAATGCATCATGTTGTTTATTATGTATTACTTTATTTTGCTGCAAAAGTTACTTGACTTTTACATCGGACTTGCCAGAATTTAAAGTTATCTGAAGTGCTTATCATATTTAATTTTTAATGATCAGAAAATAGAATAGATTTTAGTAACAAATAGCAACATAGACAAATACTATTTATATAGTCTGTATATCATTTTAGCATGATGTGCACATGTAGCTTATTCAGCTACATTTAGCTGAATAAGCTACAAGTTACTTTGTACTTAAATAGTGAAGAAGAAAAAAATCATTTATTAATGCACATACATGTGATGCATATATTGCACATGTTAATTCCTTACAAAGCTCCATTAAACCAAATGTTGGGAAACTGAATAAGTAGCACTCAAATTAAAAAATGTAATTAATCATATAGTAATCATTAGAATAGGATTCATAAACCTATAATTGTCATAATCATCAGATTTATATTTTGGAGAGCAAACCATGATATTTCAAAACTTTGCACTGTCATTTTTGCATTTGAAAAATATCTGAATTATAATTTGCATTGAATTATTGTATTTACAACATTGAAAAAGTGCAAAGAAAAATTACATTGTGCCTTTATGTCATTTCACAGTTTGCAAGATGGAATTTTAAGAATTTTTTAATATTTCTTTTATTCAAATCACTGAAGTGTGTTCTCATCAAAAATGCATTTCTGCTATCATCTGTACCTTAATTGCATTTAACTTTTGTAATATACAAACTGTATTTAATAATTTGCTTAACCATATTTCTGTAGGTATTCTGTATAAAGATAATCTTTTTAATTTTATAATTTCTAATTATATTCATCTTATGTTATATATAAAGAATTAGAATATTTCTGATATTACATTTAATAAGAGTGTAATGTCTCACTCAAATATCAAGTATATTATTATATTATTATTAATATTATTATTAAATTATTGAGGGAATATCTTACATGCTCCTGATATTGATTATCGGGTAATTAACATCATAAAATTTATTACTCTGCTAAATAATATATACAAATATTATTTAATTTTTTTCAGTAAATAGCATATTTAGAAAACTGATGGACCTGGAGTCTATCTTAAATGAATAGCAATATTTAATAAATTACAATTTTCTACTGTTTTGCTGATGAAATATTGATAAGCCCCAAAATTTCATGGAGTTGCTCAAAGTATCCCAATCATGTCACCACAACTCCGTCCTAATGGGCTACTTAACAAAAGATATTAACATTGCTTTATCGCACTAACCTGACATATAGCATATATAACTTTTTTTTAACGAAACCCAGTACTTTATCATTATATTGTAATCGATATTTGTAAGTTTTAGCCACTGCTACAGTGCAAAATGCAAGATTTTTATCAACAACTCTTGTTGGGCAGACTTATTTTTCAGATAAAAAAAAAACTGTTATTGAATGTTAAAATATATTATGTACGTATGTATATATATATACATAAATAGCCACATAGATATAGAAAATATATCGTTAATGTTGCAAATCAGGGACCCAGGTTACCACTTCCAGTGGTTGTTGTTGTGTTTGTAAGAAAATATACTTTGGAAGTAATTAGGTATATAGTGCATAAAATCTGTGGAGAAAGACAAAAAAATATGTAAAGAATTTGCATGTTAATGGAAAGAATTATTTGTATGTTTTTTTGTTTTCTTGTGTAAATGCCTCAAAGAGACTATTCATATCATCTATAATTTACAAATATATTCTGTATTATTTTAGTTTGCCTTTTTTTTGGTCCAAAAGAAAAAAAAGAATAAAGACTGATGCACTAAATTTTGCATTATCATATATCTGTTACATAGATTATTCCATATTTGAAATCACTAATACCATAGTCTGTTGTTAATATAATTAAACTAAACATACTACATTCACTAATATATTAATTATTGTGTTCAGTCAATTTGAAAGCCAAATTTAAAACTTTTTTTAGATTTAGAATTAGATTTGAATCTAGCTAAGTTCAAAGCTAATTCAGATATGAATTTTTATTTATTATTTTTTAATTGTTAGCAAAGCATTTTGCCATTCTGTCCATATAATTGTATTTTTCAATATATTCTTAAGAAAATTGGTTTTGAATCTATATGAAATTTATTGATAATATCTTAGATATTTTAGATAACAAAATACATAAATTATTTTAGAATATGAAGAAGAAAATTTTTTCTCTAATGTTACATAACTACTGAATTAGATGTTGATTTATCAGAGGAAGGAATCAAATTGTGTGATAATGATGAGTTTCTGTAATAATTTCATAACTAACAAGTCTTACAAAGACCTATTTTCTTGGTCTTCTTGATATAGGTTACAGGGACATTGAAGTGCACGTTATAATAATTTAAATGGTTTGTTGTCAAGTTGTTTAAATTCATACTTTAGTAGAAAATCTGACTTCTATTTTGGGTGCTTTATCTTTAGAAATAGATGATGATTCACTATGCAGAAAGGACCAAATCTAAATAATTTGCGAAACCAATTGTCAGGTTTAAATCCTATTATCTATCTATGAAGAATTTTCAAAAATATTGCATATTTTTCTCAAACTATCGACTAGTTTACGTCAGCACAGTCAAAAGAATACTGGAAACCGTCCCAATATTCTATAATTGGAATCTGTCATTGGACAGATGTCTTTTTCTGTCAAAAGGATTCAAACTCCAATAATGCTATAAAACGATTAAGAGAAAACTATGCAAGGCCTTAACGGGCCTTCAGCCTAAATAGTTGAAAGGATGATGATTATGAAATGCAGATTTGAAAAGTTATGAGAAATATTTTAATAATGGAATTCTCCAGACATCCTCTGAAGATGTAATTCCGTTTAATTTAAAAATCTTATAAAAATATGACAGGCCAGTTTATAAGTAAATCAGATCTAATCTTTTCTATGATAACATCTCTTGAATTAAATATGATAATTTGTTTAAATACGTATATAAAAATATGCAACAGCGTCGATCCGTATATACATTGGGTGGTCGGGCCAAAGATAGAGTAAGGAAAATTTCTTATTGTAGAGTTTTAAAGAGGAAAAAATTAGGTGCACTTGTTGTGTATAGTGTACTCGTTTCTTCTGTTAATTTTATAGTTTGGTGTAAAATAAAACCACATACATATCTGGGAGGGGGACAATTTGCCGGTACAAAAATTTCGCGGAATATGTCCTCTGTTTTTATGGATCGACAGTCATGAAAATAATAATTTGATCTTTCTCCAAGAATTTTCGAACTGAGCATCTTATTATCTTAATTTATCATAGCAGTATTCATTTACAAATGTCACAAACTCATTTCAAAATAAAATAAGGTCGTGCTATCCGAACTAATGGAGATCAGTGTGGTCGGATTAACTAGGGTATAATAGTAAGCAGGGCTCGATGCAGAGTTGTGGAGGCCTTTTAATAAGCTGTTCATAAAGTTTAACAACAGTATTTTAAAGATAAATATACCATCCGTTTAATAGATTAGCGAAAATTAAATTAGGGGGTAATGAAATTATTAATTTTTAAAAGTTGGATCATGCAGGATTGCGGGGCCTTTTACAGTTGCACCGGTCTGACCGGACCTGATAGTAAAGATATGATGCTTACGCTTTGAGGCCCTTTTTTTTTACTGTTGTAAAATACTCAACAATTCTAGCCTCTGCTGCTGTGAAGTCAAACGGGATAACAGAATGAGCAGTAAAGCTCAACACGTGAGCTGCAAGTGTACAGTTGACAAGTTCGTTATTTTAATTAGGGGAATGGTAGAAGTTATTCGGATGACCAGCGCTCAGATTAATGCGACCGTACTCTAATCCAACTTTCAATGTACAATAGACGTTCGTTAGTCCGGCACCTACAGGACCAGCGTTACCGGATTACTGGATATTTTGCAAAAGTTATATATGATCCGAACATTAGCGTTATCTAGTAAAGCAGTTTTACTAGGTAATGGGATCATTGTTACACTTTTTGTATCAACGCAAGCTGCTGCATACTTCAGATTTGTTTATTTACGCTCTTTAATCATTCTGAAGATGATACAATGTATGAATTCAATTAATTTTAATACATTAAAAAGACCCGAAAAACGTTAATGACGACGTTGTTGCCGGGGTCTGTAGCACATGTCTAAACAAATTCAAATTCGCAGTATAGTGGCATGCCGAATTATTATCGGACACTTCAGAAGGTGCCAGATTGACGAACTTTTACCGTACTAAAAGGATCGCTAATTAAAGTTTAAACCATACCACGCAATAAATAAATTCCTTGCTAATCTTACAAATTCATAAATTTAGTAAACATATTTTGCAACTTAGACGATTGATATATAAATATAGTTTTGTTTGCTTTATAATGCATCTGAGAAATATAATCACGAATAATTCAATGAATTGCATGGTAAAATTTTCTAAAATTTAAATAAAATCTTCAATTCACTTTTGAAAGCAATCGTAAACTTCCGAACAATTCTCAATTGTCCAATTGACATTTTATTGCGAGTCGTCGTCACGTCTGTGATCGAAGAATTCGATTTCATTTTATGATGATAAACACACGTAATTTTTTGTAGTTTGTGACTAGTGTAAAAATATTTACATAAATTTATTTTAAGACGAGCAATGTTTAGTATTTGTATTTGTGTTTAGTTGGCTAAACACAAATCCTTTTTTCTAAATAAGATGCGTCATAAATGACCATTCATCTTATAAACCTTAAAATATGGTACTAACTTTGAACAAATTTTAAGGATTAAAATATTCAACGTTTTTATTGCATTTTTTAAATTTTTATTGGTGACACCGTTATTACTTCTGCGTACCTTACGTCTTGATTAACCGAGCAATCTGGCTGTGCTCAGTACTAATAATGGTTACAATAAGAATAATTGTAGCGTGTTTGCATTGATAAGATTCTGCAAATCAGTGCAAGAACGTCTGTTGTATTATTTTATTAAATGGTTCCCTCACGTTTTTAACTTCTTTTTGTTTGATATAAATGAATGTTTCGACCGAGAAGACGATGGTTTTTCTATTGATGGACAAATTGTTCATTCCATATCATATGCCGACGATGTTGTGATAGTTGCCCCGACAGCCGCAGTTCTTCGTAGGAAAATAAAAAAATAGTGCATAAATATTTTAATAAATTAAAACTAAAAATTAACCCGAGTAAATCTTCAGTAATGATATTCCGGAATGGGTCTAGACTGGCTAAGAAAAGTACATCCTTTTATCTGAACAACATGCAGCTTATGATAGTGCAAGACAAAGTTTTTGGAAATAATTCTGACTCCTAAATGATAAGCATTGTAAATGACTTTGGTGTTTCTATAGCTTCTCTCCCTTTTAATAATAATTACATGTTAACAAATATACCGTTTGTAATTAAATTTTTTTTTATCCAACTAAGATTAAATAAAGAGATGATTACAGTGAATAATAAAATTTATGAATTTTCTAAAACACATTGTTCAAGATGTAAAAAAATATTGACTAAATTTCATTTGTTTTGTGAATGCAAGGAGGGTCAAGAACTAAGAGCCTGAGTCAACTAAATAATTTTATGGAGGAAAACCAAATGTATCGATTTTTTCATTCAGCAAATATTGCAATGATATACAAATTGTATATCTTTGCAAAAAATGTTTGTAATCAACCGCTCCAAGCTTATTCCTAACAAATTTAGATATATATAAAGAAATGTAAATTTCAGAGATCTTATAGTTAATATAATTGTTTATTGTGTAGATACAATTTATTTTGATATGTAATATTAACACCCCGCTATAACAGGCTACGGCCTATTATGAATAAATAAAGATTTGATTTGATTATTTTATTAAACAAGATAATTTTATTCTTTGTTCTTATGTATCATCCATGATAAAAAATCTTTAAAATAAATTGTACAAACTTCCATCTTACATGAAAATTATCACCATTAACAATTACAGACAGTCAATAATGTAGATAAAACTTTTCACCATTTCAAACTGGTCTTTGACAACAATACAGTATTAAAACAACTAAGTAAAATATTTAATTTGTGAGTATTAGTGTTGTACTTTAATTAACGATAAAGTAATGTTATATATAATTTAAGCCATATTATTAACCCTCAAGTATATTAATTAATATCAGATTTGTATGGACTCAAAATATTTATGAAAACACAAGAGCCTTTATCAGATTTTAATCCTGATTCTCATAATAAAGATACTTAATCATGTGGTCTGGCTGCATAGATACTATCCAAAAATCATTATTTTTCATGAATAGATCATATCGGAACGTCGTTCGTTCTCTTTATTCTTTAAAACGAATTATGGATTATGCATATGCACTTTCAATTATTTCTTTTTATAACAATAGAATATTCCAATTTTCATCTGCCTTTCTAATAGTTTTACCAGGAATTAGGAAACGAAATTCTGATATTTCAGACGAAAATTATAAAAGTGATATGAATCCAAGTACGCCTGTTGCTTAGGCCAGTATGTATACTGTGTGTATTATTTTCTAACATGTTACGGTAAAAGATTAATCCCGCGATTATACATAACTGGGGATTATGTATAATCACCGACGATTTCGATAAATGTGTGACATTTCTTTTATACATTGCGAATCAATTACATTTAGCGGTGATTATCGTCAGTCTAGATTGGTAAATTTGATAAATAATGCAGTAACTCTTAGAAAGTAACCAAATCCAGCACTGGGCCGAGGGATTACGATTTGTGCAGCTCATGAAGATTGATCATATCGTCAAGACATTAAGTGTAGTCCTTATAAAGCCATGTTTGATTCACCCTTAAAAGTTTGGATGAAGACATCATCCCTTCCTAATGATGCTGTAGCAATGTTCGCATCGCAGAGGAGAGACAAATAATACAAGAAATAATTGAATCACTAGATCAAAATCAATGTCGGTTAGAATGACCCAATGAAAATATTTCAGAAAAAGTTTTGAAAATTAACAGCCATCACTCAATCAACCTAATGTGACTCCCTGATTCGTCAACTGAAGCACCGTCTAATATGGAGGAGATCAGTCTTTCTACAATCAAAGAACGGAAAGGAAGAAGTTGAGAAGCGAGTTAAGGCAAAGGCAGGTTTAGAAGCTCAAGCAAAGAAAATGAAGAAAATATCAGATATGAAATTTGCCGTAGACAAAGTAGGAGATACAGTAAAGCTAAAGATAGCAGATGTGGACAAGGCAAGAGGCGATCCTGGAATTATTTTAACAGTAATAGTACTCGTTATTTTCAGTAACTAATATCAATTTGGAACAAAGGCAATTGCATACCAGAAACCAGTTTGCGATATGTGACGAACAATTTCTCACAGTACAAAATGTGCCAATTATCATTCTTTCTCGTAAGAAAAACATCAATTTCGGAAGATCAGGGGTATTAAAGGTGCTCACGTAAAGGAAAGTGTAATTCAACCAAATGCAAATACAAGAAAAATGAAAAATTATGTGACTCAAAATGTCATGATAGTTTGAATAAGCAATAAGAATTATTCCAGTATTATATTTTTTCCCCACAATTTTTTTTATAATTTTGTAAACAAAAAAAGCCGAATCAATTTTTCTTAGAGTTTCCTTATATTCACCAAATCATTCTAATATTAATAAAATAAAAAATGTATTTTTGATACGGATTTAAAGAAATTTTAATAAAATGTAAGTCCATCCAATTACTTCATTAAAACAACAAAAAGTGGGAAATTTTATATTTATCAAATTTATGAAATACATTTTGCAAATTACGCAAAAATCACTTTAAAAATTATATATTTAGCGATACCTATCAACTTACCAAATTCCTTTGGGATCGCCGGTAAAAGTGAGAAATTTATTGAAATTTATCAAACTCACCAAGTTGATTGGTGATTATGCATAATTACCGGCTATTTACTTTTACCGTAATATACATACCGCTAGCGTTAGAAAATTATACACAACATTAGCATTAAGAATATGGTATTTAACTTAATAAATTCTTGTCGATTGAATATCCGTGCGATAAGTAATTCATTCTATTGTCATGAAGAATCCAGATACAAATCCAATCCAGAGCTTATGAATTTTACAGGAATTCCTAATTGGGATTTACTTTTTATTTCTCGCTGATTCTGTGGATGAAATCAAACCTTAATACAAAATGAGACCGACGATTAGCTTTTTCCATTCGCGCTCCTCTATTGCCAGATAGCATTTTATGCAACCCCGGGTGTATACATATAAAGATACTGTACAACTCCTCAAAAGGGGGGCCATATTACGGTCTTCGTTTCCCAGATATAAATTATGGTGCATTACCTTTTGAACGTCCCTCGTAAATTTAAAAAAAATATATATATGAATTTTACTTAATAATGAGTTGTTTCTGGGAGGAAAGACGATTATTTAAAACAAGAGATGCGACAAACAAATTACATTGAGTAATTATTTCATATTTATAAATTCTTTCAAAATTTTAAATTAAACCAAAGCAATGTGTGCTTTGGTTGCAAATTATTACAAAATCCCCTTTAGTAAACTAGATATGATTTTAAATATCATTATTATTAAAATAAATTTGTCTACAGTTTAATTTTCATTACCAATATATAAGATTTTTTATGTTAGTTTTTGTTAATCCTTCATAATTTGTATGTCACGTAGAAAAATTTCGTAACATAGAAGTATTGTCTTTTTATATTTTGTTAATCTGCTAATAAAATATAAAAAGACTTACGTCACAATAACATAAAAATGTCTCCGGATAAAGGGCAACGAAGAAAACGTAAATCATCTTAAATTGACTATAATTTATGCATTACAATTAGTATAAAGCAGCATGCGATGGTACCAGCCAAACTTTATCATTTTACATAGTATCCATTTTATAAAGGCATAACTATATGTTCATTTCATCACTTTGAGAGATCCCTTCTCTATTCTCAATTTGCATATGTATAAATACAAATAAATCACGATAATGATTACTACATGATATCAAAAAAATAATATAAATTTCAATAAATACTGTAATTTTTTAACTTACATTCTAAAGGCCACATGGTAAGCCTTCTACTATTCAGAATCACAATCCAGATTCGATAGTGAATTCGAACGAAAGAATCATATAATTTTTTAACGTGAGAAAAGGAAATGGGATGGTATTGTATAAGAATTAAACTTGACGAGCAATTACTTTGGTTATGACAAAGAAATATTCAAAATATATCCCTGCAAGTAATTGAGTTTGTGTAGGTCTATTATATTTTAATAGAATTTGACTTCAATAAAAAAAAAGAACTTTTGAGATCAATAAACACAAGCTAATTGTAATGTGATCAATGTTAACACGTAACTAAATATTTGAAATCTAACACTAATCAGATGTCAATTGGTATTGACCCGATACACTTTGTAAAATT
Source organism: Centruroides vittatus (assembly GCF_030686945.1). Taxonomy (NCBI): domain Eukaryota; kingdom Metazoa; phylum Arthropoda; class Arachnida; order Scorpiones; family Buthidae; genus Centruroides; species Centruroides vittatus. Next base: position 3,332,423 of record NW_027122643.1, read on the forward strand.
TTGAACAAAACTAATAAGTTATTAAGTATCTATTAGGCAATTTTTTCGTATAAATCATTCAGTAATGTTCAATAGAAAAAGATTTATGTTACAAATTACTTATTTCAAATCTATAAAGGAAATCTGAAACGTCTAGCAGAAGAAACTTGGACAAAAAATATTATTTTTGAGTTGTTAAACAAGGTTCATCTTGTTGTTATATTCATCAACAATCTAGAAAAATAATTCGATATGAAATCTGATGATTATTACAAGGTTTTCGAGAAAGCTAAAAGAGGTTGTTTTTCCTCCTAAGAGTCTTCACTGTTATGGGTTATGTAAGATTGAACTGGATTGCTAATTAAGCACGCATAATGCGTGCCTAAGGTAAAAACATGGAATGATGAGCAGAGAAAGCAAAGAAATTAAACTTGTAACAGATTGAGCATGAATAATGGCATTTTAAGTAAGAATATAAAATCGTTATTATAAGAGTGCAAATGCAAATTGTCGAATTTGACGTTGAAAAATTTTCTCTGCTTGTCATATTAGCAAAACTGAATATTATCACGTTTGATAAGTGAAGTGTTTTGTGAAATCAGAAAGATTATAAGCGTGACAACAGCACAAAAAAAAATATAATAATAAGATGCTACTGTATAAGAATTAAACTTGACGAGCAATTACTTTGTTTATGACAAAGAAATATTCAAAATATTTCTCTGAAAGTAACTGTTTGTGTGTAGGTCTATTATCTTTTCTGCCTGGAATATTTCCCGAAATTAAACCTTTTCTCTCCACTCCACTAAGAGCATACGAAACTTTGCTCGTCTCCCTTTTACGTCCTCTTTAAGTTTCGCTCGTGGCTCTACCCCCCTATTGTTAATATCCTCAGAGCGAACTGGCTTGTAGTGAATTTAACAACCTTGAGTTGCTATTGGGAATGAAGCTTCGATCCGAATTCCCTTTGAAAAATTAACGTTCTGTATCAAATTCGAATTTCTTATAAAGAGAGAATAATACTATTTATCGAGATCATTCATGGAAGTGAAAAAAACTTCGTTTATCGCAGTTATCTGGCTGACGAGAAAAACCTAAAGATCCAATTTAACTTTGACACGCTATAAATGGCTTCGCAATGAAGTCCCATAACTGTAAATTACAAGAACATATATAGCTCTAAACGAAAATTATTAAATAAATAAGAACCATATTTTTCGGCTATTAAAATATTTTACAAAAGAATAAACAAAAATCAATGAATAAAACAGCGAATCGTTGGTTAATTATAAAAACTTTTAGCGAAATAAATGAATTGTAGTATTAAAAAAACAGTAAAAGAAACATGAAATATTTTATTAACGAAAATTAAAACTTAATTGTAAACATTCTAATTTATTATTCATACAGTATTTGGAAGTTATGTACTGTACAGTATTCCTTAGATATTTATTGAATCTGTATGTATACAAATATTAAATTCTTCTTTGAAAAATATTTAACTCAAGTAATATTAAACATATAATTTCACAATTATTTTTGTATTATATTATTTATATTCTGAATGACATTTCTGATAGATTATTTATCATTCTGTATTATTTGGCCATTTAGATATTGGTCTAAACATTGTATTTTTCGTAAGCATTTGTTTCATATGAAAGCCATATGACATCTTTTTTCTGCTTTATGATTTATTCGTAAATATGTTTTACATCACAGAATAAATTACTTTGATGCAAGATTAGAGTCTCAAAATTAGTTTTAAATGTTTTATTTTTAAAGCAGCCGTCAGTAATTACCATAAACCGAGTATAAGCTTGAAAATTCATGTATAGACTATAAAATTTTAATTAAAAATCATTAGTAGTACTGAGTAAACGATGTATTTTATCCAACACGATTACTATCAAGTTCTAACGTTTTTTCTTAGTAAACAAGATTATGTTACAAGCCAAAGATAGCCTATCGATAAAACTAAGAGTAGTACTGGGTGGTCTTCCTTTTCATTCAAGACCAACCTTGAAATGTGATCGAAAGACTTCTATTTGCCTTAAAGAATGCTGTGTATATTCAAGAGTAAAGCACGATAGTATGTTCACGTTTAAAACTGCCAATAGTTATCAAAATAATGAAATCCCTCTGAAGCTTTATTACCAATATTACCGAACTCATTTCATTAAAAAAGTCTGCCTTATTGTAAGATATAATATGAAACTGCGTGAAAGATAACAGAGAAGCTAAGAAACATAAACTATTAAATATCCGTTTAAGCTTTCTTCAATATAAAAAACCTAGAAACATCTTATAGATTACACATCGATGTCTACGTAATAAAGGGGAAAAACTCTATTTACTTGCAATTTAGTTCAAGAGTTAAAAAATCTTAAATATAAAAAATCTCTAGACAATTTTAAAGAAGCATTTTTGCGCGAATTTTTAATTTTATCAATTGTATTCTATTAAATAATACGACAACGAAGCTTCTACAACTGTAATAAATAAGCTGAAACAAATTGTTTCGACTATGTTTTAAATACCTTAATATAGCACCATTTTGAACTATTGTAGTCAGAATTCTGCATAAAGGTTGGTTTATCTACATTTAGAACAATCTTAAACACGAATAGAGCTCTTACTTTATTCAGATTTATCGCCGATAACTCGTTTTAATAGTTCATTAATTCACTCCCTGTTTACAAGATTGAAATTTGTTCATTTATATCGAATGATGATATCCGCTTTCTAAAAATTGCCAGAATTAGATGCGACGTTGTAGACTGAGTTAGAGTCGTGCACTATTTATAGTGAAGTAGAATGAAAAAAATAATAAAGTAATACGATGCATCGTTTCAGAGAGAGATACAGTTTACTAGTAGAAATGAAATAATACAAGAAAAATGTTAGAGATAAATATCTGTATTGATTTTTTCATTAAAAACCAACACAGTATTATATAAATGGAAACATTTCATTCCGAAAACAAAAATTATCTATCTAAATTGACTTGATAAGGATGATGGTGGTAATTCTGAATAGCATGCGTATCTATCTATATATAAACACACAAAATAAAATTACTTTTTATATTATCTAAACAGAATAATATTTAGTTTCCGCTAAATTCATATTACACGTATTGTATATTTTTGAATAAGCTTTTTAATTAATTACTGGAAAAATGAAATTTTAATTTAAAAAAGTCATTTCTTTTGGTTTGTGAATTAGTAAATGCGGCAATTTTCTTTTTATATATGAACTTTAAACAGTACATATAAAATATTTAAATTTGCCGCGTAATCTTTTCTAAATTTCTTTGAAGCACTAATACGTTATTCTTCCATTGTTACAACCAGGCCAATGTTTAAAAATAACTTAAAAGTAATATAAATTCGTCCACTTCAAAATGAATATATAAAGTTATAAATGATGCTATATATATACTAATGTCATAATGTCATCTGCCTTCAATGACAAAAATAATAATGAATTCGGTCTTGTCATAACAAATAAGCTAAGTTGAATTTATCAAATGATTTTATATTCCTACATATCCTTATGAGAAAATACTATTTTTAGTAAACTATAATTTGCTATGGCAGGAAACCAACTTTTGTATCATTTATCGACAAAAGTGATCAATATCATGGATTAAATGTTTTTGAACGATAACATAATGCTGTATACATATTAGAAATATAAAAAATTTTCTTTTATTATGTATAATATTAAAATAAATTTAAGTAATTTTAATATTTATATACTACTATATTCTTTTGATATAATATAAAATAAATCTACAAAACATTAATAAAAATTTTTAAAAATTAGTTTTATCGTTATATATATTACAGTAATTATCATTATAAATACATTTATCAATATCCAATTTGCCTACCTCAATTAGGCAAAATTCAATATGATGATAAAAAGGGAGGAGCACAAATGACACGAAATCATCATATCTCGGATAAAAACTATATAATAGGAGCTGTTTAGGAGTTATGCCAAATCTGCTTCTTTCCCCAGAGAACAATATCTAGTTAAAGAGTATAATAAATCTTTGATGAAATCAATAATCTAAATTTATTATCATATTTAAAAAATGTAATAATTATAACTGAAAATTTTAAGATTACGAATGTTGAAATATTCATTTGATAATTCATGCGGCGGCATTAATATTTCTGTGCATTTTATGACTTTAAAGAATAAAATTTACGTAATCCCAACTTAAAAAAAAAGAATAATATCATAAAACACTAATTCTAATACGAAGACGCAATTAAACACAAGACAATGTAAGCATTTCCTTTTTTAAGTTATTAAAGGAGATTTATGTTTTTTAAAGATCACGATAAAATTTTTAATCTTATTCTGAATTGTATGCTTTTTCAACACACAAATGGCAAATTTTCTTTCTGAAAATTTAATAGTAGTATTCTTAATTTGTTTTGCTTCATAAACTTTTACAGAAATTCGATACAGAAGTAAGATTTAAAACACAGAAGTACTTGAATTAAGGTTTGGTTCAAAATTTTATATAGTGTCTGAACAACTTTACATATATATTTAGCCGTAAAACAAATTTGCCAAAACACTTTTTAGGAAAACTCAATAGATTAATTATTAGGAGTATCAATTATCGAAATTCAATTTAAAAAATTTATATATAACTATCCAACATTAACAATCTAACTTAATAATTCTAAAATTTGCAAAGTAAATCTCAGATATTCTATGTTATCTACAATTTTTATCGTTTTATTAAAAAATCCAGCAATGAGTTGCTTAACTTTTCTGGCAACGTTTAAAACTGCGTGTGTGGCGACATCTGTTATGATATTTCATTATTAAAATCTTTTTATATTTTTAATTATTATAAAATGAAAAAAAGCTTAATTTTGAGGGCATGGGATGGGTTTTAAAAACTGTAAATGCTAATAACGAGTAAAATCGTCATTAAGTCCGATCTTACTCGAGATGTGACATACGACCCCTTTATCTCCACACCTCCTCAACGTTTATCCACCAAAATTTAATAGCAGCAACCCTCCTAATACATAAACCTCTTCATAAAATTTCAGAAATTTTTGACAATAAGCACAGGAGTTATTAAGCTTCAAACAAGCTGAACAAAATCGTGCCCCATATACACTAATACAGGAGAGAAACCTGATTTTTTTTTTTTCACATTTCTCGACATTTCAAGGTCCTTTTCTTGAATCCAAAAATATAAAAATCTTGGGGAGGGGGTCATTTTTTGACCGATTGCCATACTTTTCTTATGTTATATATAACAGAGCGGGAAAGTAAAACTGTAAAAACAATATAATTGATATGGATACAGAACCTGTATACGTATTAACTAGTAGGGGAGACTGGGGAAATCGGAAACACAAGATTTTGTTAGTATTCTACAGCGAGACCCATTAGAGAAAACTTAGATCCTTTTATATCAATTGATACTCCGATCTATGGTCATGATCTTCTTTGACCATGACAGCCCAAAATTGTGGAATATTTTAAGAAAAATTAAGTAAATACATCAAAAAATGAATCGGAGTCAATTCCGCGCACAATTTCTATAAAGCTATCCGCGGTTGCTCCAAATCTCCATGTTTAAATCTAATCACCTTTGGAGAGACGTTACCCTATCTAAATTTTGATATACGATAAATAAATAGCACAAAGCATATTATTATCAAAATTTATAAAGATGTCTAAAAACTTCATGAATTACTTGTAATAAAAATTCCCGAAAGAGTAAAATCTTTCAAAGCAGCGAGTTTTCAAATGAACCAAATATGGACGAAAACGCGCGACTATGACAAGGTATGTCAATACAACGTGACTGTTGTAAGTCATGACGCGACATGACAGTGCTGCTGCCAACCTTTTATTTTTACTATATTTCATATCCAGCTTTACCCGATGTATGGGAATACCCGTCTCCCCTATAAAATATATATATATATTTTTTCTATTAGTTAATACATATAGTGTGTAGATATCAATTATACTTGAGGCGGAGTGTTAGCGAAGCCTCCTCTAGGTGTCTTACAGAATTGTGTTCGTTCTCAAAATCTGTCCCATCGATTTTGATTAAACTTTGCCATTCTCCTTTAATTGCGATAAGGAATTCAAAAATGTAATGAGGGTTCATTTAAATGTAAAAAATAAGGGTCCGTGACTTCGTTTTCGATATACAGAGATGTTAAAATGGTAATGCCCGTGCTTTCTGATGCGACTGTGCGCACCTAACAGAATTTAGGTCTAGGGTTCGAAATAAAAAGGACATTGTGAGCACCTAACGGAAAATAGTATCGCTATTCAACGCTGTCTAGAGATATTTAACAGTCCAAATACAACCGAATCTGATATAGAAAGGCCACATATATTGAATGTCATTCTTATCAGCTACAATGGTCATCACCTTGATAGAACATTCATTTCTTGAGAAACTATTTTATGAATACAATGGCAATATTGCGGTTGCACAATGCCTTAAGTCAATCCATTTTCGTATAAGATGAATCATCTCTACATATCGGACACTGCGTACAGAAGTTTATGCGACATTTCACTGATAACATTAATCAGTTGTGCATTTTCTACCGGCTGGCCACCTTGTTCTTCTCCCAACCAAAATCACATGTAATCTTAAGCCACGTGATGTTTTGTTTATGGAGGCACTTAGAAATATGGTTTATAGAGAACATGTTGCGAATTTGGCATCCTTGACAGATAGTATCAAACTGATTTTCAGAAGCATCACAGAGAATCAATCGCTATCGCCCGTTGGCCGTATTGTTCATTGCCTTCAGGTTTTGCGCTTGCAAAATGAGGACCATATTGAGCAGTATCTATAAGGTTTTGTACAACACAAGTGTCTTATACAAATGAAATGTTTGCTTTCAGTGTGAAAAGTGTCATAGTGGTAAGTTTTTGTATTAATTTTTCTTGTGGAAACGTCTTCCGCGTGTCCTGAAATGTCACCACACTAGATTTTGTTGAATTTGGACTGCCGAATCTCTTTCTAGACAGCGCTGAATAGAACACATTAAGATCATCTGGCATTTCACTTATACTTCTTGATAAATAAGATTGGTTTTTAGCATAACTAATCGTTGATTTCATTTTTGATGCATACAAAGGACATAATGATAGGCTTATAGAATTCATAACTTTTCTCCCAGATAAAAATAAATTCTTAAAACATTTACACTCTACTTTCAATACCATTTGATATATAATTTATAAATTGTGCCAAAACTCGATGAATTATTTTCTTGAACATAATTCTTAATTCTGAGAAATTTATTCTTGTATACTTTTTATTCTTTAACTGATAAATATGCAAGCACTGATATTTTTTGTTTCGAGAAACTCTTTTTTTCTCGAAACAAGCTATATATTACTTAAAATTCCATTCGATTGAATTTTTGATTACAATTTATATGTAAGCTGAAAATGCAAAAAATTCTTTTTGAAATTCATTGCTTTATATTTCAAAATAAAGAATCGTAACAATTTTAAAGAGAAATTCTTAGAAACTGCGTGTTCTCGAGCAAGGAACAGTGCATTCCATTTCAGAGTATTGTATATTGTAATCGTATTTAGAGCAATATATTTTTAAATATATATTTCTCTATTTTTATATTACAAATGACTTTTCGTTGCTAAATTCTCTGATTTTATTTCATTTCATAAAAGTTTTTCCGAAATACAAAATAAATAAGATGAATTTATTTATATAAGTTAAATGATATTCAAAACGAAATATTTATAAATGATATTTGTAATAAAGAATAAGGAAGGATACAATAAAAATCAGCTTAAATCTAAAAATATATTCCATTATAATATCTTGTATAAAATTTATTAAGATAGAAAGTATAATATCGTAAATTTTTAAATGCACCTACTATATCTATGAATATATAAAAGGTTAAAAAAGGTAATACAAATCGAAGTAAGATAATTCAGCATGACAAATAAGTATAAAATATTAATAGACAATTTTTCATTGGCCTATTCTTGTGTGTGTCAAATATAATTAATTAACAGCCACTCTAAATGAGCGAAACATTGCTTGGAATAAATGAAAAAATTCGGATTTAAATATCTGTATTTTATGATTTTCAATGAGGAAAATTGAGATACACAATGATTATATTATATAAATATAAGATATGCATCCTAAATTAGTATGATTTATATATAACTTTTAATATGACATCTCATTAAGAAAGATTCAAATGAGTATAAGTCTCTGTATAAGCCGATTCTAACATCAACTTGCTTCGAAATATATCCGCTTTTTACTATCTTATTTTCTGTGATATTTATTTAAATTATTTTTTTATCCAATTATGAAATAAGAAACTGGAGAATGGTATTTTAAATAATATGTAAGTAACAAACTCAAAAATAAAAAAGATTTTGACTTGCTTATTTTGTAATAATAACCAAGCCAAAATCTTTTTATTTGTAATTTGCTACATAGTTTAACGTATTGTCCTTCTGTTTCTTAAAGAAACCAATAATCTTCAAATGATAATTACAGTAATTAAAAGAAAATTCTGATATATATCATTAAACATTAAAAAAATTATATTTGCCATAAGATAATATTACTTCTAAAAATATCGAATTAACTTTAAAATATATGTTATTTCATTCCAGTTTAAAATTTTTATTTTAGACCTTTCTCAATAGTTGGTTATACGAACAGAAGTTATAAATGTCGTCGTATATAGTAAAATCAAGACCGCATGAAAATTTTAATGAACGACATCAGTTAATTAATTTTTAATGATCATATCTTTCTTTACTAAAGAATTGCTCGTAACTGCACAGCATTATATGATATTTTATCAAGTATTAGAATGGTAAAATTACATTTCTGCTTTCTTTCGCGATTGCTTTCATAACAACAATTTATCAAATTGAAGGATCTCATTTCAGTGGAAAACTGTCAACATATCTGTTTATAACTCTAATAAGTGAACAGCTTATTTGCAGAAAAAATTCGGATAATGACCCCAAATACCAAGATGAGACAAACAAAAAATTCATTCTGATCGAGCGTAACATAGAATAAAATCATTCGTGTGCAGAGTTTAGGAGAGGGGCCCTGCTTGAGAAGTTATAGTTTCTTTTAAAAGCAATGAACCGAATAACATTGAATCGAATTAGAAAGTAACTCATTCAATCAGTAAGAATATTTTGTCAATATTAAAAAGAAAGGTATGCCGAATTCATTTATGAAATCATATTTTAAAATGTATGACCTCACAACTTTAACTTTTAAAGTATTTGTGCATTCTATAAATGAATAAATTATGCAGTATGAGTAAGCCTACAACAAGAAAACAAATTGTATAAATGAGCGACGTAATAACAATAATTCATAAGATATAATCTCTTTTAAGAATAAAAGCAATAAATTTTATAATTCGGATCTATAATGACATAAAAATTTATTTTTAATATTTTAAAATGAGAAACTGTGAAGGGGAAAATGAAACAGGGAATCACACTTTATATCTGATTATATATTCCTATACGCGACACTGATTAAATGCACAATTTGCAAAATAGTAATAGGCTATATTTTAAAATTCATCAGCTAATTGACGATTCGAGAAGATAAGGAAAGATGCAAACTTTTATCAAGGAAAATTTATGAATATAAATATCGAAAAACAACATAATCCTAAATGAAACTATACATATATAATCCATGATGTCACAAGCAATAAGTTGCGTACTTATATTTCGATTTTTTATGGACAATTATACTATTTTCAATGTGGATTTTTAAACGCGTTATTTTCAAATTTATGTTTAATGAACAAATCAATAAGTAAATAAAAGGGAAAAATCTGAAATTGATTACAACTCAAATTTTCTACACTGAAATCTAAACAATATCTAGATCTAACAAAGGACAATAATTCTATTTTTTGAACAAGAACTGATATTCACATACTGTGACTGCCCTCGAAACTTTTCTATTTATACATTGCAGATAGACAAACTTAGATAAATAGTAAATTAAACAATAATTTACTGTTTATCTAACTTTACCAATTAGTTTACAACAACATATTTCAACTAATATAACTTAAATTGATTTTCGATCATTTACTATTGTTTTATTTCATTTTGCTCTCAGTAAAGCTTCCAAATTTACTGAATTGTCCTGTATCCTAATTTGTAAAAGGAATAGGAATTTCGGCAAATGATAATATGCGAATTATATTCCACACAATAAAACAGACAAGCAAAGATTTGGAGTGATGCATGATTGATACGAACATTGTATCTGTACGTCTCAATGATTTTATGTAAAATCATTCAGACTGATCTGATGTGCTTTACATAATTGCTAATTGGTATGATTTACTTCATTATTACATTTCAAAAGCATATAGCTTAACGACAATCTTCATGCATCTCGACAACAAAAATTGATAAAAATCTTTAGTCTAAAAATACAAACAAGGCAAATAAATCCGACATGAAATTTACAAAATGACAAAAGAAAAACACTCTATGAATTATTGATAGAGTTCCATAATAGTTTAAACATTGAATTTTATCGTTTGTTTGCAATTATTAAAATCAACAATAAGCTGGTCTTCGACATCGTTCGCTTCTGTCAATATCCGAAATTAAGGATGCAAGACACTGTAAAGTCATCTACCTAAGAAAAATAAGGATGTTTTTTTCTTCTAATCATATCGTGTTAGATTTAAAATTTACCGAATAGATTACTAATTCGAAATAATGTTTTTTCAAATAAATTAAAAATCAAATACACTCAATCTTATTTTAATTATTATAAAATATTATATTTTTTCCTCATAGAAAAATAACTTTGCTTTTATTTTCTATAAACAAGTATCCTGATCAACTTTATTGCAATAACTCTAAAAATCCTACATGATCTTTTAAATCAAATTTGATTAATTTTATTTATTTATCATAAACTAATTTTCTAACCACATTCGAATCTTATTTAAAAAGCATGATAAACATGTTTTGAACGTTAAAATATACATATACTAGTACCTTTACATATATTTTTAAAATTTAAATTAATAATTTCATTAGCATTTAAAAAAATATAATTTTCAACATTATTTAACTAAACTTTACTGAATTTTTAATAATTCTTAATAAATACAATTAAAATTTTATTTTTAATATTTATAAATGTAATTTCTTTCCAAAAAGAACTTTATCTGTATCGTTTAATTGTTGAATTTTAATAAATGCAACAGTTCGTCAAAATAGATCACAATACAATACTCAATGAGACCTTTTGGGAATTTTCGTGTTATATAACTATTACTTTAGTTCATTTCTCGATTAAGAAAATTCTAAAAATTTAGAAAATAACCATTTTATAATATCATAATCGTATTCAAACATTTGCAATTCAGCTGCAATGAAACAGCATAAAATTCTTTAATTTATTCTTGATTTATATTACGAAAAGATGCGTTAAGATTAATCCAGCATTCTTTTAAGTATTTATCAAAAGTTAAACCTTTTATAATCCACTTGACGACATTATCTAGGTCAGTCTTCTATAATTTACTCTTTTTTTGCCTTATTCTAGGCCTTGTTTTCTTTCGTTCTGTTCAATTTTTGCCTTGAAACTATAAATCTGATTTCCTGTTTTTGTCAGAACCCTCATCGTTAAGCCTTCAAAAATAATCTGATCATCTTTCTATCAGATATATCATATTAACCTATTTTTCTCCTCTTTACAGTTTTGGTTAAGTCTTCCTATATTTGGATGTATCTAAATATTGCAAAATTCGTATCTTAATTATCTTTATCAGTTCAGTTTTAAGCATTATTTCAAATCTATCCAAAGGAACTGTGTTGAAAATGTACAGTACAGTGCATATAATTTTTTGAATATTTAATTTTTCATCTGGCTCATACGTGAATTAAAATGAACATTCAAATTTCATAGATAAAGTAATAAAATTTTCTTTCTATTAAAGTTAAAATAATCGTTTTTCAGTTATCGCTTGATATCCTTTATTATCTTAAATCCTTTTATTGTCTTTTCGAAATTACTTAATAGAGTTTAAAAGGAGGTCAGTTTTCAGTTACATTCATTAAAATAATAGAGTATATAATTATCGGTTTCTATGCCTTTAAGTAAGATGTCACATTGTTTAAATAGTTACAAATTTCATTAATAATGTTTTATTGTGTAAATTATTATTAGCAGATAACGTGTAAAGTGGAAATTCTCAAGTATAAACTAAAATCTCTTCAAAAAATCTAATACCAGATAAAATAGAAAAATAGGAAAAAGTACTTGACCCGGTTGGGAATGGTAACCGAACGTTTTGATGGATTCAAAACCGAGATTAGACGGTTTTCTTTCCAATTTGCAGCTTAGTTTTCCGATTGACATATGATTTACAGAGTTTATAATTTGTGTATTTATAAAATCAGTTATTTAATATTATAAAGACTTAATAATATGCTTTTCTTTCTATTTATACAGTCAATATACAGATGTAAAATCTTCTTGATGTAACATTTTAGTTTGATTATTTACTTTCAGTTTTATTCATAATACTTTTACTCATATTCATCTCTGTAAAATTAACTACTCAACTGTTTTTCAACTATTAAACTTATAAAGAATAAAACCCAACGTTTTAAGTTAATATAAAATGAATAAAATGGTTGAAATAATATTCAATATATATATATATATTCATTGTAATTGTAATCTAAACAGAAAAAATTAAAGATAAAAGATTCACCAACCAACTTAGAATTGAAGGACAGTTTGTTCAACTATATATAAATGTTCAAAATATAATAATAGATGTTACATAAAGAATAATTATCTTATGATTAAATGGTTGATATATAATGTTCTCGAAGAAGCTATCGTCATTTATTACAAAGATATGATTGAAAATAGTATATAAAGCATTTTTAAAGCAACCATTTTTTTTATCTACTATGTAATGGAGTTTAAACGATCGGTATCAACAACCTATGTAATTAAGAGATAGCTAACTTTTATTTGTTTTATATCATAAAAATATATACACATACTTATATATATATATATTATTAGAAATAAATTATTGTACTTAAGAGTAATCGAATTGAGATAAATAAAATTTAAATAAAAATAATTGGCTTTTATTAAGCTCTAAAACAATGTTATTCTTCTTTCTGTTTAATGTATTATTGATAATACTAAAAAAAATACAACTGCGAAAAAAATAGTTGCATAAATACTTGAAAAAATAAAGAATTTTTTCATTTAATCTTCAATCAAAATCATTTCTTATATATTTTACGTAAGCAGATTAATAAATAAATCATTAAAGGAATTAAAGCATCAAAGAAACAAATTTCTTAATTCCATATAATAAATCCCAAGTGTGTTCTTATAGATTAATTTGAATTTTTAACATAAAAAGTAATTAACAGGCAAGTATTTTTATTAAGAATAAGGCTACTTTTAATTTAAAAAAAAAAAATATTAATTGCTATTATTAGCCGTCAAGTTTATTTTATTTTTTAAAAATTTTTTACTTAATAATCAATTGAACATTAATTATTTATAAATTTGTTTGCGTAAAAATATAATTTATTTTATAATTACGTAAGTGTAATCACACAAGAAAATCATTCAGAATTTTTCAAACGCATTCTTATATTAGTAATAAATGGTTAAGTTTATTAATTGTTTTTCAGAAATTCTTACTATTGAAGTTTAAAAAAATGTACACAAAAAAAATATAATTTTTCAAGAAAAACAAAGCTTTATGAAAGAATAATTTTATTTAGTATTGTCTTAATTAAATTTATACATCTAGAATCTTTTTCAGTTACTGATCTAATTAAAAGACGTCATTAGCCACATGACTAGAGAAAGTGTTTGCGATTGGGTAGTAAAATCATACGAGTCCTGAATAAAGTCTAGATTTTTATGTAACAAAATCTACCATCCGGGCGGAATTTTACGACCGTCCTAGAAATTAGTTGTTGGGTTAAAGTGCGCGTTGCTGCGTTTCCAGAAAAACATTTTCGCTAGCATTCTAGCATTTTCTCTGTTTTAGATCACCTAAAACCGAATTAAATTCATTTGCATTCCTAAAAGATAAACATAACTTCTTCTTAGTATATAGAAATCAGCCTTAATCCAGATAACACGAAAATATTATAAAATCACTGAATGACAAATAAAAACGTTTGATATTTGCAAAACAGCATTAATATGAAAATACATAATTCAGTCTTAAAATTTCAACATATGAAAAATCTGAATCATGCACAAAATTTCTAATTATCTGAATATTTCGGCTACAATTTATTTTTAACTACATCTCATAGTTTGAATATGAATCAGTACATTTTCAATGTAATTTCCATTCATTAATAATGTAGAAAATATTGAAATCAGCGCTTACAACATGTAATTTTACATGAAAAAACCAATTCATTCACCAAGAATATAAATTACATATGTATTATGATATTTATATTCTAATACTGCAAATTTGTGATATGTATTTAGGATTGATATTACGTTATTTCGCGCCCCAATACCCATCAATTTTCGATCTCATCAGACTTCCGCATATTTATAAAAATGTATTATTATTATTATTATTGCTATTATAACACATACAACTTCGGGAGAAACAATGATAATTCTGTTTTCTTTCTCTAAAGCACAAAAGAAAATGGCAATAATAATAATAATAATTTATTTCCTATTTTAAACATCGATATCTTTATAATTCGATTTTTTTAAAAATGTCATTTGTGATGAAATTGTTTTAATGTAGCAATGAGATTATAAATATAATAATATACAAGCATATAATATAAATTAAACTGTATAAAAATACATTCAAATTTAGGTCGAGTTTCCGATACATAAATGTTTGCTTATATTATATATAAATATTTATTTTTAAATATAACATTAAGAGATAAAGTAATGAAAAATATTTTTTCTTCAAATGTCAATTTTTATATATAGGGCCTATATTTTTTATTTTTATATTTTCACTTAAATTCGGAGATCAGAAAGATTGTATCTCAACGTATAAACTCTGTACATTTTTTTCGGAATTCAAGAATAATAATAATAATAATAATAAACTGAAAATATTGTATTTTTGAGATATTAAAAAGTATATTAATGAAGATATAAAACAATACAAGAATATAGAGTTAAATTTCATTAAAATAAAAGAGTTGATGTAAGTTGAATAAACTTGAACGTCAAAATTAAATAATTCTTCTCGTCGAAGTTAAATTCATGTAGACTAAATATAAAATATGTTGGCTAACTATATTTCATATATCTAAAGAATTCATTTAACTTATTTCATACCTCCAATTACAGTAATAATTTAATATTTTTCAATATTCAGAAACTGTAAATGAATGGTAAAAGTTTCTACACAAAGAAATGACGTTCAATTATTCGAAAATGTCACTAATAAGCCATTCATCCAAGTTATTTCATACTTCTCAAAATCGTTTCAGATTTTATTTTCGACTAATGGACTATGTCTATTTAAATTGCTAATGTATCATTAAGTTATAAGAACAATTTTATTTATATTTTATTGTATCATACGTAGGAGAATCTTAAATTCATTTCCCATGGAAAACTTTTATCATTTTTGTTAAATACGATAAAACAGTCAGTAACAATGTCGGTTTTTATTGTTTATCACTGGTTTACGAAGCGTGTTTCGTCTTTCAGTACGCAGTGTCTATAGTTTATATTGTCTTATTGATGACAAGGAACAGTCTTCTTTCTATACGAACTAATAGATTACTTTGAATTTTTTATTAGTTTTATTATAAATAATTTCCTTTTACTTTTAACATTTTTTCATGTAATTATAGTAATCATCATTTCGAATAAATGCATTATTACCACTATACTTATTTTGTATAAGAAATTTATAGAGAATTCAGAATCGAACTGTAAATTTCGGAAATATTTTCATTTTGAAAATCGATTAAGAAATAAACGGTTACAAGAATAATTTAATTTAATTCAAATCCATTAATTAAGTATTAAATGCAAAAATGTGTTCGTTTTCTATGTAAACTGATCAATACTTTCCTCTGTAATATATTTTATTTTTCAAATTTTAAGAATTCTTTCGATAGTAAATGCAATTGTGAAAAATCTATATCAACTGAATACTTAGATACATAACAAGATAACAGTAAAAATAAAAAATCATGCGCTTAGTAAATATTTCTCTGGTATTAATTTGTATTACACAAGTTTATATAGAATTTTATTTTTATAGGGAAATTACCTAACATCAAATACGAGTTCATCAGCTGTTAATATACAAATACAGTATTAACACCTGATGCATCCTCGACACGAACAAAGGCTCAGCAAGAGACTATTTTCACCTGGAAAGAACCTGTATATTAACTTACTCGAATTCCAATTTAATATATCGTGTAGTTCATATATTTCTGTCTGATATACTGTAAATATCTATACATTGTCTTTAGAACTTGTGTTTGAAAGGTTGCCCATTACTATTGGTATATACGTACGCACATAAATAATATAAAACTGTTTATAACATTATTTTCCATTACACACCATTTTAATAATCCTAAAAATAGTTTGAAGCTAAAGAAAAGGTCTACGTATATCTTACAGACATTTTATTTTGCCCGCTGATTAAACATCCCGCTTTGTTTTCAACATCCTGTTAATTCCAATATTTTATATGGGAAAATTTACAATATCTGTAATTGATTTGACATGCGAGTCTATGCACCTGCAAATATACGAAAGATTACAAAATAATAGTAACAAGCAATTTACACTGAATTTAATACTATACACATTTTTTACACATGTGTATATTTTAAATATTTATGAAAGTTAACAGCCATATTTTTACATTTTAGTTATTTAAATAATAATTTTAAAAGTCTGTTCAGTTTTGAATATATGTATTTTAAATCATTACGTGTAATTTCTGTAATGAATTTTTATTTGAATTTAGTACGAATTTCATTGCTTTGAAAGAACTCATCAGCTAAGAAAATTACTGTACACGTGCACACAAATATATAAATTGTATTACAATTTGAAAAAAAATGTTATTAAAATAATTATTTGTTATAAATCATCGAGCAATTTCATACAAATAGAATTATTGTGTTTAAAAATAAAAATTTAATAACCATTAGCGTCATTCTATATTAAATATTAAAATTCTACCTTTATGTTTTGTTTGTTTAATTTATAAACTACCGTCATTATTTTAGAAATTAGGTCTTATTCTCGTTAGCCCATGTTGCACTGAGCTGATTGATAATAAATTATTGTATTATAATCGTTTGTCCAAATAGGCTAATCTATATACTGTTTCTTTTTATTATGCAAATTCTGTTGTGTAATAAATTTGGAATATTTGACACGATTTTCTGCAATAAATGTCAAAAGCCACTCAAAACAAGGAGATTGCAATTTAAGCAATTCGTGTTAACCAATCAGCAACAATTGTAGAATATTAAAAACCGAAATTTCTTCTTGTATTCTTTTGAACAAAATTATAATAAAAAGCACATTGCATTTACGTCAATAGTCGATTGGAAATAACTAGAGAATTATTTTACTCACTTTCCTCTACAGAACATCCTCCATGAACATAGATAAGATAGTAAAACAGCATTGTGACCTATATATAATTTACGTATGCAAGATAAAGCAAATAGTTTTGACACAGTCACATATTTTCCTCTGAACTTTCGCAGATAAAAGCGTGATCTAACAAAAACATAATCAATCGGATGATAAATATATCTAAACATAATTTAAAAACGTCCAAAAATATAAAACAAGAATTATTTTAAATTAATTTTAAACCCAGTTTAATCCAGTTGATTTATCGATCGTTCGAATCTGCATATAACCTACATTAACATTTGAACGGGCCACCATTTTTAAAGGAGGCAAAATGCATTTAATTCCGACATCACAATCGATGTAAAGAGGTACGATTTATCCTTACATCTATCTATAGTCTGCGTGTAAAGTCACGCGACATCGTGAAGTGATAAAAACGTGAAAGCACATGAGACTGCATGGAGAAGGTCAATGACTGAAAGGTCGATATTTATGTAGTTGCAGAATTCTGTCAAGGTTAGAGAGTCAAGTGCATGATGTCTGTGCTTTAATTTTCTCTATTTATTCGATAATTCGATAGTAATCCATTAAAAGAATTAATTATATCGAATTATTTATATAATTTCTCGGCTGTGTAGCATTTAAAACGTTATTAATAGGAAGGAGTTAGCGTCGGTTATCAATTTATCAATGTGTGACGATGCAGTGATAAACGGTTTATACACAAACAATCGTTTAAGTCGATCAGGATGGTATATGAGTCAGTTTTGTTTACACCCACCATATGTACCATTGAGTCAGGAGTACGCGCTGTGCTGTTGGCTGCCATGATACTCGCTCCAGCTACACGATTGGCCAACAGAGGCCGACACCACAGCCATTGCAGTATCTCTCCACCTGAACCTAGTAGTGCGCTAGGGTAGCGAACCTCAAGGTCGATTCTGTACTCTCTCTGTCTATCTCTTTCTCCTAAGGTTTAAAGTTGGAGACCTTGAAGACATTATTTCCCTATGCTGACAACTTAATAATTGTGTTGTTACACAGTACAGTTAAATTATGTATGGGTGCGTAGTATATGCACACCAACTTAATATTTAGATTGCACGTGGGCATCAAGCCAATATGTGCAAGTTCGAAGCTTTAAGTAGACTATATGATACTTTATCAACTCCACTGTGTATGTCGGTAAGTAGTTTTGCTTCTATAGTTTCGTACTACCGGTAGATACAAATAATAACTGTATACATTTCATTGTACACAGTTTATATTTATAAAATTAGTATGTAAGGGGGTTTTTCCTGCACGTTCTGTCTACCGGTACAGCGTCAACTTGGTCATTTAAGGGTGATAATATATGGATGTGACCCATTATTGTTAATTTATGTTAAAAGCGTTCTTGGTTTATCAAATCTAGGTTAATTTCTAAAATTAAAAATTAACACAGCCCCGATTTTTTCTCTTTTTAATTTATTATTGTAATTATTCATCTAGCAAATATCAATTTTAAAATTAATTTTCTTTTTGTTATAGGCCATATTATATTACATTTCTCCACACATGCTAATTATTTTTTTTCCTATATAAAAAATATCGTTTTCGTTAACAATGCAGATAATTTAACAGATTAATAATTAAACGTTTTCGTTGAAAGAAATAATAATTCAGATATCTAGAACAGTGCAACGAATACTGCTTTTTTATTATTTCATTAAACCAGATAATTTTTTTCTTCTTGACGTACAAACGAATGACGGGTTTTGAAACGATAATATTCAAAAGGTGATCAAAAGACACGGGGAAAGTGCGAATAAATTCAGTTTATCTTCGGAGTTCGCCTATTTATTTTAATAAACTTATGTGGCATTTACAGAAACGCATCAGTAATTAAACTTGTAAATTAATGTCGTTTATAATGCCGACTGTTTACTCAGTTACGTTGCAAGTGATTTAAAACAGACAAGTGGCTAAAAATTGTTAACTTCCAGAGAAAAAAAAAGTACAAACTAAGATTAGGAAAATGTTTCAAAATCGGTTAAGGGGCGGCCATAAATCGCTAGAGAAGTAGAAGATGCCCATTTAATTCTGGCTAGTAATTAAATTTCGACTGTATTTTAAACTCTAATATCAAACGACCATTTTTATTTTCTCAGTCAGGCAATTAAAAAAGATATTAGACAATACACATTCGTAGAAACAAACGGACTAACCACGCCTTTGCATTGATCGACAGCCAATATTCCCGTGAAAATACGAGGTTAGTGGACTTCGTATAAGTTATAAAAAGGACGTTGCTATTTATTTCCACCTACATCTTGATTTTTAAAAGAAAATATCTGGAATATTTTTACACCTGGATACCAGATATACACTGTAAAAATGGAAATATTCAGAAGCATTTTTTTTTTTTTCTGGTTGCCTGGGATCCGCTCTTCGATGTCCCTTTTGTATTAGATGCCATGCGATTAAACCAACTTCTGAATAACTGTAAAGGAGATCCCTATAAGAGCAAAGAGGATAGAATCCATCACTGGAAGACACACAATTGGACTATGCGTAGAAGACAACGTAGTTGAATGTCCGACGCAGCAAGCCAAACAGGCTGTTGGTTTGCTACAGGCGAAGTTGAAGGACCGAGTCAATGGTGAGGCTATTCTATTTATTGAACGAACACCCCAACCACCCAGATATGACGTCATCCTTTTAAGTTTTGTCTGTCTGAAGATGCTCGATTTACAAAACGGAAACTGCACTGGTTCAATATCATCCTTACTTTGAACTACGTGCAAGTAGGAAACTTCCAGCTTGCTTTCGTTTAATCCTTTTTATCGAATAAAATATTCGATAAGGAACTCACTTTCTTCCTTTTTTTCTGAACCAGAAAACAATCGATTGACATTCAAAATATGGAAAACTCGTGCTATTTAATCGAGCAGAATTTTTTCCATATGTGCCACTCGATAACCTTTCATCAGACTTGCGTTTTTTCAATGCATTTTTAGTATGTCATACCGCCTTCTGACACAATTCTAAAGAATATTGCGACATTTGAGACAGTTAAGATAATTTCAAATTCAGGAAAAATTTTAAATAAAATTATATAAACATTAAAACTTATATAATCGTATAAATTTATTTTATCCTTATATGTATAAATAAATAAAAAGTATAATTCATAAATTTTCTCCGTGACCTAGGAAGATACAAGCGTATGAGATAACCTATTTGTTTAGTGAAATATGTTATAGTAGAAACTATACACCTACTCGAGATCAAGCGAACAAGACAGCCAGAGTAGGGCAAATCCTACAGTACTTTTTCCTAGCCTGTACTATTACGAATAAACTCGTTCTTACAAACCGGGTGGACGTTTTTATGTCTGTACTTGAAGAGAGTCGTTCATCTGTCAAGTGTGTTCTCGATGTTGAGATTTCACTCTTGCACGGTTCTTATATATATATATACAGTAAATTTTTCATAGTTTTTCTTATCAAGATTATACAATATTTGTGTCTGTACAAGTATAAAATTACCGTCTTTATATAGAATCAAATTATAATGTTCATCAGTAAGTATTATTCTCATTTTCTTACGTTAGGCAATGTACGTTTTAAACGATTCTATATATGTGTATATATATATATATAAATTGAATAATTTTATAAACATGTTATGCAGATTTACTTGTTATAAGAGAAAAAAAATCAATCTAAATTCTTTCACTCACGACATTAAAAAATTAAATTAAATTAAAGAAATTTTATTTAATTTATTGCATATTTACATATATAAAAACTATGTGGTTTAGTTTTCTTTTTTTTACTATCGATTTTTTGATTTTTTACGTATCTATGTGTTGCTGAATTTTACGTAATTTGCACTCAAATTACTTAAAGAAACACAGATGGAAATGATTATATAATATGATTTAACCAAACTTATTAAATTACAAATTTATTTCGCGTGTAAAAAATGAACCCATTACGTTTTTACAGACCCGCTAACCTATTTTCGTTCATGGTTCTGGCAATGATAACAGAACTCAACGAAAACATCCAGACAAACTTCTCTTCCGCATTACGTTGATGTGATACCACGCAGTATGATGTCACTAGACTCAATTATGGCGCATGCTCTACACATACAGGAAAAATCATCTATATATAGGAGTCTTTAATTTTGTTTCTTGGTATATACAACGATATATAAAAATCCAAAAATTCTTCTTAACTAATTAGTAATATTGCAGTCTAACTTGAAATTATATCCCCATTTAGCCAAACCTGTTATTGTTTTAAAATATATCGGTAGAAATCTGTAAAAATTGTATTTTTCTACCTATTTTTGCTTACTAAATTTGGTAAAAAGGAACGTTTTACCTTCACTTTTATGTGTTTAATGAAGTTTTTTTTTAAAAAAAAAGATGATTTACAAATAGGTAGAGGTTTTAATTGTGTAAAAATAAGTCGAGGTTTTTGTAGTTTGAGTGTTTTTATTTGTTTTTAATGGTATAAATGGAGAGGTTCATAGTAACTACGTAAGGACGATGAACTTTGTAAAGCATAAGAACTGTTTGGCAGAATGCCTCTTTAAGATACAAACCCGATAAAGATTCTAAATGCGCACAAACTTAGTGAATATTTGGGATCTTTAAATGAGATGGTACCCAGCTGTTGTTAAAAATCGATAGCGTGTTATCGATCTGATGAATAGGAAGTGAAAATGTCACACGAAATCAGAAACAAAGCATTCCGCCATAAATCAGTTAGGCTTACTTCCGTTTGAGTCTAACTTATTTATTCATACATCCTCTTTTTTATCTATCCGCTTTTTATTAAATGTTTTACGAAATATATAACACCGTACGAATTGTTTTCAATCAAATACGTTAAGATGAAACTGGATACGATGAATTCATATATCGAAAAATCGAACTTATCTCTAATAATGGACGCCATTTTGTAGTCACGTGAATGAGTAATATTTTTAAATTTATAATTAATATAATTTACGAACATTACTAATTAAATAATATATTATTTAGTATGAATAAGGCAAAAAATTATCGTTGGTATTTTTTGCTATTAGGTTAATTTTAAAAATAGAATTTTGTTTATAAATGTAAAGTTTTATTTATATTAATATTTATATATAACAAAAATGCAATAGTTTTATATATATATTATTTATTATGCAAGTTCTGTAATTTTAAACCCTCTTTTTCCTTTTTTTAAAGATTCCAGACGCCACATAAAGTTTGTATTTATTAAGTATAAAATTTAAATTCATAAAAGATGACAAACGAGTTTTAAAAATAATAATAACGTAGCGTAAATTTTAAATTTTAATACTAGAATATTAATATAGATACACGAAACGATAATATGAAAGATATAAAATCGGTGTGAATATGAATACACGAGAGTAGTATTCTGCAAGTTTTTTTTGGCGGCAACTACTACGTATATGTTTAAAAAAAAAACAATTACGTAAGTCAGATCTAGGTTTTTTCCTGTTGGCAATATTTACTGACTTTCAGTACCACAGATCGTCTCACTTTCATCGCGACAAAATGTGAAGCAATCTAGGCTAATGTCCCGATTCTTTCCACAGAGCTTATTATTTTACGAGTAAAGCGGCGGCCTTTCACCTGAATTACGACAAGAATACGCTTATGGAAGAGAGATCAGGTCAGTCATATTTGTCCGAGAGAAAATTTATTTGATAATTCAAAAATGGTCACGCGGTCTTTTCGGAAAAATCTGCGCAGAAGCGGAAACGATTCTCGCGTCAAAGAATTATGGAGAAACGATATCCGCCAGTTGGCGTCATCCTCCTGTTTCGTCACATCCCATTGAACCAATCGTAAAACCGGAATTCTCGTTTTGAAAGATCCGACACCATCAAAAGGACAGTGAACTTCAATTCGGTAATTGCCACAAGTTATTACCATCGAAGATGAGTTAAAATCAAACCATAAGAGTTATCGTAGGAAGTGAATTTTTCGCCCGATTGAAAATAAAAACTTGTACGATTAGATTGGTTTTTTTTATTTTTTATTTAAAGAAAAAAGGATCCAAGATAGTTGATATGTTCCTATGATGCTAATGACCGCTGAAACACGTCTAGAACAGTAAACTCTTGAGAATGCACGGTTGACAAACGGATTTTTCTTTTAGTCCGGAATGAGGAAGCGACAGTTTTGTTTACTGTCTATTCACTTCTGGACATTACCCTTTTATTTTCTATGTTCTACTCTCGCTCGGTAAGATTTATGGAAGAAAAAAAAAATTTATTGCACCTTTGTCTGTCACTCGTTGCGTCATGAATAGGTTTGACTCAACCCATACAGGATCGAGTTGTTTAGAACTATGCTTACGATTACCTGTATTCCCGAAATCCTTAAAAGATCTATAAATTTATAGTTATAGTGTTAATTAAGAAAAATAATCTCTTATAACCTAACAGGACCCCAAAAAGATTAATTAAGTCCTATGTTTAAATATACCAAATCTTATGATATTAATAAAATATAGACGTAAGTATTTTTATCCTTTTTAATAAAAATGAAGCTAGGAACGTATAAAATTAATTTTTTGCGATTTATAGTATATTTTTTCTTATTAAGGCGTTAATACATTTGATGCGAAGGACACGTAAACATAAATGTGTTTAGCTTGATTATTTTTAAAGAAGCCGAGAGCATAATTATCTTTACATTCATTAATACTAGAATGATAAGAATGTGAGAAAAACATACTTAAATAAACTAAAATTAACAGAAAATTATGACTTAAAAATAAAGATTTACATTTGCGTATATTTAAATGCTGTGTGTTCAATTTTATATTATAAATTTATTTACACATTAAAGAGTAATTTTACTGTAGAGAATTTTTTAAAATTTTAAAATAATTTGAGCTGAAATGGCAATATTAAATACTCTGTTAACCGAGTTTTCTATTAATGTTTGTAACAACGAAAATCGATAATATAAAATTATAAACTGTTTAATAATTTTATATTGTAAATATCTCATTACGCAAATTATTTTCGTGCAAGATTTTTTGCTAAAAAGTACACAAAATTATACATTAGCAACGCCTTAAATTTCGTGTCATTTCCTGTGTTGTTGTTTTCACTGCGTAACACCTGACTATTGCAGTAAAGCTTCCTTTAACCAATATTCTGCATTTTAAAAAAATGGAATTCTATTTACCCGGTAATAAATAAGGTAGTTGAAAATTGATTTTATTTGTTTTAATCCAATAGGATTGTACATATTATACCGTAGGTAGTATCCGATAAACGCCACGCCAACATAAGTGCAAACAATCAATCATTTGTCAGTTCCGCTTATCGATTGCAGATCTGAATCATCATCAACCTACCTCTCCTACTGACCTAATGTAACTTAAACATTTTAATTCTGTGCCACATATTCCAACTAATTATCGATGTTATGTCTAGACATTTACGATAAAAGATAAAAATTTGCATGCTTAATTAGTGCTGCACTTTTATCACTAAAAAAAAATACATTGAGCTTCTTATGTTGTTTATATTAATACGAAATTTTCTTCTTACGAGAAGTTCGATATTTTTTGGACCTCTGCCAACTTACCTATACTATAATTTTATTAATTATTGCACCTGTAAATGATGCAACGTATAATCAAATCAGGAAATATTATGTATGAATATATTTTTTTTATTTAACGTAACCGTACATTGCATATTAGATTGTTTCATTAAACCAAAAATTGAAAGCCAAAGTCGATTAGTGTTATAATTACCTTTTAACTTCATTACTTCGCTTTATTAAACGATTAAAAATAAACGAATTGATTTATTTTCTGAATCTGTTTATAAATATATACCCATACAACTGAGAATTTACGTTGCTCCAACGATATTCAAGGTGACAATTTCTTATCACGTACAAAACTGACTTCCGACAAACGAAATCTAACCTTGAATATGAAACTACACCGACCGTTGCAAACTATTATAACAGGTTAATAACAGGCATTGTCTAACGTGAGCGGGAATTTGTCCTCTGTACAATGGTGTAGGAAACAATAGTTGCCATCATTCATGAAGCTCTCCAATTCTATTCGTGCTAAGAGAAACCAAATCAAAAAGAATAATTTACTGTACGTGTTCTGATGATAACAGATTAGGTAGCATGCAATAGTAAAATGAACATTAATGTTCATTGTTTAGAAATTTCATTGGTTCTACGTAGTCTACCGGTTAATTATTACTAAAATATATACTACTTTCTTCTTATTTATTTATACAGAAAATTTGCCGTGTTTTCTAGGTTATTAACTTTTAAATTTGGTTGATGTAGGATTATATATGTTATTTTGAGGCTTCACACACTTAAATTAGATTCGTGACTTATAGCAAAAATGTGTGCCGAAATCAATAACATGTCGCCAGGTTTAAAATACCAGTTATATCGACATTTGTCGTCATGGCTATGATTCAGATTTGAAATGATATATAACCTGTATCACAGTTTCATTAAAAAGGAAAAGAAATGCTTTTAAAATCGAATATTTTATTAAATATCTTGAATTATTTTTCGGTGCTTCTGTATTTAACTCGAGTTAAAGCTTTGAATAGGTTTCAGTTTAGAATTTCTTTGTTCTGAATAAAGCTAAGCGCCAAAATTCCCACGGTGGGGACAAGAAGAGTAGCAGCTGGGCAAGTTAGGAAAGATGAGGCCAGAAGGGCCATTTGCCCCAAACGTGTGGCAATGACCTGTTTCTGTTTCCAACACAATCTTCTTCACGTAGAATCACTATAGTGTTTTTCTTTTGCCTTTTTTTCGAATAAGGAACTTAATAATGAAAACGTGTTTCTAACATAAGTCAGACGTTTGATTTTCATCTTCATTATGCGATAATAAATTGTACTTTGAGGATCGTATTAGTGAAAATTGCCATCTTTTTCTAAGACAAATACTATAATACTGAATTAATATTCAAGAAACGAGCACGTAAATGGGAAAAACCCAAAAAACTAAGGTGGAGATTGAGTAAGGTCATTCACACCTATATCATCCCTTAGTCCCCCTTCAAAACCTGTCAGTTAGGACAACGACCTTGTGACTCATGACCTTGGTCGTGCTTCCGGAGTCAATAAACTTGACCAAATTGTTTCAGGAACAGTTTCACTTTTATATATAACATTGAGAGAAATGTTAAAAATATCTGTCTTAATATATCCATAATAGATATGTAAGATATACATATAACTCTATAACAGATATTAATGCTAGAAGACTGTTACAAGGTGATTTTTAGTAATATTACAAAAAGGAACGTGCAGAACTCGCTTGCATTGGATAAAATTAATATCGAACGAAAGATCCCATGTCGGATGGGAGACAGGAAGATTCCAGGCGGTTGTCATGGTGATTGGAAGAGACGGATAAACATGGAAACGTTATTGGAAGGATAAAAAAGGGAGATACCATCAGAAGGAATTCGAACGGATTTCAATCGATGGGTAGTATAATTGGCAGCATGGATTAGTTTAGTTGAGAACGATAATTGCTTCATTAGTTCTACGTAGAAACACGTAAAGATTTCTAAAAACGGTTATAACTTCTAATTTCTTCTATTGAAGTTATGTTCTGAATATTACGCCAGATAAACGTTTAACGCTTCTTAAGTCACAGGAGATCTTTTAGATTGTTTATTCCGATCATGTTTCGTTATTTCAGCAAAAACAAAATCAATACTAAATGAAAGATTTTCGTCTAAATGATACTTCCTTCTTGTCAAAATATGAAACGCAAATATAAACCGCTTTCACCGAAAAGTAAATTTAATATATACAAGAAATAAACGTTAATAAAAATTGTGTAAATAATTTTCAAATTTCATTTTAGGCTTACAGAATAAAATATATGTCAATATTAAAGAGACGATGTTAAACTTTTTAAAATAAGTTATTAATTTTGTGTATGTCTGATGGATTTACAAAAGGATACTTCTACAGGTATCATCGAATGCTTGAATCAATAAACAATTTGCAAGGTTTCCAGACGACAGGCCAATAAATGCATAAGGTGTTACTGTAAACATGTTGACGTGATCAGTTTCAGAAAACCACTAATCCTCAATTTCATTTGAAAAGTAGTTTTAGATACAGAATATCTTATATACTTCTTCAGACCAAATTATATACTATTTTAAAACTTGCGTAGGTTTTAGTATCCGATCAAACGTAATGTATGACGACATTGTCACACAACCGATACGGTTATTTAGATGTCCCTATAACAAGTTACAAAATAAAAAGATTACTAATATTAACAAGAATAATATTGCACTTAAAACAATTGAAATTTCAGTTAAGTAAAATATTTACAATTTAGAAATAAAAGGACAAGTATGAAGAATTTTTCAATTAAATCATTCCAAACCAGGAAGTCGGATTTATAATAATAATAAAGACTTTTTTTTTCTATTTCCTAATTGCCTTCAGGCAAAGAATTATGGATGTTGATAAATCATTGACGCTTCATATAAGACCTTGAATCGAATGTCTATTAATTCAGGTATATGCCAAGGTCAATATCAAAAAATGGCGAACAACAAAGAGAAAAATCAAACATTTATTGGATGCTTAGACGATTCCCTTAACGAAGTAGGTTGTGTAGTGATGTTGAATTGTGGGCTTTTGCTATGCTGACATAGTTAATACGACATCATCCAATTTTTCTATTGTATAACGTTGGTGAAGGTCAAATCTGACATATATGGAACGTAGTTTGTTTTATGATACACCAAATACATTATAATAGATATATCTTTGTTAAATTATATAATATATTGTATATAAGTATTTATTTATTGTTTAAAACTTTCAGTTTCTTAAGCCAATAACTAGTTTATAACTTTTAAATAATACAAATTTCATTTTCTCATAAAACAAATTAAAATTTCTTTATAAAAATAACATAGAAATAATTTCTTGACAGTTATAAAATGTAAACATTTTAATTTATTAATATAAATGAATAATTATTTAAAAAAGAAATTCAATTTCTCAACAAAGAGAATTAATATTTAAATTTCTTAACTTAAACAAATAGCTATAAAATAAATAATTAGTACGGTATTTAGATTTTTTCCTTTGTTTGTTTGTGTTTAAAACAACGCATTGTTTAAAACTAAAATGGAAACATCCCTAATTTTCCTATTTTGATAGTTAAGAAGATAAAGTAGAAGCCATAAAATACAATATCAAATGTCTGATTCAGCATATTTTACTTGGCACTCATTCTGAGTTTAAGACATTTTTAAAAATTAAAAGCTCAACAATCAGTTTTTCAAAATTTTATATAGAGTAACCCTTACAAAGTAAATATGTATATAAATATACATAAACTTATAAAGAAAAGAAAGAAAGTTGTGTTAAATAACTTTTAAAGTGGTCAAAATTTAATTTGTGTTTTATATAATTTTTTTATTAATTAAAATACTTAATAAATTATAATTATAATTAAATACAAATGTAAAACAAAAGACTTTTAAATTTCAATATGCTTTGTGTTGTATATCCCCTTAATATACTGGTGCCAAAACTGCAACCTGTCTTTCAATTCCTTTAACAGATGGAAAACAGATTGCAGTAAATTGTTTTTTTACAATTTTATTTCTGAATAATAAGAAAATGGTTCCCATATAATTCGTTAAATTGTTGTTATTGTTATAATTATTACAACTAGTTGAAAATAGGCAGACCTACATTTACTTAAATTAAATTAATTGATTACCCATAAGTAGACTGTGTCACGTGTTACGTTTATAAGCTATTGATTAAGTGTATATTACGTAAAAATATTTATACGTAACTAATTTATTACATATATTATCCGTACATTTATATACAAGTTGATAGTTATAAATGACTTGTAACAGATTATAAAAGTATATATTGTACAGCATTTATTTTTGTTTTACTAGATGCTGCGCATCTGGTGAATTATGCGAATTAAGGTGAGTGTATTTTTAAAAAATATTTTGCTTTCTTTACTCTTTTTAACACCCTACTTACACGGTGTAATGGGGTATCTCTTTATCTCACTCCATTGCCAACCATTCTAACTCAGCAGGAATCAGCAACTGAATAGCTACCTGGGTTCCTCTTTTATTTATTAACTTCGGGATAAAAATACTCGTTTATTTTCATTCCCGGTGTTTCAAAAATGCACGTAAATCAAAATGTTGATCCGTCATCTCTATGCTTTTTTTATTTTCGACTTCCTGGTGCAGTGCGGCATATTAGAATCGAGTGACTGATTCTTGGAAGCTGATATCTCATCAAAACTTATGCTCTAAGAATATCAAGCAGATTTTTTTAAGAAATAAATAAATAACTACCGTTTTATAAATCTTTAAAATAATAAATTATTAGGCTCAAGTTGGTCGTTACTACATAACTTTTACCCTCTATAGAAGTTTTATAAATGTAATATGTATATATATAATTGTCAAATAAAATATCTCAATTATTTAATATAAATTTAAGAGGGTGTATATACTATTCATCAGCATTCATAGACAAATTTTGTTGATAAGCTAACATCTTTCATAATGATTAATTATTCCTGTCTTATCACTAACCTATTGCATGAACTTTCTTGACATTGATAAAACCACATCTACGATAATAAAGTTTTCTTTTTCCTCCAACAACAGGAATTCGAAAATTTTAGATCTTTGTTTTGACGTATGCAATTATTTACGATGAAAGACCGCAGCTTCAGCTTTTGAATAAATTCAATTTTAACGCTTTATTTTAGTATTAAATATACATAATACGTAATTTCCGGTGAGACGTAAATGTTTAAATATAATCATATTTTAAAATAGTTAAATAATTTTAATTTATTTGCCAGTTGAGCATTATATACAAGTTAAAAATTCATGTATAAATATATAAATTATTCAGTGTTACGTAAGTTTATTTATACAAAAATTACAGTTATTTATAACTTTTAAAATATGATTTATGGTTACTTTTGTGGTGTTAAACATCCTTTTCTTCTTTCTATTATGGGCAACAAGCCAAATATAATTTTTCTTACGATTGTTCAATTCATACCTATTAAATTTCGACTTGAAATTTTTATCGCATATACTAAAGTAGGTATATAAACTACTGTTGAAAGCTAGCCATATATTTCCTTTAAAAATACGATTGCAATTTAAAAATATATAAATTCAACTTTTCAAATCAATCTTAACTTTATCGTTCTAAGGGAGAAATCTTTTTCTTTTTTTTCTTAAAAAGTCAAGATGAGGCCCTGATCTTCAAACGGGTTAAATACCTCTTGAGGCCCATTGGCAATGATCTGAGAGCTGTTATTGTTTATTTTTTTTAAAAATCCCTGATCACTTAAGAGCTAACGAAAAGTATCATTAGTGCATTGCGTAATATAGAATTAAACAAAATTAATCGTTTTACTTATACTTTTTATAGTCGTAAAACGTATGAAAATTATTTTAATGGATAAATTTTCTACCGTTAATATATATATATCTATATCTATATTTAGTTAAGTTTTGTCGGGAAAATATTTTAATTTTAGTTAAGTAAGGTAGGGATAATGTTGCCGAAAGACATCGAGCTCGTTAAGAATCGCATCTCATTTCTAGCGGTCTCTAACCCTCAACTGTGGGGCCCTTCAGAGGGATGTGCGTCTTCTTGCTTATCTTGCAATACTTCTTAGGTCATAACCGATGTGTCTAGAAATTCTCTTTGACATTTGTACCAAAGTTACAACAGCATTTTACCCTTCTTCTTTTATCAAAATTGCAAAAATTCGTCTGGAAAAAAGAATAAAAAAATGTTCTGATAACAAACAAATATTTTACGTATATTCAAAACAAAAATTGATTAAAATATGATTTTTATAACATTTTATTGTTTATTAAATTCGTTTTTATATCTATTAAATAGAAATATTAATATTTTTTACCTTTGAAAGTGGATAAATTAATTAAACGTTGATTCAAAAAGGAAATATATATATATATATATATATATATATATATATATATATATTAAGGTAACCTAATTTTAAAATCAGAACACAAAAGATGAACAGTTTGTTAAGTAAATTCGCTAGAATATCATCAATGATTTAATGATCATTTTCTTTTGTTAGTATCTGGAGGCTACTACAAATGTGTTCATTTAGAAATAAAGAGTATTTAAGTGATTTTAGGTTAATAAATTATGCAGAAAAATCAATTTTTCTACGATTTATCAACATAAAAGTGTTAAAACGATGTAAAATAAATAATCTTTTTTGTTATTTAAACAAATAAAAAAAACGATAAAAGTTAAAGAAGTTACGTAAGGATTACGTATTCTAAATTAAACAAACACCTGTAAAAATTTCTTCCGTAATTTTCATGTCTGCCCCCTCACTATTACTTCCTGCCAGATGGGGTCAAAGGTGAACAGAGAACAGGAGGGAAGGAAAACATGTCGAGCGCAGTATCGTTTTCCAAATGTCTACAGACACTTTGACCTACATTCGCTAGAACATTCTCAGGGATTACTTTCCTCCAGTGAAAGATATCAAACGGACTTTACACAGTAAAATTTAATTAAAATAGATAATTACTTCTTTTAAAATATAAATTTCAATAATATTTTATATACATTACACAACGAAAGTTCGTTCATCTTTAGTTTTTTTTTTATTTTTATTTTTAAATAAAGATGTAAAAAACATTATAAATATTTCATTTAAAAATACACTTGGTAACAAAAATTACATTTTATTAAAATGTACTAACAATAATAATACGAAAAAAAGTCTTTTGTGAAATCTTTAAATCCTAACGTATAATTAACATCACTAATATGCTAACGGGATTGACATGCAAGATTTTTCTCGGAAGTAAGTTTTATTGTTTGTCTGTCCTTGAAAATTTTGCCTAAAGGTAATGTCTACATCCCCGAACGACACCTGTTAATACGCTATATATCCCCCTGCTATATATAAATATACAGTTTTAGAAAAAAGCTGTGATATTGCTCGTATACTTAATTCATTTATAACATCCGAAGATAACTTACTACAGTTTATATTCACGTACCGATATCTTTAACGCCTATCGTAGATGAAGATAAATGAATATATCTGCATGTTTATCTCTTTACATAAGGTATCAATAATACAGATCTAGACGGGATTCGAATGAGATCTGAAGCAAAAATCGTTAAGATTTTTAATATTATTCGTGTATTTAATAATCATAAATAATTATTTAAAAAATTTATTATAAACATCAAAGTGATTTATGAAAGAAATCATTTATTATTAAATTAAATCAGATAGAAATTTATTATCGTCATTAAACAATTATTATTTTCTTTGAATATATAGCATAATAATTACGTTTCGAAATGTGAAAATGTAAATTAATTAATAATTCTTTTCTCCTTGAGAATTTTGGAATGTTTAACATTGTAAATGATTTTTTTCCCTTAACTTTAAATGATTTTTAATGTTATGAACTTTTTTCCTTTTTATTGTAAACAATTTTTTAAGTAGAAAATAATTTTTAAGCTTGTAACCGAGTTTCTAAATAATTTTTTTTATTATTATAATTTTAAAGAATATGTTTTAAAAAGCAATAATTAAAACAGCGAATATTTTAAATAACTTTTTAAAAATTTAAAATAATAATTAACTAAGGCAAAAACTTTTAAAGTTATAAATAGTTTTCCAATTATTTTTCTATCGCTGCGATGTTTCTGACGCTAATTATGTTTAAACTATCATAAACAATTTTTAAGCAGGTAAAAAATATAAAAATTGAATTTAATATAAACGAGAATTAATTTTAAAATAACTTGCTTCCTGTTGAGAGTGGACACGTGTCAATGAAAGTGTTGTGAACCCGATGATAAAAATGGAAAGGATAAAAATTCCTTCACGCTGTCTTTAGTGCATCTACGCAGTAAAACTCAAAACCTTTCTATTTATTTTTGAAAATAAATAAATATAAAATAATTTTAAAAAATAATTAAGAAAATTTCTATAAAAATTCTTTCAAGATCGAGTTCTATTTCTTATTGTCCTACTTTCTCGAGTTGGAATTTTTATACTTTATCTAACTCAAGGAAAATAACAATTAATTGTAAGCTACTAAAAGCGATACGAATTAATTAATATATTTACGTATAATAATATTTTATCGCTTTATTTTAAAACTGAAAGTAACTTTATTTTATTATCCTTTACAAATTTAAATTAGAAAAGATGAGGTGAAAAACTAGAACGAAATCGTGACCGTTTCATGCGTAGGGAGGGTGAAGTGATTCTTAGAAGACCGACACTATCAACTTGACTATAAATGACTGTGAATGTTTATGGAAAACTGGGCCACCGTGTCACACACATGATGTTATCGCAGTGCCAGAGCAAACACTGTACATGTTGAGAAAGCTGTGTCCATGTTAATCCTCGTTATCATAAGTAAGGTAGGATTTCCTATAATTTAATTCAATTTTAAATTCATATACTATTACTTTTTTAATGTTAAATATCAGCAAATATATTTATTTATGTAAAAAAATATATATTATGCATGCAAAACTTATTTTTCCGTCATACCTGTAGAATATTATTAAAACTTTTAATGAAAGTCAATCGTACGAAGTTTTCGCGCCGTGTATTATTTTATTAAAAGCTTTGTACTAAAAATGTATTAATTAATATCGTTTAATAGAATCGTTTTCGTATAAAATATATTTATTTATATATAAAATTTTCGATTTTTATTATTAAATGAATATTTTTAGAGCCCGATTTAAGTAAAATCGATACTCTGTATCTGTAAAACTATAACTTATTCTATAAAGTCTACTTCTTATATAAAGTTATAAATTCATTTTGAATTCTATTTAATTTTTTAAAAATTATTATAACATTATTATTTTTTTTTTGTATTTTAAACCTGATCAAAGGTAGAAACGAACGATTTGATTAAATGATTAAAAATATGCAATAGGGGTATATCTGTTAATGGCGAAATAACGGTTGCCCTATATATTTTTTAATTCCCACAATTCGTTGCAAGCTTTTAGTTTAATGTAGTTAAATATCTATTCAGAACAGACTAAATATAGGCTATGGAATAATAAAAGTAACTCTTTCAATCTTAAAAACACTTCATATTATTAAATTATATTCATATCAGTAGTGTATTTTAAAGAAATTTTAAATGAAGGGATGTTTACCAAAAAGTTTCATAATATATTTTTGAATTCATAGAAATACTTAGTTAAAAATACGTATTTTGTCTTCTAGAAAACATTATTATATTTAATTTATTATTTAAATAGAATTTTTACGAAATTATAAACATTTTCATCAGTTTATTTGGATTGAGTGTTGATACAAATGAGTTTTGAAAAATTGATTAAAATTAACGTTTCTTTAAAACAAAATGTTATTTTAAAGTGTTTTTTCAAGAAGAATCATTACTTAATTTCTTTCTAACGTTTGATTTTCTGATAAGTTTAGCTATATATTTAACGTATATCCGCTTTAGATAATCAATAAGTAGTCATTTCGATGCAGAACACAAGCCAACCGTAAAAAGGGGGAGGAATTATACTACTGTTTTGTAGTTAGCATAAGGAAACTGTTTTACCACCTTTGACCAATTCCAAGGTTGCTTCCTATTTGAGTAGTTTTTCGTTTGGAGTATTCAAAAGGACGTGCTGCGGCGACATAAATCCAAGTTGCTGGATGTGCTGACCTTGATCCGGCTCAGTTTGTATGTCCTTCACCATGGCCCCAGATGTATAGATGCCAAGGTCTCAGCAACTGGTCTAAGAGAGCGATGTTTCGAACGTCTAGTGTTATATTAGTTTATATTAGAAAAATAATAATAATTTATAGGAATGTTATTTTGAAAATGTTTTAACTTGTAACATAACTTTCTATTTTTGTTAATTTTTCATCTTATAAACAAATCATAATTCATCCAATGTAAATAAAACTAACTTCAAAGTGGATTTATACGTCACCGAGTTTATTTAATAGATTTTTTTTTCTTTTTTTCCTTCAATATAGAAAGAAATTAAGCTAAGAAAAGGAAAACAAGTTATGCAGCAATTCTGTAGATAATAAATTATTGATTTATTAAATATTTATAGGATAAATAGGTCAATGTTTCATCCAGGGCAGATTTTTTAAACAGTAAAGGAAAGCTACGAGATAATCTTCGATAAGTTGGGATTAATATAAATTATAAAGGAAAAATACTTGTTAAAAGTGTTCTAGTAGAAAACTAGGTGGCTGTTTTTGATCTGTTTACTAAGCTGTGAAGATTTTCGATCGTTATAGAATTGCGCAGCACTACTATTACTACTACTTCTACTTTCATACATTTATAGAAAGTTGTATTCTAAATTACACTTATTTAGCTTAAAATTTAAGATAAAATACACCAAAAATAAAAACAACTTTTATTAATATTTAAAAAAATTAATTTTAATATTTAGTAGATGTTATTTATTAAAATGGAATCTGGTTCTATGAGTAATTACTTCATACTTGTAACGTTTTTAATTGAATAACACAAAAACTGCTGGTCCAATTTTAATAAAAATTAGAACATCAATTGAGGGCATAAAGACCACATCCTGTATCAATTTTCGTCAAACTATCCCTTATGGCTTAGTCGCAGAGGTCATTTATCTTTTTATGTCCCGGATTACAATGTGGTCCTTCCTTATAATATTTATACAGTATTTTTATACCCTCCCAATACCAATTACTACTTTAAATAACTGAGAATTTGTATAATAAAAAATGTCAATAATGTTACAACAATGTCTTAAAATAGTTTCAAAATTAAATACAAAGTAATTTGTTTCTCTGCCAGAAAAACAACTACAAAATGAAGTAAACAGACTTTTCTGTTTAATTCTTCTTCTTAACTACTGATAATTTATGTAATTTTCTATTACACATATATATAGGCCTATATATATATGATTTTTAGTTATTTACTGTAATTCCACTTATCTGATGAAAGGTTAATATATCTTTCAAGGTTATGTCTTAACTAAGGGACATACTAGGTCAATGGTATTCGATTAGCTAATGTGATCATTTCCCCGTTGTAGCTGTACATCTGTCCATGGCAGATTGTAAAGATCACTTTTATCATCTCAAGCATGTTCTTGAACAAATCAATACCATTGGAAACATATCTTACAAAAATTTGGACCGTTTCTTAATCATTTTCATTGACTATTAAGACAAATATCGATGATTAAACATAAAAGAAATTAAGCTCGTAAACTCTTTCAAGAGCTTTTTTATTTAAAAAGACCAATTAAGGCAAGTATATTTAAAAATGAATCGATATGATTTACGTATAATTTTACATTCTTATTTTTACAGATATTTTTCCATTATGGATTCACAGACTTTGTCGAATGACAAATATCCGGCAAACTCCATAAAGGAGATTCAGGATGGATTATTCATTAATGGTGGGCACAAAGTGGCCAACGGACAGAAAAATGGTGATTTACACATTCAAGAAATGGATCGATACTGTGATGGATTGAAATCGTTAGACGATCGACGTTCTTATACGTGTGGTCTATGGTCCTTCAAACCGAACTGGCTTCAAAGATTCGCTAATAAGAAAGCGTTTCTAGCAATATTTTGTTTGACTAGTGTATTGCAAGGGATGTATTATACTTATTTCGTCAGTGTTTTAACAACAATTGAAAAACTGTACCAGATTCAAAGCAAAACTACAGGAATTATCATGTCTGCGACAGAGATTGGACAGATCGGTGGGGCACTTCTATTAACTTATTATGGAGGACAAGGTCACCGCCCAAAATGGATAGCCTGTGGAATGATCGTATTTGCAATTGCTTCTATACTCTGTTCTACTCCACATTTTTTATTTGCAGACGTAACTCAGAACAGATATGTAAAAAATTCCAGTTCAGCAAATTTATTAGAATTAAAATCAAAACTTTGTAATTCGAAGCATTTGCAAAATAACACAGAATCGAACTATCATTTGAATAATACATACTTAAATAACAGTTCTGTGACGGTTTTAAATTCATTAGTTACTCTTTCGTTAGTTGATACGGAATATAGCGAAGTATCCACA
The DNA here is from genome assembly GCF_030686945.1 of Centruroides vittatus. Lineage (NCBI taxonomy): Eukaryota > Metazoa > Arthropoda > Arachnida > Scorpiones > Buthidae > Centruroides > Centruroides vittatus. Next base: position 3,370,304 of record NW_027122643.1, read on the forward strand.
ACGTCTTCGAATGAAGTTTCAATAACGAAAAACGAAATGAGTAGTAACAACAAATGTTTAGCTTCTAATAAAGCGGGTAATTTAGCACATACGGTTTTGACTATATTCTTCGTTAGTCTATTATTGATTGGAATAGGCGCAACGACCGTTTATACTTTAGGTATTCCTTATATTGACGATAACGTCGCTACCAGAGAATCTCCCCTTTATTTTGGTAAGTTTAATTTAGAAAAAAACTTTAAAAATTTATTCTAATTTAATTACTGCTCTTTATAATATACAATTCTGTAAAATATAAAATTTTGATCAAAATTCTGTAATAAAATGGCTTTCTAACTGAATCCTTTTTCTTCTATTTTAGAAATTAATTAAAATTTATTAATTTTGTAAGTTTTATATTTTGTTAAACAAATCAAAATTTTTAACATTTCCCTTGAAAATTTGTGACAAAATTATAAAAATATTCACAAAAACCTGTATAAAATTTGCACAGAATAATGAATATTTATCATAAATAAACCTAGATAAATTTTATTTTGGTTTTTTCCTCGCTTTGCTTTTGGTTTAACCCAAATTTGAATTAACCTTAATAAATTTTATTATGACTTTCCCATTTTTCTTTTCAAAGCAAAAGTTAAATTAAAACTTGAATGAAATTATTCAAAATAATTTTGTTTATTATAATGAGATCATTACTCTTTAATATGCAACGTTTAACCTTTGAAATGATATATAATTGCATGTCGTGCACAATTTCTTTACCAACATTAACGTATCAAAATTCTCATAACAAAATCTGAATTAATTTAGTTATATATAAAACAAATATATTTAATTTTTACATAAGATACTTAATTCTAACTCATATAAACATCAATTCGATTATTTAATTATCTTACAAATCAATTAAATAAAATAAAAATAATAATAATAATTTACGAATATTTTTTCTTCGCATGTCCTTGGCCTATTGTGATTAAACATAATCAATATCCTGTCATCTAAAATAATAAAAATACTAATAAATATTATTTTTGGCTTGTATGGTATCCAGATTGAATAAACATTTTTTTTTATATTTAGGTATTACTATTGGTGTAAGAATATTTGGACCAGTTTTTGGCTTCTTACTCGGTTCATTTTGTACTAGCATCTATGTCAATTTCCCTTTCGGTAAGTCTAATACTTTCTTTAATATAACACAAAGTAAATAGTCTTATATAAGTTTAGTTAAAGCCAGAAATAAGTTTACTAAGTAAATATAAATACACGGCAAAGTGACGCATCCGTAATTATCTTTGATATTTTGTTATTGACACTCGATGTCGCAATATCTAATTTCTGAAACTGTTGTTCTATCTACAGATATGACATCTATTATGGAACGCATACCGATGTAACTGCGACACACCCTTGAACTGTCTCAGACAAATACTTTTGTTCGTTATAACGATAACATCTCCTTAGTTAGTTAATTAATAAACACTGGCTCCAATTTACACTGAGAAAAGATTTAATCTTCTGATAGATGATATTTCTCTAATACATGATATCAAATGGGAGTTCGCCCTTTACCTATTCTTAATGAAACATTCTTAAGACACTATAATGTTTAATATTTTATTAGTCTAACAGACATTCGAGAAATCTACTTTGGAATGTTAAATTTTCATCTAATTATCGGCATTAAACGTAACATTTTTTGAAGTTTTTATAAAAATCTAAACAGTTTCAGAAGGGAACAACAGTAATTATGAAGAAACAAATGCTTAAATATTATGTAATTTAATATAACTTATCCCAGTGTTTTACGTAATAAAATATTTTATTCTAATTAAAGTACACATACGTATATTTGTGTACGTGTAGAGTATATACAGAATTATTTAAAAGTACTTAAATATTTTATGAAGAGCATCATCTTTATTATGATATATATGGTATAATATCTAATATCAATCATGACTAATATATTAACACTTATTTTCTCATAAATATGATAATTTGAGGCTTTTATTGTTTAACATAAAACAGTTTATAAGCTATGTTAATGATAAATATTTTAATTGATATAATTAAAAACCCGCATGCCGTAATTAATCATAGATTTTTATTAAATAATCGATTTAATCGTAAAATTCGCGAGATTGTATCGAACTGATATATTAACGATTTTAGAAGATAATAAATATATTAATTGTTTGGAATGTAGATGTTTCGTTTAAGTAATTACTCGAGAATGCAATTGATACTTTGTACAAATAATAAAACGCTATTAAATTTCTATAATCTGAAACAGTATAAACCATTTAATCTCATAAAAATCCATAAAGAATATTATTTCAACTTGATAATTTATTAATGTAAATAGAATTTACCATATTGGCATAAAATATAGTCTATAAAATTAATAAAATTCATTAAATTTTCGTTAAAATTTTACTGTAAAATACAGGAAAAACTAAAAAATGGTCACTTTAATTTATAATTGCTTCAATTCTAATATCATAATATTTATTTTTAAAATAAAAATTTTTAATCATAGAAAGCCCTGGTATATCAAATAACGATCCTCAATGGATAGGAGCTTGGTGGTTAGGTGTTTTCATTGTAGGAGCAGCTCTCATAATTACATCATTTCCAATGATGGCTTTTCCTAGAAAGCTGCCACAGACGCACCACATTCACCACGAAGTAACAATTCATGCTAATGGAAGTGCCAATGGTAATGTTTGCAACAAATCTCCTAATCCATACGTTAGCAAAAAATCCGCAGAGAGACCGAGTTTGAGAGGTAAATCATTTAGATTATTAATTCATTTAGTCACATAAATAAGATTTTTAAGACCGTTTTTATTTTTAGATTTTCCAACTGCTATGAGAAGATTATTGAGAAACGATATATTGTTATGTCGTACAGCGAGCAGCGTGTTACATATCTTACCCATTGCAGGTCTTTATACCTTCCTCCCAAAATATCTGGAGAGCCAGTTTCAATTAACTGCCACCACTGCAAACATGATATCTGGTAATTAATCTTCGTGATAATTATTTCTGCATATTCCCACCAACAATTTAAATATTCTGAATACGTTAAATGCTTTCTAATTAAATAAAATGTTTGTATCTTTCTTATTATAGTATCACAAGTTTACGCTAATATAAAATCAATATCAATCATAAATGTTTCAATATATATGAATCATTATCAGAAGCGTGTAGACATAACAACTAGCAGACTATCACATAAAGGATATCGTTGAGAATATGGATGATTTCACTCATCCTGAACAAATTCTACGAGATAAATCGCCAGATTATCTATTTTTATTGGGAGAAATAATTATATTTTGTTACATTTACTATACTTTATGGCTATACTTAAAATTTATTTTTATGTAATTGATTTATTTGACATTTATATGCCGATAATATAACGCTACAAAAATTTTAGATAGAAATTTAAATATATTAATTTAACTTTAGCACTTATAATAATAATAATAATAATAAAGTATTAAAATTTGTAAATTGATGATAAAAAATATCGCAGATAAGCATTACCGTCAAATTAAAAAAACTTAAGTAGAAAAATATATTTGATATTAAATTATATTAATTTTTGCGTAAAACAATTCAAACATATTGTAAATTTAATATAAATTTAAATTTATTACGAAAATTGCGAAATGTAGGAAATGAAGATTGGCATTTAATTTCACTTTTTAATTTTATGCCTGAAGTTATTTTCATCAAACTCGAAATGGCTTCCTACATAATAAAATTTCATCTTTTATATCAAACAACTGAAAATTATCTTTATAGATAACTTATACAAAAATATAAAATAAAAATTTACATATAACTTTTTATATTTTATGTGCTAAAAAACATTATAGCGTGTTCTTATCATCGTTTTAAAAATGTATTTTATTTCCAGGCATGGCCGGAATACTTGTTATGGGTGTTGGAATCTTTGCTAGTGGTTCTTTTATGAGAAAATTCAAACCAAATGCACAATTCGTAGCCAGGTGGATAGCTGCAGCAGCTCTTGCTTATGCAATTGGCATGTTTATATTGATGTGGTTGGGCTGCCCTCTTAACAGCTATGTTGGATTGAATGTTGAAAGGTATGTATGCATCTCTCTCATTTTATATTTTATAAAAATTTTTCTATAAATTTGAGTTATATTTAAATAAAATTTAAAAGCGAAATAAAACTGTCAACGTCTTAACTATAAAAATTTTAAAGGTTTTCTTTGAGTAAAACCAGCTAATTCCTCTTTCGATGCACTTTCTAAACTTAGCATTGTTAAAAGCTGCTTCCCATACAGAGTTTATTTATAACATCAGACTATTTAAATTTAGAAAAAGATAAAAATTAGATGCTGAAGAAACGTATTTTGATTTAGAATCTTAATATCTTTTTAAATGAAATTTTAGCTCTACGATAAAAAACGAGCAGATATCTTGCAACGTTACTTGTGAATGCAGGTCTGGAGAATTTGCACCGATTTGTACCAGTGATGGTGTAACTTTTTTATCTCCCTGTTTAGCTGGTTGTACTACGGTAAAAGGTGTTCGCAGCGAACAAGTAAGTTAATTAAATTTTCAAAGAAATGAATAACGGAAATATTATTTTATATAATTTTCCAATAACAATCAATTTTATATTTTCAGTATTATTATGGAGAATGTTACTGCCTGGGTCCAAATGTCACAGCCACAAATGGTTTTTGTCCTTTAAAATGTGACAACCTTATATGGTACATCATCATATTTTCTGTATTTGTTCTCATACATTCCACATCTGAAGTCGGATCTATGCTTCTTACGTTGAGGTTGGTTGATCAAACAACGTTTTTTTTAAGTTTAGAATATAAAAAATGGCATATATTAATAAAATAATTACTTTATTTACTCATTATAGTAAGTAATTATTCAAAAATTGCCTCTATAATTATAAGAAAGTCTACATTTTCCCTATCTGTAATCGTCAGAATCTTTAAACATGTCTGCTAATTAGACACACTCACGCTTTTTGCTTCTCATATGTTGCTTTCGGCTGAACACTTTTAGATATAAATCTGTAAATTGGTAAAGTGTAGTCTACTGATTTATAATCTTTCTTTGAACATTGAATCAAAAAACTTTCGATAGTTTATCTCTCTCAAAAATTACACATTGAATATGTCGAATTATGTTTATCTCCTATTTCAGATGAAAGTAGATCTAATTTCTAAATTGTAACCGATAAGGTCAAGGTTGATTTTGATCTGAAACAAAATCTTGTCCAAATAATTTCTTTGCCTTTGGTTTGTTGCCAAAATCATTATCAAGTATTAATTCTCAACACTTCTATGAAGTCGTGGTCACTCATATAGAAAATTGATATAGATTTACTTAATTACAAGACAATAATTTTTCATTAGTACAAATCTTTATCTTAACTTGTTATTTTGTAACAAAATTAATTGGTAACTTATCTTATAAACTCTTATTTTTTCCTCTTTTTCTTTTTATAAAAGAGTTGCTCAATACATTCATTTCAGCAACCTCCTTCATAATAAAGTTTTTAGTATAAACTAACTTTTAACAGATAACGTCACATGATTCTATTTAAGATCAAAATTCATAATTTATGTTCGTCTCAGCAGAGATAAGTTTTCACTTTGTTTAAATTAAAAATATGAAAGTTAAAAATAAAAAAAAAACAACAAAGTAGCAAGCTTAAGATAGCATCTCTTCATTTACGTTTTATAGAAACATTTCTTCAAAGATATTAAATACAAACTTAACATCAATTTTTTCCGGACGAATTTATGTAAAAATCATTAAATATTTCATCGATTTTTTATTGATTGTAGATGTGTCGATCCTCAAGACAAGGCTATGGCATTGGGACTTATATCATTTGCCATCGGATTATTTGGTACGTATACATTACAACTTTTATTTTGTACGATTAATTATAATATTAAATAAAAAAAAATATCCTTTTATTTTCAAAAATTTTCAAACATATAATTATGACAGCAAGCGATGCGTTAACATTCTCTTCATTATGTAGACTTCTTTAGTATCTCATTATTCAAATTGTAAAAATCTAATAAAAGAAATTAATATTTTGAATTCTTACCAATCGAAAACAAAGATTTGATTTTATATAAATATGCTATTTTTCACAATATTTTGTTAATTATAAAGTCGAGTGTCAGAAGGTCAGTGATGCAAACCGCACCGGATGATTACAACATTTTCGTTTTTCTAAAAAAGATCAATAATCTCTATTTATATATTTGAAACTTCCTAGAATCAGTTATTCTATAAGAATGAATGAATCATTCTTTATTACGGCAGTTTTTCACCTACAAAAGTGTGTGCACACCCCTTTTCCCAATGAAAACAATATGAACATATTAATTATTTTACACATTAAAATATTGCATCGACTGTTAAAAGATATCTTAGTCACTGTCCAAATTATCTTTTAGATTGATCGTAAAATATATGATTTTCAAATATATAAAGTTATAACTATTTTACGATAATTAAAGAACATACAATTGTACAGTACCTTTTATATGGGATTTTATACATTTTTATAGAATAGATCTATTATTAAAACGATTTAATAATTATGATGATTAATCAATTTCGATATTGAAACTAACTCACTTTGTTAATGAAACTAAGTTTAATAATAATGAGACAATCTCATTTATTTATTGGAATTAACTAATTATAATAAAAAAAATTAATTTTATTTAACATTTTTGAAAATTACTTCTTAGTAAAATACAATAATAAAATTACTAATGCATAATTACAGTATTAAAATTATTATTATTTTTTTTCTCGAAATAAACATAGCGAACTTTTTAAATTATAATTTAATAATTTTATCAGCCGTATTAATTAATTTCAATAACGAAGTCATCGACAAAAAAGTTGTAATACACATTCGTGCTTAAAGGGCAATTAAATAAATAGATCTTTTATAAAATAAATAAAACAAGATAATAAATAAACACTATTGAACATCGTCCATTAAGAAGTAAATAAACAAATATGTAAATGTAATAATTTCATTACTATTGACATAATCTGGTAAAATCCCGTAATGTGTTGAGTAGTTTTAATATTCGTTTGTCATGCACGGTTCTGTTTGGTAGTAGCAAAATTCCTTTAATGGCTCAACCGTGCGACCTACTTTCGACATCAGTGCGATTTTCAAATATCATATAATTAGATAATAAAATTATCCCTTATTTAAGTTTCCATTTAAGATGTTAGCTTGTTTTTTTTTCACATTTATAAATTTGAATTCTCTTAGAGTAATGTCTCGCTTCCCATATTAATGTATTCGCCTCACGTTTCGGATTGATTGTATATCTTATAAAAGTATCAGAGATATTATCTTGCGCTGTTTTACGGCTATAAATGACAAACAGTGTGGGAAAGATTTTTATATACCCAAGAAGAAAATTATAGCTGTATCAGAGCTTAAAAAGTATATCAATACATCTGCTTGACGTTAAATGGATTTATAATACGACTCGGTGAAAAGTAATTCTTCTTCTGTAACAGAATTAAAAATATATATTATAGTAAATAATTAAATTATGAATGTTTTAATATGCTGATTATAAAGCTACAATAAAGTATTAAATGCATTTTATGTTTAGTTTATGACGTAGAAAGTAATGGTGAGTTAGTTAAATATTAGTCCGATTACCCTGCTTATGATATTGTACGATAAGTATTTAACTTATTTCTCGTTTTTTAGAAAGTTTCGCCAAAGTTTAACTCATAAAAATAATTGGTGCTCAACCAACAAGTATAATATCTCAAATAGACGATAAGATCAATCACTACAGGATGTACACACTTATAACAGGTCTGGTTTTGAGCCAGAATAATGCAAGCTTTAAGGATATTTAATGTTTAAAACATGTATTACATTTTTAAAAAATGTGTAATACATTGTGAAATTTGTTTTTATTATCGTAATTCCAGGAGAAGTTGATAAAAAAAAATTATAAATAAATTTTCTGACGAATTAGTTTTATTACTAAAGTCTATTTTCAGAATAATTTTTCTCTCCTTTCAATAGAAAAATCATATTAAAATTTCATTTTCTTTCAGGAAATCAGTGAAATAAATAATACAAAGTTTAATATATTTGCATTTTATAGTTAATTTAATAAATATATTTTATCGATATCACGAATCGTGAAGAATATATTTATACTGTTCATTTATTCGTTTGAAATAAAACAGGAAAAAAATTCTCTAGAGAATTAAAGCGTGTTTTTTATATTTAAAAATATTCTAAAACAAGTGTTAAATGTGGTAGTGTTTTTACAGAATTAAAAATAATTTATTTTACTAAAAGAAAATAATCTGAAGAATGTTTTCAATTTCTTTTATTGAAAGTAAGACGAAGTAATGAGGATAAAGTGAAGAAGACAAATTGATTTGTTTTCTCTAGCAGAAAAATTCTTTTAAAATATTCACAAAGTCTCGTTGTAGAATGAAAATAAAATAATAAAAAAAACAAATTACAAATAGGAATTGACTTATAAATTTCATTCTACAATTCGCAGATATTCGTGAATAAGAGATGAAGTTCGACGTGTCTCTTATCGATTCGCGTTTAAAGTGACAAATATCAATATTCCATGGTTACGTTAACCATTTTCGGACTCAATAACGTGCGGATATTGTTCTAATTTCTGTTATCTACGTAGAAAAATAACTAAAAATTTTCATCCAGTTGTTTTCGTCTCTCGAGTAATCTGATCGATAGAAAGATATTGTGCATGTCTTGGTGATTTTCATTGTATAGTGCGATAGAACACATCGTAAAGTGTAACACGTTATTATTTTTATTGTTAAATTAACGAAATTATATTGTTCACCGTCAGGTATTTTTTTTAATTTGAATTATTTTCTATCTTGCTTATTCATTGTTTTTGATTTTCAAGTCATTTAATTACAAGTTTCCTGTTTTACAATACTTCCAAAGTACACTCTAACATACGCATTTTGTATATTGATTTAATCAAAGTTATTTCTAGAAAATTAACAGAAGCATTAAATACACAAAAATTAAATATAATTAATTTTCCTTAATAATTATAATTAATAATAATTCTAAAAAAATTGTCTCGAAACTCTCATTATCGAAATATTTTCTAAAAGTGAATAATAAAATTTGCTTAAAATGTCATTAAGAACCTTCTTAAATACTTATTATTTTTAATAATAAATATTTTTTTAAATGTAAAGACGATTTATTAAAATTCTAATCATTTCATAGAAATATTATCATAAATATTTAAATACATTAATTATACTTATTAATTTGCATTTACGTCTACTTTATTACGTAAAATATTTTCTAAATTTACTTTAAAATAAATGAATTTAAGGTATTTATATTAAACGACTCATTAATATTTTTAAATAATAATTTATTTTTTTATTATTCCATATTATGACCTCTATTATTTTAAATATATTTATAAGTCTAATAAATTAAAAAATAAGTAAAAATTATTATAAAATAAATTCGATCGGATAGTATAATATTAACCTTAGGGAACGTGAAATGAGTAAGCAATTTAAAAATTTTAAATGAAAAATACTTGAAGGAAGAGGATCAAAAATGAAGACGATAGATAAGAAAACAAGAATGCATTTTAAAATGAAAATACTTTTATTTTCTGTCTGAAGGATAAAGATATTTATCAATTAGATTATTTACTTTCGGTTTTCCTTAATATGTTTTCGAAGCAATTTAATCATAAACAGGTCTTTTTTTTTCTATTATTTTCTATAAATAAAGTTAAAGAAAAATTATAAGATCGAATGTTTTTCTTATATTTCCTTTCTCTATGTGTTTTCCTATATGTATTTCTTTACTAACGGAAACATAGTGAAAGCTATTGTATCTTTACAAAAGCTCCAACATAGCGTTGATCCTTAAGTAGAGCATTCAACCTACTCTAAGTGTTCTATCATTCAATAATCTCCTTTCGATTGATTTCTTTCCTAATATTTTCACGGATGACACTCTCTACGAATTTCTGATTGAACTTTTATTTCTATATTTACTTTATATATATATATATATAAAATACATCTTTATTTTTAAAGAACATATAGGAATATTTGATCATGCATGTCAACATTCCATTATCGATTACGTAGGTGGATGTTTTTTTACAACTTTCATCGACACTGTTCGTTCTTTTTATTTTTGTATGGGATGTACACAATACATAATTTATCGAAGCTTGGGTTTTAGAAGCTCTAGAAGCTTTACACTTTAAAAAATAAAATAGGAAAAAAAAAAATACTCTCATATCGTGAGAAATCTAGCTTAGGAGAATTATGTGTAGAGTGGTTTTAAAGCTGGAGAAAGACATAAAACAGTCGTTGACAACATAAAAAGCGTGATTAGAAAGAATAAAAATGTCCCGTATATGATGTCAACGATCTTAATAAGTTTGTTTTCGAAATTTAAACATTTAAATAGAATATATAATAATTTAAAAAAAATTATATACTTCAGAAATTAATTACATAATTTAAATTTTATTTTTATATTCTACTCATTTTTGCAACTTGTTATCACTCCTGTGGTAATTCTTAATAATATTCCATGCAGAAAAAATATATAAATAACTTTATAATTTATTATTATTATTGATTTTAAATTAAATATTTACTTTATTTTTGAATTTTAAAGCATGGTTTCGTCTTGGTGCAAAACTGATGACGAGTTTCGTGTCAATATTAAGATAGGTTATTAAATATATAAGAATATGCAATATTTTATACTTAATATTCTTTAGAAAATATTATGTAAATCTCGTATCTATATTAAATGAATAAATAAGAAATTTCTCTATTTATAAATTATTAACGCCTACCTCCATTTGATAATATTACGTTCATTTAATAAAAAAATTTATAATACTTTCTATATTTATAATTTAATCGTCGTTTGGTTTAAAATTATTTTTATTTTTAAATTAAATTAAATTCTTTTAAATATATTTTTTTAAATATTATAATTAGGGATATTATCGTTAAAATTTATTAAGATTTTTTATTAATTGTTTTTATAATTTATTTAATATTAATCTTAAAAAATAATAAAAATATTTTCATGCTTCGAAGAATTTAAATTAATTTTTAAAATATTTTTAACGTTTTTAATTAGTTTAATTTTATTTATTAAATATTAAAACGCAAGTTTTTTTGTAAAGTAAGAGGAAATTTTTAAAAATAAATTATAATAAATTTATAATGATTAATTAAATTATTACAAAAGAAAAATTTTATTACAGTTGTTACGAAATAATTTAGAGATTATTTTAAAGTATAATTTAAAAAATATAATAAGAAATTAAACACAAATTTTGTCGTGTATAGAAACAAAATGATATATATATATATATATATTTTTTTTAATGGGGAATTTAAACATGAGATAGAAATTATAAATGAATATTAATAATTCAGCGTTAGAAGTTAAAAATTAAATTCGCAAAATAATGATCTTTAATGCATATAACTTTTACTTTTTAAAATATTCTTGTTACGCAAGAGAAAATAGATAAGTTTTTCTAAATTATTATTTGCCTATCGAAAGAAGAGGAAAAAGTTTTATTATTTTACTTTAAATTTTTTTACGTTTTGTGAAAATTTTAGAACAAATAACAAAAATAGATAGAATTTTAAATAAAATATTAAAATTTTTATATAAAATTTATCATTATATATTATTTTTTTAGAATACTTTTAAAGTTTTGTATAAATACATAGCAGCATTTTTAACCTATTGAATGATGAACCTGGAATTATTTCAGTATTGAAGACAAACTGATAACAATTAATTATATACATAATTATATTTTATATACAGTATACGAACTCTTAAAAAAGTTATAGAATAAAATATATTAGAAGGAAGTTAAATGTAAAATTTGATTATCTTTATGATTTGTCATTTAAAAAGATAGAAGAGTGCAATTCTTTTTTCTATGGCACAATATTTTGCTATAACAGTACGAATCTTCAAAACATAAAAAAAAGCTAAATTAAATAATACATAATTTAATAGAATTAGACACTTGTGCCATTTTTTCGATTACCTCAAAAGTTGCACCATTTGTTATTATTACTTTATTCTCTGCTGCTATATCCATTAGTCGGTAACATTGGTTTCGAAAAGCTTTATACTTTTTTTTCCCTTGTTTCCTTTATTTCTTAATGCAATTTCTTTACAGGTAATGTGCCTTGCCCTATTATTTATGGTGCTGTTGTAGATTCTGCCTGCCTATTCTGGGAGAATAACTGTGGAGAACTAGGAGCGTGTCGAGTATACGATCCAGCCAAATTCCGTATGGTCTTCCATGGAGTGACGGCAGTAATCATGATGGTGGCATTCTGTGTTGATATAGCTGTGTGCATCAAAGCAAAATCTATTCATTTTAATGAAGACGATGACGAAATCGATGATGCTGAAGAAACAGTACCGATGAACAATGTCCAATGTACACAATTTGAAACGAGCGTATGAAGGGAAAAAAAGTGACATTTTCTTTATTCGTTTTGTAGATTATGATCCATTTTCGAGGTGCTATTAAATGTACCCCGTGTCTTCTATGTATAGAAATTATTTAAGTGACAAATCTTCGCTCAACTTTATATAAATATGCCATATAACAACGGCTCAAAACATGCTATAAAAAGTAATACAGAAAAAAAAACATTCGCGTTGTAACTTTCATAAATCTATGTAAATATGGTCAAAGTGTATATTATATTTACATTTCTGAAATGTGTTGTCAATTTGTCTCTAAAAAAACACAAAAATTGTTATAATGTTTGACTGTAAATGAAGTAATTTGTTAGATTTCTAAATATTTATTCAGTTGATTTATTTGAACATATTTTACTTTCCTAACTTTAGTATTATTTGAAAACATTTCTTAACCGTTCATACTGTTTTTTTTTTCTTTTTTTTTAATAATAATATTATTATTTTAAGGAACGATAATCTATTATAATAAGTCCCATTAAAATGAAGGAAAAAAACCCCCACAAAAATCAATATATATATTTATTTTAAAATATCTAATTTTATAAATTCTTAATCTTCGTACATTCATAATTTCTATGCTTCAAGGTTTTAAGTCATCTCATTATACAGAATAAAACCTTGAATCTCATAATTCATCACTAATAATATGAAGAATAGATTTATTAGTTTATAAATAAGGAGAATTTTCCGATCTAGTCTTTAATGAGTGGATAGACAAGATTGGAATAAAGAGAAATGTCTAACAAGGGAGTGTTGTACAAAAGTACAGACTAGAAATTATTTTAATGAAGGTTAAAGAATGATTGTAATGTGTATTGTGTACAAATGATTATGTTCCTTTCAAACCAAACTTCAACATTTATACAATACAGGTGCTATACTGTGATTTTAATTATTTTATTATTATTTTTTTTTACTGAAGTGAACGGTGCTGATGTGAAACTTACTCTGTATACAATTCCATGTATCATAAAATAAAAAAAAAATGCTTCCATTTTATAAAAATTGTAGCATTAAAAAATAATTACATAGTGGAAATTTTATCAAATTTATAAATTATTTCATAAACCAGATTCATTAAAATATCAATATTATATGATAACAACTTGATGTTTATAAACTTATATTTATAATAATTATATTTTAGTAGTTAAAACAAACTTATATATAAATATGTTTATAATAATTATTTATAATTTTATAAAAAAAAATATATAAATCTGTATTACTATCATTCAAATTTAACATTAAATATATCATTTAACGTTTGAAAAAAATTTTTAAAAAATAATTAAAGGGTTTAATTTTTATAAAGAAACGTCATCGAATCACATCTAAGAATTAAATGAGATATTTCATCTATCAACTATCGCAAAGAGTTTGATTATTCCTTTTTATTCTTCTTCTTATTATTTTTTTATTTTAAAATCGATAAATGGACAAAAACAAATTTTGGCACTGTACATCTTCAAATTCAATTCCACCCAAAACTTCATGTCCTTCTATCAACTTTTTATTTAAAATCGATAAGAAAATTGAAAGCCCGAGAAGACTGAATATTGATAAAATATCTTTTTTTATCCATTGTAAATTTATTACACCTCACGTTTTTTAATTAAAAAACACAATGAGAATTTTATTTTTTAATAAATTAATGTAAATACACAAGCCTTAATAGAAATAACTTACTTTTTTAAACAAATATACAGAAGTTATGATATTTAAACGTGCGTATAAAACTAATTAGACAGTTCATTAATAGAAATTTTTTTTAAATAAAATTATTACCGCCGTATTAAATTAATTTATAAGTGTTATTCTCTACCGGATAAATGTTTAATGAAGAGCTATTACTCCTATCTAGAAAACTACTGTATATAATATTACACATTAAACTACACTATATCTTTATTCTAAGAATATTTTATAATTTTTTCATAATATGTTCTTCGGTTTGATATTAAATATTTAAATTACGTTGCACGATTATCATGTCCGGCTGTACTAGGTTTGGCCTGAATTTATTTAAATAGTGATAAGAATAGTTTTTTTTTCTTAATATAATAGAAGGTTAACTTTTTTAGTTTTATAAATTTGATATTAAGTTTCTCATTTTAATTACGAATCTGATATTAAGATTTAAAAAATAAAATAAAATATGCGTATTTTATGTGAAGAAAACAAGTTTATATGTTTGCAATGCATGCAAATGTGATAAAATTTTGAAATTGCTATAACTCCTTTCATGGTAATGAATATTACACCATGTTTACATCGAAGTTTTAATGTCTCTCCTAGTGATGCATATTAGTGTAATATGAATATTTCATACGGATATATTTGTGAAAATTCAAATTTTAATTTATTTTTTTGTGATTTTTTTCATAGAAGCGAACGATTTTATTGATTGAAATTTTTTGTTCTTGTTGCATCATTCCGAAAGAATGTAAAGTACTGTAGTGGTAATATTTTATTAAAATTACTCTTGCGCCATCTGTTAACAGGTGACGTTACAAACGAGTATCATTTACAGCGATATTTCGCGGTTAAACTGAAACAAAACAATAATTAAAGCAAAAGCTTGGCAAATTTTAGTAAAATTTGAAAATAAATTTAAATAATCTAGTTAAAACCTTTTATTATATTACACAATATTGCCACAATAATACTTGAAGTAATTTGTATTCAGTAGTGAAAATCAGTAACAGGAGAACTGTATAATGTTATCTCATTCTTCAAATTATTTATATTTACGATTGTAGAATACAAATCTTATTATTCCGGATATAAGTTGTGATTACATAAAACAGAAGTAAATTACGGCATTTTGCTAGTACATCTGTTAACAAATTTTATAATTATTTAGTTATTAAATGACTAACATAGCAAGCTTTCTGAGTCATGTGTATGGTATTATACAAAGTAATACATATACGCTTCTGCATATAGAAATATTTCAAGGAAACAAAAAAAAAATTGATAAATTATCTTACGTTATTATACAATCTTTCGGCAACAATCAAACAAATTTATTTACAATTAATTGCGTGCATAAAATGGAAAGAAAACCAGTGACGGATGAAAATATTCATCTTGTAAATTCCTGTCATTCTTGATTTTTATAGTTTCTTGCTGCCATTTATTAGCATATCGTTTATTTTACTTTACAAAATATAGAAAATGTCAAAAAATATAAAAACATACTCTGATAGATTATTCAAATTTTTAAATAGTTAGTTTAGCTTCTCTTATATTTCTTTTAGCACTAAATACAGCAAATACTATACATTTATTTTGGAAAAAATTATACGTCTACAAATTATCACATCAGACACCGGGTTCGATCTTCTTTCAGAGCGAGTCTGGTAGTTTTCGATAATCTTATTTTTCCATAATAAATGACACTATTAAAGTGAAAAAGTTTGTTTGCATTGATAAATAACTGAATAAAACAACTTATTCTTAAGTATATAATTCATATGAACAACATAACATTTAAAAATTTATCAGAAAAGTTCTTAAAACTTACTACATGTTAATCTGATATTAATAGTTAAAATAAGAAGAAAACTAATTATAATTTCTGTTTTCTATTCAATTCTAAATTCTATTAAAGAATTTCTTAGTTTGAAAGTTTTCTTTGATTATTATAATTGTGAAATTTGAAAAAATTATAAAATATTGAATTATTATAAATATATTTAAGAAGCAAAAGGGTGGACAAGTCAAACCTACGCTCTTTGTATTGATAGAATGAAAGCATGTGAAACGTTAATCCATTGTAATTGTTGAATTGAAGCACACGCTACCTTACTGCTTTTTTACTTGTTAAATTCAATTTGTTACCATCAACGAAAGATGTGTTATCTTAATAATAAACGATGTTTGATGAAAAATCCTAAACCGTTTTTGTCGTCATTACGGAAAATAAATAACGGATAAGATAAAACTATAAGAAACTTAAGCAATTTTCATTAATTACGCTCTCGTTTAAGATTATATTTCGGAGTAAATCGCTATTGAAACGATAATCTAATTTTTTTTCTTGTAAGGACACAAACTAATGACTCACTGTGCAAAATTTTTATATGTTTATCTTAATATGAATTTTTTATTAATAAGTATTATTAAAGTTAAGTGTATCACGATTAAAAAAAATAATTAATCTTTAAGCAGTAGTCCAACTGATAAGTTGTGATCATCTAAAACATTAAATGAAGTATTTGTAATGTGTGTGAAATTTGCTATTAATCAACATTAAATTTTATTGCTGAGAATTTGTGACATTTGAAATCAAAATGCAAAAGTATTTTTAATATTAGACTAACTTTGATGAAGATCTGGTCGTAACAGAACACTACAGCATGAAGGTTTGGTTTGATGGAATACGGCAATGCACGTTTAGATCTGCTAAGGGAGACTTTTTTAAGAAAAACTTGCTCCTATTTAGGTGTCAGAAGTATAAAGAAAATCAAAAAACTCCACGTGGCAGCTCGTCGGTGAGGCGTATACCCGCGGTCCACTACCAGTGTTTAGTGGTTTTATTTCTCGGCCACTGATGGATGCATAAAAAAGGAAGACGAAATCTAGGTTGCATGCTTAATAAACAATATATATATATTATATATATCTTATTAAAAATATGTATACAACAAGCAAACGACGCCATCATTACAACAAAAACTTCAAGCTCAGATCATATTAATTCTTCTTTTTCCGTAATATAAAATATATCTTATTATATTGAATTTACACGATATGATCTCTAAATCAATTTTCCATTTCAAATTTTAAAATAAACGATGTCAGTTTTTCATATTAATTCCGAAATTGGAATGAAATCAAAATGGTATGCATCAATGCAAATAAAATATCACGATGTTTGTGCGTTTTCACGTTATTTATAGAAAGTATAATATATTGTAACTTCTATAGATGATAAATATAGAAAACGAGACATATTTTTGTTTGTTGATGTTTTATTGAAAAACTATTTTCAGATTTTAAACTAATCCTTCCACTTTTAAATGTAATTGAAATAAAGATTTATTTACAATTTACTTCTATGAGTTTAAATTATAAATTATGTAAATTTTTTTTTCGGAAAATACAAAAATTATATTTCAAATTTATACGAACTTTTAACACTAACGTATTTAAAACTGCATTTGTTCGATTATAATTTAATATATTTACATCTTTATAACTTTAATTGAAAACATCTACGGTTTGAAATCTTGGTTAAATCGCTTCGATATATACAAATTACGTGAGAAGACGTTTTCATGTTACTTTAGATAAGCACAGTATGAATCCTTTGCTCTGTATGATCCCTCTTCCTTTAACCATTACCGAATAACGTGTGATCCACTGCATGCCCCAGGATTTGGGATCGATGTCGTGCGTCGTTTCCTTAAAAATCTTCAGAATCATGTCGTGAGGAAGAATATCTTTAGGATCGCTGTGTGTGAGAAGTTGAATATCGTTCTCTTTAGCAAATTGAATCATCTCCGGAGGCATGACGCAACAGGATTCTAGGTTGACTTGATTTACGCTAGGCTTTATTTTCGCCCACTCGTACAGATTACGCAAGAGATTCGTATCCAAATCGCTAAAACCTATCGTGACTAGTTTTTCTTTCATAACCATTTCTTGTAATGCAATCCATAATGGTTGAATCTCTCCTAGAGTTATCTGAGTATTTTCAACAGATACTATTAACGAATCTATTAAATTAACTCCTAGGTGAGACATTGTTCTTTCCACGGCATTGATCAGAAGGTTCGGTTTGCTCTCGGATAAAAATATTTTAACTGTTAATTTTAAATTTTGCCTATCGTCCTGGTTAATTTTAGTTTTATTTACACATTCGAGCACATTGGTTTTATCGGGTGGTGAACAATTCAACCATTCTTTCAGCGTATAAGCAGAACTTTCCACCAACTCGTCTGTTGGAGTTTGAGTTGTTTTTCTTTGCAAGTCTTTTAAAGTCATAATGTTACCTGTATCGATAATTAAATATTGAATTCCTTCCATTATAAAATACTTTCGGCGATCGGGGGAAAAAAAGAATTTATCTACGACGAAACCAGCGCGAACAGACGAGAAAAAAAAAAAAAAAACAACCGAAAACGAGACATATTGTAAGTTGAAAATAAAATTTTCAAGGTAAATTACCTTATTATTGGCAGTGACCCACAGTTAAGCATGCTCTAAATTTCTTACTTTTTATATTAAATTTGATCTTGAAAGCAACAATAACTTAAAACCTTTTATTGAGAGCTTTCCAAAACTATCGATAGTATTTATAGCTAATAATATCTAAAGTGATATACCCTATTGAAGATGTGAGATATGATAATTCAATGCATATAAATAGTCATTGATTCGAATTACATTGATTAATAAAATTTGTCATTATTGATACGTATATTTTAAATAAAAACAAACATTAATTAATAAATTTATTGTAATTAAACAAGCAGAAAGCAGAGTTAATTATTGTAATCTTGCATACATTTCTCCTTGAATGGGTCGAAAGTGAACTGTAAATAACACTTGTCTATGATTTGGTTTAAATTAAAAATGAATAAACAATAATTCTAAAGATTTATTATATATCAGATACAACAAATGAATTCGGAATTATGTTAATTAGATCATTTCCATTCTGCTGTCTTTTGGTATTCCGGAATTTTAGAATATATTACATCTTCCTCTTCATTCTCAATAGGAAGTTTCGATAAGTCGACTGGAGGCAAATCATTATTAACGTTATAAAATCCTCCTTTCTCGCTCATAAAATAAACAGCAAGATCAAAAATTATGCCAATTAATATTAACGTAGCTGATATTGCATGAAGATAATAGCGAAACTTATCGAAATCGTAGAACCAACAATTTCCGACTCTACTACATTCTTCTTTCCAGATTAAACAAGTTGAATCGGTTACGGATCCAAATATTAACAAACAAAATATAAAAGCTGTAAATATTAAAATAAACTATGTAAAGTATAGAAATTATTTTTAGAACACTTTATTATTGATTATTCATACCTAAGGAAGGTAAAACAGTTTCTACGGCAACAACAGCTAAACTTTTATCTCTTGGTTCCATACATCTGAAATTTAAAAACAATTTTTTTTTTGTTCTTTAAAAGCTTTTAATTGCGTAGAAACAAGATAAATTTACATTTAAATTATTTTAAAAGCTTAAGTGCTGTATTAAAAAAGTGTTTATTATAATTGAAAGTTATAATTGTAGAATTTTGCGAAATTACCTCGACATTATTGAAGAATTTCCAAAACGTGCCGTAGACGATATTATCATACTTAAACTTAAAATAATGATATATGTTAAAAACATATTACAATTTGAAGAACAAAAGCCATCTGTTGCATTTGAAGGTGCTAGACGTTGTTTGTCGTCATAGAGACACTTGCAATTCGTATAAACCTGTATAAAAATAGCATTGATGATGAAAGTGATTGATACAGACAGTAAACAATTCATTTACTTTTCTCAGTGAATTGAAAGTGATTTAGTTTCGAAGCTTTGTAATATATCAATGTAGACCATTAAAATAATTATTCAAAATTTATTTACCGAAACTAAGATCAACTTACTAAAGGATAAATTGTGTTATTGATTCCGCTACAGCCAGCAAAACAAGGCGAAAAATAAGTTGATATTCCATCTGAATCACAAATTGGTTTAAATATAGTTTTATCACATTCACAATCTTTATTACAATCGTTGAAGAACGAACTAAAATTTTAAAAAATTTCAAAATTAAACAATAAAAATAATTCAAAAATTGTTTAAATATAAGTTAACATACTCATATGGATTTTCAGAAATTCCTGATATCTTTATATTGTGACAGCCAAAAATCATTAACATTATAAATCCAATAAGTGTAAATATTTGCATAATTGCCGTACATTTAACAAATTTCCTTGGTTTTGAATAAAATTTATAAATTAAGTACCATCCTCCCAGAATGCCTACCAAATAAGATAAAATGGAGGTTGATCCTGAAAGAAGAAATTGATCAATATCAATTGGAGAATTTTATATTTTTCTTCTATTTCCTACAAATAAATTTCTCGTACTTGTAATTTCTCTTTTATCTCGGATAAATCAGATATGGCATATATTTTACGTTAAATAACATTAAGAGGGATAAAATATAGTTTACCTGCAAAAAAACTTGCAGTGAAAGCACTTTGTTGAAATTGGCTTTCGATATACTTTGGCATAAATATGTAATAACCAAAACTTCCCATCAAATAAAATGTCATACTAAAAGTATGACAAACCAAAAGAGGATTTTTTGATAAACGTTTCAGACCTTGGTACATTTCTGTAATTTATTTATTTTAAAATTTTGAATTTTTAATAAACTTTAACGATCGCTCTTGCAATATTCTTACCTTTAACCTTTGTAATACTAGAAGGAATTATTTGATTTTGCATAATTACTTTACCACCTGCTAAGCGACTAGGAAATAAAAACATGGGAAGGGAAAAAGTTAATAACAATAAAGCCAAAACAAGAAAACCCATCCACCAAGCACCTATCCACCTTGGATCGTAATTATCAAAGCCGGGATCATCTGAAGATAAATTTAAGAAAAAGTTATTAATTTATAATGCGAAATAAATTTAATAATGTCATATACTCATACTCACACGAAGGATTTTCAAAATATCTTAAGCAGATAGAAGCCAAAATAAAGCCTAAGCATTGGCCAAATAATCTTAACGAATATACAGAATCTAAAAAGTAAATAAATATTATTATAATATTTTAATAAATTAATATAATTATACTTTATTGTAAATGATAATTTCCATTATCTCTTCAAGTTTGATAACTAAAATAATGTCTTGTAATTAGAGTTAAAAATTTGTTTAATAAGAATTAAAAACTGAACATAATTAGCTGATATAAAAGCTCAACTTATTGTTACTCGTAATTATATTTTTAACTTTTGTCGGGAGAAGAGATAAGCAAATGAAAGAAACAGGAAATAAGAGCGGAAGAAAATAATCTTGACTTTACATTTATAATACTTTGTATTCATGAAAGATTCTAAACAATTATCTTACTCTGACATCTGCTGTATGAAAATAAAAGTATTTGTAATTAGTTAAGATTAAGAAAAATTCGCTTTTGATAATTAAAGCTCAAATGATTTCTTTTATATAATCTAATTTGAAGATTTGATGTAACTAGATGACTAACAAAATGTAAAATACAGTATTTTCACTCTTAAACTCAGAAACATCTTACTTAAAGTATTTTATTACAATTATTTATTAATTAATTAATAGGTTAAATATTAGTAAATTATATATACATATTTCCATGTTTGTGTTTAAAAATAAGATATATACAATTAAGATAACACGATTAGAAATAATCTTTTTATATTTATTTATCTATGTTAAATAGTAAGAATTTCCATATAACAAACCCTGTTCAAATTTTGTATTTTTTATTATTTGCTAGAACAAGTTTGTAAAATATAAGTAACTTATAAATTTTATATAATATAAATTATGAATTAACAAAGGCTACCTCTATATAGCGGCCATTTTCCCAAGAAAATGGCCGCTATTTAGTAGTAAACAAAAATGCATACAAAAATAATTTCCAAACAATGACGAATATTTATGTTTTCGTCAGTGGCCGTTGATCAGAGGTTTGACTGTATATACAATTTATATTCATATAAAAATAAAAAACATATATATATTAAGGAATTATTTTAACAAAATTTTAAGCAAATTGCGAGCAACTAAACAATTTTAGTGAAAAAATTTATTGTTAAATCTATTCAATTTATCATCTCTAAATCCTAAAAGCCATTTAATTAACATAACATCAATATAAAATTTTTTAAGTTACTTTTATAATTTTAAAATAATAATATTGATAAATTTAAAATATAAATTTTATTAATACTGTAATTAAATCTAGTTTAAGACTAATTAATTTCGAAATTAAATTTAAAAAAAAAAATGTATTTCCTTACCGAAATATAAAGAATCCTTCTTTTTGACATTGTCATTCAAATATGGTGTTCCAAGAGCATAAAACACAGTCGATCCAATTCCTTCAAGAAAACTTGCCAAGAAAAATATTGCCACTACTGATTCGGTTGGAAAATGATTTATTTTATTGCAATTCTCACTTCTTTGAAGATTTGTTTCACATAAATCATAATCAGTTAAGCCATACGCAGAATAAGAAGAGTTTCCTGAATTTAACATGAAGGTACCTTTACCATAAATGAAATAAGGGAAAATACTTATAAAACAACTAACAACTGTAACCATGGTACTTCCGGCGATCCATTTCGGGCGATGATTTTTTACTTCAAAGAAACCAATTAACAGACAAATCAATATAGGGCTAATATTGTTGGCAATCAGAATCGAAGTACTAATTCTACTCTTGAAGGAAAATCTTTTTTCTAAAGTTGTTATAATGCCAATAAAATAAGTGAAATATGCACCTTGTAGGATACTCAAAATACAATAGACGACGATGTAATGCTGTTGCGTCGCAAACCATTGTAACCATTTCGGTTTCCAAGTTCCAATTCCGCAAGTTGTTTCGTTACGTTTTGTTTCTCGAGCTTCGAAATTTTCGGCATCTGTCGTAGGTACAGTTACAAATTCATTTTGAGAAACACACGGCTTTGCTGTTTCCATATTTGTAGATTTTCGTGATTTTTTTTCACAAATTACATGAAGTAAGCCATTAATTTTGTCGACTCGGCAATATTATCAGTTGAACTGACAATACGTGGAGAGATTGTCTAGTTCAAAGTCTTTTTTGCGTATATATTGATAAATTCCGATATGAATAAATAGCTTAGATTTTATTGTTAGATGAAATAAATATACCCGAAATCACTATAATTTCATTGCCAAAATTCGTAGTAAATGATAGTTGCGTGTTATCAAACGGATGTAAATTCTTCAATTACTGTAATGCCGCCATATTTATATACTTTAAACTTTATATACAACTGATATAATTTTTTAAATATAAAAAACATATATCAATGAGTGTGATTATGAATATAGAAATTAATTGTTTACTTATTTTAACAGTAAATACTTTAAAAAAATAATAATTTTTGATGTTTATTACTATGCAAAAATTCAACTCTTAGCGTCATCTGTTGATAAACTGATAAACTAAATTTTAAAATAAGCACATGATATACCATGTGACTATTTAAAATGTTTCATTGCTTGTTTCAGTAACCTTAATAAATCGTACAATTAATTAAAAAATTTAAATTTAAATTCTTATACAGTAAAAAGTGAATTTATTTAAGCTTTTGTAATAATACAAGAGAAGTAATTTTAATAGTTTTATGTTTAACAATTATTTTTATTATAGATAATAAAACATTATCAGACAATTTGATTATTGCGCAAATAATAAACAATGGAATCTGAACGCAATTTAGTGAAGAATCAAGAACATTGACTTTCATTATGACAGTGATTCTTCTTTTCCATGTATTATCCATATTTATGGGGCAAGAGCCTTGGTTATTGTATAGCTTTTTTTCAAAAAATAAAAAAACCATGAATAGAAAAGAAAATAATAAAAAAATCATATTAAAAGTAAAATTATATTTATTCTAAATTACTCAAAAAAGTATTAAAACATTTTATATTTTCTGAATCTTGATTATTCGTTTTTTAAATAGAAAATTATATGAAAATAATAATTATTATTACAAATTGAATAAAGTAAATAATAGTAATTATATTTTATTTTTCATTTTCTTCTATACATAACTTATTTCACTACAGGATAGATATAAAAAAAAAAATAAAGATTTAAATAAGCACAGAAATGTACTTAACAAGAAAATTACGATTAGAACGAACACAATTATAAATTATTATTGCTAGAAAATTTGAATAAAATTTAATTAAACTCAGAGGAAATTATAATTTATTTAGTGAATAAAATTTAAAGTTACACAATATTTTCTTTATAGAAAATCATGGACTTTGCTAAGATTTAACCTTTGTCATTTCTTTAGTTATCATGAATTATCTTATTTATATTTTCATGATGTTTTATTGTATTGCTGACTTGTTATCGCTCCTTTATCGTTAGATTCAACAAATACATGTTTATTTTTTTATTATTTAAGACTATTTTTTACAGCATATAAAAAGACTTTTATTTATTTTAAAATTAATTTTAATGTTATAATAAAACAGCAAATTTGTGCAAGTTATATCAAATTATTTAAATTTAAATTAGATAATATGTATTATTGTAAGATAATTGTAAAATTATTACGTACCTAAGCAAATATTAGCAATTCAGATTAAACTACAATAGTATTACACGTACAGTCTGGTCGTGAGATTTTTCATTAAATATTCATAACTTTGATTAGTTTCAACGTATTTAAAATGCTAATAAAGTAATTTTATATTTTAATGCTGTTTTAACAAGGTTAAATTATAAAAATATAATTTTAAAACATGTTTATTCTTTTTTTTTCAATTATAATTTTTAAAAGCAGACATTTTGCTAGAGATTGAATTCAGAAAGTTAATTTTTCCATTTATTTACTGTTTTATATCAGTGGAAATTTGCTTTATTTAACGCCATACTGTAAATTTTTAAAGGTATTATTATTTATTGATATTGTTACATAAAGCTTTAAAATAAATTTAAAGAGAGATACATCACATAAATTTATATTATAAACTGCAAACAACAGTATTAACGTTAAATGAATAAACTTGGGTAACTAAATAAACTTACTTAATTACTTAACTCGTGTATGACTTTAATCTTCTTTAAAGATAATTAAGAAAATGATACTGATAATGAACAAAACCCAAATTTATCTCAACCACTTCAGCTAGATTAATGGATAATTTTTTATTATTCAATTTTATATTTTATAATTTAATTACTGTTAATTTTTAAGAGAAAAATTAACAATAATTAATTATATAAATAGTAACAAAAATGAATATTTTTTTAAATTTTTAAGTATTTTGACTGAAATTGGATAATTATGTTTTATTTTTTGGTTTATTTAATCTTTTCTTATTCAAAAAGTTAACAAGTTCGAAAACTTGTTAACGTTTCTCAACGAATTATTATATAAAAGTAATATGCCTACTTCAATAGCATCATATTTCTGCACACAACTTCTATTTGTCTGTGTCTATCGCATAAACATCCATTTATTATATACATTCCATTAAGTCTAGATAAAACATAAACATAATTAAGAACAGATTTTAATATTTACATAACGAAGATTATATATAAAATTCATTGATTGAAAAATATATTAAAAATGATCTTAAAAACTTTAAGCAATTTTCCGTTATTTAAAAGTATAATTATACATCTATATTACATTTAAATTTTATTATTAAAATATATACATTAAAAAATAAGAATTATATATATATATTTTTAATGTTATAAAATATAGTTTTAAATTAAAATTAAACGTGTAAATTGGTTTATATTAAATTATTATTATTATTATTATTATATATGTCGTATTTAATTTGATAGGCATGGCGTTTAAAGATTATTCGTTCGATTATTTAATAATACTTTGAACTATTTGCGTAGAAAGTTGTCTTTAATTTATCGGATTTATAGTTTATGTTACTCCAGTTCTAATCAATTAAATCAGTCGATGTTTATCGAAAGAGAGATATTTTCAGTTTTGGAAGAGATTCAGTACTAAAGCCATGCATAATAACGTTAAATCTTCGAATTTGAATCATAATTTTACACTGGTACCTGATAAAGAAGTTTCGGAAAATGGCGAAGATACTAAATGTGGGATTGGTAGGTGCAAACCGAATTGGATACAGAAACTCGCAAATCCAAAAATATATTTAGTGAATTTTTGTATATTGGGTGTTCTTCAAGGCGCTTATTTTACATATTTTGTTGGTGTCGTTACTACTTTAGAAAAGAGATATGCTTTCGAAAGTAAAGTAAGTGGAGTTATTATGATTGCAGATAATATAAGCCCTATTATAATTAGTTTGTTAATTGGATATTTTGGGGGGAAAGCTCATAGACCTCGATGGATCGCTAGTGGTATGCTGATAGTCATATTAAGTTGTTTTCTAAGTTCACTTCCATATTTTATTTATGGACCGGCTACCCATTTGTTAACCAAATCCGAATTGTTGGAAAAACCTAAACACGAATTCTGTAATTCTGTCAATAGAATAGATTGTGAAGATGCTAAACTTTCGGCAACTATACCTGCTGTATCCATATTTTTTGTTGCAAGTTTCATCAATGGATTTGGTTATACAGCATTTTATACCATTGGAACACCCTATCTGGATGATAATGTTAAAAAGAAGAACTCGCCTTTATATTTTAGTAAGTAAAGCTTAAAATTATTTGTAATTGAGGCCACGATTATACGGTTTTATAACAATTTAATTTAGATTGTTCATAGATTAATTAAACAAATATTTTAGGTGCAATGTTCGCTTTGAGAATTTTCGGCCCATCTCTAGGATTTCTACTATCTTCTTTTTGCCTGAGATATTATGAAAATCCATTTTGTAAGTAAATTGTGAAAATTTTATATATTCGTAACGCTATTAATTATTTAAAAAAATAAACCATTGATAGATGATCCAGGATTTTCTCATAATGATCCAAGATGGATTGGAGCTTGGTGGATCGGTTTCCTAATATTAGGAGTTCTTCTTCTTGTAGTTAGTATCCCCATGTTTATGTTTCCTAGAGTATTACCCGGATCACCAGAATCAACCAAACAGGAAATTGCAAAAGATACAAAACTACCAAAATTTAAAGGTGAGCTGTCATTTAAACTAGAAAAAAATATCAATGGAATTTTTCTCGTTGGATACATTCAGTAGAAAGTAAACAGGGGAGTGCTCGTTGCCAACATATAAAACTCTTGCAATATTAAATATTATATTATAAAATTTATATTTTAGATATGCCCGCTGCTTTGATGAAATTAATTAAAAACAAAATATTAGTTTGTGTGATCATAGCAGCAACGTTACAAATTAACGGACACTTAGGGTATTTCGTTTTCATGCCGAAATACATGGAATCTCAGTATCGACAATCAGCATCTAGCGCGAGTCTTTTCTCAGGTAAATCGGGTTTTTAACATTATTTTATAAATAAATACAGTTTCTAATAAATTTATCAATTTCAGGATCTACTAGCATTATCGCTATGGTAATAGGAATATTATTAGGAGGTGCAGTTATAAGGAAATTTCAACCAAGAGCTCGTTATCTAACAGCATATATGATATTTGTTGATATTTTTGCCATGTTTGGTCTACTTATTAACATGTTAATCGGATGTTCACCACCTACGATGAGTGGCACTACACAAATTAATAAACAGTAAGTAGGCTAATTATTAATTTTAATATGAAACAATATATTTAAAAAAAAATTCGAAATGTATACTAATCCTTGAGTGATTGTAGGATCGAACTTTATAACGAATGCAACGCTAATTGTGGTTGCACCCGCCATATATTTGAACCCGTTTGTGGATCTGACAATCAGTCGACTTTCTTTTCTCCTTGTTTCGCGGGATGTACTGGAATTAATGACACATTAGGATCAAATGTAAGTGCAGAATTGATTAATTGAATTTACTTATAATACTTTCTAAATCTAAGACTCTAAATTTCGTTACAGATATTTACAAATTGTAGTTGTGCTTACAATAGTTCTGGTTATCTACCACCTCAAATTGAAAATGTCAATGGAGGGTACTGTTTTTTAGACTGCAATATGTTTCTTCCATATATTATAATATTAAGTTTTAGTAAGTTTATAGCTTCTACGGGTCGAGTTGGAAGTGCTATAATTACTTTGAGGTACGTTTATTTTATATTTATTTCTAATGTTGTTAATAATCTTATATCAGGTTACATATTTATAAATTCAATTATATATAAAATACTTTCAGATGTGTGAATCCAGAAGAAAAAAGTTTTGCCTTGGGAGCTATGGGAACAATATTGTCAGCATTTGGTGAGTGTTAATAATTTTTTTTAAAACAAATTTACTAAATCCCGATTAATTATTAATTTTTAAAATTTCAGCATTTATTCCATATCCTTTAATTTATGGTGCCTTAACGGACGAAGCTTGTGTGGTATGGGAAGAGAGTTGTGGCAAAACTGGTAATTGTTGGTTATACGACACTAAAAAATTCAGGTATTATCTTCACGGAGCCACTATATTATTAAATGGAGGTGGCATAATATTCCATATTGCTATTTTCTTTATGAGTGATAGACTTAGAGATTTATATAATGACGAAGAAAAAGAAAATGAAATTAATAAAGAAAATGACATTGCTGTACCGGCGCTTATGAATCCAGAACTGAAAAGGTCCTTAATTGATATGAGAACAACGGTTTAATGTATGATATTTAAGATATTTTATTTTTTACTTCGAGGTAGTCTTTCTAATGTAAATAAATAAATATATATATAAAAGTTATTTTTTGAGTTTCCTCTTGTACCATTTTAAAAGTTGTGTATTTGACTCACATCATAGAAAAATATCCTAAATACTATTGAATCAAGATTTTTTAAGGGTTTTTTTTCCATATAATAATAAGTGTAAATTCATATGAAATTGTAGTTTTAATATTGGATTGTCAAAACTATTATTAATAGTTTTAATTAAAAACATGTTTCTACTAATTATTGACTGTGAATATGATTTGAAAATGAAAAATATTAACATATTATGTAAACTAAAAATATGTAATAAAATATTAAATTATAAAAATATGCTGTTTATTTTTTAAAATTTATTATAAGATAATAAATAGTAAATAGTTTCGAAATCTGAATTTTAATAACAATATATAAGAATTTATGATAAAAATATTAATAATATAGATACTAGACATTATCTGTAATTAATCAGATGGAGTGTCATTAAAATGAAATATAATTTCATGAATAAATATTGTTATTTTATACAATTTAAAGAGGTCATTGAAATAGTTTATTTAAACAAACGACATTTCAAAGGGATTAAAATTAGAACAATATGTTAATACAGTATTTTAAATAATGAATGTAACGTAGTGATAATTTATAATAATCAATAAAAGATTCAAATACCAGTGTAAGAAATCTGCTATCATTTAATATGACTTATGTAAAGTTATGTTAAATGATCATATTTATTTGTAATAGACAAATATGAAGAAATATTATATGCTGATGCCATTTTTAAAAACATTTTATTGAAAAAATACACTTTCTCTTAAATATCAATTTAACCAAATCACGTTTTATAGCGTTACAATGCCATAAATTGTAAATACAACCACAGATTTTTGGTATTTTTCTTGGTATAATGAGTTTCTAGTAATGTTTTGAAGTTATGTACATCAGTAAAGCCTCTTCGAGACTTTCTGGTAGTTTTTTGTAATGACATCATGAAACATTTCAGATAATCAGAAAGATTGATAAATAATAGTAAATGAGCTCAGTAGAATTAGAAATAACTGCATTTGCTGTCAAATTAGAGTCATACCAACCTACAATATCTCGTGAGATACGTCTAATCTTGAAGCAAACGTTCATAATATTGTATTATTGGATAGGCAAGCCTATCTCATCAATGTGTCAAAGCACAATGTTTCAGTAACGTTACGTATAAGACTGTCTGTTATAAATATATCTCCAAGCTTCTAAAATATGTGAAGAAATTAATTGACAAATTTGGATATTGTTTTTCTATAACAGCGAGCTTTATCGACAGATAATCTCTTGTTTTTGTAAAAATTTCTCTAAAGTTAATGCAAGATTGAGTTGAAATATTCTTCAACTGTGTATCTTTGATTTGATTTTTCCTTTCAGTTTTCATTTTTAATACAATTTCGCAAAATTTTAAAAGCATAACCTTATTATAATAAGGTTATTTCTATTAATATATTTTTCACTTTGTGTAATTTCTTAAGACAAACTTAAATTATGGATTTCATTAGATTTTGCTCGTTAGTTCTTTTCAGATGTCTGTACATATCTTCATTAATGTATTTTACAACAATAAAATAATTTTAAAGTATATATGTAAACATAAAATTAAAAACAATTACATTAAATATGTGAAAATATATAAGCATAGTAAAGTTAGAGACACATTCCTTATATCTTTATTCATGATTAAAAATTAAATAATAGAATCAAAAGTTAATCGATTACTTTAATAAACTCGATCCTTCTTGTAACTATAAGTACATAAACGTTTATGGATTAACTTCGGACTTTCACTCATGAACTTTGGTTATAAATCAGAGGAAATCTTTTCAAGTAATAAAAATTGGTAATTTTAGGTAAACACGTCTTTATTTTTCTTTATATTTTACCAGAATAGAATCTTCAACAGTTTAAATATACTTTATTATTACGAACATTATTATATTCATTAAAATAATTTAATGGATTTATAACATTTTGAATGTTTATTATAAATTTCTGGTATTATATAAACACTAACAACACACCCTTTCTATAAATATCTTAACTAATAAAAAAATATATATAGAATTTTCAAATTTACATAATAAAATACATAAATATAAATATTTTTCTGTTAAGTAAGAGAAAAAATAGTAACATTTTTCATAATTAATGCTCAGAATATAATAAACTTTATTATATTCTGTGTTATATTCTTATATAACATTTTAAATATGATTCATAATAATATAATTGAATTTGAGGTTCGTTGGGTGTCGTTACGTTGCCGATGCTACATTTTTTAAAGAATTTGACAAATGTTTTATATTTATAGTCTCCTTTTCGCCTTCTTTTTCATCTTCATAAAAGTTTTTCAATCGATGACTCAAACAGAAGATTCCTATATGAAAAAAGTTTCCTGCCAACAAAAGTGTGATACCCAATCCATGTAAGTAATATCGAAATTTATCTGTGTCGTAAAGCCAACAGTTTCCAGTCTTGCCACAATTTTCCTCCCATACTATACAGGCAGAATCGGTTATGGCCCCAAATATCAGTGGATAGGGTATAAAAGCTATGAAAAAAAAGATAATAATATACATTTAAAACTATTTTCTTTATTTAAACAATATATCAGAAGGAGATTTATTATATTTACCGAAAGCTGACAATGCTGCACCAATCGTTCCCAAAGCCATACTTTTATCTTGTGGATTTACGCATCTAAAATTTAATCATAATAATGCAAATTCAGTCAGAATAGAAGACGTTTTATTTATGATTCAGAAATAATAAAAAGCTACTAAAATATGATTATGTCAACTAGAAATTTACTTTATAAAATCCCAGATTTAGTAAAAGAGGATTAGTCTTATTATTTTTTCTCTTTCATAAGAGAAATTTACTTATATAATCTATAACAGTTTTCAATTTTACATAAAAAGTAAAAAGCAATACGTATTTTATATTGCTAAATTAAAAATAAATGATAAATTAATAATTATAATCGGATTATTAATTAAAGAAACTAATTAATAAATATACTAACTCAACTTTGATTTTTAATCTTTAGAAATACATTTTCTAGCTGTATAAGCGCCAACTCAGTTTTTTTTTCCTCTCAAACTGAATATTAAATATTACTAACTCGAAAACAACTTAAAACCTATGAGAGTAATCTTATCTTTATAATTATATTCTAAAACTATATTTAAACT
This sequence comes from Centruroides vittatus, assembly GCF_030686945.1. Taxonomy (NCBI): domain Eukaryota; kingdom Metazoa; phylum Arthropoda; class Arachnida; order Scorpiones; family Buthidae; genus Centruroides; species Centruroides vittatus. The sequence continues at coordinate 3,402,692 of NW_027122643.1, forward strand.
AATTAATGGTTAACAATGACCATAAACTATCTCATTACTGTGTATTAAATTAAATCTCTGATCTATTTTAGTAGCTGTTATTGAATGTTATGTTTATATCAGCAACAAAGTTTATATAAATTCTTATAATTTATGTAACTTTGTTACTAAATTTCTCATATTTTATTAATTAAATAGAACAGTCATATTTATTTACCTTAATAAAATTAAACTGTTTCCAACTCGAGAAGTTGAAGCCATGAACTTGCTTAAACTCAAAACAATCATATAGGGTAGAAACATATTGCAATCTAGAGGGCAATATCCTCCAATAACGTCAGTAGTAAATGTATCACCAGTTCCATTAAAAATGCAGCTGCAGTTGTTAAATAGCTACAGATTATACAACAAAATTAATCGTAATAAAATCATTTTCAATGCATTAATCTGTTTAAATTACTTAATTAAGCTAAAGCTCGTTTTATTTCGAATGGAGTAACGATTCTTTACTTGTACCCAATTTTACTTACAGTTTTTTTTTAATATAAAACTTATAAATATTTAAGAATTGATGTTATTTTTTCCACTTTTTTAAAAATTACTTTATTAAAATACTAACATCGTTTCCTGAAGTATCATTCAATCCAGTACAACCAGCAAAACATGGAGAGAAGTAAGTAGATTTTCCATCCATACTGCAAACTGGTTCGAATATTCTTTTAGTGCAACCACATCCAGAATTACATTCATTATAAAGTTCTAATCTGTAAGAATAATAAATTATCTTTTAATTTGGTTTGATTATTACATAAATTGTTGTTATTAATCAATACGAACAAATACACATGTACTGTACAGACACCATATATATATATAAATATTATCCTTGAACTTTCTTTTGGGTTATGAACGTAAACATCCATCATATTTATAGATATAAATTAAGTATTGAGTATCAATCTACTTATTTCAATTCTAGTACACTGAACTATTGACATTATACGTCTTCTTACTTCATTAATAGTTTTCTAAACAACAAGAAAGTTATCATAAGTTGTTATAAATTTATTAATTTTGAATTTAAATAAAAAAAAATTTCTTATATAAAAAGTAGTTTTGACATAAAAACAACAGTTTTATCTCCATATTAATTATAATTTAATTAGATACAAACGTTTTGCTTTTCATAAAATTCGTGGAAAAAATTTGCATATTTTTTTATTTAATAATTTATTCCGTAAGGATAAAATATAAAGGGTTTTACTTTATTATCTATTTATAATTTATTTTCCTGCAATAAAGAAAAAATTTTTATAGATTAAACTTTCTAATATTGTAAAAAGTAAATTAAATTAAATTTCTTTTTCTAAGAAATTTGGTATTAACTTTTGTTCATATATTAATTATTAAACTTATAAGTTTTATAATAAATAAAGAATGAGATGAGAAAATCATTTGATTAATAAGTAAAAAGTGCCTTAAATGTTTACCTGTAGCTGGTAACTAAAGAATATTCAGTAGCATTAAAATTATGGAGGAATTTTTCACTGTCATTCAACAATCTAAGGATAAATCAGTGCACGTAACACACCTTATTGATACATTCTATTCAGTAAATATTGACGTTTCTATATTAAATTTTAGATATTTTATCCAAACAATCTTAAGATCAAAAATTTACGACATAGTGATTATTAAAATAGTTTATCTAAATTAATCTCATTATTCAAGTTTATATTTTTATATTACGAAAATTATCATAATTGAATTGTTAATTTTCGAATACAAAGCAAATTGAATTCCTAGAAATATCAGAAAAGATTATTTTCCAGCTAAAAATAAATCATTTCTGTTGAATAGAATAAAATTATTTAAAGTTTATATAATTTAATTGTACACGAATACATTAGATTTGTATCTTTCTTTCTCTTCTATAAGTTAAAAGCTTTTTATTATTTCTGCAGAACCAATAAGGGATGAAAGATTCGTTAGATACTTACTCGTCACCTGTAAATGCTGTTCCTGTCATTTTAGTTTGCGGACACCCGAGAAACATCGAAGCGAGAAACCCAAACACACCGAAAAAATCGATAAAAACCATATAAGCCGTCAAGTAACGAGGTTCTGGTCTTAGTTTTTTTATAACTATTCCTCCTATCATTATGCCTATCAGAACAGCAATCACGGGTACCGATCCTAAAATATTAAACAATAATAATTTTTTAAAATGAGTTTAGAAAAATTGCTATAGTCTTCAATTTTTTCTTAATACTAACCTGTAAAGAAATTGGCTTTTGACGAAGATTTCCGAAATTGCGTTTCTATATATTTTGGCATAAAAACGAAATATCCGGCTACACCATTAATATGCAAAATTGCAGCGATTAATATAAACATGTAAATCGGATTTTTTGCAAGCATCCATAGGGATTTTGGCAAATCTATAAAAATCTATCTAGTGTAAGTTTATTTATATTAAATGGTTTTAATAATTGTGAACATAAAATTACCTTTAAATTTCGGCATTTCGTTCTTCAATTCTTTTTCATTTTCTACTGGAATGGGAGCATTCGGTAACCTTCGAGGGAAAAAGAACATTGGAATGCTAAATATCACAATTAAAGCACTCAATATGAGAAAACCCATCCACCAAGCTCCTACCCATCGCGGATCATCTTCAGTAAATCCAGGATCAACTGAAATAATACTTATTCTTTCTTAAATATTCAAGAATAGAATCAAGATATTACCTAATTTTTTTACTTCAAAAATAATTATAACTATAAGCATATAATACAAACAAAGTTATAATTAATAGTAAATAATAATAATAATAATAATAATAATAATCAATAAGCAAATAGGTTAGTTTAATTCTAAATATAAGAAACATAAATATTTCATTACAATTATATCTAATTTACGCTCTGTTGAATAATTATTATTACTTTACACTCGTGTCCTCAATTTCGACCCATAAATATTTATAAGATGTTATGTAAAAAGGTAAGAAATCTTAATTGAGGTCATTCGTAATTACTAATGTGTTGTTTCGTTATGTTAAAACTAAAATATCCTTAATTTTCGACGAAAAATTTTAAAGTTTTATCATTATTTTAAATTATTGTCCAGCGTAGATATATCTATCTAATGCTATCGACCGCTAGAAACTGAATCAAGAGTGTCAAAGTCATGGCAAGTTCAGTCAGGAAAAAATAATATTAAAGGCCGAGTTAAAATTTTGGCTGCGAGTCAAGAATAATCTTCCAACGAAAGTTGACATAAAAAAATTTCTTTTTTTTTGATAGGCTGTATCGATAATGTTCGAGAAGTAAAACAAAATATTCATATAAGTTAATTTATTGAATAGATTATTATTAAATAATATTTAAAAAAATATATTTATCTATTGATTCAGTATAATTTTTATATAAAAAGATGTTTACCAAAATTATATCTTTTGATGGCTGAATTTTACTTTTATTTCAATACCAGCCATAAAATTGATATCCCATCTAAAAGGAAATGTCAAAAATTGTTTAAATAAAAACCCGAAATGATTATAATTTAAGTTTTTAGGTTTATTTTTAATGTGAAAGTTGATATATTTTATTTTATAGATAATTCCAATCATATTACACTCGCCTATATAATTAAAATAATTTTTTCGTATTATTTATCCAATAATCCTCAAATTTGGGATTATAATGTATATTTATATACATCATAATGTATGTAAGAGGAAGGCTTGTATATAAATCAGCTAAATAAAATAAATTTATATACATAAAAGTGAAAAGCTGATTAAATTCATGTATAAGTTCAAACAAAGCAGTCTTATACGTTACGTATACGTTTGTGATGATAAACTAATGCACGATATATAAACATTTATATTTAAAAAATATATTTATATATTATATAAACACAAATACACACAAAATATACAAAATTATATTGATAAAAAAGATTATATATGTATATGCTTGTATTAACTTTACCCTTCGGCTACTGAGCTATATAATAATATATTATGTTAAAATAGAAATTACATATTAATTAATATTAATTACCATATCAGAAATTATATTATTATATAAAACTTATATAATAAGCTGACAAAAAAGCATATATATATATTTTAACATAAATTAATACAGCTCACTTAATAGCCGTAGGGAAGAGTTAACATAGGCATATACACCATAGTCTTTTTATATTAATATAACTTTTGTGTATTTTATATACATCGTATTTTGTATTTGGACGTTATCAAAGCGTGAATAAAAGACGAATGATAAAAATGATACAAAAGAAATAACAAAAAAAAAAAAAAAATGTTTTACTCATTTTTGAATTATTTTAGATAAAATTAAATTCAATATTTGTAATAATTTAAAAAATTCTTTTATTTTTATCTGAATGTAGATTCTTATTTGTCCATCCGACAGATTATATCTGCTGTAATAACGTTTAAAATTTTAGTTATATTTAATTGCTCGTTTTTCTACGAAAATTCGTTGCTGCATTTAATTGTCGTTCTGCTATTGTTATATCTTTACAATACGATTACCATGACCTTGCACACAAATTTATAAATAGGAGTTTCCTGGAACTCCCTGTTGTATCCTTTACTATTAAATTAATAGTAGAAAAATATCTAACTTGCCTTAATATAAAATTATTTTCATATTTATGAATATTCATGAAATGTTAATAGCATTTATTTTGTGAATATATTGTCAAATTTAAGTGTATAATTAAATTTATCTGAAGTACAAACACACTATCACAACTTATATAATAGATATATTATTCGTCATAAATATATTTTATAGCTTTCTTTACAATTGAATGAGTTTTTATAATAACTTAAATATTATTTTGAAGATATAATTTAAGGCAAACTTAGTTAATAATTCAATACTCGTACTCACAAAACGGGTCTTCGTAATATCGAAGAGAGAAAGACGAAATTAAAAATCCAAGAGCTGGTCCAAATATCCTTAAAGCGGACATGCTAGCTAAAAATAAATATATCTAATATTGTACTTTCAAGATTATTTTATATTATTTAATCTACAATAATAAATTTTTTCTCTAAACTTATTATAGCATTCTATTACTCACCTAAATATATTGGAGAATCCTTCTTATCTACATTATCATCTAGGTATGGTGTTCCAATTGCATAAAATGCAGTGTAACCAAAACCGCATAAAAAATTCGCTACAAATATAATTGATATTGCTGGTATAGTTGGTGATACTTCTTCTTTCTTGCACTGTTCATTTGATTCTGGATCACAATATTCATATTTAGGTTTAACGAGTTCGTTAGGATCCTTTGTTATTAAATGAAGAGCAGGGCCGTAGATGAAATAAGGCAAAGCACACATGAAACAACTGAGTGCCACAATTAGCATACCAGCAGCTATCCATCTGGGTCTGTGAGCACGTCCTCCAAAATAACCAATCAGTACACTAATTATGATCGGACTAAGATTATCAGCGATCATAAGAAATCCACTTATCCTACTATCGAAGGCATAACGCTTCTCTAGAGTAGAAAGGGAACCTACGAAGCAGGTAAAATATGCAGCTTCTACTATACCCAATAAGCAATAATTAATCAGGTAAGCCTTAGAATTTGCAAAGCGCTGTAACCATCTTGGTTTACATTTGCCTAAACCACATAACGTATCTTCATTTTCAGATTCGGCGACATCTTCAGATAAAGGTTCAAAAGTTGGCACAGCACAAAACTCAATTTCGGAATTTTTTATTTTCTTCGTGTTTGTCATTGTGATACAATTATTCGAAGTATAAATTATTTGAATTGGAAAAACAATTTATTATAACTCCGATAGCACTCACATGATATAAATTGATGAAATGAATCAATCAAATCTTCTGGATATATCTTATCGTTCATTTACAGACAAACGTTTTAATCTTAAAATTTGAAATAATATAGTTCAACAGCTTTCTATAATCGAATATTGTGCAACGTAGAAACCGACTTACAATATCTTCGTAATAATATTAAATATTCCTCATCCATCACTTAAACACTTTCTATGTACTGTACATTTATCGGCATCCTATACTTGACTCCTTTATACGATGTCGAATTTCCTGATTATCTCACTATTGCTTCCTTTTTTTACTCAGCCATTAACAATTTTCTAGTAACTTTTATTAAATATTCTCCAATGAAGAATTTATATTATTAATGTTAAAATATTTAATCATTTTCCAGCGTAATTTAGTATAATAATTACAATTAACTAATTATAATTATTATAAACAAAGTTAAACATAAATCCTCGAGAATCGAAGGACCTCAATTCTCGGGGATTTATTAAGATAACTAATAAAAAAACAAAAATCAAAGTTCACAGATATATTTTAATTTTATCTCTTCTGAACGAGTATATTTGCAATACGAGCAATTATTAACTAATTACTAACAGATTATTAATTAACAGCTTATAAATTAAATAAGCTATTAATTAATTAAATTTATTTTTAGTTATGTTTATTAATAATTTTTTAAATTTTGTATAAAACATCACTAACCAATAACTTGCAAATTTATATATTTTATAAGACTGATTCCAAAGCATTCGCCATCATATTTCATAATGTAATACAGTATTGAATTGATTATTTTACAAATATTGATAATAGTACATTATGAAATATAATGATAATTGTATAAATTTAAAAATGTTTATGTAAAGATAAAAGCATGTTACTACGTTAAATAGAATTTCCCTTAGTTTTCAAGAAAATGTAGCGTATTTACTATATATTTCTTTCAGGTTCTTTCGGTTTGTTATTGAATTAAATCTTTTATTTTGTTAAGTAATTACCATTTATTTAAACAGTTTTTTCGTTTTAGAATTAATTCTTTTATAATTACATAAAACGAATTTAAATAACAGTAGAATTTAATAAGGTGAATAAATTTTAACGGACTTTCTGTAAACAATGTAGATTAAAACATTTATATACGGTATTTATAATATTATAGATATATTATTTAAAATAACGAATGAATGGAATGAAAAATCGATTGTTCGTGTTCATTCAAAAACTCGTGTTTACGTGTCTTGCTTACTCTTCACCCATCACTCGTACTCAGTGACGTAACAGCAATGGTACAAAATCAGGCTCGATCTCGATATGGATCTTCAACAGAGATTAAAAAAACATTATTTTTAGGACTCTAAAAAGATTCATTTATGTAATGATGATAAAATTTTAATTTTTGTATGTACAATTTTGTTCTTTACAATACAAAAATAGGTAATAACACCGAGGGCCCGTATTTTAATTCGCACCAGAATCCACATGTCCAAAATTACACAATCGCTCACACTAATTTCTCATCCTTTCGGCAACATTTAAGCATAGTCACATAGTTATGTAAATTTTTGAACGAAATAAACTTTAATTTTGCATTGTACTTGACTCTTTTTGCCATTAGGAACATGGCTGTTTTAATAGATGTTTACGTCAGATAATAATAGGAAATTAATAGAAAATTAATTATTTTTTAATTAACTATAGAAAATTATGTATTAAGATTATTATCGACCATATTTGAGAATAACTGTAACGATGTTAATGTTGTTATTATTAATGTTAAGTGATATAATCAAGTTAACCACTTGACTATTTCCATAATTAGGTTAGATAAAGAAGTCAATGGGTGTTCTTTGGATATTAAAACACGATAAAATTTAACAAAAGAAAAGTGGGTTATTGTTTGATAAACGTTTTATTGCACTCGTACTGTAATATTTATCATTATCATTTAAAAAAGTGTAAGATAAAAAATTGGAGTTTTCACTTAAAATGTAATTGAATTACAGTAATACCGCGGTTTTCGTTGACTTTGGTTATCGTCGATTTTTCTCGCAAAAAATTTGTCTCGGTTTTCGTCGATTGCCTCGAATTTCGTCGGCGTGCTCAAGTGACCTCGCTGCTAATTTTGCGAAAACAAAGGGCGACCCACGCGTTTTCCGGCACATTGTGGCGTTATTTCTCGTTGTGTGAACATTACCCCGGACGGCCCACCATTGGCCAACGGTTCCGTTCCCTGAACACTGGGAGTTCAGTCGTGGGTTCACTCATCATCAGGACGGGCTGGCCACGTGAAGTTTTCCGGGTTTTCTCCACGTCTGTAATGCCTGAATAGGGGCCAGTTACCCTTAAACGGATTTCCTGGAAGGCATTATTCTCCTCGATACGACCATCATAAACGCATACAACTACTATTACATGACAATTACGTCACACTTTACCACGGGACGATATAGGCTAGAAGCTCATGTCCAACTAGCTTCTACAGGACAAGACATTATCCCGCGTGTGCAACCGAACAATTCCTCTGCTTTCATCTTAATGCTAATTATCTTATCTTTAATCTTAATGCTTTTATCTTTATGCTAATTAGTCTTTTATGTTAATTTGTTATTGCTTTTAGTACTTAACGCTGTATTAATTCTGTATAAAATGTGTTTTTGGTATGTATTTTGGAGTGTCTAGAACGAATTAATTGATTTACATTGATTCATATGAAAATAATTGCCTCGGTTTTCGTCGGTTTCGGATTTCGCCGATTGTTTTCGGACGGATTATCGATGAAAACCGAAGTATCACTGTATAAGAAAAAATTCCAACAACGAGTTGCATGACTTTCCCGGAGAAAGAGTTAAAATTGTGTGTGTGGCGCCATCTGTTATGACGTTTGATTTAAAAACTTTTCATTTTATTAACTATTATAAAATGGCAAAACGTTTAATTTTGAGGGTAGAGATGAGTTTCATAAAAATATTGTAAATGTTAATAACGAGTAAAATTTTCATTAAGTCCGATTCTACTCGACACACTACCCCTTCTATTTCCCCACCCTTAACTAACAAAATTTAATAGCAACAATCCTCCTAATACTCAAACCTCCCGGCAAATTTCAGAAATTTTTTTACACAAGGCACAGTAGTTATTAAGCTTTAAACTGGATGAATAAAACTGTGCCCCCCACATTAACATTCCTACATACAGAAAAAGATCCTAATTTTTTCCTTTTTTTTGGCATCTCTCGACGGTTCAAGGTCCCCTGAGTCCAAAATGTAAAAATATTGAAGGTGAGTCAGTTTTTGACCGATCACTATACTTATCCTCTGCTATATATATAACAGCCGAAAAAGTAATTGCTAAATATTATATTATTTTAAAATAAAATTGGAAATAACTAACTTTAATTTTTAAATAATAAAATTATTAAATAAAACGACATTTTCTTGCTATACAATCAGATAAAATTAAAAACAAAATACGCATTAAGATTTCAGAAAATAATTCTAAAAGAAAATTAATTTATATTCTTTTTACTTTTTTAAGAAAAAAAATATGAAAATAATTCTAATTCTTTAGTAAAATCTGATAAGACGATTTACTAATTATGTGTATAAATTTACATACCATTAATAAGAAATAAAACAGAAAGTTGAATAAAAATATTTTTATAGGAAATACATCATTTTCTTACTGATTTCTGACAGAATATTTTTATTTAATTCATTATCTTATATTAAAAACAATAATTTAATAAAAAAATCAATTTATTTCTAAAGAAGTTTTTAATAATTTTTTGTTATCTAAAGAAAAAAAACACCTCTTCACATATTTAATTTTAATAAATCACTTAAAAATATTAATTTTATATGGTTTAAATTTGCATTGATTTAAAAATTTGAAAAAAGTTATTAAACATTCTTATTTTTACTTCTATTGAATATTTCAATACCGAAGAATTACACAATAATCACACACAATAAACCTGTAAAAGCCGGAACTCGACGAGACTATCTCTTTATTTCGTGTCTCACAGGTTTTCTGCCATTGACAGGATATAGTCTTACTACCTTTCTACAGCTCTCTATTGCCTATACAAATGTTACGGAAGTGTTTTTTTTTTTTTTTTTTACGATTTACATTTTATTCAAATTGCACTTGTTACAGACGTCTGCATACACTGAATAGATTTTACAAACAAATAAATGGGCAAAATTCACTTTTTAATAAAACATTTAAACGTTTGCTTAGCTGTCTTTAGTTTTTTAATGAAGTTATTTAAACGAATTTCTATATCCGTGGCCTGAAAAAATCTTCTTTAGCTTTTTCAAATTCCTTCAAAGCCTTTATATGATTGAGAACTTTGTATTTGATTTAAAGCCTTAGGTTCTTCTGTTAGCTAGTCTTTTTCTTCATAGTCGTCGTCTTATTTGTTTGTCCACAATTTCGTAAAGTTTTTTGCCATTAATTTCTGTGAAAAAAATACACAAGCACAGAAGAACGACGCAAAAGAAAATGGAAGACAAGCTTTTCAGCGTGCTTTGAAACTCTCTCTATCGAAAAATAATTTCTTTCCTGATAGATGGAACTGCACTAGAATTATAGAACACGAATTTCCGGCTTCTGCGTCTATACTTCCCTGTATTTGTGTTGAAATATCACGAATCTTTCACTCCGTTCGCGTCTCACAGGTTCCGGCATTCACAGAATATTTTTTAGGTTAATACAATCGTTTTACTGAAAAATATTTGAATTTTTTACTTCTGGAAGATTTCTGTCTTACTCAGGTTCCGCTTTCGAAGGTTTTACTGTATTTTCCAAATTGTGAAAAAACAATTAATATTAATTACATCTTAAGTGTATTATATAATTGCTAAAATGGATTAATAGAGTTGCTGATATACATTAGAGAAAGCAAGAAAAATGAAAAAAATAAAATATAGCTAATGTTCGTTAATACGGCACTATATAATCCGGAATTCTTCAAAAAGTAGCTGATAATTCGGAATTATTCGATAATAATCCGGCATACTAGTATGTCGCAAATTAGGAATTTGTTTAGACATATGATGTAAAAATCAATATTACAATATATGAACATGAATCATTGTGAATGCTGATGTTGTGCAATAATGTGCTAATTAACGTTTTTGCAGGTTTATCAATTAATCTTAACACAAGCTAGTATGGACTGTATCATCTTCAGACTGATTAAACAGCGTGCGTAAACAAATCAGAAGCACATAGAAGCGTGCACTAGTTGAAATGTAAAGCAATGTTTGCGACATTACTATACATTGAAGTATGAGTATCAGAAGTACAATGCATTTAGCCTATCGAATTCTACAAAAACACAAAAAATTCGATAATTCGGTACCACTTGGTCTCACAGATGCCGAATTGACGAACTTCCGTATTAAGCAATGAATATTTAATAATTTAAAAAGAAAGACAGTACGTTACAAATAAAAATAAAAGCATATTCCATTGTATATTTACTTTGATTTTCTTTATCCAAACCACTTTAGTAAACGAAATAAATTTACTAAGTTTTTACTGATCTTATCAAAGGTTACAATTCTATTATTTATATTTTATTCTACGAATTACAAACAATTTGTTTATTTTACTGATTAATACTTTTAAAGCTCAAAACTTTTATTTTTAAATGAGAAAAAAGTGGAATTGAACAATGGTAAATTACTAACACTTCCTCACACGAAGACTAGTTATAATGTAAATTTTTAATTAGAATAATATCATTTTATTTTTAATTTATTTCATAAATAATATATAAAGAATTTGCAAATTCAAATAAATAAATTTCGGCCATTTGGCAATTTATTTGATTGAAGTTATTCAAACAAAAATAATTTTAGAAGAGGTAGAAAAATATCGAAAATGATGCCTTCAATAGTATTAAACAATATTAAAGTTATTAAATTAAATTATTTATTAAATATGGCTATAAGAATGTTTACTTTTATTTTTATTAAATTAAAATCTTAAGCGTTTTTATGTAATAATTTAGCTCATTTCTCTAATGACTACATTCCTAAGTAAGTAAAGATCATATTTGAATTTTTTACACAAGTTATCATTCATAATAGAATGATAAGTTTCGTAAAAGTTCAGAGTAAAATTCAGAAAGCGATTACTATTGTATTAAACAGAAAAAAATCTTATCTACTTTTCATTAGAGAAATACCAAGGCTATAATAAATACACTATTGAAAGATGTAAAAATATGCATAGAATCACATACGGTATTAATAAATATATTCTCATTAAGATGAAAATGTTAAAAAGATAAATAATTAAAATATATAATCACTTAAGAAAGCGACGTTACAATAAAGAAATGAAAACTATAATCTACGTAATATAGATTTTATTTATTTTACAAAGATGTTAGTATTGTAGATATACTTCTAGAAGTGTTGATATAAAAGTAAAACTTCATAGAAAAGTAATGAGTACAATCATTGACAGAAAAGTCACACAACCAACTAGAATTGTCTGATTACTGCCAAACTGGGCATACACCTTTGTCTCACGTCAAACAGGTGTGTAAATGATTACAGTTGTAGACTGATCACACGTCAGGTAGTTATTTAAAACTGCTATCCTAGTATCCTATAAACTAAATAAACTAAAGGTAAATAATTTATTTTTATTTAAAAATATGAAAAAAAAAATGTTTTTAGCAACGTAGAAATTTCGAAAATTCCAATATTTTTTTCAGGAGACTGAATAACATCCACATCTAGTAAGTAGAAATAAAATATAATAAAACATTTAGAAATCAAAAGGGAATTGGTCAAATGTTTGACTTTATTCTATTGTCACTATAAATCTATCCTTAAGCACGACTTGAAGAAGTAAAAAGCTCGTCAACCGTCTAAAGATGAACGGATATAAAATTTGATTTAGGAATAGTTTCGTTATAGTCTTAATCAGAAGTTTGCTGACAAACTTTGAAGTTTTCAATAAACTCAGATAATTGGAATTGAATCTACTTATTATCCACTACATTCTTTTTAAAATATCAATAAAATGAACAGACTTTCAAGTTATTTACAACCATTTTGTTCTCAAAAAATTAAATAATATTCTGCGATTATATTGTAAAACCAATTAATTTTTCGTCGTTATCATAATGATAAAAAGAAACCTGTTTAATTTGGATTAGAAAAAGATTTATAGCTTTGTTTTTGAAGAATTTTCTATAGCAGAAAAACTATATAAAATCACGTAATGAGTCAAAATGATTTTAAAATTTTATATACATTTTAATTTAGTCAAGACTGGATTATAAAAGTTATTAATGTTAATTTGTAAAATATGATAAATTCTTTGTTAATTATCAGTTAAAAAGAATTAAAAGAATTAAAGAGAAAGAAACAGCTCGGTTAGAAGGTTACCCTTATTTATTTTTATTTTTGGCTACTCACGCCCCGAGGGCATTAAAAAGGCCTTTTTCCCCATACCGATGGTGGATTTGTCCAGCCCTACAATGGAGACGGGCGGCTGGTAAAAAATGTATTTGCTGGGTCCCAGAGCAAATAGAGCAAACTCTTAAAACAGCTATACGATTGGGACTTGAGTGGCGACATTCTTTTCAAGTGTATTAAGAGTTTGTATTGAATAACGTGAAATGAGAAAAAAGACAGTAGAGATGTTAATATCATAAAAGAATATTAACGTATTTTTAAGTATTTAGACGATATTAATTAGTTATTTGATATATTTTTCTTTCTTCATCCAGTTTTATATTATTGTTTTATTAAACTAAATTTTCCATTTGATACGAGAATTAATTTTCTATTAGGACTACAATTTGAAAAAATTTAGACCTATAAATTCCCACTTTCGCCCGTCTGCCTGTCTGTTTTAATCTCGAGAATGGGGTTAGATAGATGAAAGTCGAGACCAATTATAAAAAGCTTAGGGCAAGAAGCCCCAATTAACTGTATACGAACATTCGATGCAAACTAGAAGTCATGTTATTTCAGTTCAAAAATTCCCCCGAAAGGAGTTACATAGATGACCGGCACGACTCGATTGATAAAGAAAAAGTATAATGTACAGGCACAAGACACTACTAATTTGATGGTTGAGACCATATATTTTAAATTAAACAAATTAATAAATATGATTAAAAATTGCATTCCGGCATTTCGACGATGTTACAATAAAATGCTCGTCATGATTGATTTTTATATATATGTATAAGGAAAACCAGGGCAGATGAAGGTTTTAAGGGTTATAAAATAGTAAAGGATTGGTTGAAAATGAACAAGTTTATTTTTTAAGTACTTGACAACATAATATTTCTTTTAAAACTACCAAAAAGTAAGCACATAAATTGTTATTAATGATACAAAAAACGTGCAATTTGATCCGTTCTGCACTTATTTTTTATTACTTAAAAATAACTAATGATAAAATTAAATTGTTCTTTAGTTTATTTTGCTTTATGTAAATATAATTTGTCAAAATTAGCTGTATCGCGCATGAAATACTTGCTTGAAAAAAAATTCATAAAATTAAGTAAAAATTATTTATGTATTTATTTATTTTCTTAATTAACAGAAAATTCACAAATGAGAAAAATAGCATCTTCATCGTTACTCTGTCTACTCCAGCAATGAATTATGAGACCATTTGAGGCAGTTCTCTGGCAAACGATCCACTCTTCAACTGATACTGCACGGGCTCAGAGATTACGTTTGAACGTTGTTATTCTATGTTAAAAATTAGATTCTCTATAGAATTAAGCTACAATAAAAGTACACGAATCTACACTTCAAAGTACAAAAATATAGAAAATTTCGTTCTGCCTTAGTTTCTCATCTATATTGCAATATTCTAGCAAAACATAAAACATTAATTTAGAAATAATTATCAATTTAAATATAAATACGATGAAATTAATTGAAAATAAGAAGTGATTTTGAAGAATTTTGAACAGACAACAAAATATTTAGGTTGAACTCAGCTGAAAATCCACGATATGTGATGTGACGAATTATTGTATATGCCATTCTTTCAGGAGACTATACGACTGTAGATAATAATATTGAATATATTACATGCCTCTTAATCATTAAATTTTGTTAAAATTAAATCCGATTACTGAAAAATAAGTCCCCAAAATTTAATCACTAATAAATATAAAATATACGCCTATAAGAAATTAATGAGAATTTTTAGCTCTGCTCTTCTTAAAAATTAAGGTTTTAATAATTTATTTATTATAAATAAATATTGCAAAATCTGTTAAATATAAGTAAAATAATTAAAAATTATAAGAATTTCTATGTGAAACACATCATTAAAGTCTAATTTACGATTATAGAGTTTTAAATATTCTTATTTTCTCGCTTTATTAATGGTTAAATCCATATATTTTATAACCTATATTTTATGCATTTCTTATTACATTAACTGTATGATATGAGTGTTGTTTATGTTAAATATATGAAGTGAAATCACCGGAATGTTCTTATCATTTCTAAAATACAGTATAACACTAATCAAAAAACCGTTCAATAGGCTATTTATATTAATATTTCTTTAAAAATTATTATTCTGTAATTAAATTACCTTCTTTAAATGTAACTTCAGTCTGTCGTTCGAATATTGAGAAAGCTTATTATAAAATGTGATGTTTATTTATTTTTTTAAATTCAGAAAATTTATTTGCTTAAACCGTACCAATTCAATAAATGTATACGATTTACATTTTAAAATCAAATGCATTCAGGAATATTTTTCAAATTTCCTGAATGATTTTCAACTAAAAACGATAATCTTTAATAAGTGGATAACTTCAAAAAATACAGAATACCTGGAAATTGAATTCATCTCCTTCGAATGGGAATATTTTTTCCATTAAGTTAACGCATATTTTTTTCTTATTTAATTTAATTTTAGTTTTTATATTAAAATTTAAATTTTGAATATTGTTTATGAGCACCTAAAATCCTCAAAAATTCTTAACATTATAATAAATATTTCATTACGACTTTCCTATGCGCACTCTTGCAACTTCATGGTATTTATAAAATTGAAATAACTAAAAAACAATTATGATAAATGAATGTAAGCATCAAATGTATATTTAAATCAGAAATATAAAAAATACGTTTTTGTTTTTTTATTTATTTGCTTGTATGAAATGTATAATTTATTTAAATGGATAATACGTTTAGTAGAATAAGGAATACAGATAATATAATACAATTCTTAAAATTTGAAACGTTATTTTGATTCCAGAAAGGATTGACGATAAGAAATTTTTTACTCAATGGATTTCAATAGGAATTAAATTTCCTTTATTGCTTAGCATAGTGTAAAAAATAGCGCAACACAAAATACATATATTATAAATACAACATAAAGTTTTGATTATATTAGAGATACCGATATAAAGATACATTGATATTTTAATAATATCGCTATAATTTAAATAATTTTAGATGAGTAAAACATATTTTAAAAGTTGTGAATACCAACATGAATTTCTGTACGAACACATAATGAAGTATCAGAATATAATGCAGACTTATTTTAGTTTTTAATTGATTTTAGGCTGAAAATTATGTTTAAATGTGATAATTTGTTTGATTACTTCAAAACAGCATTCAGAAATACTCGTGAAAATATTTGAAAACTATTTTTATAACTCTGATAATCGCAAATTTAAAAATTGCATTATCAAGTTTTCAATTCATGAAAAAGAGGATAAAATGAAGGAAAAAATATAATTATAATTTCAATATCGTTATAATTTTTAAACACGAATTAAATTGATTAATAAATACTTACAAGAAAGTATTGATACAGAAGATAATATGATGAAACTAGCATTTATGTTAATTACATATAATTTAAATTCTTGCCATATACATTACAAGGTAAATCAGGATTAGATGGTGAATAAAAGTTCTGGAAACTGTGAGTATGAAAACAAATTTTATTTGAAAAAAACTAGTTGTTACTGACTGAACCGGTCTTTTCTTATCATAGTAAACAACACAATAACGAGCAAAATAATAGTGTTTTTCGGAAAACAGATTCGAAAAACAAAATATCATTTTCTGTTAAATCACCATCTCACCCTTACAGTGGGTTAGTTGGTGAACAGTACTCTATACGGATGAATCTTCTACCAGATTCTACTGTTATTTTTGACCGATTACAAGTTAGACGCATTATCAAAACTTTTGAAGTATTATATATAAGAAACAAAAATCGTCCACTAATCTGAAAATTTTCGAGACCATAGTAAACATGAACATGTATAAAACACTCGATATTTTCACTTACTTTTACATAATTTTGCGTAAAGAGTACATAGCAAGCATGACTTTCAACTAACAATATATACTAGTTTAAACAACAATTACACGTGTTTACCATTTGAGAGATATCTGCAGTCTGATGCACAGAATACTAGTAGAAATACATTTAATGACGATTAATTGGAGATAAAAATATTGACAAAGATAAATCCACTTCCGAGATTGTTAATTATGCAATCAATCATCATTAATAAAAACCTTAACCATCAATCGTCATTTAAAATGCATTTCTATTAATATCTTGTTTAGACTGCAGGAAAACCTTTACGTTCAGCACTGATGTTTAATGTTTCCTCTCTGTTTCGAGATTGTACTTATGTTGTCTGATATGTATCATTTTTCTGTAATCTATCAACTTTTCGTTAACTTTATCCAAAAAAAAGAAGAAAACATTAATATTAATAGTTTAATTAGTAAATTTATTACTTCTTATTCAATGTCTACTATAAACTTGTAGATATTGAACAGGAGTTTTAACTGATAGGGTAAATAAAGGTTAGATGGTATTTAAAAATAAAAGTAATCACATATAATATACGGTCAAACCTCTGTACAACAACCATTGAAGGTAACATAAAAATGGATATTGTTTGCAGGTTATTTTGTATGGATTTTTGTTAAAGATTATTAGGCATATTAACTATTTAGAGCTGGTCGTTACTGAAGATTCGATTTTATTAAATAAATTTAAATGTGTTTTATTTTTCTGTGGTCTACGTAAAGTTCTTGATATCTTTTTCTATCTGATAACATTTTAAATTCTAATGTGAAATGGTAATTATTTTAATTAATTTTAAAACAAGCACAAATTAAAGAGTTTACGACTTTGCAAAGAACATTTATCTTAATAAAAATAAGTTCTAAAACCCTTTTTAATCTGTTTTTATTACATCTATTTACTTTAATTAGTTAATAATGCATCATGCATAGGGTAAAATAAAATCACTGCCATTTAAATAATTTATTTTATTTTATTTTAGAGAATGAAGATGTTAGATTTCGCTTCATTTATATTTACTCAATTCATTCTTATTTAATTTTTTTATTTTTAACTAAAGATAAGGGCTAAAATGCCCATTGTAAGTTTACATAGAAAAGCAGATCATACAATCGTGCCTCGACTTAGCTCCCAGCAAATGGCATTCGAGTAAAGTTCCAACAAATATCGGTAAACGAATCTTTCCCATAATTATCAAATAAAAAATCACTCAGTACCTGTAAATTGTTCGATCTTACATGTCAAACGACAATTTTATCACCAAATAACATAACTTTCAAACTCTCAAACTCGTGTACAGATCTCATTACCATACACAAGTTTTACTATTTGATATGCTTTAATTTAGTGCCAGTAAATCTGGACTAAATTGAAGTTTGCGTACTTAGTCGCATAATTCATTTACCGTAAACAAATGTAAAATTGTAAAATGGTATGAAAATCTGTAAAAGAATAAATTTATATACAACCCTAAGACAAAAGTATTATATCATCTCAACCGAAATGTAACACACAACTTTTTAAGCTCGAAAACACTAAGTGAAAACAAGCAGAAATGAATATAATAATACATAATGATTCACTAATGTCTATAGAGATTTATTCAATATTGTTTAAAATGTCAATGTATACCTCGCCATTTATAGATGCACATTGTTTTTATAAACCATATGATGATATGCATTCCGTTATCATTAGATATAATGGAAATTTCACACCCTTCCACAGACAATTTTAAAATTTCTTTTCAGGTTGTTGCCAAACTTTGGTTCCCACATTGCCACCATATCCTATGCAAATACGACTCTTTCCAAAGAATATAACTCGGTTCCAGTCGTTGGTGTCCAATGTTTGTGCTCATTTGACCAGGACAATTGGCATTTTACTTGTCGTAGCGCTAAAAAAGCTTGGTTTTTGTTTTACATAGGTTATATTGCATGGGTTATAGCCCATTGATTTCAAATGCCTACACACTGTTTTTTTCAGAAACATTAATACCACATTTCCTTCATTCATTTGCCATTTCCTGAGCTGAGATGGTTCTCTTTGTTATGCAAATTGCATATGATATTCTATCTTGTTTATTTGCTGTTTTCTTGTTCTTGATATTTCTTGTTGCTTTAAATTTGTTGAGTACATATCGCATAGCCGTTTACTAATCTTAAATTGTTCAGTTATTTTTCTTTGGTACTTTTGTTCAATGTGTAACGTTATTATTTCCCTTTTAATCGTTCGAAAGCTTCACGGGCCATATTTATGATCTTTATTTCAGCAACTAATCAGAAAACGTTACGTATTCTTTATGAAAATTATTTCGTGTAAGTTTTGTATAGTTTTAACATTTTATTTTCATGACTCTTAAATTTTATGCAGTGATCTGTCTATTGATTTTGTCCTTAGCATTAAGTAATCTAATACTTTTGCTTTTTGTTGCAAAACTTTGTTGATATTTTAGTTTATGATACACGTAATCATCCACTCATTCAAATATTAATCTCCATAGATGTAAACACACAATTATGTATTATTATATTCGTTTGTACTTGTTTTCACTTTGTGTATTCCATCTTAAAAAGCTGTGTTATCGCACATTTCAGTTGCATGGTCTAATGATTTTTCCTTTGGATTATGCAACCATAAACTGAGTTATATGATATGAGTAGAAAAGTATTTAGTCAAAGCTCAATTAAGAGTCACCATTTATCCTCCTCTGAAATTAGCACTAAATCCACTGTGGTGCTAAACTGAAGAATCTCAGACAATGAGAATCTACACGTTAGTTTTGAGTCCGAGAATTTGGAAGTCACGTAATTTTATAATAACAATGTCGTTTGATCGTTTGCGTACAGGGCATTTAGTACTTGTACTTCACAGATAATGAAGTGTTCTCTATTTAATATTTATAGGAATAACTCGTTCACGAATATTCATTGGTAGTTTATGAGGATAGCGCTATTTAAGAGGGTGCTATAACAAAGTTTGACTGTATATAAAAGTTAAATTGCTTTATAAACACAATTAATTTTTACTTCGTTTCGTAACTATTCTCGCTTCGAAATAAAAAGAAAATGTATTTGTTGTAATGTAATTGAGAGTCATAAATATGCAATAAATTTTATATTTTTAGCATTATTAAGAGCTTATTAATTAAGCCTTTCATTCATACCGACTAAAAGTCTCTATTTTCTATATCGAATCATTTCTATTATTTTATATTTTAGGCAATTTTAATTGCTGAACAATCATCCAATGTTTAATTAACTGTCAGATTTATTTAATAATACGTGCTAAATATATTTTTACGATGTATCAGTATTTAAATGTTCAATGGGATAAAATTAAAAATCTAAGATGATTAGAACAGTGTAGTAATATCTGCATAAGTAAACTCGTGTCTGCGCCTTTAAGAAATTATTAAAAATTTAATTAACTAAGATATTGTGAATTTCAGCAATTTTGTTATAGATATAACGTAAATAATTTTATTAATATAAATTGTATATTGCAAATGCATTAAAAATGCATATATAATTTCTTCAAAAACTTTTAAAAAAATAAACAAAAATCTGATAATATTTATTACTTAATAAACATTCTTCAACGTAAATAAATTCAATTAGTCATTAAAAATCCAAAACAAAAATTATCTTTAAAAGTTAGAATCTTATAATTAGAATTTATAAAAGGTAATTATTTTTATAAATTTTAAATTATTCACGCATTTTAATTTATTTTATATTTGATTATTTTAAAATGATGTTCTTGCGATATTTTCTTCTTTCATTTAATAAATTTAAATCTAAATTTAATTTAGCTCTTAATTAAAAAAAAACTTTCCAAGATCATGTATATAGAATTTAAATGAGATAGATAATTATAAAATTATCATACTTGAAATCATCATAAAGTTTTTCTTGGAAATTTCGTCACGGAATAAAAAATAACTATTGTACACTTTTTTCTCCTCCATTTCTCTTATCTCTTCTTTCTCAATTTCTTTATAAAACTTTCTAAAGCATTAAGAACTTTATTTTCTGTTTTATTAAAAAAATTTACCACTATATTAACATTACTAATTACTCTTAAAGTGTTATTTAGCTTACATAATATGTTGTGAATAGTACCACACTTGCAATTTATACATTATCTTTAATTTTTCTTGATGTTTTCATATTTATTATTCCAATATTATATAGTAAGAATAAAAAATAAGAATTTTACAGAAATAAATATAAAAATACATTTTAAGTTATATTTATTTTTCAATTCTAAATTGATTTTTTAGACTAGCTACTCGATCTTCAAAACTCTAAATTTAAAAGACTGCTTGCGTTGAAGTTTACAAATAAAATTTAAATATATATATATATATATTCCAATTAATTTTAACTAAAATTTATTATTATTATCGACGCAAATACAACAAATTTAAAAATATTCAGTAGCTTTTCATCAAATTTCTGTTTCAAATAACATTATAATATATTTTAGTTAAATTTATAGCTTCTCGAGTTCGCTAATGATACTTGTCCATTATATATTTTAATTTATCAAGTAAATTTACTGTTATTTTTAATTTATTATCGATTTAGATATAACTTCCTTGTAATAAATAAAGAAAACAGTGCTTCACACCTCGTAAATATAAAAATTTAATACGCTTTTTTTCTTTGAAGGAATAATTATGTGATAAATGCAGGAAAAACTGAACTATGAATAGATGTACAATAACTTATAGCAAATATTGTATATGAGTTTCGTAATTTATTTGACAAAAAATTATATATTATGATAACGCTTGGGGTATATATTAATTTTTGCTTTGTTATAATTTCTAAATATCTAACACATTTATGACAAATTACATTGTAAACAAGTCTTTTCTGCGTTTTTACTGTAACCATAGCCAACGTTCTTCAAACCTATATGTAGGCCTATTCTACGGTACCACTGAACACTGGTTTGCGAATTGGTGCCTGACCAACAAGTTACGTGTGTGGAATTTTCGGTTTTCTTTACGTTTTTAACGCCTAAATATGGGGCAGTTTCCTGTAAAAAGTCTCTCTCGGGAGGCACCCCATCTTGACAGATCGCCTACGTGTTGCGTTACCGTATCCTGTCAAAACTAAATCAAAGTTAACCTTTACGAATTTCTGCAGGAGGCTGAAACTAATATGTAATTGTTAGTTTCTTAGACAGTTTCTATGTATAGTACATCAATGTGAATGTTTAAAACAGGCTTCATTCAATACGATTTTTTTCTTAAATTTCGTTCGTATTTGTTCATCATATCTAAATTATCTCGGGATTTCCAATTGGTTTTATCGCGATTGATCTTTACATATTAAATTTCTTTTATTTACAGTGAGTAATAAACCGTTGTACAAAATCAATACTGTATATACAATAAAATAACAGTAATTAAGTATTTTATATAACAAAATATCAGATTTTTATCAAACTATCTTATGATCTTTTCAAACTATCTTTCAAGATTTCTATCTTATTTTGATACTAATATCATAATCTATACAAGCGATAATATCTTTTTTTATCCAGCTTCTTTAAGGTTCGTTATATAATTTAGTATTGTGTTTAGAATTATTAAGGAAATTTCTAAGAAGTATTTCATAATATCGATTTCTATCTTCGATATTATTACGAAACATCATTTAAGGTTAATTAAATGTTTATAATTTAAAAAGGGTTAATACAAAACTTCGAATTGAATTTTGTAAAATCACTTTTAAAATTTCAATTATAATTGAGATTCAATTAGAATTTAAAAATGAAATAATAATATTTATAAAGTAAAATATTGGAAGATGCAAAATTATTTTTTTTATTTCTTATATTTTTCAATTTTTATTTAGAACTAACTTTATACTTAAGAAAAAAAGTGATTAAATTTTCTTACTTATTACAAATTATTTAAATTTTCAGCAGACATTTACAAATTTATATTTAATATTTTAAATTATTCTGTATTCAACTTTTAAAAAAAAATATATTAAAAAGTAAAATTTCTTATAAATTAAAATTTAACCGAAAGATTTTTTTTAATATCTTCGAAAAGTTTACTTTTTTTTTCTATTTTCATCCAGAAGTATAATAATTATTTTTTATACATTTATAATTCAGTTGATTTATTTTACTTATATTGTGTTGAAGTAATAGCAATACATAATACAATTGAAACATGAATTTAAATTTATTGTAAATTAAATAATATACGGTAAAATTTTTATAATTACATAAAAACAATTTTAAATATGCATATAATAAAAATCGGTTAATGTTACCTATGGTTCCAAAATGGCGGCTCGTCTCTGATTCCAGTAAATAGAAGAAAGGAAACAGTGGGAACGTACGTTCTAACCTAACCTAACCTATTCTAATAAATTACCATAATTATTACCAACAAAATTTATTAGAATAGGTTAGGTTAGGTTAGAACGTACGTTCCCACTGTTTCCTTTCTTCTATTTACTGGAATCAGAGACGAGCCGCCATTTTGGAACCATAGGTAACATTAACCTAAAAATCTTTATGTATAGTCAAATCCAGATAGAGGAAGTACCAGTAGGACTATTTCGTCGAGTTTTGTAGATCGAGGGCATCCAAAATTTATTCTTTTATATAAAAATACACGATAAATTAAAATTTATTTTGATAATATGAATGATTCGTGTTTTATTAATTTATTTAACACATTTTTTTTATGATTCTTGGAGAGAGATTGACCCTACATTTATGACTAATCTTAGCTTTTTCAGGCTTTGTAGACAATATTCTTTAGTAGTAATTAATATTTTGAAAAATAAATTAATAAAATAATGTTTTAAAATTGTTTCCATCGAAAAATTTTAAGTCATATATCATTTATTATATTTAATCACCTTTTATATTGATTTTAGAACTTGATAAATAGAAATTTTCTGCTGTTGTACTTTTTTCTTATTACCTCCGTTATTGTTATTCATAATCAATAAAATTTCTAAACTCTTATCCCGCATTAATTAGAATTTCATTTTACTGTAAATAATGAGTAACTGTCCAAATTAAGTAGAATAATTTAGCTAAATTATTCTATTTAATTTCGATGTTTGATTTGCACTAATTTAAATAATTGTAAAAGTATTTAAAAAATGATATCAAGACATTTAATATAAATAATTTAAATCAACAGAAACTCGTTGTTATATGCTTCATTTCCGAACCGAAAATCCTAATTTTTCTTAAAAAGAGTCAGGGTAGCGTTATAAGTTAAAAGCATTTCTTTTTATTTATTAATTTTAATAAAAATTAAACATTTAAAATAAAAATAAATAAATTTATTTCTATTTTAAAATATTAAAAGTTGAAAATTCGTGTTTTACACTAATTTTTCGAGTATCTGTGAGAGTGGAATGCTAATTTCAATACACATCTTCACAGTTATCACGAACGAACCATAAAAATTTCACTTGAAATAAAGTCATGTTACATTATTGATTTTTCTTATATATATTGATATTTTTTAAATGTGTCATAAGTTATGGAGAATAATAAGATACTGGCAGAATTTTAATCATTAATATTGATAATTTTAGCTATATTTAAACTAGATTTATTGCAAATGATAAATGCATCCTCATGGAATTTCTATTACATTATTTTACAAAATGTGTTATTTTAAAAGTTCTTTGAAAGTAGTCCGATAATTTACGTTAAAGTTACAAGAAATTATTGGAATATTTAAAAAGAAATATAGATTTATACAGTATTACCTTTCACATATTTTGGTAAATTTCGATAATTATCTGAAGGAGGACTACCTATTATATAAACTATAATTTATTGATTTTTAAACCTTAGTTAAAATTAAAAATATTTAAAAACTTCTATAAAACATATTTTTCAAATATAATCAACAAACTTACTGACGAATGTGTAGAATAAAATATATAATATAAAATTTATAAGGGAGAATAAAACATGTAAAGAGGATTGAATAGCTTTAATTAAATGAGATAATGCAAGAATTATCAAATCTATCTTTATTTTATATTTTTCATTAAAAATAATTAATATAATAATAGATATCTTTAAAGTTAATATTGTTTTGTATTTACTACAAAGTAAATACTTTATATATATATACTAAAATTTTTATAATATTTTTTTTATTATTAAAAGATAAATTCCATTCAGTACTTTATATCTTATTCTTCGTGAAGACTGCTCGAATTTTTTTGTAATTTATATATATATAGATAACTTGTAAATGTATTTAAATTATAGTTTATATCTCTAAAAATAAGCTGAATATTATACCACAAATTTACTCTATTTAAACCTATTTAATATAATTAGTATATAGTAGTTAATTAGTTAGGAAATATTGAACTGAGAATTGCTCGACTAACATCGATGAAAATGTAGAATTTATCATTATCATTAATATATGAATTCACTAAGCTACTGTATAAATGAACGACTGGAGGGCCGAAGAAGCAATGACTTCGGTCTGCCGCTCTGGGGAATCCTGAATCGAATCTGAGCGAGCAACCTGAGGAATTTTTTCATAGGCATTCTGTCTCGAATATGTCGGGCCTAAATATATTCCCGACCATCCGGCATCCTTTATTTAAGCCTGGAATACTCATAATGGGTGCAGAAAAAGACGCTTTAGTGCCTATAGAGAGGAAAGAGCAAAAACTAAAAAAAAATTATTCATGAACTTATATATTATCAGTAATAAATTCAACATTATTATTATTATGTTGGGTTAAGTGAGATATACTCGGTTAACACCGGTGGCTGTGTACTATGCCGGACCAAAGTCAAGGCATAGTAACCAAAACAGAAATTAAAGAAGTGTATTAGTGTGTGTGTCTGTATTCAGGAATTTTCTCACAATATGACATGTATTCAATATAGTGGCCTTCTGTAGTGTGATGTATGTGTT
Source organism: Centruroides vittatus (assembly GCF_030686945.1). NCBI lineage: Eukaryota > Metazoa > Arthropoda > Arachnida > Scorpiones > Buthidae > Centruroides > Centruroides vittatus. The sequence goes on from NW_027122643.1 coordinate 3,428,855, forward strand.
TCTATTCAATTGTAATGTGCCCAGGCTTTTGTGTAGTGTGTGTGGTATGACACCTGTAGAAGAGAGAACAACAGGTACAATAAGCACCTTATCCATCCTCCACAGATGCCTTATTTCCTGAGCGAGTTCTGTGTACTTGCTAATTTTTTCAGTGCATGCGTTTTGTATATTGTGAGTGTTTGGAATGGATATGTCTATAATGTATGTGATTTTATTCTGTTTGTCAATGAGTGTGATGTCTGGTCTGTTGTGGTAAATTGTTTTATCTGTGATTATGGCTCTGTCGTAGTACATTTTGTGCGTGTTGTTTTCCAATACTGTCTGTGGAATGTATTTGTAGTATGGTTTGTGGATGTCTACTAATTTGTGTTTCTTTGCAAGCTCTTGGTGTATTATATTTGCTACTTGATTATGTCTGTGTAAATAATCTGTCTGTGCCAAGAGCTTGCAACCAGAGGTGATGTGTTGTATAGTTTCTGGCATAATGTGACATTTTCTGCAAGTGTCATTTGTGAGTGTTGCATCTTTGAGTATGTGTTTTCTGTAGTTTTTAGTATTTATGACCTGATCCTGTATGGCAATCATGAATCCTTCCGTCTCCCCAAAGAGGCATCCCCGAGCTAACCAGCTGTTTGACGCAGTTTTGTCAACAAAATCCTGGGCCAGATCGTAAGGATGCCTGCCATGGAGTGCCTTTCGAGCCCACGATTGCTTAATGGTGTCTATGCTTTTTATATGTTGCGTTGTGTCCATATGATGTGAGTGTAAGTTTAATGGTGTGTTATTCGAGTCTGCTAGAGTTACTGCTTTATGTAATTGTGATGTTTCTTGTTTTTTGTAGAAAAACTCTCGCAGTGACTGTATTTGTTTGTAGTGAAGGTTAACTATGTCAATCAGGCCACGTCCGCCATCTTTACGTGGAAGGGTTAATCTTTCTGTGGCGGATTTAGGATGATGTTGTTTATGCTTAGTAAGTGTTGTTCTTGTTTTCCTTTGGAGTTGCTCAAGATCAGTGTGAGTCCAATGTATAACTCCAAAAGAATATGTGAGTACTGGGATGACATATGTGTTTATTGCTTTAACTGTGTGTTTTGCATTTAATTGTGTTCTGAGAATAGCATTTAACCTACTTTGGTATTCTTTAATTAATCTTTGCTTTATTTGTGTATGTTCTGTTAGTTTGGCCTGTTGGAATCCTAAATACTTGTAGAACTCGCCCTCTTTCATGGATTCAATAACGTCTCCATTTCCAAGTGCAAAATCTTCTTTCTTCAGGATTCCTTTTTCTATGTGAAGTGTTTTGCATTTATCTAGGCCAAATTCCATTTGTATGTCATTGGTGTATGAATGTGTGATTTGTAGGAGTTGATGAAGTTGTTTTTGTGTGGATGCATAAAGTTTTATGTCATCCATGTACATGAGATGTGACAGTGTAAACTGTGTTGTTTTTTCGTGTCTGATATTGTAACCATATTGCGTGTTGTTTAACATGTTGGATAATGGGTTCAGGGCTAAGCAGAACCAGAGAGGACTCAAGGAATCTCCTTGAAAAATTCCTCGCCTAATAAAAATTTGGTTTGTTTGTATGGAAGTGTTACTAACCCTGAGATGTAGTGTTGTTCTCCAGTGCTGCATAGTGTTTTGAAAGAATGCAATGAGTGATGGATGTATTTTGTACATGTGTAGGATATGTAGCAGCCAACTGTGTGGAACACTGTCGAATGCTTTTCTGTAGTCTATATATGCCATGTGTATGTTTCTGTGTTGTCTGTGTGCTTGCCGTAGAATGACTGAATCTATGAGTAACTGTTCTTTGCATCCCCTGTGGTTTCTACGACAACCTTTTTGTTGTTCTGTTAGAATGTCGTGTTCTTCAACATGTTTGTATATTTTGTTTGCAATACAGGATGTCAATAATTTGTAGAGTGTTGGAAGACATGTAATTGGTCTGTATTGTGTGGGGTCCGTGGTATTGTTGTTTTTAGGTTTCATGTAGGTGATGCCCTGAGTAAGAAAATTTGGCATGTCTTGTGGATTGATGATGATGTGTGTTAGATGTTTAGCTAGTTCCTGGTGCAGTGATGTAAACTTTTTGTACCAGAAATTGTGAATGTTGTCTACACCAGGTGTCTTCCAGTTGTGTGTTCTGTTAACAGTGTATTGGAAATCATGTATGTTTATTTCAACACAGGGCATAGTTGGTATGTTGTGCAAGTTTCTGTTCTCCTCCTCGATCCAGCCTGCATCAGCATTGTGCGTGACAGCACTGGACCAAAGAGAAGACCAATATGTTGTGAGTTGTTCTTCTGTTGGTGTGCCACTGTGCTGTGTATCAGTGTTTGCTTTGTTATTAATTTGTCTGTAAAAGAGTTTTTCATTGTTTGTAAATAATTTATTTTGTTGTTTTCGTAGTGTACATGTTTTGTATCGTTTGAGTCTACGTGCTTTGGCAGCAAGTTTTTGTTTTAGTGTATCAATGTATTCTGTAATGCGTGTGTTGTGATGTTCGTGTTTTGTGTGTGTTTTTATTTTCTTGAAAATGTTTTTGAGCTGTTTCCTTAATTTGGGTGTTATGTTGTTTTTAGTGTATTGTGTTAGCCTGCCTAATTGCTGTCTAATGTCATTTATTTGTGTTTCTATTCTTCTCTGCCAGGCAGGCTTGTGATAGAATTGTGTTTTCTGTGTATTTGTCTGTGATTGTACTTTCAGTCCATGGTGTGTCACTACTGTGACTGCTCCAGCATAAACTAATGTATGAATGTCTGCGAGTGTAGAAATTGAATGAATGTAGTGTGGTAGTAAGTGAGTGTTTACATAATTTAGTGTTTTTCCTACTTCCTTTGACGTGTTGATTTTTGGTATTCGTGGTCGTTGTGTGGGATCTGTACCTGTATATTTAGTGAGTGTTTCCTGAAATATAAGTGAGAGCGTATTAACTAAATCCAAGTCTATGTTATCAGTGATGGATGAGGGAGTGTCTGTAGTATCATTAGTGGTAATTGTTGTATGTGTGTTATTATCAATGCTTGTTGCTGGATTATCCTGACAGGTTACATGATCTTCATTAATGTTAGATGTTTCTGTCTGTTGATGTATTTGATCAGCAACCTGTTGTTTGATAAGTTCAAGTGTTGTTTGTGGAATAAGGTTGTTGTGTATAATTGTTCTTTTTTGATCAACAACCCTTTGTTCGGTGACAGTGAGATGAGGATACTGTTGTGTGAATCTATGGTGTAGTTGTTGTCTGTATGCTGTCATGTTTGTTTCGAGTTCTGTGATGGTGTAATAAGTACGGATGATAAACTCGTTCATTTCTACTGTCCATTTCATCCGTTGGCGTGGTTTTCCAGCCTTTGTGGTCTGTGGATGAATTGCCACAGAAACACCAAGGCTGGGTTGGTTCCTCACATCTGTTGAGGGCATTGCAGTAGCCATGCTTGGGCCGGTGCTGCTTTCGCCACCGGTAACCAAGGGAGACTGTGACCTATTTTTCGAACGTGAGCCTCTGCCTAACCCACGAACGCGGACCTTGTTAACCCGGGCGACGTCCGAGCCGGTATCACACTTTGATCTAGTTATTACCATGATGAATATCTCCACAGAATGTGGGTGTGGTCACTCTTAGCTTCATTTCTCCCCATAGACCTTACTGGCATGGGTGTCCCTACCAGGAGCTTATGCTCCAGCCTGCATTGCCCTATGGATCAGTAAAATTACTGGGCTCTCCCACCACGACCAGGTGGTGACCACGGGAGAGTTATTATTATTATTATTATTATTATTATTATTATTATTATTCCATTTAAAGAAAATAAAATAAGAAATTCTATAGCTTTCATTTTTTCTCTATGACAAGGTATAAAAATGAACTGAAAGAAAATATAATATCCTCAAGAGATGATAAAAAGAAAAAAATTAAGTAAAAAGTTCTTATGAAAATGTATGAGACTTTGCCAAATAAATATGAATAACAGAATGTGTATTGTTTGAATGAGTATTGCTAAGGAATGATCATACTAGTTATATCTGTTGAGGAAATTGAAGTAAATATAAATATAGATGTGTTTTTATCTCGACTTACATTTACTTTTCTATTTATCATTAAGGTGGTTGTATTTTCAATTATTTGTTGTTAAAAGGTTTTATGGCCATTTTAAACCTGAATTTTATATATTTTTTCGTTATCATTTTTAAAATGCTATCGTAATTGTTCGTAATTTAATCTACGTTGTAATGTGACCAATTTGTTTTGAATTTTTTTATACCTTATTTTAATAAGGTATAAAAAATTTTTTCAAAATAGCGCTATTCAAAAACGCAATTAATTTTTATTATAAGCTATCTTTTTAATTAAATCTCGTCTATTCATAAAGTTTGCCTTGCATATACTTTTAAGTATGTTAGATAATAAATGTTTCGCTTTATATTTAAATACAGTAAAGAGTGCATTTTATAAAATTAAAATATATAAATAACTAAAATTATTTTGAATATTTTAAATCAATGCGATTGCATTTAAAATTTCTTTCAAAGAGTACCGGCTTTCAAAGACTTCGTTTTCTTTCAAATCCATAGGAAATATGAAATACCAAAAATAAAAGTATTTTCTACAATGAAGAGATCGTGAAGTATACTATTGAATAAATAAACATTTCTAATATTATTTACATCATATTACTGAATAGATATGTTAATATTTTGCTTTAAATAACGCATAAATAGAGTTATTATCTTCATAATCAATAAGTATATATAACTTGATCCATATACATTGTATGGAAGATATATTAAAGAATTAACTTATATAATGTAGAATACTCTCCTATCTATGTTTAATTTTTGAAAAATTCTTTTTGATTTCTAAATATAAATAATATATAATTATTATAGAATTTAATAGCTCGTAGTAATAAATTTTTGTCTAATAATTTTCGAATGTTTATAAAAAAATAAATAAAAAATTGAGAAAATGCGTTAATATATTTTAATAAGACATTAAAATGAAACTCAAACAATGCTTATATTATAACAAACAGATGTTCTTTAAGTCGCTTTACGAATTTTCAATCCCAAATTTGTTTAATTCTCAACTTTAATCACTTTAATATAATTTTAGTAAGCTTCAGGAATATTAATTTATATTGATTTAATTTAAATTTGTTATGAGAATTTATAAGATTATAACATGTGCATATATAAATTTATGCTAGTTGTAAACAAGGATACAACCCCTTATAGTTTCCTAATTTCAATAGTAATTCCGACGGAAATTGATACATTCAATCTGAATTTGTTGTTTTAATAACGCTTTATATTATAATTTATTAATTACAATAACGAATGAAGAGATATTTTAAGGTTCTGTAATTGTTGAATCTAACCTGTCTTCATAATTAATATTGAATAATAGCTGTTTCTTGATTGATAATATTTATAGAATGAAAACAGACTATCGCATTGTTAAATTCTATCTAAAATAATTAACAATGAATTGCAACAATTAGCTATATTCTAATAGATAAATTGAATATTTCATTCTTGTTCTATTTTAGTAAATGGTATATTGGATATAATTGAGGTCAAATCAGATCATTTTATATTAACTAATCTATAAAGTTACTTAATTTGTTTTATGTTCTCAGTTATTTTATATTGTAAACTAGTATGATTTTTTTAAATAATAAAAACATATTTATTTATTTCAGTTTAATTAATTAATTAAATTTTTTCTTTATATAATTTATAGTTGTCATTAGTAACGTTTTACATTTGATATGTTTACGTTTGGTCAATTTACAATAATAATACAAACGAACAGACAAAATGGTACAATCGAACTCCAACAACAGTCACTTCTAAATAACGCCAAATATCCAGGAACTTTTATTTTTGTGAATAAAAATGTATATAAAATAATTTTCAAACAACGACCATCTCCAAACTATTGCCAATTTTTATGTTTCTATTAGCGGCTGTTGTACAGAAGTTTGACTATAGTTTTATTACAGTACAATCTCGGTAATTCGGCCGTTTGCTCTTAGACACGGCCAGTAATCCGATACTGACTCTCGAGAATTACCGACACTATTGCCAAAAAGCAGACAAGCTTCCCCACTAGTTTAAACTTCAGTTCCCACTAAATTTGAACACCTTCCCACTAATCGTGACATTCAACCTTCAGTTTGGGCACGATATTAAAGATTGTTCGGTTCGTCATCTTAAGTTGTTCAAATTGATTGCTCCCCTTTCATATTTTATTGCTATTCTCTGTATGTTTTTGATTATTACAATGTACTAATAACAGCCAAATAAACGAATATTTTTTTTCTGAATGACTTAACCAGCGATGGCCAACCTTTTCTGGAATGTGGCTCAAAATTGAATTCAAAACGTAGTAACTTTAAATCGGGGGTCAAATATTTAATTTGAGTAATTAAAAATGTAACAGAACATGCTTACAAATTTTACTTTAAGTAACTTTTTAATCTATATGAGAAAATAACAATAAACTCTGTATAGGAAGAAAAGATAACGTGATTACTTCGTTTAATGGGAAATCTGTTGTCGTTTATTTGATGATAATTTATCTATTGAGATTTATAATTAGTAGTTTTTAAAATTTTGCACGGCAGCTATAGGGTTCTGCTTTCACACTATATACATGTATGTGTGTTTGCTATAGGAATATGCAAAATCCTATGGAGATATTAAAATCAATTTGAATATTGATAATTAAATAATTGATAACAATAATTAAATTCACAGTAATATAACAGTTCACAGATAAAATAAAGCATAGTTGACGAGCTCTGTCTTAAACATGGCGCCCGTCCTTGCGTCTTTTCTTTTTCTTGTATCGGCAAGTGGGCATGGGTTTCATGACTATCTCGCCCTGTGGTAAAGTGTGACGTAATTGTCATGGAATAGTAGTTGTCTGTGTTTTTTATGATGGTCGTTATGCGGGGGATAATGCCTTCCGGGAAGTCTTTTCAGGGTAATTGGTTCCTATTCAGGCGTTTGTTTGTTTGTTGTTTAAGTTATGGCAACGCAACATTTGGGCGATCTGCCTAGGAGGATGCCTTCCGGGATGTCTTTTTAAGGGAAACTGGTCCCTATTCAGGTGTTACAGACGTGGAGAAAACTCGGAAAACTCCACGTGGCCAGCCTGTCCGAGCGAGGCGCGAACTCACGATGTTCAGGGAACGGAACAGCTTGGCCATTGGTGGGCCTTGAGTCTTCTTTTCTTTCTTTCCTTAGCGCGCCCCCTCCCGATCGTTTATTCTAGACTCCACAAATCCTACACATACGCAAAGTTTTCAAATCTAACAAATATTTTTTTAAAATAATTTATAAAGACAACGCGGATACCCTGAAATCGTTGTGCGGATTACTGAGTTGCCATCACTGGATTAAACCATTCACTTCTAGTAATGCAGCAATCTCCGTAATCCGAAATCGTTCCGGTCCCATATGCGTCGGATTACCGACATTGTACTGTACTTGACCGAATGCTAAATTTTAAATTATACAAATTACTTATCTCAGATTAATTCAAATTATTTATCGATTTTTGATGAACTTTCCATTCTTACGACAAAAGTTTAGATCAATTTGTAAATTGAATATAATAAATTAAGTAGCTTAAATTATGCAAAATACATCACGAACGAAAAAGGCTTCATGTTACAATTTGAACTGATTAAATGTTAATAAAAATTTAATTTCATTCTTGTTATCTTGTTGACATCTTCTCGAACGATTTGTCCTTACAATGTGAAAACTAATCAATTATTTAGCAATATTAATCAACACACTAGTTAATATCGTCTTTCTTAATATAAAACAATAAATAAGTTATTGAAAGTGATTTTTTCCTAATGCTATTTGTTTAAAATCGTTCACAATTCCTTTGCTAGGAGTTTCGAATGTAATAAAGAATTATCCTGCACTATTTTTAAATAATTTGGATAAATCCCAAACATTCTGAAAGTTACTTGTCCTCTCTTGATTTTAATTAACTGGCAAATTCTATTGATCTGGTTTTCGACTATATTTAAATATTTGAATTCCTTTAAGTTACGTTATGAGGAAATTAAAGATTATCTCGTAAAGATTCTAAAATTACATTTAAGGATATTGATTTTTGAATAACAATCTTAACATTAATTCTTTAAACATTTCTGTAGAATTTCTGTTTACCATGCTACATGCTTCAACCTTCTTAATCTTGATTATCGACAATAAAGTAAATGTCTCTAATTATCTTTCTACCGATCAAAGCAATTCAATATGTGCTTAACTAAACAAACGTATGCTAATAGTTTAAAGTTTAAACCAATAAACTGCTCATAAAGTTATATCTATGAGTTTATATACTATAAGAAATATTTTTCTCTAATTATTAATAATTTTTATGGTAGATAAAAGTTTAATTATTCGAATTCTAAAACAATTAATTAAAACGTCTGTTTGTTTATTAATCCATTTTTTGAAGTTTTAAATAAATAAAATGTATAAATAAATACTAATTTTATTAAGTTTATGAATTCTCTATCATGCCTGAGAGAGAAATCTCTTTGATATATACACATTTACATAAATATTTTATTATAAAGAATTACTGTATACACGTGATACTTAATACATGTTCAGTGCATATATGTAGCCTATATATATCAAGTCTCAAGTTAAAATATATTGGTGTTACGACTGAGAACCACATTGGCCAAACCTTCTCTACGCCAAAACTTATGATAGAACTTATAATCCATCGCCTTTGCGAGTATAAGCAATCCTTGACTTATGTACACATTTTTAGAAAAACATCACGTACGAAAATAGGAGACTGTCTGTACTCCATCCTGTTTATCATCATCTCACAGATTTAATATCAATATCCAGAGGCGGATTTAATGGTGGGCGCTCCCGCAAAACCCCAACTTTACACCTTTTTTCTAATGACACCAAGTTTGGTTTCATATGTGCAATTTTAATTACGTACACGATTACAATCGGCGGTATAATATATGATATATTATATTCAAATTTTATTGGAAATAAAACATTAATAGTACAATATTTTTTATTTATTTAAAAATATGGTTAACATGTATTTTTATTTTCCCTGTCTCTCTCTTTTTTAAGGGGCCAAATATTTTCTTCTGTGCCCGGGCTTCAACCGACCTTAATACACCTCTGTCTATACCTATTTAATTATTGCTTTTATAAATATATATCAAATTGATTCTAAATTACATTTTAAAGAATAAAAAAAATATTCTATTTATTTTAATTACTATACACATTTTATAATTGTACTAATTTTTCATTAAAACTTTTTTTTCTAGAAATTTTTTAAACATTTGTTTTTATCTTTACTTACATTTGCAGGGCTATTATTCAAATTGGTTACAGACGTAACCAATAATAATAATAATAATAATAATCTCTAATCCACTCTTTTCGTAAATTTAAATCCAGATTGCAAAATCTGCCATTAAGATTTGAAATCGCATTTCTGCAATTTTCGTAAAAAGATATTTGGCAAATCAATATTTAACTCCCATTTAATAGGTGAATTCTTTCACGTTTCTGATAACTCTGTGAGGAATTTCATCATTCTACTCTTGTATTTGAATTCCTCGAACGTACAGAAACCGTCAATATATCATAATTTTATAACAAATACGATAATTCATATTAAATACGATTTCTTCGTTTTATTCTAGAAAACAAAATAAAAGTATTAAAAAATTTGTTCATAACAAATTCAGTCTTTCTTTCCTCGTTATATGAAATGAATTTAACTGTGAATTAAACGGCTTTTTTATTTTTAAAAAATGAAAAGTTTATAATAATGTTATAAAGTCTAAAGTTATTTGTAAAATCCTCTAAAATGTAAATATTGAAAATCATTCTTTTACATTGTATATAATTCTATTATTAAATTGATAATATTCAACCTAATTTAAACAATTTTTTTTTTTTTAAGATAAATGATGGAAATTCTACTTTGAAATGGCAACGAACTATGTTATAATAAAATTGTTAATTATTCATACACACATATTTATTTATTTATTTTCCAGATAATAAGTTGTTCTATTATAACTGAATAACTTCATTTGAAGAAAAAGTGAATTACAGTACTGTATTTTCATCATGAATGAAGTTAAAGTCTGTATCAATAGTAAGAAGAAAATTTAAACTTCGTTATAATAAGGAAACACTTTATAAAAATCCAATTCCAAACTGGACAAAAAAAAAAAAAAAATGTAAGAAGTCTGGTTAAAGGAAAAAGTATGATGTACGGGGCAAGACTAGTGTCTTGCTCAGTTCTAATTTCAGGTGGAGAACGTATTTTAAATTAAATAATATGATTAAAAATTGCAATTGTGACGATGTCACAATAAATAATTGCTCGTTAGTTTTTACAGCTTTTTATAATACCCATCCCTACCCTCAAAATTAAGTTTTTTTTCTATTTTATAATAGTTAAAAATATATCATAACAGATGGCATCACCAAATGTTACCGGGAAGGCAAGCAATACTTTTCTGGATTTTATTCTATGTAAATTAATCCGATTTTTGATACAATTTTATTCTGCTAAATTATGAGAATCAAATTAATTATACTGAAAAAATAATTTAAACTTATTTATAATTCTAAATTAACAATATCTAAAAGGGTAAATTTACTTATGTTTGAAGAGTTGCTTATTAAATATAATAATTTTTAAATAGATGAAAATAATCTGGTAAAAATATTGAATTTTCTTCGTTACTTTTACATTTTACATTTTTGAATTTACATATTTATAAATTTATCTGTGCTTTCAATGGAATATTTTTAGAGTATAATAATAAGAGTTATAATAAGCTCCAGTGGCTTATTGCAGTTGCTATATAATTTTGCAATACATGAGGATGAACAGCATTCAATTATATAATTCTCGTCATTATCTTAACTTGTTTTGGCTTTTAATCCTTTCTGCCCTGTGTACACCGTATTCTCGTGGGTTCGACTAGAACCACAATGGGCGAGGCCATAATACTGTGGGACAGAGAGCGCTTTTTCCCGGGCTGAACTTGAATCCGGATTTCCTATAGCTAATAAATATTTTCTTATTCTGATTATTAAAAAGTCTTAAGTCTTATAATTCATTTTATTATTAAATTGTATTATAATTATTTTTCTATGAGATTCCTGATAACATTCCCATCGATTTATAATAATTTGTGAAAGTTACTGTACTTAAATAGTGACGTTTGAAGAAGAAATAAGAACTTATTTTAATCTAAATTTTCATATTATATATAAATTATTAATTGCTGAAATTATTAACATTGTTTAGTAATTTACAATATGTATGCAAAATTCGAAATTATTGATATAATTATATAAAAACTAGCGGGTGGGTCCAGCGTTGCTCGGGCAAAAGTAACGATACCGAAGATTAAGACTATTACCTTACCCGTTTTCACAGAGTGCAAGAATTGGGATTCTCTGTTTCCAGACTAATTAGAGAATTTTTAGATGGGTCTAAAAATATGTTCGATTTCCCGCAAAAACGAAAAAAAACTGCATCTGCGTCTTGCACATCGCTTTCTCTTAACACTTGCATTGTTACGTAACACTTTCATTGTTGATGGAATTGTTAAGCCTTATTCCTGTCCCTCTCCCCCGTGGGGAGGAATTTCGAAAAATCCCTTCTTAGTGTGCATTCTCGTGACGTGCCCTAACTGTGTACCAAATTTCAACTTTCAACTCCTAACCGTTTGGGCTCTGCGCTGATTATTATTATTATTATTATCAACTCGTCTCGATTATATATATAGATTATTTTTATGACTTGGTTAGTTGCATAACTAAACACTTTAATTGATAATTTTATAAAAATGCAATAAGAATAATTTATCAATATCTTCTTTATCCGTGGTTACTTAAAAGCATAATTTATTCTTTTTTCTCAAATCATAGAAAAATAATATTTGTAAATTTATGTGTCCAATAATTAAAGATAAAACACTCGATTTTTACATACCATCAATATTTTATTTTTTGTACAACAATTTGTTTATATATCCAATAAATTTAAATAAGAAAATATTGACAAGGAATAGGGCCGATAGGATTATAAAATTTACTTAAGATGAGAAATTCTGAATTCATATTTGATATTTTATCTTGAATTGATTGATCTTGAACAGTTTCTGTAGTAGAAAAGAGGAAATGTTTAATGAAGAAAGAATATTATTATTGATTGAAAAGCAGAAACCAGTATTTTGGAATATTCTACAATATGGAAAAATCAATTTTGTTTCGCAACAGAGTGGATGGAATAATTGATGAGAAGCTTTTTTGTGTACTGTTCTGACAACGAAGTTTAAGTCACGTTCTCAAATTCTGTAGTAGGAGGAAAGAATGCGTTCATATATATAATTTAGCTTTTACACGAAGTTTTTTTTAACTTATGAATAATCAGTCAGTGGCTAATTTAATTAAAAAGTACACTTAATAAATTGTAAATGAAGTTTTTCTGTGTAATGAGAAATACACATAGGAAAAGTCTGCGTTATACTATTGCATAAAAAATAGATTGAGAAAGTTGATAATGAATGAATTTAAGATGTACCGTTACACTTTATACAGTTTTGCAATATATATATATATGTATATATATACACACGCGTTAACTGCAAAACTGTAAAGCGTAACGGTAATCGTCCTATTTTATGTTTATAATAATCATAAATATAAATTATAATATTTGATTTTGACGTATTAATCTTACGTATGTTATATTTTGCAATCAAGAATCCTTTTATATATTTACAATTAATGTTTAGATGTATATTTACATTTCTGCAGTTTATGATAATATGGATACAATCTGAACTCTGTTTCAGAAGACATGGCCTGAATAACAATTATTAATAAGCATTTAATGTTTTATTACCGGTATTAAAAGTAATAATTTATGACATGATTGATGGCATCATTTCTATATTAAATAATTAATAAATTTTTAATTAAGCTATGAATATTTTTTTCAATGATAGAACTATCTCGGACTTTACACCGTTAAATTTGTATGTCTTAATTTTTTTACTGTTGTATTATAATTATAATTAATATTTTTACTTTTTGTAAGGTGTTTATCTGTATATTCTTTCCATACCGAGTGTGAACGGTTATCCGGTTCTCCTTGCCCATTTATTTCGGACAATTGACGCTCTACTGTAGCATATATTTATTTTCATTTATTTTAATATATTATTCTTAATCTGAAAATGTTCATTCGACAGAATTATCTCAAAATGAACTAGTGATTTATAATTTTCAAATTGAGAAGTCTTGTTACTGCTGCTTTATTGAAGCTACCTTATAATTAAAATCGTAAATATAGAGTTTTAAATTCTGCAAAACTAGGCTATATAATGTGCAGTTCTCCGTTTAATTAGATATTTTGGAATTTTATGAAAACATTGCTTACTATGTATATAAAATATATATAAACTGATTTGTCAAATAATACTTTTTACAATATTTTTCATTTCTAGTTTTCTAAATTTGTTAATATAGGTGAAGAAAACTACTTCGTAAATTTATTTTTAATTTATTTAGAAATTTTGGTTAATGTTACCTTAAGTGCCAAGATGGCGGCTCCAGCAAGGAAACAGTGGGACGCACGTTCTAACCTAACCTAACCTATTCTAATAAATTACCATAATTATTAGCAACCAAATTATTAGAATAGGTTAGGTTAGGTTAGAACGTGCGTCCCACTGTTTCCTTGCTGGAATCGGAGACGAGCCGCCATCTTGGCACCTAAGGTAACATTAACCGAAATTTTTTATGAATGCATAAATAATATTTCTTTAATATTAAATATTGAGACATTTTTATTTTCTTTTTCTGTAAATTATACAAACCGAAAAATCACTAAAATCAAACAAAACTAGTATGTTTATAAAAGAAAATCGACCATTTTAAAGTAAAATAGCGCAATTTTTTGAAAATCAGTTCATTTACAAGGTCTAATTTGGGCCACCAGTTGAAATGAAAATAAAAATATCAGAAAAAAGGTAGAAAGATAATATCTTTGGAGGATTTGAAAGATGATCCTCAGACCAATTATCAGCAAATTCCACAATGCATGCTTTATTAGGATTTCCACAATCTTTCATATTTCTATTTACGAATTTTAATTATTGTATTTTATTTAATGTTTTAACCTCTGTCTGTTATATTTTTTAAAATAAAATTTGTGTGGTAGAAACAATTCAAAATCATTCCATTCAGAATCTAATAAGCAGCTTATGCTTATTAAAATCCAACTAGGATTTTAATAAACATTGGCTGTTCGTTTATGGTAAAAAATACTTCGGTGATAATACATTTATCTATGCAATTAAGACAGCTGGTAGGAAGTTATTGCAAATAATATGAAGTCAAGTGTGAAGTCCATCATTCCCTCCCCAAAAAAATTTTGTTAATATTGTATCTATCTATATATATATATATATATATATATATTATATATTTGTAAATTGTCATTTATACTACATTATCTGCATAATTTTAGTTTTAATTACTTTATTTTAATCCTTTTGCTAATAATGTATTTACTTTAATTAATCAGTTAGAAACAGTTTTTTTTTGTATTCTAAACTCTATTTATTTTATATCCTTTTCTTGCTCTGTCTAGTTGTATAAAGAAAAAAAACTGTTAGCTAGCTATATACAAGACGCCCTTTAGACCCACATCTCGAAGAGAAGATGTGTATGTAAACGTGACACCGAAATTGTTTATATATCAATTGTTTATCTATCAAGTAAAAGGTGTAAAGGAATTTCGCCTATTTTTTCCAATTTTATGGACCCCCCCTTTCAAAAATTTTTGTAATATCGACTTAAAATAATTTAGAGAAACAAATTAGAACAAAAAGTTTATCAATTAATCGTTATAAATCCCACAACATGCGAAAGAAAAGATGAGGAGATGCTCGTCGTTTCCCCCTTTTCGACGGTGTTATATGACAGATGGTATGCTAACAATTTCACATGGATACACATTCTTCATTGACAAGAGAGGAGGAGGATCACTAGATGCCAATCATGCATTTTACAAATTACCTCTCCTTCCTCCGGAACTAAAGCATGATTGGTGAAAAGCAAAGAAAAATAGAAAGAAGTGATGAAATTAACGCAGAGTGAGATAGAATTGAAATAGAAGACTGAATTGAAAGAGTGAGAGAGGATTGAGACTGACTAGACAGGAGATTGACCAGAAAAGAGACAACCGATCTACTGAAGGACCTAGTGAAGCTCCAAGTAAAGGAACAAGAAGACGAAAAGAAAGAGAAGAAGACAACTCTTTTCCTGGTATGTTGTGAGTCGCGCAGTTCGGATATCCCCCGTTAGGTTCCCCCGTTTTATAGATAGGAATAGGTCACTTTCTTAAATCAGATTTTATAACGTTGTTCAGTACGTTTTTTTTATAATAAATTTCTTTTTCATTTGTATTTGACTTTGCATTCATCCTCCTGAGAGGCTCATTCCTGGACTTCGGAGTGACTCTTACCCTCGCGCCTTAACTATTTGTTTTTGTCTAAATCGGAGGTGTGTCCGACAAAACACACCTGGTGGCAGGACCCTACCCTAAACTTGCGTAATCAAATTTTTGACGGCCCACGACCCCTACACAAGCTAAATGTGTTGTTGAGGATAATAGGAATCAGTTTGTTAAAAATAAAATTGAGAATATTTTGTCTAAACCTACTATAGATTCTATTTTATCTAAATGTAAACAGATTCTGTATGGAGCAGGATTAAAGAAATTTTAATCTTAATAAATAGAGAAGATCTGGGATTTAAGTCTTACAAATTATGATAACCACAAAATCGAAAGTTTTGAATATAAAAAGCATAGAAAAGACAAAGTTACTGTTAATGAAAAGGAATCGGCAATACATGAACTTAACATTAAAGATGTAAATAATAAAATTTTGTATTTTAGTGGTTATATCTGTCCAAAATCCTGAAAATTACAAAGCTGGATGATTCTTTAACTGGAACTGATAATTTAATTTTGCTAAGAGGAACTTAAATACGGGAAATTATTTTTAAGATAAGAACTACGTAGTGTTAATACACTAATTGAAGAAATTGAATTGCCTTTGTCGGTTCATTATGTTAATCGACTTATAAAAGTTACAATAGATTATTCCACCTCTGAAGCAACTAACATGTTTTTAATTGACACCTCAGAGTGTCCCGATAAGCAAGTTTTGATATCTGATGGTCTTGACGATCAATCGATTGAAACTAAAGAAAAAATGGAGAGTTTTCTAGCTGGATTAAAGAAAAATGCAAATTATAATGAAGAGTTTACAGAAAAATCTGATATTAACCAAAAAGAGTAACAAGATAAAACTGTGAATATCAATTCAACAGATGTTTGGGTTTTCCAATGACTTTAGGAAAATAATTTCAAACACGTTAGATTTGTATTCTGGAGGAATTCAAATAACGATATGATCCATACTGATATTAACAATTGTAATTATAAAATTATCATATTAGACATCACGCTATGGTTACCACACATAAAGCTACGTCCAGAGCCATAAGTTCATTATAATAATATATTGTTAAATCCCTCGTCAGATATAGAAATTAACTGGTGTGCAGTAAGATTAATTAAAAGAAACGTTCAAAATAGTTCTAATGATACGATCATTGGAAATACAACCACAGATAAAATCAGAAGTATTTTTGGGAATTTCACAATATCAAGAAAGATGATCAGAATCAAAATAATATGATTTTCGATAGCCTAAATATGATTATAAATATCCGACAGAAAATTATATCAGTCTTAAACGGGAGAATTAGATTATTCCAGATATTATTCAGATTTATATGTTACGAATAATACAGAGTCTGAATCTTCGGTTAGCTATACAAATTATGGAAGATTGTATCCTATAATTTATACCGATGTTTCGAATCATTCGATATACAATAACGTTGATAATATGAAAGTTGCAGTTTAGACAAACACTCGCTAAACCGCACAGATTCTATTTCATTTGAGTTGAAGGGAAAATGGCTTGATATCCTTTTGTACATTATGACGAATTAAAAGGTCCTCCTGATCAATGTCAAAGGAAACTAAGTTATGCAAAATACAATTAAAACATTGCAAGCATTCAATAGATTAAAACGATGCTGTAACTAAAAAATATATAGATGAAGATTTTAAAACTTTTGCTAAAGAAAATGTAAATAAACTAAAAACAGTTGAAGATCAAATAGGCTAACTGATAAAACAGATCTACGAAAAAATATCAATGATTTAAATTCATGCCTCAGTAATTTTGTATAACAGAAACAGCTGTTAAAGTTTAGTAGATAATAAATGTCTGAAATTACCTAATGGAGCCTTCAATGCAAAAAGAAAAAGAATTGGTAATGTTGATGATCCAGCAGAAGACAAGAATGTTGTAAATAAACGATATTTAGAGAATAGGTGCATTAATTATAAAGAACAATGTGTTTGATGGTAATAATAGGAGAATAATAAATATAAGATATCCAATTACAGCGAATGATGTGGTCACGAAAGAATATGTAGATCATGTTCTCATTCATTTTGGGAGATTATTGGTACGCGTATATAGGAGAGTATCATATCACAAGCGGTCAGCTATTTAATTTAACACGAAATATTTTAGATTTTAGTACCCATTTACTAACTCATGAACATAAACCCTTCGTGGGTCTAAAAGAATTTAAGTTTGAATCAAAAAGTAAAATTAAACAAATTTATTATCACGGTGACAACAAACATTATGATTCTTCTATTGAATTATTTGTAAATGAAGAACTTAAACTCTTTCAAACAAAAAATAAAGGCTATCATCAAGTAAAACTCATTGAAAGTGTTTCGACATGATTCATATAATCTTTTTTAAATGGTGGAGTGACAGATCCAAAATTTTTACAAAATCGCTCCATTCCCCACTCACCCCAGAATACAGTAGTTCAAGCTTCACCACTAGTTTACACAGTTGTCATATTAGTATATGGATCAATGTATTTCAAGCATTTATGATTTAAAATTTTATAAAGCGTTATAAAATCAAAGTATGTCAGAATAAAAAAAATAAGACTTTGTATTGCATTATTTTAATACTTAAATTTATTCTAAATGTAGTATTTGTTGATATTATTAAAGTTTAAACTAAACAGTTACCGAGAGTAATAAAATTGTTCTACATTTATTTTTAAATATAAATTAAATATATTTACTGCTTATAAGGCGTAAATTGTTTAAGTACAAGTACAATATCAAACAATTAATTTTGGATACATCTAGACTTTTTTTTATTAACTATAAATGCTCCTTTTACGTGCATTATAAATTACTTTACACCCCAGTTTCTCTTCATTCAGTTTATATTGTGTATTATGGGACAGTTATAACAGCATAGCAGTCATTTTGAAATAAATATTAAAGAAAGTGTCAACATATATCTATTTTTACCAGTTGTAGCCATGTAAACACCACAAATTGATCATTTTTCGCCATAATAAACGATAAATAAAAAATAACAAGCAATTGTTGTAGTGTTAATCTTAATAAGATCACGATACAAACATAAAAAAAATTAAGTGGCTATGTACTAACTATCGAGATAATTCATTTATTCTGAAATAAATAAATGAATAATAACATAATAAATAAAGAAAATAATTATCTAAAGGTAAAACACAAATGAATTTCTATCAGTTCGGTAAGGAACATTGACTTTCAAAATCTGATAATAAATATGTTTTACATACCTCATTCAAACTCATAATTTTCATATAGTTAAATAATGAATGTAAAAACCTGCATTAAAAATATGAATTTATTAAAACACTTTCAGAGTTCGTATTTATCGTATTTACGTTTTTATCATATTTTTTCAGAAAATCTCTCTAATTATTAAATGAAAAATATAATGATCTGTATGTAATCTATACTGTGATATTGATATGATAAACATTGTTTAGTCGGTTATTTTAATAACTCTAATAATATTTTAACAATAACATAAAATTTGTAGTTATTCGAATGGAAATAAAATGGCAAATAAGACTGAAATAAATCAGAAATTAATGAAAAATCAGCAAATTTATGGGAAAAAGTCAATATATTTGAAATGAAAAATAAAGGGGGGGAGAAAGATCTTATTAAATAAAAGTGAAAATATAAAATAAAATAATCATTAATGAGATTATTATTTTATTTTTCTATTTTTATTATTTAATATTTTAAAAGAGAAAATGTAAAAATATCTGTATTATATTCATTTTATATTATTTTCATATTACACATGTTATAATTTTCAACTAAAATTTAAACTAAGCTGCACGAATAGAATGTGTGACAAAATCAAATTTTTATTTTCTTCTATTGAATAACATATAAAATATAAATACAAAAATTAAATATATTCGAAATATATCATCCGGTATCCATTTCAATGGATTGAACTTTTCACAAAAAACATCAACCGAAAATACGATTAGACATGTTGATTTTAAATGATCAACATGTCTAATCGCTTTAAAATGTTTAAATCATTTATGAGCTTGGTATGAATTTATAAAATAAAAAGTTGGCTGAAAAAAGGGAAAAAACACGCAAATTACACTCTGTTCCAAGCATTAATAATTGAAGTAATCGATCAATTTTATAAAAATAATATATCTAGAGTTTATGGCTGAGATAATTCATTTTAACCATAAGAAAAAATAAGTCTATTGATCCGCCTAAGGAATTTATACTTAGAAGAAATATCGAATATATAAATGAATATATAATTAGAAATAAAAAGAAAATAATTATTACAAATCTATTATTGTATAAAATTAAATTAAATTTCAAGATTTTAACAATATTAAAATAAAAATTATAAAATTATCGTTATAAATACCAAATAAATGATAAGCTTTGTAATTGGATAATTATAAATCAATTACATTAATATGATTACTTTATCAATATTGTATGTCAATTCACAGTTTCAACCTTAACTTTATTATAAAGTTAGATCTGATTGACAGTTGTTCTTCGCACGCCAGTAGCTAAGTAAATTGACAACTATACATCGGTTTGCACTTTTCTCTCCATACATCACAACTTCATTTTGAACTTCATTTAAATTTTCGAGAAGGATTCAGTATTGACACAATAAAAAATTCAATTTCGAAATTTTATATGGTTTTTATAGATGTTTTTTTTACTGTTAGAATGTTTTTCGAAATGAAATTTTTTATTCGATAGATTTTTCTGAACTAAAAAATATTATATTCGAAATAATCTATAGTATGAGATTATTACTTTTTTGTGTAGTCCACTCAGAGACAGGAAGTTATATTGAATAATTTATATTTATTTAAATTATATAAGAAATATTTGCTACTTTTGTTCACGTCCCAATTTCTCAATGACAACAGAGTACAGTACATTTCCTTGATCTAGACTCATTCTCCACATTTAAATTTTTTGTGTATAAGGGTTTTATCAGCTTTAAAAAAATAAATGTATTTTAATAAAACATTGATATTAGAAATAAGCAAATTAAATCAGAAAATTTGCCTTTAAATCATAAAACATATAAAAGATTTGAATACATTCTTTATACAGTTTTGAATAAATTGTTATTTTAAAATATTTGATATTAATTTCATGAAAGTATCATATTGTAATTTTGAGGTATCTTAATTCACCAACTTAAAATACAGAATGATAAGAGAAGATTTTAAATTCATCTCACGGCATTAAAAGGAACATTATCAAAATTTAGTAAACTTATAGACGTTATCATGTTTATATTCTTGCATAAATTTTCGGACAGAAACCATTATTGTATTTTGTTCTCATAATCATCACAAAATAATAGCTTTTATATTTTATATCAACTGTAATAAAATAGTTTAATAAAATTTTAAAGTTCAATAACAAAACAGTTTTGGAATTATATAATATAAAAGTTTAGTAATATACTTTTATTCTGTGCATTTAAAATAAATGAGTGTTATTCCTTATACAAATTGAAGCAAATTGGTCTTACATATGAACTTTCTAATTTAATGGAATAACATCACGAAATGGACATGTATAAGCCCCTAAATGTATATATTTGCATTACAGTCTATCGTATAAAATTTTTATTTTTTTAACGATAGTTGTATACAAACAATCTAACCGATTTTTCAGCAATAATTTAAGTAATTATAAGACTTTTATATTTTTAATAATAATAATATAGTTCTATCTCGCTTCATGAAAATATCTACTTCCACAACAGATAAATTTAATAGATAAAACAGACCTTGTACAATACTTTCTGACGTTACAAAAAAAATTCGTTTCATCTTAGATTTAAATGCATTACGAATATATTAAAATTATTTATCATTTTGCATGTATAAAGTGTATAATAATCAATCATTGTTTATTAAATTGAACGAAATAAAATTAATAATTTTTTAAATTTAATGTGATGTTAACATTATTCATTTCCAAATTACACCACATTTTCCAAATTTTGTAATAAAAAGTATCTAGAACACATTATCGAAAAATGTACGGTATCACATTTACTGATGGGAAAACTCATTCGGAATATCGCATGATTCTCTACAATTTTGAGTTGTGGAGACATGGGCGTAGCATATCTCGTGAGTAATGTCATTCAGTATTTGGCATTGTTCAGTTCAACCTGCCTGTAAACAGTTTACATTCCATCGAAATAATTTAACCTTTATGATACAGTATTAATAATTGTTTCCACTATCTTAGTTGTCCTTTACACACTCATGGATTTACACTATCAAGAAATTACTTTTTAAAATTTATAATTAATATTCGACAGTTTTATATATTAAATTATATAGTTTCGACATTTATTACTGTATTAATAA
Source organism: Centruroides vittatus (assembly GCF_030686945.1). Lineage (NCBI taxonomy): Eukaryota > Metazoa > Arthropoda > Arachnida > Scorpiones > Buthidae > Centruroides > Centruroides vittatus. The sequence continues at coordinate 3,450,842 of NW_027122643.1, forward strand.
AATATTTTAAAAATTCTTTAATAATCATCATCTAAATGAATTAAAATTTTTTATTATGGTTTAATCTAATGCGGCTGAATTTGTGATTGTGGCCAATATTGTCAACAAGAACGAAGTAAAGTACTATATATCTAATTTTTGATTAATTAAATTTGACAATTAGATTTTCCAAATTACAATTCAGCTGTCCAAAGTCATTATAATTAATTAACGACTTTCTAATTGTCTTTCCGAATTCTAATTACGTATTGTTTATCACTTCTATTTCGTTTAAATGATCATGTTGAACTATTTTATGTTATCGAGACATAAAATCGATGCATCCTCTCAGAAATTTGTAAATACTGAATACAATTCTTGTATACAAATTCATTTGTTTAGTAATATACATATATAAATTAATAATAGATTTAAAAAGTATATTTTCCTTATTTAATTCGAGCTTAATGCAAAATAAAAGTTCTACTGTCAAAATGTATTTAGATTTTTATTTCTAAAATCAGTTTTATTCCGTTTTTTTTCTTGGTTTTAAGATGTTACATAATCCAATCTTATATTTATATTTTTAAATTAAATAATATTTCTTCTTCAGTCTAATTCAATTGTAAATAGACTGAAAAGAAATATGATTTAATCTAAAAACATACTAGAACATTCAATAAATAAATATTTATTTTCCATGGTATATTTTTACAATAATACAAAAATTAGATTTTTAATAAAAATAATTTTGTTGTCAGTATACTTTATTTCGGTATAAACTGTAATGTCTTTTTAGTTAACAACAATTAAAAAATGATATATATTGTACTGTTCATATATATTAATATAACTGATACTACAATAAAATCAGCGATTAACTTTTAATTATTGCAAAGAACGGGTGGAAAATCTTCAAGAATTTTTCGGGAAGTGGTGGTCTATCCTGGATATGCCGGGTTAGTTTCTAAGCATCCCGGTAGTTCCATTGTAGTCCTGGTTCAACCCATAATTTTCTTGATAAAAAGACCCTCTTATTACCACAGAGAGGTATTAAAAAATTTGCAAAGAAATATTTAAACTTTCTTGAACACAAGAAGTTCAGTTATTAGTTATTGCGATTTATTGTGAAATAGAATCTTTCTTTATTTAGCAAGATTACAAGTAAATAATTGTATTGCCGCAATGATTTTCGTTTTAATTCTCTAAATCCGTTTGTGATTTTTTTCATGTGTTATTTGAATCAAGGCTTCTTTTTACCTTCTCTAGTCATGCATTCTATAGCTTGTTGTCGAACAGATAGCTGTACAGTTAAAGATAAATTTATCGTTGTGAGGAAACCAGATTCGAATTTGATTCTCTGGATTTATCTTAGGTAAATGAGAACAATTCCGGCACAATTCGAACTATCCATGATAAATTATGAAAGTGAGGCTGAATGAATTGTTCACCTCTTACTTATGTTGACGGATCCATTGAAAATTAAACCTGATAAAAATGGATTTAATCCGTTTACAGCTTGTAATGCACTATGCCATATTAAACTGCGCGGTCATGTGCTGAATCGAACTGTCCATTTATTAAAATGGTCTTCAATTAGTTTTTAATTGAATATTGACAAGCTCAATTCATAAATAAGAGCTGTAGGTTGTCAAGAAAAGAAACAGATCAATTTTTCCTTTCCTTAAAACAAAGTTGTAATTCTTCAACCATATTAAACTAAACTGTGATTTCCCACTATTCATAACTTATGTGCATGCTCTTACACATATTATGGATTGAGAGAAATAGATTAAGAAACTAATGTATGATATCAAAATACTATACATAAATTTAGTATCTGTGCAATGAGATTATTATTGACGGAACTTCAATTCCGATCGTTCAATATATAACTCTCTGGACTGTTTCAGAGCGAACAGTGAGAGGACTTCTTGAAAGCTTCAAAGGATGGAGATTTTACTTGTTTCCTTGATGTCGTCGCTCGAATTTCTCTTGGCAGGCAACAAACTACCTCTCTTTTTTCATTGGCTATCTTCAAAGACACACGGCATCAATCAAGAGTCTACAGTGGTCATTAAAGGATTGGCAAGTTTCAACCGTGGAAGGTTTTCTTCGGGATTCTGATCTTTCACTCGATTTACATTTCTAGAATCGCAAAATTGCGACTAAAATAACCCGATTTCAAAGTACGAACAATCAATGGATGATCAGTGGCTAATGGCTATTTGACCATCTTATTTACAATTTTGCAATTCGTCGCTGACATTGCATTATTTATGTTTTTGTTAAAATAAACTTTGATCCCATTGTTTGAAGAGTATTTTATTGTCTGTATAACTCACGGAAACACTTGACTTATGTAACTCCGAATTGCCGTCAGGCAGACTTCACATAACAAATATAATCCAATTCAATCAATTCTATTTTTATAAAACTGACATGACTGCTGGAATAAATATCGTTATAAATGACTTGAGTGATTTATTACATTTAAAATCCTTTGCATTAAATATGAACAAAATTCAAAAATGCAAAGAGATACCTGCTGATTTTTAAATCATACCTTCGTATTTTAAATTAGGCGTATGAACGTTTTCATTTCACTTTTTATTTCTTTTTCATTTCAATCTAAAACTTTTTAATACTCTTTCTGACTTGCAGACAATACTAGAACTTTTTCGTTCCTATCTTAGATTCTGCCAGGCCCAAATGGGGAATCCAGGTTGTAAAGAACGGAGCCTGACATGTCTAGGTCGCATCATTCCTAAAAACATTCGCTCAGATACGAACCTAAATAACTCAGAATGGCAGGTTAACGTCTTTACCTTCATGGCGTTAAGTCTAAGTTTGTTGAATGTAAACATAATTTTGTTGTACTCCTAGTCCATAATCTTTTCTTTTTTCCCTCTCCGTTAAAATCTCTATTAAATATTATTTTACAATTTTATCCAATATCTTTTATTATTATGAAACAACTAAACCAATAAATAAAACAAATATCATTATGTAGAATTTTAGTCAATATTAGTTGTATAATTTGAAAATAATAGTCATGGTTAGAAAATCATGTGTCTAGAAAAATTACACACTTTAATTACTAAAATATTTCTCAAAATACAACAGCTGTTATATTTCCTGAGAAACCGCAGTTAAATATTTTGACGATAAAGCAGGAAAACATTTTTTATTGTGAACTTATTGATTTTTCCATTGGGAAGTGCATTATTTCTATAAGATCTAGATATACTAGAAAGATTTATTATCAAAAGGATTTGGTTGTAGTTATGTTTTTCGACGCATTTATACTGCATTAGTATTTTATAGGGCCAGTAGACGATTTATCATCGTTTAACAGATATGGAGGTTGATCAAAGGATGAAATCGTAAGAATGGATCATCGTTCTTTGATTAGTTCGGTTGCTTTAAATTGTCTTTCTTTAATGGCTTTGTTGCATCGAATGGTTGAAGAATGAGAATAAACTGAACATTTTGTTTAAAAATCGATGAAACTTAGTGGGATTGAACTCATCTAGAGGTAAGCCTGAGTTCGAAATTACTCGCTGGAAAGACATGAAAGCGTTACTCAATTCAACGAATAATACACCTAGTAGAAATAAAATAATCACTATTTATTATCAAATTTAATATTAGAATTACTTTTACGTATTGCTAACGACAGTATCAAAAGCAAGAAAACGAAAATTAATTGTCCTTTATTTACAGTTTATGACTGATTAATGTTGTTATATTAATTCCAGATGACATTTATATTACTTATACTTTCAAAAATTCAAAATTAACATTTTATTATTAGTATAATTACTACAAAAAATTTCAAATAAATTAATAATAAATGCAATATTATGTGTAACATTACACTATGTTCGTATAGAGATTTTTCCTAATTTAAAAAAAAAATATTATTAAATTAAGTTGTTTTGAATTCTGTGGAAATTTTGTCATTTACTCTATATAAAAAATAGTTTATGACTCAATATTATGTAAAAGTATTCGAATTTGTTCAATTTTGTTTAAGAACCTTTCCACTTTCGCAATTAAATTTTCTTTATATTTTCTTTAAAATTTCTTTAAATATTCTTTATATATTTCTTTATGAGAATAATCAATTTGATTACATTTCTTTAAATTACCTTTTTCTATTTTCTTCTAAAAGTCTTTCAAAATTCTTGTTTTTAATATACAAGTATTTACTCGAGAAACAATAATATTAATTTTTTATTCAATATAATTTTAGATATTTTAAAATGAATCTATGAAATTATAAAATTTCTCATTTTTTTATTTTTATAAATTTTTAGAAAATGTTATAATGATTAAATTACAAAATTCACAATAAATTCAAGAATTTACAAGAAATTTTTTAGTTATTCCTTATTTCTAATTCCTTTATTTAAATATCGTCTTTTAAATGAAAGAATAATTTTATTTTAAAATTTTTTAATTCATCTACACAATAATTCATATAAATTACTGTTCTATCAATCAAAAGAGTCATCAGAGGAAAACTAATTAATTAAATTATAAAGTTGAAAAATATAATAATTGAATTTATACATTTAGAATATGAAGATATTAAACTAAATTTAAATACGAATTTTAAAATAGTTAACTTCATTTTCTTCTTAATTCTAATTCTGTTTCTTCGCTTAGAATAATGGAAATTGTTTGCTTTAATACATTAGCATAAATTAAATTTAATGTAATTTTATTCTATATATCGCTTACATAATTGTTTTCAAAATATTCATTTTATAATAAGCACAATCTCATTTTCATATAAAGTGAAATAATTATGTAAATAATTGTAATTAAAACCTCAGCACCGTCATGACGTTAAGATTTCAATGCAAGGAAATGTAAGATGATAACAATCTTTAGGCCTTCTGAATCATTAAACTAAAATGTATCTGAACAGACTAATTAAAATAGTAATAACTATAGACAGTATTATCTTTATTAATATTATTTTCAATTTGTGATGAGAAAAGATAAACTTGCGCAAACTTAAAACAATACAATAATGGAAGGAATGGTTAGTTTGTAGTTTTGTAATAATGGAAGTTAAAGTAAAAATATCATCAAATTAATAAAAATATTGAGTAACATTAGATGAAAAGTGACATTAAGTTTATGGAAAATCATTTCAAATAATAATCTGAATTAATTTAATGAATAATATGTATCATAAGTATGATAAAACTGAATTTATAGTTATTTTACATATATTTTCTATTTTTGATTATTATAATTACAATACTCTGAAAGCATGAGATATAGTTTGCATTTTTATAGCTGTAACGAAGTACATTGATAAAAAGAAAGATGAAATCGAAATTTTCCACTGATCTATGTACGATTAATTTAATTGATTAATTTATAATTAAGATAAACAACCATTATATTATTGAATAATTAATTTTTAATTAAAATTAATAATAAATTCAAATAGATTAGTAAATATATTAATAAATAGATATACTGTATTGAACAAATATGTATTACATAAAAATTCATTAAAAGTTATAAAATAATAATAATAATACCCTAATAACTTTGCTTGACTTTTATTAAAGAAAATTTAATTTATTTCGTTTACTTTCCTTAATTTATAATTTGACTTCATAAATAATGGGTAATAGTTAATTAAATAATACAATGTTAAGTAATTTTAAAATAATTTGCAAATAACTAATTATTTTTATTTGTAAATTAAATTCCATTTATACTAATGAGTACTATGAATTGTAACAATGATAGTTGTAAATTTTAAATATTTTTACACATGCTTTCAATGTTCTTTTTCTTTACGCTTGCAGATAGTAAAAGAACCAAAAAAAGTTTTTTTACAATGAATAACCTTGATAGACATCTTTAAGCTATCACAGTGCCAGATCAGTATTGGGAAGGTCGAATGATGAAGAGCAGATATACCTGAACCACTACATGAACATTTCAGAAAACTTAACTCGAATAATAGCCCTCAGAACAGTAGGTGGTCTACTGTATATGTCTCGATCATTTACAATTCGTTACATTGACGGTCTGTTTGCCGAGACGGGTTAAGGCATCAACTTACTGCTCTGGAGGACTCGAAATCGAATCCAAGCAAGCAAGTCCAGGAATTTTTTATGGGATGTCTGTTCGAAATATGTAAGGCCCGTCACTCAATATTCAGCCGAACCTATTGTAGACATGGCCGAATCTATGATGAAAAAGGCCTTCTAAGTGCACACAGAACGGAAAGAGTAAAAAGCTTTATATTTCAGTAATTGTGAATTTATAAATTATAATTATTTCTGTTCAATAATAATTTTAAAATAACATACTCAGTGAATAATCAAAATGTGTAACAAAATTTACAATGATAAGTAAGCAAAAACGATGAGAAAATATTCTTAGCACGACATTTTATTCAAGGCAATTCAGTAAGACATTACTGATTATTAAGTATTTGTCTGTTTGATTCACTAATATATTAGGAAAATAAAACTGGGTGTGGCTTGAACTTTCAGTTTAATCATTGCAACTAAAGTAATAAATTCTTATCTATCTGAATCTAGTTTTAATTATTGCAGATAATTTCACAGTATTTCATAATTCGTAGTTCTAAAAATATGTTCTTCTAATCACATAATTCTTGAATTGATTAATATATATATATGAAATAAGAAAAGTTTGAATTTTATAACTATTTTTTTCTTTTTTTTAGAATACAGCAATTTATTCCTTTAAATTCTGTATAAAATTTACAGGTATCTTCTATTGTTTCAGATGATATATCCTTTCACTGCAATTTGACATCATTATTCGTTGTAAAACCGAAGATATAACGTTAACTGATATAAAAATACGCATTACTTCAATAAACCATATCATATAATTAATGAAATTGATGTGCTGCAAATATTTTTTAATGGACAACGTCAAGATTTTTCATAATTAAACGTAATAGCAAAATCTTTTTTAATTAAAATGTTTTTTTGATGAAGATACGGTTAAATCTTCGCATACTAATATCATGACGCCAAGTATTAATGAAATTTCTCTTATTGGTTTCATAGTTAATCAAATCTTTTAGCACAGAGGATATTTTTAGGCAATTTCATAGTCGCGAAGATATGCAATAAAACAGAAACACAAGCAAAAGAAATTTTATTATACGTTATGTTACTATTTAAATGTGATTGTTGGGTTAGGATCTTAAAATTATCTTCATTAAGTATAATCAAATGAAGATTAATAATTATACTTATGCTTTAGTCATAATAACTAATAAATTATTATATACTAAACATTTTAGTATAGTTTTATTGAGACTGTGATTAGTTTAGTAATCACAATCTCAATAAAATTGTGCAATTCTTTGCTTTTCTACTTATTTTGAAAAATTATTTCGAATAATTTTTAATGTAATTAAATATAGCATTACAGTTATTATACAGATTCTAATTGTAAAAAATAAATCATTAATAAAATAAAATATAAAATGATTAAGAAAAGTGTAAATCTCTCGAATATTATTGTTAAATATCAATTTTTAAATGTATTTTCACAATAATTTTTCAGACAACTGCACTCACTCATGTCCTACGAGAGTAGTTCCTGTCATTTCAATTTGTGGACATTGAAGAAACAAGGAAACAAGCAGTCCAAACACACTAATAAAATCGATAAAAACCATGTAAGCTGTCAGATAACGAAGTTCCGGACTCACTTTATCAATAACTATCCGTCTGCACAGGATACCATTGCTACAGCAACAAGTGATGCCATCCTGAAAATAAGAAAAATAAATTCTTTTCATTACATACTGAAAAATGTTTATAAAAGGAACTTTACACAAATTTTAAATAGATTATCCTTCGATTCAGATTAATTAATATCGACTGTTTAAGTATTTTTGAGTTTTCTACCAATTTTCAAAATGACACCAACTGAAGGGCTTAAAAGATTTGATAAGATGCAAATTTTTTGCCTTATTATAGTACTATGTATATTTATTTGTTTAAATAATAAGGTTAAGAGATGTAATACTGATATATTGCAAGTAAAGATGACTTTTGATGGTCTTTATATTACAGGTAGAAGGGAAGAAGTGACTTTTTGAGACCTCTGCTACATACTAATTTAGAAATAAAACTTCCTGTTTCACAAACGACTGCAGTACCAAATTTTTCAGGTAGATTAAATATATAGGCTTATATTAATATATAGTATATAATAATTTTTAAAAAATTTCTGGAAAAGAAATGAAACGTTTGAATAAAAAATAAAAATAAATTAAAAAGCAAGATAAACTAACATTAATGTTTTAATATCTTTAATTATTTTCATATCGAGTTTTACTTCTTCTTTTATGTCTAGACTGAGATTGAATATTTGGGATTCTTTGAATAATATTAATAAGCTACGCTGAATATCAGAGTTAATTTAACACTTCTGCATATAAATTTAATCATTGAATTCTTATTCAGTTTGGATAATTTCGAATTTGAGACAAAATAAATAAAAACAATAAACTTTAAATTAATTCAATAAACATATTTAATATTTTATGAAGTTCGTATTCCTTTATAAATTATACAAATATTTATCTTTAACTAGTTGAATAATTTCCAATATTTAATTACCAATTAAATATTTAAATTATCAATTATGAGATTAAAAACAAATTAAACTGAAACAATGGAAAAATCTTTTATTCTTTTTAGGTTATTAATTTAATATTTCTCGCATGGAAATATCGATAATTTCTAATATTATGGAATTGATATAAGCCAACTATAATTCTTCATATAGTTGTCTGATTGTTCTTTTTAAATAGTTAGTTCTTTAAATATCTCCTTTATATTTAATTCATAAATAATGTCAATGTATTTTTTTACAAAAGATGAATACTCTAAAAACATAGTTTTTATTCTAATTTGTTCGAAAGCTTCTTTGGAAAGAATTTAATATGAAGTAATTGAGTTTTTTCAATTTTTTATATTTTTTATATTGAATTTGAACAGCATTTTCAGTTCATTTAACGAAAATAATTAATCTGTTTAAGTTTTATTAAAAATACTGATTAATAATACTTGGCACTTATGTATCTAAGCCTATATTAAGTATACTATCTGGCAACATATGTTCGAGATCATTTTCAAGAGAGATAACGTGGGAAGATATAAATTTTATAAACAAAAAAGCATTACATTATACAGTAATGATAATTGTTAATTATTTTAATCACTTACACATTTTATACTTTAACACGGATAAAAATTAAAGATAAGTTTAAAGCATGTTATTTCCTCAGTAATGAATATATAAAAGTTGACAACGAATTTTCCACTCCATATCTACTTTTCAGCTTTATAAGATTTACTATAAGATTCTGACAACATGCTTAGTATAATATGCCCTAGTATAATATAATGGTAAGGTTAAGACCTTACCATTATATTATTTAGGGTGCTTCGCCTCATTCCCAATGTAGATTATTCATAAGAAAAATTTCGTGGCGATTCATCGATTCCCTGTGCCTTCTTTTCTATTTTTTGTTTTCTTTTTCATGACGGAAAAACGTGTCGTGACGATTTTAAATTATACAAATGCTACGTATTAGAGTAGAATAGTTTTAATTTACTGAAACTAAAACTCACAGAAACGTGACTAAAACAATGTTACTGTAAAGTAGATAATAAATTTTATATGAAGCTGTTCTTGTAATTTTGTATTTTTTATACTTATTCATTTTTCAAGAATTGAGCTTTATCGATAAAAAATAATTGGTAATTTATCTTTGTATAAGATAAAATATTCGTATAACTTTATTGATTGGTACAGTAGGCCTACATATTTTTAAAATAGGCCTAATTATTAATAATTTAAATATTTGTTTAAAATTTTTCTTTATATTATTAAAATGCTAATTAATAATTTTCATTACCTGGTAATGATTTACATAATTAAAACACGCGTTTATTCATTAACACTTTTAATAATATTTTAGCGTTAATACCCGAAAAATGGCTTCAGCATCTATTTACAGACGTCGCTCATAGTATTTAAATGAGAATTTTTTAAAATTATTTTATAATAAACATTAAATAATTAATTTTTTAAAATTTATGTTTAATAAATGAAATTTCTACGTTATGGATCTAAAACATAGCTGTTTCAGATTAAAACATTCAATTGTAATACACTTAAAAACAAGAAAGCATTCTATTCTGACGAAACTTTACTATTTATTTCTAGTATTAAGACAGAATTACATATTTAAAAAACGAATATTTAGTTATAAAATATGAAGACGTGCAGTTACTAATTGTTTTTGATTTTTAATTACATAATTTTTCGATGATTTCTTGATATTCGCTACTTATTTAAATCGAGACACCAATTATGTAGCAATGAAGATATATTTTATAGTTTCTTACTTTTAAAAACGATTAATTATTAATTAGATTTTATTTTAAATTAAATTATAGCCTAAATATATAATGGATCTACTTATAAAATAGAGCTTAATTTTATCTTTAATTGTATTAAAGACAAAACGAAATGATAAGTTTAATTTTCAAACAAACTGTTGTAAACACTAATAAAGTAAATACTTAATATAAAATATTTAAAAATAAAAATTTAAATAATGCAGGTTAATTTATAATGACTTTCTTCTCGTCGTTGAAAATCGATATTCTAAGAATTACACGATGTGAAAATGGTGTCACTATCAATCAATAGCCTATACTGTATCTATGAGTGGTTATCAATCTAGGCCAGGAGTGCATGACAGTCTGCAGGCCGTATGCGACAAGTTAAATAGTTTAATGTAGCCTGATACTGGTAAAAACACTTTTATGGCAGTAAGCCTACCCAAATATTCATAAATGAATTAGTGTTCTTTTAAATCCATATAATATATTTCAGTATCATATAGTTTCGTGCTGTTGGATTTATGCAAAAGTATTTTTTTAACTTAATGTCCGTACGAGTACAGTAAAGTGGTTATATTACGGCCCGTTTAAAAACAATTTAATCTAATGCGGCACTTCAATTGTGCATCTCCTATCTAGGCCAAAGAATTTATTTCCGAAAACAAGTAATCAAAATGCTAAACAGATCAAGCTTGGATTTATGTTATCTGCGACCGAAAATATCAATTAATTTTATCATTCAAAGTTTAGTTAAAGTTTAAAGTTAGAAATACAGTGAAGAATTATGTAAAATATAAACTTTATGTCTAAAATACAATAGTGGATATCAGTGGTGGATTGTATTATTCTCTACGATTGGGGCTTCCACTACATAATTTCACTACGTCTTAAATAACGTCTAATTGTAACTATAAAATTGTATATAAATTAATCATAAAGCAATTTTACCGTTGCAATTGTACTTTATTTATTTATTTTTTTTTTACACTTTCGAAGCTCCTGATATTCGGGGTCTAAATATGAATTTCACGTGCCTAGTGGGTAATTCGGCACTGATGGATATAGCATATCTTACGGGCCGACATGGTTAATAGATAAATACACTTAATGGATAAGTTCGGATCAGATATCAAGTATAGAAATTAATGAAGTAATTTCATCTTGATTTGTTTTTCTCAATATCGTTTAACGTGTGGTTGTCTAGCTCTTTTAGATTATCGTAAAGATTTAGAAAAATTTATTTCTAACGTATGTACAGCACATAGCCGTATACAAACGTATTTTATTTCTGTACTTTGAGGAATATCTAAGTTCATTCAGATTTTTGATATACGTTATCTTAAGACGTTGTTTATAACGTAATAACAAATTTGTATAAACAGGTCAAATTGTAGGTGTTGAACTGTTATTTATATACAAAATCGACCAGTTTATTAACTCAAAATTGTTTTCGTCATGAACTTATTATTTAAAAAGAGATGATTACACAACACAATATTTCCTCGATTCAAATATATTGTGACACATTGTCATACAATACATATAACATATCGACAAGTGGATAAGAAAAATAATGCCTTGAAATTTCACAACGATTAAATAAATCCTTGAACAGATATTTATATAATCACAAATCTATTATTTTAGAAATCATTTTCGTTAATTGATAAAATTATTTAGTAATAAAAATTTCAAAGAATGTATATTATAAGGAATAAATGCATTATAAAAGCCTTTATTTCCATTAATCCATTAATATTAGATATTTTTATAAATTGAATTTTATTTATTAGATAATAGAAGTCTACGCTTTTTTTTACATTAAAGAAAATATAAAATTACGTTAAATCATCTCCAGGTATCAAATTAACGCTATTTTTTAATTAAAATTCTGGTTAATTTTTTATTAGAATTTTATAAAATGTATTTAATAAATTTTAAAATTGTTTATATTAATTTGCACACGTTAAATGATAAAATGCCATGTCAATATTTTATACATCAATCATCGATACAGATAATTAGCAAAAATATAGTATTAGAAGATAAAGTGCTGAATAAATTACTTTTCATTGTATTAAATATATAATTTAATCAATAGAAACGTGAAAAAAATGTTGAATTATCACTTAAAAAAGTAATTTAAATAATAAATGTAACGAAAAAATTACTTTAAATTGCCGTCATTCAATAATTACGAAATATTTAAATTATAAAACAACACTTTAAAATCAAGTTTGATAAGATAAAATTATTTTTTATTTAAATAATAATAAACAAAATAGAATATTTTTAATTCTTTTATGTATTTTTGCGCAGTTATAAAATTAATTATAAAAGAACTAATTTAATTAAATAATTCGTACATAATTCAAGAAGTTTTTTAAAGTGTATTAAAAAATACGTTGAATAATTAATTATGCTACATAAAACTACATAAATTTTTTAAAATGACGTTATAATTAAGATTTTTATAGTTTTTTTAAACTTATATTATAAACATTTTTTAAATAAATGAATTTTCTTAATTAAGTGCATTTAATTTAAAAAGAGTTCGAACATAATTTAAAAGTTAAATTTCTGTAATATTTTCGTATAATATATATAACATAAAGTTACAAATAAAAAGAAAATTATATTTAAAATGTAAATTAAAAATTTGCATTTTAAACAAACAAGTTTTATTTAAACTTTTTATTTAAATTTAATCAAAGTAAAATTTCTCAAGTTCCATTGAAAGTCTATTGGTAATTACACAAGAGAAGGTAATTGTTATAATTTTCTCCACCATTCTCTTTCTGTAGAAAAGTATAAAACCGTTCATTAAATGTATTAAAATAATTGCTTCAGGAGTTTAAATTATCTTTGTGAAAGTTAAATTTAGGACAATTATAATATCGTAGAAGAATTATAAGCAGAACTGTAGCGAATTCAATACCGGAATATATTATATTTCAGTATTGACTCTGCTACAATTTACATTAGATAAGTATATTTTATATTTAAATTAATTATAGTAGAAGTCATTATTATCATAATTAATATTTAATATACATTTCATCACTTTTATTTTCTGATTTTTAATTTACAGCAATAATTCTATTATTGAGGTTAGTAATTTAAGTATTTATATCATTAATGAAATCTTTAAATTTTGTATCTAACGTATTTTTCAATCGGAGATATATTTCATGAAGTTGAGTTGGTTCTGCATAATTAAATTTTTTATTTCTGTGATTGATAGTGGTGAGAATAAGTCTAAATTAGGACAGTTACTCAATGAATCAATTCAGAGTGTGTTGAATAATGTGAGTAAGAATGGCATTTTAAAATGATAAATGCTTCTTTACACAGCCAAAAAACATATATTTTCCTGGACTGTCACAAACAAATTTAATATATTCATTAACTTTTTCGTTGATGAAATAAATTTTATATTGTACAGTTTAATACGTTAAAACTTTTATTTAAAAACATAGTAAGAAAGTAAATTAAATAAATATTTAAAATACGAAGTAAATTTTAGATAAAATTATAAAAACTGTTTCAAGTAAACACCAAAAATGATATAAATAATTCATTTTAACATAATCTATGCCTTAATTGCCTTATTTTTTTGCCTTTCCAATGAAGATAGAAAAGATGATAAGAGCTGGTAATGACATGAAACTGTTAGGTTATACGTAAAGGTTGTTTCTATGGTAAACAGAAAGGCAATGAATAAAGTTAAAGCACATGTTAATTATTATTTATATTATCACATCCTGGAATAATCTGGTTTATTGTGTATTGAGAAATAGTTTTAAATGATAAATGAAACAATTTAAAGAAGCATGTGTAAGAGTGTAATGTGAAAAGTTCAAATGTTTTTCATTCAAATGTATGGGCGAAGTGAGAATAAGATAAAAATTCCACGGAGAAAAACGAAATAAAAGAGTTAAACATTTTGGAAAGAACTAAAAAAACATCTATCAAGAATATTTGTAAGAGGAAAATGTCTTTAAAAAATTTAAGTTAAATTATAAAACTTTATTTCAATATAATTGTGTTAAATATTATAAATTTTCATTAATTTGTTGTTTAAATTTTTCATATCGATCATTTAATTAAACTTTACACATAACGTTTACAGCAGATAAAAATAACGTTGAAAGATTTTATAATAATCGGTTTTAGAATAATAAAATTCAAAATTAAAAATAATTATATAATTTTTTATATTTATAATCAGTTAAATTGTATATGTAAACATAATGTAAATATTTTATAACGTGAAATCTAATTCAAGGAATACATTTAAATAAACTACATATAAATGTAGTGCCACGAGAACGTTAATAAAATATAAAATCGCTCGATAATATTTAATATTATACTAATTTATCGTTAAAGTTTAATTTCTTAAAACAAAGGAATAATTAACTTTTTTTTTATTAGAAACATTTAAAAAATTAACCTACATTAATTTGTTTGTTGCGAAACTAAAGCAGCAAATCTATTTATTTATCACATTCATATCAGCATTTTAACAAATCTATCTATTTATATTTATATCTTTAAATATAATATTATTATATTTAAATCTTACATAAACATGTAAGATTTGAAACAGTAAATTAAATATTCTAAGATTGTATTAATATTTTTCCTTCTAAGTTTGTCTTGTACTAGTTACGAGAAACGAATAGATAATGAAATCTGTGTTGTCATGTTAATAAATATGTTATTTCTAATTTGCAATATGTTTATCTGACAAAAGTGCAGCTAATAATTCTATTTTCCTTTGATAAAATTAAATCGTTTTGAATATTTTTTAACTTTTACAGAAAATGTCGAAATTCCTTATCTGATTACGGTAATTCATCTCTTCAAAATATATGCATGGGGATACATGCAAATATTTTAAAATTTCCAGTATCTTTTTTGAGATATTCGATTTTGTTTCTTATGTTTAAATCGATCGGTGCTCAGTATTCTACACTTGTTCGATATTGTTGAACTTTGCACTACTGTTACAGTTTACAAATTCAATATTTCTCCTACTTTTTATAACTTAAACATAATTTTCTGTATACTTAATATGTATATCATTTTTATTCGTACATTTCTTTATATTTTTAAACTCTTTAAACTCAGCATTTACTAATTTTTATAACGAAAAAATAAGCATCAATGTCACTTCTAAGATAAATTTACGCTTAAAATATCAACATATGTCGCTATAAATCATTCATTTTGTGCTATTCCCGTAATTATAATCAGTTATGATCTCAGTCAGAATCTGTTCCAATCTATTTTTAATATTCTTGAATATAAATGATCTAAAAGTTCTATTATTTTCATATAAATAGTTTTCAAATTCAAATAAAATAAAATAAATAATAAACTTTTATCAATTAGTTTTTATTTTTAAATATTCTATTTAAATACTATCGTGAAATAAACATCAGTTATAAGAATTAAATTATTCATCGTAGTGTGCAACTTACGTAAATATAAAATCAATATATTTATGTGGGACTTATTAAGTATGTCGAGAAGATTTATTATATAAAGGAATTGCGCAACTTTTATATTTATCTTCTCTTTATTTATCTTGAAATTTCATTTATCCGACTAAAAGTAATGAAATCAGTTATTTAAACAAAGAATTTCAATGTTAGAAACCATCTACACAAGTAAAATAACATTTGATCGGTGTAAATAACACCAAAATTTATTTAAGTAACATTTTCTAGTCTTATTATAATTTTCTCCATAAAATATATGATCAAGTCTTTTACTAGTCGTTTATCAATATGAAAGATGTTGAAAATTAAGTAAGAAATTAGATTGCATTATCTAGAGCCATTCAAAATGAACTAATGGCAGTCATTTGCCTTCTCATTTTATTATTGATAAAAATGACATATTTAGTTTTTCAAACTATTACTTTAACAATTTAAGAAAGTAAAATTGGAATTTATACATTACTAACAGCAAAGAATTTAAACTCAACTAATTAAGATTTTATTACTTATTTTCCTGCAACGTTTCTCTTAATATTATCAAAGCATTTTAAGCAAAATATTTTATATATCTAAAAGTAATTTATTAATGTTTTCAGAATCTAAACATATTAAAATTAATAAATTTTAATACTGGAAATAAAATACTTTTTGATGTAATAATTGTAATTTTATTTCAGTAAAATATGAATTCTTGAATTAAATTAGTCATTTTTACTGACATTGGAATCATCTAGAGATCAACAATGTTGCCAAAATTATGCGAATTTTTTCTAAATGTCATAAACTATAGGATTGTGTGATTAATAGAATAAAGCAACGCAACACGAAGGAGATCTGCCAAGAGTGATGTTCCCGTGAGGATTTTCTATTGAAAACTGGCCCCTGTATAGATGTTAGACACGTGAAGAAAACCGCCCGTTGGTTAGGCACGAACTCGCCATCAATTACTAGTGTTCAGTTGCCAAGTAGATAAAACAACTGATGGACGAAAAATGCCATATATAATTAATATTGTAAAATATCACATTAAAAGTAATATTTAAGAGGCGAAACCAGATCAAAATTATTTCGATGAACTAAACTAAAAGTATTATAGGCTATATTTATATTTATTGTTATAGATATAAAAAATTAAGTGTTTCATAAAGTTCATTTCATATAGTTGTGGCCAAGCGGTTCCGTTCCCTGAACACTGGAAGTTCGGTCGTGGGTTTGCGGCTCTCCAGGACGGGCTGGCCACATGAACTTTTCCGGGATTTATCCACGTCTGTAACGCCTGAATAGGGGCCAGTTACTCTTAAAAAGACCTCCCGGAAGGCATTCTCCCCTTAGGCAGATCGCCCAAGTGTTGAGTTGCCTTAACTAAACAAACAAACAATCATATAGTTGTTATCAGTCGGATGGCTGCACTTTGGTTTGCCACCCTGGGGTACGAAACCGAGTCCAGACTACTGCCATCTGAATGTTCCACGAATACTGGCGGTTTCCGAGAATTCAACTGAGGATGAGGTGGCTACCCCTCGTGTTAAAAAGACCGAGACTCCAGTGATCTTCAGGTAAGACCGTACCGGATAAGTCAATTCTCACCTCTTAACTTCAGTCTGCCCTGGCACAATGAGTCTTTCAGGCCTTAGTGTTGGATGATTCCCCCCACACAATTTACATTATTTGTATAAATAAATAAACTTATACGTATAAAGTGTTTCTTATATTTGTTTTGTGAATGTTAATTAAATTATTAAATACATGCAAAATTCGACAACCCAATTTTTATTATGTATGTTTACAGCGATGCTGACTTGCATTATTTAGTTATTGTTTGTATGACGTGATATATGTAACTTAAGTACTTAAAAGTGTCTAGTGAAAATTAAAAAGTCTTCGTAAATTTTATTATATAAATGGAAGTTTTAACTTCAAACTGAAAATGCGAGGATAGGATATTCTGTATATAGTATTTCCATTTCGCTCATTGAAGAACTTTTACACAAAGAATCTGATAATTTTCATTGTCATGATATTGTTTATTCTAGAAATGATATTTGTAGATTAAATTATAGCTATACATTTGAAATAATACTTTACATTCGTTATTTCCAAATTTGAATTTTATGTCAGACAGACTGACGTAATTTCAAAACTTTTTGCTTAATTTGATATTGTCGTAAGTACATTTTCTGTATATGAAATGAAAGGAACTGATAATATTTACCTCTTGGAAATCTGTACATTTTTCAGCTCTTGTAAGTAGAATTGGATTTGTTTGTATTCAAAGAATTTCAAGCAGAAAATCTATATAAACAAGATATAATCCCTACTACAATGGGAAAAAATTGAGAATTGTAAGATATCTGAAGTTTTTTGTCATGTATAGATAGATTTATATTGAAATGATATACCCGAAACACAATCCGTTCAATTTTATGCAGAATCGTTCGCTATTATGTTTAGCAATATATTACGATTAAATTATTAAAAACAAGATTTATTAGAATTGTTTAATAAAGATGAATGATTTTAATTATAACGGAAATATTATGTAAGAATTCATGGTTAATTAGCTGTAAATTAATTAATTACGATAGTTACTACGAATTATTATTGTTAAATAGATATTTAATTATATGTATATGCTTATACAACTGACAATATTATTCGATTCTTATTAATTTTGAACGACATGATAATCATTACATTATATAATGAATAAAGTTTGAAATTATCTTCTAGTTTTATAATAATTTTAGTACGTTAATAATTTATCTTCATAAATTAACATTATAAATCGAATTTGCGTAATCGTTAATGCTAGATCGCATTCATTGTGATTAATTCCTTATTGAAAGTTAGTCCATTTACAGTACTTTGACAGTTAATTAATGATATAGAATTGTTAATAATTAAACTTATTGTTTCATTGTTTATTAATTAAATATTAAACAATTTTTAATGCATTTTCATATGAATTACATCCTATTATTCTTTTTATACACAACGGTGCATTTTACATAATCTGAAAAAATCTAAATTAATATTCATAAATATTACTTTAGATTTAACAGAATATTTACGAAAAATTTTTAATAAAATCATTTAAGTTATTTTTTTAAATACTAAACATAAAATAAAATTTTCCAAGTTTTTGTAGAGAAATGTTTCTAATATTATATACTGTATACTGTATCAGTCTATTAGAAAATTATTCTAGATTATTTTATAGTAATATATTGTATGTAAATAATTATAATTATGCCAATAAATAATTACTAATTAATTTTTTAAATTGCTTTCAAAAACATTCAGCAACGAGTTGCATAACTTTCCCGGCCAAATTTTAAAATTGTGTTTGGCACCATCTGTTATGAGATTTTATTTAAAAAAGCTTTTTATATTATGGATTATTATAAAATGGCAGAAATGTCAGGTTTGAGGTACGGATAATTATATATATATATATAAGATTTCTTTGTAAAATAGGGCTGGCGGAAATACAGTATTAATACGTAAAAGCACGTAAACAGATAATGAAAATCTTGTTTACTCGCCATGTCAATCACCAAGAACAAACTATTCTCCACAGCGGAGACTACCTTTCTTTAGAGGCTACGCCTCTGCCAAATTATGTAAAACAGT
Source organism: Centruroides vittatus (assembly GCF_030686945.1). Taxonomy (NCBI): domain Eukaryota; kingdom Metazoa; phylum Arthropoda; class Arachnida; order Scorpiones; family Buthidae; genus Centruroides; species Centruroides vittatus. The sequence goes on from NW_027122643.1 coordinate 3,470,415, forward strand.
CTAAAACGTCCACAGGTGACAATTCCTTCACAATTAAAAATATAAGATTTCTTTGTAAAATACATAATTTACATAATTTGGCAGAGGCGTAGCCTCTAAAGAAAGGTCGTCTCTGCTGTGGAGAATAGTTTGTTTCTGGTGATTGGACATGGCGAGTAAAGAAGATTTTCATTATCTGTTTACCTGTTAATATATGTATATAATTGTAAACGGTAATAACTAGTAAAATCTTCATGAAGTCCGATACTACTTGCGATGTGACACACGGCCCACTCTCTCACCATCCTTCGACTTTAATTAATTAATCACCAAAATTTAATAGCATCAATCCTCTAATAAAAAAATCTCCCTGAAAAATTTCAGAAAATTTCCACGAGAGACACAGGGAGTTATTGAGCTTCAAAGTGGGTGAACAAAATCATGCCCACTACACATACAGAAAAATCCCTAATTTTTTTGTTTCAATTTCTCGACGTTTCCTTGAGTCCAAACGTGTAAAAAATCTTGAGGGTAATTTTTTTCACTGATTGCCGACTTTCCCTCTGTTATAAGCCTATATAATACCAGGGAAAGTAATTAAATACATACTACAAATGTATTGAGATCATTTGCATACTTTTATAAACATATAACTATTAAAGGTACTCTAACATTGTAATATAGAAATGTTTAAATGGTTCTGTGATTTAAATGCTAATTTTTAAACATAATTTTATACGAGTTTGTTATTTATGCATAAGCATAGTACACACTTATAATTTCATATTCAGTGTATTCTTCTATATTAATATTGTTAAATATATATAAATGCATTTAGAAACAATATATAATTTTCTTAATTTGTATTGTTTCTTAAATGTGTTCAACATCATAACACATTCTGCGTTGAATTTTTATTTTGCCATGTACAGTACAGTACAGTATGTATGACAAAATAAGAGTATATCCAATGCTTTGCATCTTCCTTCTAAAATAATTTTTCTTAGTTGTTTTGTAAATAAAATTAGTGTAATATTTTTAAAAAATAGTATACTTTATCTATATCCATCTTTTTAAAAACTTGTCATTGCATTCTTCTAAAAGTAATAATTTTAAAATATCTTTGATGATAAATAGCCTACAGAATAATTAAACCACAATCAATTCCACGTAATTTTTCCACCAGATAGTATTTAAGTACTGTATATTAATTTTCAAAAAGAAATACAATTCATTTTAACCATTTTTTTCATAAATTATATTTTATTCATCTTCGGTACGGTTCAGGATATTTTATTCGACATGTGAATATTAATATAAATCGTGTACTGATTTATATGACAGTTTGAATACTTTCAATGAAAAATATGGCCTAATGTCTTCTACATAATCATAAATAACTTATACAAAAGATCAGTAAAATTATATGAATTAAAATTACTTACATAATTTTCGAAGTTTGAATTTGTAATCAGTTACATGCAAGCAGAAAATGCATTCTTTATTTTTCTAAGTATAATCCAGGCTCTGAATTACAACTTTTTCTTAATAAATCTTTAATGTAAGAAGTAGTAAAGGTAAAAATTGAAAAATATCTTATACTGTACTTTCACTTAATTGATATATTTGAAGACATTAGAAAATTAAGTACTTTCTTGTAGAGATATTTGAAGACATCACAATTAAGTATTGATACTTTAACTTAATTGTGATGTCTTCAAATATCTCTACAATATGAGATTATTCACTAATTTTATATTAAACTCATGTAGAACCATCTATACATGCATAACTAATCAAGAACTATAATTTTTGTTTACTAGACGATTATTTGTTCATAATAGAATTATTTTCTTAATTTTAACCTCAGTTTCTTTGCAGAAAAAAGTTGATTTTTGTTTAAAACGTTAATATCTAAAATATAAAATAACTATAAGTTAACTGATAAAAATGAACTGAATTCTGAATACTAAAACAGTGAAAAATAAAAAATTTTGAGATCAAATAAATATAAATTGTTAATATATAGTTAAAAACGAATAACTATGAAATAGGTCTACGTATTTTCATTAGTACTCACTAAATCAATGTTGGATCAGTTGCTTACCTTTTCTTCTACGATAAAAATTCAGTTCAGACCAACATTATGTAGAATGTTCGATTCTATTTTAAGGCAAATAGATGAATATTTATTTCCTATCTGGGTTATATTTCTCTTCGGTGGATCCAAAAAGAATCACTTAATATTTTTATCCCTTCGACTGAAAGTGAAGAATTCTTACCTTACACTTCTTACTAGATTTGTAAATTGGAATGCCATAAATTGTAACAAAAATACTGTGCTTCTGGAATGACAGATTTTGGAACTTCTTTCTTCATATTTATGTACCAATGTATATATATTACATTTAATTACGCTTAATTACGAATAACAAAAAATTTAAAACAGAATTAAATTAAGAATCGTTTAAGATAATGTTGAATAAAACAATATTCGATCCTCGATCGTACTTAGATTAGTCTCTTTGAATTCTTTTGTTGCTCGTTTAAAGATAAAATTATTATATATATTTTATATCAGTTAATATTGAAATTTTTAGTTACATTTATTTACTCACAATTTCTATACCGCAGAGTTATCGATTTCTTGACTGAAGCTGAATCTCTTCAATTTACTTTTCAAATATAAATATTTATTTTTATGTTGTTATATTTTGCTAATTATCCATGACTAACAAGGTACTGTATCTATCCGAGAACAGTTTGTAAGGCTACATAATTGTTCAAAGATAAAAACGAACTGTATGAAATAAAAATTTCAGATAGCATTAATGAAAACTAATTCATTTTATACAAGACGTAAGAAATAAAGTTTTACAGCTTTTTTCAATTCTGTCCTTGTTTATAATATAAATTTTTTATTAGTAGTCCTATTAGAACTTTAAAAATAAAAATTAATCTGAGATATTCTAGAATAGATTTAAAAAAATTCTTTTTATGAAAATATTGGAGCAAAAGCGTAGTTTTTTCTGGGCATAATGTTTTTACGCTCTAATCTATGTAGATACCGGGATTAAATTTCTACGTATTCATTTCCTCCACTTTTAAGAACTCGCGATCAAATAAAATGTTTTTTTTTTTTAAACTAATTACACTAGTAAAATAATTATATAATAACTGTACTAGAAAAGAAAACTTAAACTGAATATGTAACTTATTATTTGAATATGATATAAATTCACTGCATTTCATTCTCCGTCTTTAGCATCGAGGTGAACGTTCTTCAACTGTAAGCATTATCTACAATTGTTTAGTCTAAGTTGTTTACGTCAGCGAACTTTTTAAATCAGCTTTTAATCATAGAATCGATTCTTGACTTTATAAAAAACAACCCAGAATTGAATGAAGTTTAAAAGATTTAAAATAATACACTTTAATACTTTAAATAATATTTTGTAATATTGAATAACTTTTACATAATTGTATTTTCTTAATAGATGATTAATTATCAATTAATAAAAGATTACAGTTATTTAATTTTATTTAGAAGGAAAGTTTCTATTCTATTTCTATTCGTATTATTGAAATATTTGTAACTTTAAACATTATATTTTATATAATCAGTTCTATGTGTATCTTTGTCAAGGAAGATATTTATTTATGGCGCTATTAATATCTCGAACTAAATACAATTCTTTTACTTTAAGAGCAGTATATCGATTTGTTATATGACCTGTCAATATACCTTTCTATTAGCCGTTGCTAGAAGTTTCTACAGATTTTATCGGAGAGAATGTACCGAACATTACAAAGCCTACCCTACAGCTCAATCATTGTTTATACATTACGCTAGATATCGGCTTACATCCCGATGATGATGTACAGGTACTGTACAGTACAGTACCTGTGGGCATTTTCCAACAGAATCTTTCAGCAAAATCGTTAACGAGTGTTAAGTGTATAATTCGTTAAGAACGTTGATCCACTTCACACTTAAACTTCTTAATTTTATACGTTAAATTTAATGATTTGTATAACAGAAATAATTTGACAAACGTGTAATAGTTTGTTTAAGCCAATAATAAGTGATTTGTCATATAGAAATAATTATAAATGATAATTAAAATTTTGAAAAACCCTGCAAAAATGTAATTTTCTTAAAAACCGTAAGAAAAATTGAGTAATATTTTTCGATTTGTGTTAAATTTTCCAGATAAAATAAGAACAAAATGATGTCATTTTCTATTAAATGGAATCTTGAAAAGAAATTTGCCCTCTAGGAACATTACTACTTAAATTTAAATCGTAAACATTTATTCAACGTAATTTTTAATCAACGAAAAATCATTTTGTATCCTTAAGTATTAAACATTTTTAAACTACAATTTTATGAATTAATTATAAATGATGCTAATTAATTTTTAATTTGTTTAATAAAATTCAATTAATATTACAAAATTTGAGCCCTCCTTCGTAAATATTGTTAACGAAGCATTGACTGGCAGATAAATTAATGATCTACATGATCTAAAAATATAATAAATAAAAAGTAAAGTAAATTTATATAACAGTTGACTGTTAACAGTTTTAGTTATAATTTATCAAGTAAAGTAAACCTGTTTGATTCGAAGTCACGATATTCGATTTTGTTTTGGCAAGTATTCAAACTCGTAATTAAAGTTGTAAAACAGAATCGACCATTCAATATTCTCTCGCTCCTACTGTCGACAAATATGCATTATGACAATGTTATAAATTTTAACGGTAATCAATTAATATCCTTACAAACTTTAAGTATATTTTGCAAACTTAATCGAAACTTCTGCCTAATTTTCTAAACAGAAAATAAGTAATTTAAAAACATTATACATCTTTACATCATTAAAGAAATAAAGTTTTTAAAATATGGATTGTTAAAATTACGATGATAATTTATATTAAAAATAATAATAAAATGCTGTAAGAAATTACAATGATAAAGATTCATAAAGTATTGACATTTTAGAAAATTATTTAGAGCCCAAGGGAGTTCCAAATCATTCTTTAATTCTATATTTATTTGTTTCCATTAAAATCACTAAAATATATTATATATTTTTAGATGATTTTATGAAATATTTTGTTACAACATAATATTTATTATTAATACTTATTATTCAAATAAAATTTAGTTTTCTAGTAGTAAAAGGAGAAATATTTTCTTAACTGTAAAAGTTATTTTGACTTTGATACCCTTATTTCGCTTTGCTTAGGGCTCATAAACCTCTAAATAAGTCACTGCATGGTTTAGATTTTGAATTTATTATACTTAAGAGATAGGTGATTATAGTCAGGAGAATTAGTAAGGATGGCAATTTCCCTACTTGGATTTGGTTGTTAACATCAGGCAAACTTCTCAAAAGTAAGTAACTGACAAGGTCTAAAACGTTAACCTAATCTTAAAAACCTTTATCATTGTCACGATTTTAACTATGATTTTTTAACGTTGACTAATTTACATTTAGTTTTTCGCAAGTTTCGGCTATAACAATTAATCTAAAACCAAGATAAAAAACAGAATTTATGCAGTCTAAAAGAAAAACTTCTAAACTATTTATTTATTTTAGTAAGCGGAATTTACTATTATTTTGTATAAATCCTACTCGAATGTTTGTAAAGATACTAATAGTTTATCGAAATATATTTTAAAAATCTAATCTATTACTATAATTAGAATCATAGCTGAATAATTATTCTATTGTTCGAGTATTAAGAAACTTCACACACCAGTATCATCCCTTATCTCAATTATACCATTAAAAAATATATTTAATTTTACATCTTGTGACTACTCATTATTGATTCTTTTCTACATTTAAACAAAGAATCGTTTCGATTATTTTCATTTCAGTTTCAAATATGTTCTTATCATTTAATGACGTAAAAAAACTGTTAAATTTTTCACGGTTTAACAGTTGATTAAATCTTTTATAAACCGTCAGAATTCTTGAAATATTCTGATAAAATATTTAAAAAATATATCAATGTAAAAGTATCATTAAGGATTATCTTCACATCCTTTTGGATTTGCGATAAGCACAATAATAAAGCTGCATAGAATTTCGACTGATATCTTGCAAATGTTGCTATTAAGGGAAGAAAAACTCGAAATCTACGTATAATTTGTTTAGAAAATATCTTATACGACATTTTCTTCAAAGTAGAATGCATAATCGGATTAAAATGTCAATTTTTATAACCTATTGTATTATTGTAAATGTATAATAACTTACTACAGTAATAAAAAATGTAATATATTCTTTATAGCTGAATTATTTCTTTTGTACGATCGATTTTTGTGTCATATATATATACATGGACCTATATTAAAAAAGCATTTCTTTAGGAAAATTCTTTTCCTTTCGACCAACTTTTATTCGAACACGAATCTTATTAAAATAAATGACTAACAGCTTGATTTATAGAAACAAAAATTAAGTTTTTAAATTTCTAAACATTAATATAAATAATATTCATGTATTTTTCTTTAAACTGTTTTTTCTTTTCTACTTTGCAATTATTCATGAAAACCTGTTTAAAAATGTTTTTATAATTTTATGAAAAATTCGTTTAGCGCAACAGCAATAATCTGTCATAAAATGTAATCTTGTATATGTCAAGTAACAAAGATGTAAATTTGTAAAGTTTATGTAAAGTTTAGATTCATTATTTATGTAGTGATTACACTGAACTGAAAGGTTGCAGATTTGCAGTTCAGTTATTTAAAAAGTGGAAGAAAGAGCATCTGAATGACATTCAATCTACTAAAATTGAATGAAAAACTAAATCGAAAATGTTAAATCTTACCCTAACAGAGTTGACAGTTTATTTGATGATAATATTATTTTATAGGCCCTATTTCTCCTGAAAACTATGGAGAGATACGTTCTTAAATTCATCCGTTTAATTTACTAAATCTAAAAATTCATTAATTACATTATTATAAATATTACATAATTTTATTATAATGAAAGTTTAAAACATTTTTTATATTGTTTTTGTAACAGAAGTTTGGGAGACTTTAATTATAAAAATGAAGACATTATAACTGATTTTGCTTTACAATTTTTGTCTTGTGAAAAATACTCAAGTTTAATAAATCAAGTATTTTAAAAATACAGCATTTAATAAGCAAAAATTAGCTAAAGTTAGCTAAAGCCTACACCACAGAAATAGCAAAAATAAAATAATAACCATATGAAATAGTTAACTAATTATATAACTTAATAATAATTATTATTTATATATTTATTTATAAACAATCAAATTATGCTTTACTAGTTTAACGGGAACAATTTTATAAATTTATTTTAAAAAATATATAAAAATTAATTTTTCAAATACTTAATAGCCTGTAGTTATGTTTATAAAGAATATAACGCTAATCAATATAATAGAAAAATGCATAAATTATAAGTTGAAAACTTGAATTTGTTCCATTTAGTTTCATTAATATATCGAGCTTTTATCCTATTAATACTAACTGGATTTAGTTTGTGCTAAATTGCATTTTATTTTGTTATCTATATTGACCTATATATTACGTAAAACAATCTCAAGAATGCATTTCAAGAACTCAAATTAAATATATATATGTGTATATGAACTTATATAGGAATTTATATATAGCTGTATATATTATATATAAACCATATTTGAAGTTCAATGCTTTGAAAATATAAAATAAAAGATAATTTACTTGTAATTTTTTACGTTAAAATCTCTGAAAAAATCTTTCAGTAACCGGATTTTGTAGAAATGATTATTATTATGTTAAAGCCAGATTATACATGTCTACCTTATAATTTTAATACAGTGGGGAGTAAACATTTGGATCCGTTAGTCTTTTGTTATATAACTGATGATGTCAATCATGAATATTTAGTAAGTGGTCATTTTAAATGACTCAGATATAAATTACATCATTTAAAAAAAGCAATAAAAAACTATAAGTAATAATTACTAAGAAGAGAAACTCTAACCAGGAACATTATTTTTAAGTTTTATATATATTTTTAGTTACTGTTTCCATAAATATGAAAGAAAGAGGGTTATTTTATTGTAAACGCTAGATGTTATCTTCTTTTGTAAACAATTTTTCTTTTCTTTTTATGACTTACCCTATCTTCTCAGTACCCTACTGGGATTTTTTCTTCTCTTTCTCATCCTCTTCTCTCTTCCTTTCTTCACTCCAGACTTTTGAGTAAGGCTCTAACAATAACAATAACAATATTGTTTGTAAAATGATATATATATCTATAATATTGTATAATTTCAGAGAAAAAAATATTCATCATACAGTATTTAGTTAATAATTCTCATCTTCTATAAAGTGTATGTAATAAAATAGTTCAATATATATTTTATAAAATAGACAATTATACTAGACGGTTATAAAATCATGTAAATCATAAATTGTTTAATTACTAATTAATTTTCTGTACTTTTTATCGTCTTAAGAATTGTTACAGTGTCCTAATTTTGTAATTTTAGTAAATAGAAAATAATGTGTGCCGCCATCTAGGAGTAAAAATTGAGAATACAGTACGTAAAGAAAAATTCAAATGTCTGGTGTACACGAGTTTAACCTTTCGGTTAAAATCGTGTAATAAAAACTTCCGTTTCGAGAATTCTTTAATGTTTATAAAGCAGGATATTATCTCTTGTGAGAAAATATAAATTAACTTCGCTATCTTGAGATTAATACATTAAATTTATATACATTCCTCGCTTTGTGTATGTCGATATAATAATGTCTCGCTATCAAATGCTGTTTTATTGAAAAATAAATCAACGAGAGATTCCAGAAATTTGAGGATTTTCATAATAAATTCTGTTTATTTGCTTTATATTATTGTTTATTTTTTATTTTGAATTATACTTTTATTTGTATTAAAAGATTTCTAAATTCTCTGGAACTTTTCTATTTTTGAAATATTGTTTGTTTCTCGGAATTCTTATATTGAATATTCTATAGCTTTATTATTGAATTTATGATTATTTTTTAAAGAAATTATGCGAGATTGTGAGAAAAAATTGTCAGATTATTGGTATTTTGATTATATAGTAAACTGTGTATAAAGTCAGAATGTACAAGATGTCAATAATAAGAAATTCTATATAAAATGTTTTTATTATTTTTTTCTCACATATCAAAGTATTAAGAAGAATTCTGGAATTTATGAATCTTTTATGCTTTTCTTTATGATCTTTCTAAGAAAATATACTTGATAAATAGATTTAAAAACTGTTTGAAATTTACTGTTCTTTACACAATCTCTGTATAAGATATGATACTCTATTGTTATTCTTTTACTTCGCCAATACCCTATTTCACAAGTTACATAAGCTGTAGAACGTAGTAAACAATGTGAACATTACAACAATATAGAATTGAAGCATAATTTATTAAATTTTTAATAAGTTTTTTCACTTTTTCAATAAAAACTATCAATTTCCAGATTTATAAATAGCCTAGAGCCGTTTCTAAAGAATCAATTTTTACTGCTTCTGATAGAAAGTTATAGAGTAGATAAAGTACCTACTTAAAACGAAATTGCCAAGTTATTTTAAAAAAAGAAAGAACTTAGTCAATACTTCGGTTTATTTCTTAATTGATCATTATTGACTATCCTGCTGTAAGAATAAAATTATTGATTATAATATGTATAATATCAAACTCACTTTAACACGTGTTAGAAAATAAAACTTAATTTATCATCGTTAAAATTTATGTAACACAAAAATCAAATTTGCAAATTAATGGATTGAATAAATTCTTAATTATCTACTTTTAAAAATACTCCTGAACAAAGAAGTTATCAATTTGTTTCATATCAAATTTATAACGTTTCAGCAAATTACTCTCTTCATTATATTAGACATTAGTTTAATTTTTCAATTAATTTAATTTTGTATACAATATTTTTATTTTAAATATATCATACACGAATAAACTTGTTAAGAATTAAATAAGAATAATTTTATAGTTTTAAACTAATTGCGCTAATTGATAAAAATAATGATTTTATTAGTTTAAATTGCAATCAAATTTTATTAAATCTTAATAAGTTCACCTCTCGATGGCCCTGATTGTAAGTCAAAATATTAAAAAACTTCTAAAAGTAGCAAAATAAATGTGAGTAATAACTCTATTATAACAATATACAGATGATTTTAATATTATAAATGTATTAATTTTTATAATATTGCATTCGAAATGACTATAAATTAAGAATTTCATATAATGTAAAAAAAAAATAAAAATTTTACATACATATTTGTCTTTTATTCTAAGAAATTATAAGTTTTTAAGATCAGTTTAAAAATGACCCCCAAGATTTTACATTTTTAAACTCAGGAAACCTTGAAATGCAAAAAAATTTGGGAGTTTTTCCTGTATGTATGGATGTTTGTGTGAGTGTGGGGTGACACAATTTTGTTCACTCTCTTTGAAGCTTAATAACTCCTGTGATTTTTATCGAAAATTTCTGAAATTTTGCAGGGAAGTTTGTGTGTTAGGGGGATTGATGCTATTAAATTTTGGTGATTAAAAGTCGAGGGGGCAGGGAGATAAAGAGGGTCGTGTGACATATCTCGAGTAGGGTCGAAGCTAATGACGATTTTACTCGTTATTAGCATTTACAATTTTTTATAAAACCCATCCCTACTTTCAAAATTAACCCTTTTTTTCTATTTTATAATAGTTAAAAAATATATAAAGTTTTTTTAGTAGAATATGACGGCGCCACCAAATGTTGCCGGGAATGTTAAGCAACTCATTGCTGGTTTTATATATGTATATATATCATTCCTGTTTCTAATAGTTCTAAATATTCTAAAATTTTCAAATTTAGATATTATAATAGCTTCAAAAACTTTGAGAAGGAAGAAACTTTTACCACATTATGCAATTCTGAATTAAAACTTATTCTATCATTGGATTTAGTATTAATTATATACAGTTTATTCTAATTTACAATTATTTCCTGGAAAAGAGTCCTTAAACCTAACCGTCATAAAGTGAACCAACTGTTTATTGAGTGTCATAAACTGCTTATGTTCCAGGAAATATAGTATTAATTAGTGTATATAACATAAACTATTATACAGTGAATGTCAGCAAAAATCCTTCATTTAACTAAGACATTTCATATAGTCATAATAGAAATTTATATCAGTCGTGAAAGTGAGGAATTCTAAAGAGGGTGGTCATAAAGTGGAGTCTGTTGTGTACATCGGTATAAATGATTAGGTGTATAATTATTTGTACGGTATTAAATAAACATCCCGAAATTAAATAAGAATCCAGTAAATATACAGATGAGACTAAATACTTAATGACAGACTTCTAATTAATGGCTGTCAATATTTTTATTCGGATTAGTAGCGATATAATTATTGTGATAAATAAATTATAATGATTACACTATAATATATTATAATATGATATTCATTTATATTTATGATTCATTCGTTTTGTAATGATTATTATAAAACAAACAATAATCGATAAAATACAAAAATAAGTAGAAAATATTGAGAATATTTGAAAGGCCTTTAATATAGAGGCTAAAGAAAGTTTAAGATCTTTTTTGTATTTTCTACATGTTAAATTGTATTACGTGTAAACTAGCAAAGCTAAATGGTCTAAGTGCCAAAAAGTATTTTTTTGGAGAAAAGGAAAACTGTTTGTCCGTGGCAAATAGAGCAAATGTTTGTTTCTATAAGCATGAAGTTCTTCAGAAACATGTAAGGCAACCGTTGAAAGAAGGGTTTCTTCTCTAAATACAATAGAAACAGTAAAAAAAAAAAAAAAAAGTTGGAAATGATCTAAATCCAAAATGCGAAAACATTTAATTCCAAAGTTATTATTCACTTAAACTGGTGTTGAAAAGTCTGTTCTCTTCATTTATAAATTCCAGCATAGCTCAAATATGCTTCTTGTTGTCACTCAGTCTACAGATTCCAAATGAAAAAGGGTCCAATAGTAGACAAACAGCTGTATTGGGCAACTTTCAGCTATTCAAGAGTGCAGCAGGTTATAATTGTGGTTAAAAACGTGATGATTTTTTAAAATAAATATCTTCGAAATATGGTTACACTTATAATACACAAAGACTTTACATCAAGTGCAATTCCGGTTGGGCACTTAGATCAACTAGGTGCAGAGAGCATCTAGTAAAGACCTTGTCTCTGGACAATCCGCGAGCCCCATCTGTTGATGCTTATTAAAACAAAAACGAGTCATTTACACTTGAATAATACAGAACTGCATTGACCTTGGCACATAGGTAGATCATTTCCGTGCAAAACAGTGCTTCTGTGCTTTTATACTTTGGCACTTAGATCATTTAGCTTTTCTTTCCACCACATATAAATTTTAATATTACTAGTTAATATTTTTATAATAATTTTAACGTAATACAGTAGAGCGTCGATAAGTGGAACGACGGTAAGTGGAATGGCCGGAAAGTGGAACGATTTTCAGTCGGACTGTGTCGTGTTGAATCGAATGTTTTTGATACTAAATTTACTTCTAAAGTATAATTTTCATGTTTTTTATATTCTTTAATATATTTATTTTGTTTGTACAAAATGCAGAAATAATTTTTAACGATACGATAGCCTCGATGATTATTATAAAAATTTTCGTTAGGCTTAAAATCGACGAAAATTCAACACGAAGCGACACGCAACGGAGAAAAATTCAACAGGAAGCGATACGCAACGGAGAAAAATTTGAACATCGGACAGGTTAATGTATTTTTTCGTACAAAGTCGGAAACTGGAACAAATCATTAACTGGAAGGACCCCAGTCCCCAATTGGTTCCACTTATCGACGCTCTACTGTATTACATTATATATTTTATTGTATTTTTCCCAAAAATTATTTGCAAAATTCTTATAATTTCTACAAATAATAATTGAAATTAATTCTTATCTAACAAATACTTTAAAAATTAGGAAACTGTAAAAAGAAAATTTGACACTTATAATTGTTACTACTAAATATTTTTAATTCACTATTTTTAAAAATAATTAGTTATTATTAATCATGATGAATAAAAGGTCATTATAATAAATTTTTAAAAAATATAATACATTTCATATCGATTTTAAGCTGTTTTATAAGAATATAAAACAATTTTTAGAATTATTTAATTATTCATTTACTTTAAATTTAATTAAAATAAATAAATAATTATATGATATAAAACAAAGAAATTTTAACGCAAATTTTGTTATGATTTCCATTTAGCTGTATATAAAGTAAATAGTAAAACATAAAAATATTTATCTAAGACCATTATTTTTTAACGAACAAGTAGATTATTAAATAAGTATAATTCTCCGATTTTCTTTGCAACAATACACGTGTCTTTGTAGTTGACGCTATTATTCGATATTTACTATTCTAATATTGAAAAACTGCCTACAAGCAAGTAAACGTATGATACCTAATTCGTGTGAGTAATAACAAAATTTATCGTCGTCGTAAAACTCTGGTTATAATCGTGCCATAATTTTCTTATCACATAACAGAAGAGGAATCGATTATTGCTTCAAACGCGAATGACTATGGCAAGAAAACCCTGAAGTACTTTAATGTGCTTTAGAATTGTTTACATAAAGTCTAAACAAGAATAAGATGTGAATATACTACATTATTTAAAGCTACTAAAAATATATAAAATCATATCTTTATTTTCTAATTACGTGTGTAATTTTATGCAACTAAAATTTAATTTTGTAATACAAGTCGTAGGATATAATTGTATAGGTCTATTTTATTTAAAATAAGAAAATATATAATTCTTTTAAAACTAATCAAAACTTGAATATTTTATTAATTTATCTTAATATTTCTCTTTTAGACTATCAAGCAATATATAACAAAATAACTAATGAACTTGGATTATTTCGAAATTATGTAAATCCTACCTTATATAGAGTTAAATTAATATAAAATTACTTAAATTAATATAAATGTTTTAGCTTACTATTAATAAAAATTAAGGTGGCTTTAATATATATCCTACATGAATTGTTGGAGATATAAACTTCTTAAAATATAGAGCTTAGAACATATATCACAATTGAGAGTGCATAAGTTACAAGAAATATGGAAGAAAGCTTCTTCAATTTCATCATAAAATGCATATATGGAATCACCTGTATGTAAAAAAAATAAAATAACAATGAATATTATTTAAAATATACTGTATTAATATTTTAAATTACTGGATTATGGTTTGTTTTCCAGTATAAGTATTCGTCTTCATTTAGTTAGATTAGTTTAGTCAAAGCCTTTCGTCTTTTCCTGTTTTCTCATAATGTTTCTTCACCGACCTTCTCCCAGTATTTTCTTATTCTAAATCCTCTTTAATTTCATTTCTTCTTGAAAAAATAATCATTCATTAATAAGTACAAAAATTAAAATTAATTGTTATAAATTTCGAACTATTAAACATTGGAAATTCGTCGTCAGATTATTAAACATTGTTATTATCGTACTCAGAACTCTCATTTAATCCAGTAAATGATATAACAAAAAGAGAAAATTATAATTTTCCATTAATTCTACGAATGTTAGATTAATATGCATTAAAAGGATTAGAAACTCTTAAAATAATTATATATTTCAAATATATAAAAGTTGTAAATTAGATTTAAGTTTTAACATTAAAACTATTAAATTTTCAATTAATTGTTATATAACTTCATTATCTACATTGCCGTAACATAAACAGACCAGATATTAAACTCAGTGCACTAGGCACTAAGTACTAGGCAGAATAGTTTAATTCTTCACATCGAAGACTTCTGTGATTATGGAATTTTAAAAACAAAAATTAGTTATATAAATGTCCGCTAGGAAGGTAAATGGCTCTGCAACATCATAGTGGCTAGTTCAAAATGTCTCAAAACTTACGATATACATGGTACGGTATTTGTTGTTTCGAATCAGCAGGATAGATATGCTAGCCTTAATTGTCGGCAACACGCTGAAATCTCAAAATCGCATATTCAAGAACAGCACTCAGCATTTTGGAGGCCAGCATATCATGCATGCTGATGCGTAACTTACGATACGCATGGAACGATAAACTTTATCGTACCATGTGTATCGTAAGTTTTGAAACATTTTGAGCTAAGCCACTTCGGTGTTGCAACGTCGTTTACCGCCCTAGCCGACATTTTTCTAACTAATTTATTTGTTTTAAAATAAAATTCTATGATTACAGAAGTCTCCGCGTGAAGTATAAAGTCATTCTGATAGTTATTGTTCACGAACTGATTCTTAACCCTGTATTTAAAAATTGATGTTATGCTTTTCAATGTATTTAAATTCACGAAAGTAAATCTAAATAATCATGGTATTGTGCTTTATTGATTACTCGAAAATATCATTCTCTCTTCTCAGTATGGCTACAATATAAACAACTTTCAATATGCATCTGTATATATAGATGTTAGTGTGTGTGGGGCACGATTTTGTTCATCTACTTTGAGGCTTAATAACCCTGTGCCGTTAATCGAAAATGTCTGAAGTTTTACAGGGAGGTTTGTGTGTTAGGAAGATTCATGCTGTTAAATTGTGGTAGTAAAGATCGAGGGGTTGGGGAGATAGAGGAGGTCGTGTGTCATATCTAGTAGGGTCGGACTTAATAGCGATTTTACTCGTTATTAGCATTTACATTTTTTTTATAAAACGCATCTATACCCTCAAAATCGAGCTATTTGCTATTTTATAATAATTAATAATATAAAGTTTTTAAAAATAACATAAAAATCATAACAAATGACTCCACACACAATTTTATAATTTTTTGCCGGGAAAGTTATGCAACTCCTTGCTGTATCTTTAAAGAATTTTTATTTTTGTGTTTTGTTCCTATGTGCCATTCTTCCGCTGAAGTTTCTAGAAGTTAAGAAAGAAAGTACTTGGCAAAACTCTTCGAAAAAATAACTTCTTTACTTCTTTATGTGTCTGTGCATGAGCAACGACAACACTTGAATACTTGATAAGTTATCATTAGCGCTAGCAAGAAACTGAAATAATACGCTTAGGATTCTAAATAAAAGTACAAATCTGTTATTACAAAAAGAGGGATTTTGACGATGTTAAGTTTTAATGGACCAAATGTGACGATAGTCACTAAAACTGCATTTTTTTTTGTTTTTTTTTTGACTGCATTGCGTATATGGTAATTTGGAATACTTTAGATAGGAAAAAATAGATCATTATTAGAAAGTGTGAAAATTTACCCACAGAAGCTGTATGAACAGGATAACAGAAATAACAACTATCTGTTATAGTGTTCTTTTTATTTTAACTTGTCACTTTATATTGTAAATGCATTAGAACAGTTTTCTTTTTATTCACCTACAGAATTCGTCTAATATTACGATTTTAGAATAGCTTGATTATTTGTAGTCGATATCAAATTGTACCCATTATGGACGAAGCCTCATCATAATGGGATCCGAATAATTAGTTAGTAGGGTAACCGGAGCCGTCGAGAACTCATATGCAACGGAGATAGACCAGGCCCTTTAGCCTTTTATTTTCTGAATAAATGAAAAACGTCGAATGTTCCTTTATCAGCAAAAAGCCGGCTTAAAGATTTTATTTCTGTAAATAAAAATAATGTTAAATTTATAGGCGTAGGAATTACTATGGGCCCCTAAGTTTATCCAAGCCCGAGAAAAAATCTCCAGGAACGCCGAGATGCGATTCTGGGGATTTTTTCTCGGGCTCTCCAGAAGGCCAAATAGTTACAAAAATTTTTTTAAATAATAAAACCAAACCTTTGTTTCCAGTCCAGAGGAACCACAATCATAGGACCTCTTAGTTACACAATGATAGCAAGGAACAAGGCTCTTATTCTCATTTTTGAATCTTTCTGCTTTATGGACACTAACAAGGCCTTTTTTTTATAACCATCGTGTAAAAAGGTATTCTTGAATTTTTCTATTTTAAACTGTTTTTTTAATGTAGTGAGTTTGTCTTGATGTGTTTGTGTTTAATCAGTTCAATTATCATAATTAAAAAGCGTAGGGTCCATTTCATCCGTATGGAAATTGAGTATGATCTACTTCACATTATATTGGAGTGACAAGTAACAGCTTATTTTGAAATGTCAATATCATCACTCCCAATGAATCGAGGCGTTTGCGAATTATGGTGATTCAATCACTAGTTGTGATACTTTGTTACAGTATAGTCAATTTAATTTTCTTTGTTATAGCTTTTTTAGAATAAGTGATTTTGCTGAAACTTTTTCATTTCATCCACTTACTATGTTATAGTTTTATTTATATTATTTAGAAATATCGAGTTTTTAATTTTATTTTTATTATTCTACTTCGTAAATTTATTTAATTTTGAAATTAATTTTCTTAGTACAAAAATAGACCAAATTTGCTTAAAACTATTAAAACAAATAAAAATGGTTATTACTTAAATGTGCAAAAGATTATTTTCTCATATATCCACAGAATTACTCCCTCATGATCTAATTTGTTGTTCTTAATAGAATTTTTTCTGTATTTTATTAAATCAATTTACCAGATTTGATAAATAATTTATCTAAGTAATGCAATCTTGCAAATGTTTCTGTTACTTCTAATGGAACGTTGATATAAAGAACAGTGTAGTATTGAAGTGAAAAGCACATGTACTTAGATAAAAATCGATAAAAACTATATCTGTAGACAAGTAATGAGATTTCCTTTCATTTTTGTACAAATATACAATTTGGCTTTTCGTAATTCTAATAAAAATAAAATAAAACTAAAAAAGAACAAGTTTCGAACTTCGAAAAATAAACAATTTAGCAAGTCAACATAAAAAAACTTTATGCAAACTGGCTATTTGTTAAAAATCAATTATAATCTTTTAAATCTAAAGTTTAGAAACTATGTTTCAACATTTTAAAACAAAACTTAAAAATAAATTATAAATAAAAGCATGAACAAATTTTAAATAAGAAAAAAATTAGTAAAGAACTGGAAATTCAGAACTCTTTTTCTTTATTTTTATGGTTCCAAATATAAACATATACGAGTATAGTGAAATGTATTACATACACATTTAGATATATATATATATATATTAATTATATATATATAATTATGTGTAAGTAAAGAATGTAACCATTCATTCTTTAACTAAAATTTAAAATTAATTTAATTATATTTTTAACATTTGCCAACCAATTTATAAAAAGAAAAAAGAAACGCGTGTTATTAACTTAACTTGTAAATACACTATTAATCGCAAACTTATCTGGAACAGACAATACAAAACACATTTAACTGGTGTTTGAGCCTCCTAGTGTAATCAAATCAGCTATATATATATACAGATGTAGAGATAGATTTTTCGGAAACTAACATTATATTTTAGCCAAATCTAAACATTAGGAGTATTAAAAGATCTGTTAAAGTTTTCTTTTCTATTAGATAAGATACAAATATTTAATTTAACTTTTTTTATGAAAGAGTACTTAAAATATTTTCTGTCTTTTTTCCATTTTGAAACACGATGACCTCTTGAAAGTGTTCAAAAAATAGTCTTTTAATCTCTTTTATTAATTCATAACATATTCACATACAAGATCACGCAATTTCTATTAATTATTACTTTCAAACAGTATTGATTTATAGAATTATTTTCGTACAGAAGACATTCTTTATGCTAGCTTCAGCTCCACATTTTAGGAGAAAAAATAGAGGACATTTTATAGATATATATTACGATACGATATCGAAGGGCGTCTGTGAAGAAGTTTTACGAACGTTATAAAACGTGTTACATAAAATCTTCTAGTTCTATATACTTTTTTACGCAGAGTTAAACTAGTAAATTTTGATGTTTGTGTTCTTGCCCTTTTCTGTTTCGTCAAGGTCGATTGGAGGAACGAGCAATAAGAATTCCTCCAATCGTCTTATGAAATCCAGGTTTATGATAGTTCGGATCGCCAATCTTTTATTTTTGAGACCTGATCCTATTGAAAATTATGATCAAAATTGAATAAATATATTTAATGTACAAGATATGAGGTCAGCGATCGTGGATGAAAGCCAGACTAACTATAGTAAAGTGGCTCTTGAAAATTGTGGGATAGCATTATCGAGAATTTGTGGGATTACCTCACGGAGGGAGTCCGGGGGGCCGTCATCCAAAAATTTTTGAAATATAATGTAAAATAATACTATAATGTGCATGAAAAATAATACAAAATATTCGCAATTTAAACGTTAAAAATTGATTATTTCAAATTTTTTAGACAAATATATAAAAAGAATTTTGACATTTGGAACATTGGATCGGATTGGCTCAAAACTTTCTAAGGGTGCCTCTGACTCTCTATACGGACCTGGATGATGGGCAAAATTAAGTTTACTGTTCAGTTTTTAATGTGCTAGTAAAAATTCGACCAACTTCATCAAGAATTGAAATCTAAAATGAAAAGAAATGCAGAAGTCAATTTTAAAATTAAATTTTTAATATGAAGAATTCTCTACAGACTTTACGAAAAATCGATAATTATTTCTTCTTCTTATTATTATTACTATTATTATTACTACTATTATTTTATTTTCAAAAGTTACAAGTGAACTTATCTCAATTTAAATATATATTACTTAAAAAACATGTTTTAGTTTTAATTATAGGTTTAAAACATTTGCTTACAATTCACTAAATTTTGTTTTTATGGGGTAATCTATACATTCAAGTTCGTTTAAACATTTTATTTTCGAAACTATCTAAATATATAAACAAATATTAATATTAGAACAATTTTTATATTAGATTTTATGACTCGAAGGAATATTTTTTCATGTAGCATTTATTGCATGTTTACTGAATGTCATTTCTAGATACTGTTTTGAAGTTCGATTCTATAAAATATGGATCCTAAAATATAAAATCGAATTGCTTATCTCGTTTCGGTTAACCGTGTCAAAAAATTACATTTTTTACTTTGAGTCAATTCATCCGAGAATGAGATAAGTTTCTTCAAACAGCTATCGTGTTCAAAACTGAGAATAGTGATTCAATAATGATATAATTTGAAATGTATTTGAGTTGTACCAGTTCTGTCACGAATGTCATCGATCATCAAGTCGACACATACTACTTGCTTGCAGTTAACGTTTATAACTGATGTCTGGTCGTGCTCAGATTTTTATAACAGTGTCAAGAACAGTTCGATAAATTTTCTATAACTCATGCTGGGCACAATATAGTTATTTAATCTATCCAAATATTGTCTGTTCGAAACGTGATAACACAAACAAAAAAAACTGAAAAAAAGAGATAAAAACTGCATAGGAACGACCAATAAATCAAAAATGAAAAGAAAGTCAAGAGTATCAAAATATATAGAAATAATACACGTTTTTTTGTTTTATTTACATTATGAAAAACTAGATAAAAATAATTGTAAACGTCATTTTTTGTACATTTTTATATTTAAAGCTTTATTTAAGCTCTACCAGTCTCTCTCTCTCTATGTATCTATATATGTATATATTATATTTAATTGTTTATAATTTATTTATTTATTTATTTATTTAATTGACTAAATTATAACAATATAAATAATACGAGTTATTTCGTTTTTCTTAATTAAAATTTTGTGATTATTTATTTACGTTTTAAAAATCTGCATATCAATACTCTTATCATTCATTTTAATAGTCTGCATTTTGATCATGATGATTATATAAAACAAGAGATTGGAATATTACGTCAAAAATCAAAATTTGACTGTTGTTTTATAAAATTTAATATATTGTTAAAATAAAATTTCACGTTTTACGTTAAAAATCGCGAGCGTATAATTTTTTTTTACAATTTTTTAATTGCTTATTATGAATTATTAATTAATTTCTTTCAATAGTAGCTTAATTAATTATTTTAAAAACTATTATAAAATATGATAATATATATTTTCGATTATTTATATACAAAAACATTTACATTAAATGAACTTCGGAGATTTGTCATTAAAATTTAAGTACAAAACTCTGACAAGACAATAAACAATTTCTAAGTGTGTGACTGTGTATGTATTACCCGCGACCATTACAAGTGTTCTTTAGTTTTATTCATTAGCAAGCTCCTTTTTATACGATCATACGTATCTATAATTATCAATTTTTCATTTTCTGCTCATCGATTGAGATTTAAATTATTTACAGTATAAACTAAATTGAAAAACAACTCAAAATTGATACGTAGATAGTGTTAATACTACATATTAACTATATAGTATGTTAAACGATTATATGGTTTGAAATAATAAAGGAGAAATTCATAGATTTTTGCATTACATTAAATTATATCTCGAAAAAAATTCAAGAAGAGAATTTTTGAAGAATCTGACTTTAATCGAAAATCTGAGGACGTACTCTACATAAAGATTGAATATGTAAATACGTAGTTACTATATAGTTGAATTAAGTTGCATAAAGAAATTTTTAGATCTTGCACGATAGTTTGTACTTAATACGTATTTATTAAGAAATCTCGACTAGATATATGGTGTGATTTGATATGATAATCCATAAATTAACGTAAACTTTTAAAATCAAAGTTTTTAAAAAGATATTAACAGCGACAGATGTAAAAATATTTAGTCAGTAAGTGAAAGTATAATGTATTCTATTAAATATCAATATATAATTGCAAAATACAAAATTGACATAAGGACTATCGTATTATCACAACTTTCTGAAATGTAATCGAAAAAATCAGTCACAGGAATCAAGAACTGCAAATGTAATCAAAGTGAGTTTGTTCAGTTGAAATACTTGATATTTAAACCAATTACACCTATCCCTCGATTTACACGGAAGATATTTAGTAAATACACTATTAATCGCAAACTTATCTGGAACAGACAATACAAAACACTATCATACACCTATCCCTCGTTTTACACGGTACTTCTTTTACACGTTTTCGCTTTTACACGGTTTAAAAAATAAATGTAGAAAATAAACTGGCTATGATCAAAAGGAACATTTCCTGAGAAAAACGTGTAAATCGAATTTGTATCTTTTTGAATGTAAAACCGTGTAAATCGAAAAGTATGCAAAAAACGCATAACTTCGTTGTTTGTTAATTATGAATTTTTTCAATTTTTTAAAGGTACTGTACATAAATCAAACAAAAATATTGAAAGGAAAAAAATATTCTTTTATTAATTAAATACAAAGTACAAAGGAACAAAAAATAAAATCTGAAAGATTCATAAAAATGTAATGTAATTGTGCAATGTAATGTAATGTAATGTAAAAAATGTAATTAAAAATAACGTAATCGTTTGTTACTTATGAATATGAAAAATTAAAATTTTCTGGTTTAAAACTATGGCAATGAATGCAACTTCATGCGTATGGGGGAGTACCCTATATCGGTTTATCGGTTACTATTTGACGGATTCAAATAAAACTGTCACCTAGTATCCTAAATATCAACTATAACATATAATTAAGGTGGATTGGAATATAGATGTAGATTAGAGTTAAAAATTGTTCCTTTTGATCATAGCCAGTTTATTTTCTACATTTATTTTTTAAACCGTGTAAAAGCGAAAACGTGTAAAAGAAGTACCGTGTAAAACGAGGGATAGGTGTATTATTATTTTTTAATGCTAAATAGAATCGATAGGTAATGTATGCACTTGTATTATTCCTCTGATATGCCTACGAATGTCGATATTTTCTATTATTTGAAGCTACACTGCACGTTAAGATCACTATCTGTTTCACTTTCCCATTTTAGCTGCAAATTTAATTTTTTTAATCAAAGAGTTTTATGAAAAGTAAGTTTGACAAACGAATTGCAGAATTTGTTTTCAAAATTACCTTAGTTTACATACCTAAAATTTGTTTAAATTCGATTATAATCAAGAAATTTACAACTTAAATTTAAGAAATGATTAAAATCATTTTTTTAATTACTTGATTTTTCCACCTTTTTTTTTTAAAGTAAAATGATCTTTAAAGAATAAATTG
Organism: Centruroides vittatus; assembly: GCF_030686945.1. Lineage (NCBI taxonomy): Eukaryota > Metazoa > Arthropoda > Arachnida > Scorpiones > Buthidae > Centruroides > Centruroides vittatus. The sequence continues at coordinate 3,493,474 of NW_027122643.1, forward strand.
CTTTTACAAATTGCACATTTCTAAGATGTATTTATTATGTTATTTATTTATATTGTATTGTATTCCCATTTGCCAATCCAAATGGGAAATCGTGACTGACCAGATAGCTTCAATACATTTTGACAAAAATCAATGCAACAACTATGTTTTTATTAAATTTTTTCAAACATTTTAATATTGCTTCTTATGGTCGAATTGACAGACAGTGCAGTTAGTGAGAGAGTTAAGAAAGAACCTTAAGCCAACCATCCATAAAACTACAATCGAATTCAAATTCAAATTTCTCAAAGTACAGTATTATGAAAAATTCTTACTGAGAAACCAAACAGGTGCTTATTTTATTTTAATTTTTTTGACGATACGAATAAATATTGTTTTGTCATCTACCTGAATTTTTTTCATATTTCTGATTATACAAAATGCAATTGATTTAATGCAAAATAAATGTATGTACAGTACATTTGTTTATCAATTCAATTTTCATTAAGTTTAACAATACTCTGTTTGTTTGGAATATTCGTTTTTGAAATAATCCAAGCAAAGAGATTGAATTGATAAACGAATATACAAATACATTTATTTATCACATTAAACATCATTCAAAATATTTAACAGTACAAAATTTACCTACGAACAAATATTTTTAGGGCAATGTGATATTGAAAATCGTTGCCCTAAAATTAAAATTCCTCTTATTTATTACGTTTATTTTGTTCCGTAAGTGACATAAATGACACAATAACAATTGGAAATGGTTGAAAAGAACTTATGAATAGGATTAGTATATTTTCGAAGATCAAAGCCGAGACGAATCGATTAGTGATAAAGAAAATAGCAGGGCAAATCTGGAACGGCTAATGTTTCATGTTGTTATTGGTTACATTTTACTCTTATTGTTTGTTTTATGCGATTTTAACGACAAAACAGGTATTATGGGGTCAAAAATATTTGTCTAAATTTAATTTAGACAAACCATATTTTGTAAACCGGATTGTAAACTGGGACGATACAACGTCTATAAGCTGCATCCAAAATTTCCTGTAATATTTTTTGTTTAGTTTTTATAATATAATGTTAATAATATGCTCTCTAAATGAAAAAATGTAAGATTTAATGATCGGCGATACAGTTCAAATTACAAAGTGCGCAATATTAGTACAAACTACATTCAGAATTATAAATAAAATAAAACTCGATTATCCGAACGTAATGAGATCAGAGGTTTTTTCTGATAAACGAAATTTTTGATAATCCAGACTTTTAGATAATTGCGTTTCTATGAAAATATAAATTTTTATTACCATAAGTTTGTATAAGCTAACATAAATTAATAAAAAAAAACTGCATAAATATAAATTTATTGCATACAAATTGAGAATAATGACAGGGAAAGATTAAAACTGGTGTTGAAAGTAAGACTAATTTAACGGTCTAAAGATCGCAGTGTTTCCTGCTAATGTTACAGACTTTGTACATTATTGCCTATTCAGATACGTTCACTGAATAATGAAACTTACTTACTGGAGAAGAAGACACAATTTAGGCACGAATAGAATAATTTAACATTTTAAAGGTAAAATACATCAGAAATCCTACATAAATGTTGTAATTAATTTATTCGATGTCTCGAGAAATTGATATGGAGTAAAAACCAAAACAAAGCAATATATGACCAATATATTATATTTTATATATTTATTCTATGCTTAGTATCCTATCTTAGCGATAACCACCGTTTTATACAAATATTATATAAAACTGGTTGAAATTTTGTTCTCTGTATTCGAGATTTTTTACTCTTCTTTAACCGGCTGTAAAGAATTCAAATAAAATTATGCACACTTTTAACTTGTAATGCAATGGGGTTTTCTACTGCAGTGGTAAACAGATTTATCTCAACATCTGTACCTTAGATTTTTCATCTTTCTTATGACTTTCTTTGAGATATTGAAAAACGAATCTACACAGACAATTTTTCAACGCATTATAGAAATCTGAACTTTCATAACAAATAGTAACTATTTGTAGTTTTGTATAAAATTCTTGAGTGAAACTTCTTAACTGATACCTCGCATCATACAGCTTTTATCACCAATCATTCCTAATTATGCTATCAAGTCTTTCTTTGGTTTTTGTAAGATGAACTTTCCGATTTTGGAAGTTATACATTATCGTTTAAGTGGTCTGTTTAATGAATAATATCAACAATAGTACAGTGCTGTATATTTGTTTATTTTTCAAAAAAAGTATACAGTTTTTTTCGTAGCTAAATAAAGAACATGCTACCAATCAGTAATTACTTTTCTTACGACACTATACACTGTAAAGTGTACCATATCGGTTAAACGCTCCTATATTGGGACTATCCAGTTTAATCAAGACGCATAATATGCATTTATAATATAATTAATTTTTAATATAACCGAAATTTATACTTTCCGGAACAATCTAACGGCCTATCGGCAAGGCCGTAGTAGTGAAGGCATGTAGTGAAAATAAGTTCGAGGCATTATATCTGTTGTGATTTGGCCGGGCTTGGAAAACATAGACAAACTGCTTTAAAAGTTGTATAATAAAAGAATGAGTTCAAAAGATTACATAAATTTAATGAAAAAAGTATTTCTACTGATCGGAGAAAGTATTGGAAGTAAAGATTAGGTGCATCAAAAAAATAATGCATACATGCATCTAAAGAATGGATTAAAATTAGAGATATTGAACTACTTTAGACTGTCCAGCACCAAGTCTAGATCTGAACATTTGGGTAATTATGGTTAAAGATGTATATTCAGAGATTCCAGACGGGGTCGATATAGATCCCTTGGGATCAATGGAGTTCAAGAGATCAATTAGGAATCGGATGAAAAATCAGATATCTATTGTAATTTTCGAGAATTAAAGATGATATAATAACAATCATGTGGGAAAATCATTATTGATTTAATAATTTACTTCATATATTTCGTAAAATTTTGGAAAATAAAAATTTTCAGGAGGGTGATTGAAAAGAATATTTTTTATATGGGGTCGATGCAAGAAAAAGGTTGGGAACCCCTAAGGTATATGGAGGAAGAAACAATATTAGTGTCAAAGATTTAACAAGTGCAATAATGAATGAGTGGAAGTCATTAACAGTTGAAATTCGTCAAAAATTAGTTGATAGCATGTCTAATCTTATTATTAAACTTTCGGAAGGTAGTGGAAAGAAATTAACGTACTAATTGTTACATTTGTAAACTTTATGGTAACTGACTGTAACATTTTGCAAATGATTAAATAATTTTTCTTTATTGTTTTATATCCAATAAAATAAATGACTTATTATTTATATATAATATACTTATTATATTACTTAAATGTGTATACATTTAAATCAATTAAACAGTATTTAAAAAATACTTTAATTAATTATTAACATATTACACAGCGTCAATAATTATAGTGACTGTATTTGTAAAATGGTTTTGTAAATAACAAAAATGCATTTATTCCTATGAACACGTAAACATAATTGGGCTGCAATTAAAAACAATGTAGACCTATAAATTTGCATTGTCGTCCGTCCGTTTGTCTGTCTGTCTTTTCTTAATCTCAAGAACAGAGTTAAATAAATGAAATTTAAGAACAGATATGGAAACCTTCGGAAAACCCAGATTAACTATATACAAACTACCGGGCCAAGCTATGTCATGTGATTTGAATTCAAACATTTTCCCCCGAAATGAGTTAGATAGATGACTGGCATGACGCTATTACTAACAGGAAAAGTATGATGAATGGGGGAAAGACACTACTAATTTGAGGTGAAGAGCATATATTTTAAATTAAATAAATTTAAAAAATATGATTAAAATTGCCCGGCATTGTAAAGATGTCACGATAAATAATTGCTCGTTCATATTAATATTCATATTAAAATACATCTAGAAGATTTTACAGTTACATTTTTCGACGCAAATTATTACGAAAATATTTAAATCGTTGTAAAATATAATAAATGGTAATAGTGATAAAGATGCAGGTTAAGTACGATAATGGTGACACAACCTCATTTGGTCAGAAAATTTAACAAAAATAATTATAAAATTCAATTTAAATTAAAAATGTAGTAAATTTATACAAGTACCAATTTTTATAATTTTTAATACACAACTTAATTAAAACAACCATTAATTCATTAAGTTAAATTAATTGGAAAAATTCTTAAAGTATAGATCTGATAATCCAATTGCTAAATATAAAATTAATTATTCTTTTGCTTATTTAAAATTTTAATTAGTTTACTTTATTTAAGACCATTAACATAGAGCAAGTAACTTAATGTTTTCTTCTGTTAAAAATTCAGCATGAGTTTTATTCCTGAATTGCAAATGTAATCATTTGATTATAGGTTAGTGAATTAAACAATTTTGAGTGGACTGGGCAATGAACTCTTCAATTTTTATAATGAATCTGCATGCTTCTTTTTATTATTCAAATCGATATAAAAATAAACGATGCTGTTCTAATAGTTATTTGTAAATTTAAAATTCACTTAATTAAAATTACTTAATAATTTATTGAGTTCTATTTATATAGTTTGAAATGTTAGATGATCTTTTCCACGAGAGTCTCATTACGTTTTATTATTATTAATTTTAATTCTTTCTATCTTTTCGAAATTAAAAGGAAATTTACTTCGAAAACAATCCTCATACCGGTACTCCAATATCCAATATCACTTCCTAAGCCTTTTAAATTTCCGGTACTCCATACGAAAATTAACAACTAATTAACTAACGTTTTCGATCGCCTCCGCGATCTTCGTCAGGTTTTATCGACGGTTTTGAAATAGAATGCAAAAAGAATTATTTCAAAATTCAAACGATCGAACTTCTCCCGCGTGCAATAATTGCGAATGATCTAACATGCAATTAATCTCCCTGAATTTTGAAATAATTCTTTTTGCATTCTATTTCAAAACCGTCGATAAAACCTGACGAAGATCGCGGAGGCGATCGAAAACGTTAGTTAATTAGTTGTTAATTTTCGTATGGAGTACCGGAAATTTAAAAGACTTAGGAAGTGATATTGGAAATTTACTTCACTCAATTAATGGTTTGGCAGGCCCAGAATGGAGTGGAACCCAAGAGCTGATAAAGATTTCTGAGAATCCGAACCGGATGTTCTCATCTGCACGTTGCTTCTGTCATTCGACCACTGCATAAAATGCCAATAATAAAAGTGTCAAGTTGAAAAATATTACATATTCTGTTTTTCTCTGACATTTTATATTATTTCATTTTTCTAAATGAAAAATATGTATACTAGTCACACGACATCTCAGCGGCAAATTTAGATATTCCGGGAGCATAAACGGAACATTATATTCTGTAATGGAAACGTCCATTAAGCTGGGTATTAACATGAGCCATTTCGCCCGCTAAGCCAGCATATAAGCACGTGACTTCCAAACGATTCGCACTGTTGATGTTCACTACACTTCACTCGTATGCTATTTGGCGGAGAAAGGAATACATGAAAAATGGATGACGCGACGCGATTATCTTAGCGATATAGAGTGGCAGATACAAAGAGAGAGCTACAGGGCTTAAACCTCCCAATAACAAAAAAAAGTTAAAATTTATTTGTTCGAACTTCAAAATGCTGCTTTTGTAAACATGTTACGATGGCAAATTTGGTTTATTCGACCGTACGCGATACGATCGTATTGAATACGGTCGGATATTTATTAACTTTTCAAATATTTTTTATTTTTGAGTTAGCTCTCCCATTAGATAGGGAAACCGTGGCTGGTTGTAACATTTTCTAAAACTTTTTACCATACGGAAGTGAATATTAGCTTTTTTTAAGAAACCTTAGTTGCCAATTGGTTTGTATTGTTTTGCACTTCTAAAAACACAAATTTCTTCTTGAAAAAATGACCTCCAGTATATTATATAGTTAGACGATAATATTATTTCTAAGTTCTACAATTATCGTTACGATTATCTCTTTTATATGTTCATTGTTATGAGGATTATTTGTTAAGATTTTAACCTTCTACAACTTTGAGTCAATTTTAAAAATAATATTTGTTAAATAAATTGAAATAGCTTTCTTATATAAAGTGCCTTCACTGGGATCTTAGCTTATAATATACGCTACGCAAATCGGAGAAACATAATATTTTAAATATAGTTAGAATTTACCATTGGATTTAGCACATTTTGGAAGTAAATTTCTCAAATATGAAAAACTTTCTTCATTTGCATTTACTAAAACATTATTAATTCGGCATTTGTATCATCGTTATTCGGACACAGCGATATTAGCCTATGTACTGAAAATATTCTATCATAAAATATTGATTCTATTTGTTGTTTAGGTTTTTAAAAACGTTTCAAAAAATATAGTTTAAGAAATGTTAACTTAAATTATACTTAATTACATTAAATTTGAATCTTTCACATTATTTATACAGTATATAATATTGAAGATTTTCTAAGAAACAGTTTACTATCATATATACTGTACTTGATTTTTCCAGGACAGACATTATAGCTCTTTACACCGGTAGATATTACTCTAGATAACTGAAAAAATGTTTAATTCCAAATTGAGAATACAGTGGATAAGTGATATTCAGCAAAGTAATGGATGTAACTAACTTAAAAAATATCGGTTAATGTTTCCTATGGTTCCAAAATGACGGCTCGTCTCTGATTCCAGCAAACAGAAGAAAAGAAACAGTGGGGACGCACGTTCTAACCTAACCTAACCTATTCTAATAAATTACCATAATTATTACTAACAAAATTATTAGAATAGGTTAGGTTAGGTTAGGTTAGAACGTGCGTCCCCACTGTTTCTTTTCTTCTGTTTGCTGGAATCAGAGACGAGCCGCCATTTTAGAATCATAGGTAACATTAACCAAAATATCACAGGCATAACTCTTCTTTAAGTATTCAAGAGTGAAATGAATACACTGCATCCAACGATCTCTCTTCGACGGTCTCCAAACTTTTCGTTACAAAGCAAATATGCCACATCAGTTTCATTAGCAAGCTTCATCACATGTTAGTTTTCTTGCTCAGCTTATAGATTTAATCGAATCGAATTCCTAGGGTTTTTCGATCCTAGGAATCTTTCGAGGATGGTCTGTTCAGATACGTCGGGCCACGTTCTTCACTACCCGGCAATTTCAATGTGAGATAGCCAAATCCATAATCCTTGCATTTTTGATAATAACTGATCATAATCACAAATAATTATCAAATATGCTTGGATTTAATCAAAATATTTGGTGAAATATTTCAAGACTATGTTAAAATGCAGCTAGACCAAGTATTTTATAATATGAAATATTTGGTCTAGCTGCGTTTTAACATAGTCTTGAAATATTTCACTATATACTATTATTATTACAATATATTACACCAGTTATACTTTCGCAGAGCGATTTGAAAACGTCTTAGTTGTGGAAGCTCTGAGTAGCCACTTAGTTCACATACAGATAAACCTGCTTATAAAAAGTTTCTTGCAGATATATGTATATTTGAAATATAAAATCATTGAAATATCTTAAACATTTTGATTATAAGAAAAAGGAGATGTTTCTTTTATTTCAGATATGTTCGTGTATCGATTTTAATAATAACGCAACTTGTTTATTTCAGTAACATAATGAAATAAGTACCACTGGAGTGTGCGTCTTTATTCATCTTATTTCTGTACTTCAGTTGTTTGTCATTCGTATATTATTTCGTAACAAGAATTTCACAATTCGCGTAATACAAGTATTTAAAGTGAAATTTCAGCGCTTTCTATCTTCGATTTTTATACACAAATGAAAACAAAATTGAATCTTTCCCAATACACCTAATTAATTATTAATAGCAAAATTGTAATTGTTCAGAAAAATTTGGTTTTAACCACTAATTTAAACAAACAAATAATTATTTTCGATCGCTTTATAGATGATGTATTTTTCTAATATCTAAATATATTAGTAATGAATTCAGTGGACGTTTGTTTTCCCTAAACTAATAATACACGTCTTTTCTCTATCAAATTTTCTTTTTTATTCCTTTACCACAATCTCTAACATTATAATCGTTTTCAATACAATAAGCTTATAGCTTTGTGGATAATGTGATTTACAAAGTGCCAAAGTAATTTACAAAACGTTGACTTATTGAACTCTTTCGCTGTTAATCCCCTACAGCCGTTAGCATGTAAATTTGCGTAAATTTACACTATGCTTATTGTTTTACTCATTCTTGAAATAGGTTAAATACGAAATTTCAAGACGAAACTCGATGTCAAGTTGGAAGCTTTTTCTTGTAAAGGGCTGCTATTCTTTTAAAACTTAGAACAATTTTTAAAAATTTCATTTATAGTAATAATTTTTTAGAGACAGATTTGCATTTTAATGAATATTTGATAGAAAAATGATAATCACAAAACAACTCATAAATAATATAAAAACAATGAAAACCCAGAAGAATAGGTATGTCAGCAATTTTTTCGATAAGTCTGGAAGTGACAGTTATGATTATCAAACTCTCAAATAAAAATAAAATACATTTATTTGAAAACATTTTAATATTTTAATATTTAAAATGTTACGTTCATTGATTAAACAATGAAACTGGAATTAGTTTTATAATTAAAAATTATAATTAGTTGCCTCAGTACAATTATAAAATTTAATTTAAAAATTAATCGATGAGTATATATCTTACTCGTGAATGAGAAAAATTATTCTTCAGCTGAAAAAAAATGTAAGTAATAAATTCATATTTGATTATTTTTCATTTTTTTTGTTCTGTTTTTTGTAAAATGTAAAATATTTTTATATACAATTTATCATTATAAATTACTGTAATAATGAAATTTCAGAATTTATTATTACATGTTAAGTTTTAGACGTTTTCTATAGTAAGTTTTCTAAGAAGAAATAGCAATATTATTTTTAAGGTTCGCTGATAATATTGTTGTATTTTTATATAAAAAACTAATTAAATGCTGGAAAAAATCCAAAGAGTAAATTAAAAAATTACTGAATAAAAATGAATTTGAATAAGATCAAATCAAACTATCCACTAAAATAGAGGAATATAACGAAAAGTGAACTGAATTAATATCGTATGAAATTATAAGAAAATGAATTAATTTACATTCCAAGGGAAGAATTAATTTATCTCTAATAGAAATAATATAGAAATATTAAAAGAAAAATAATGATAAAAGCAACCTTCTGAAAACCGAAAATTCGTGCCCATAGTGACAGAGTGGTTAACATTACCGAATACTTATCATGGGTTAGAGCTGGAATGGCGAACATTCCCAATGGGCTGGCTGCGTAGAGTTATCTGAGTTTTCTTTTTAAAACTCGAAAATTGTCTAATACCTATATAGGTATTAGAATTCTCCCAGAGAAGTCTTCCCGGAGGTACTTGGCAGATCGCCCATGTGTTGCCTTATCTCATCAATCAAATCAAATCAAATCATAAAAAATTAAGAAGGAAAAATCAATTACATAAATGAAAAATGTTGTCCAAAAGCAATGTGATTAATCTTCCTTCATAGTTTTAAGCATTAGCACTGTCAATAAAATAATGCTAATATGTTTCATGTCTACTGTAACTGCCAGCAGAGGAGTACGAATAAAAAACAAATAAATAAGCAAAGCGATTTTAAAAATGGAGAATCCTGTAAGATTTTCGACACAGTTACGGTTCGTACAGTCTATCTGAAAATTTAAGACCAATGTTTTAATAAAAATATTATCAGTAAAATCTGGCAATCAACAATGGATTATTTAGTAGTGACTCTTAATGAATAAGTTTCATCAATTTATGATTAGACTATTATAGCGTTATTAGTGTTTCGAATTGAGAAGCTATTGTGCATTATTTTTGCACATGAACGTTGGAAACGTTCTAGAAAAATTTATTCTGAAGTACGAATTTCAATTGAAATAAGAGAGAAAGAATAATTATATAAAATCGAATATAAATAATACGATATATAAAATATAGATAGCAACATTATTTTTCACCAAAAATAATTTCATAATAAATTTACCACAAATATTTTTTCATGTAATGTTGTACTATAGTAACGGCACAATGTGGTAGTCAATATTGTCGATTCATTAGTACCACCTGTATTGATATTATTTTAATTTATAAATTAGCCTAAAACTTTTCAGATACTAATGCTTTACATTTTGTTCTCAATTGTTGGCGAGTCTGATCCACAATACAGTCAAATAGCATAAATAAAGATTGGAGGATAATATCCTGATTCGATCCTTGAAAAACCATAAAAGCTTGATTCAAATTCAAATTTGGACTCTTTAACGAAAAAAGAAATTTCCGCAATGAGTCGAGGACAAATGAATATTTCTTGTCTAGAATAAGAAATTTTTGAATGGTTTGAAAGTTATCCAGAAGCTAAAATTTCATGTTAAATTCGTATTTATCCAGAAGAGCAATTGAATTTGAATAATTACTTAACCGAAATATTTTATATTAATTAAAAGAGATCTCGTCTGAAACAAAACAGAAGCGCATTAAAAACTATTGGACCACAAGAATTATTAATTCATAATCCTATTTTCATTTCCTAATCTCCATTAATCCGGTTTTCAGAGATTAAATATTTACAGGTTTGTGTAAATGTATTCTAAAGGGGGAAGACTTTGAACAATGAAGCTAAAATTAAAATATACAAATCGGAAATGAAACTCCTTTTAATAATCCCAACTAAAGTTTTAATATAATATGCATTTGATAATCACTGTAAAATTTAGTATCACATAGAGTAAATAAAATAAAATTTGAAAAATATACTTTTTAATACGTAAACTATCTTTACCAGTCAAGATTGTCGAAATTTTTTGAAAAATGCAAAGAATGTGTTTACAGTCTGCCGTAACTATTCCGAGTACTAGTTTCTGAATTCCATATTGTCAGTTGCCCGATGAAACAGACAAATCTATAATAAGACTTTGTATCAATAGAAATAGTTTTAAAACTTTATATTATTCGCCTATTTTAACGACTTTCTGTGCGCTAAACAAAACTGTGATATTTATGACTGAAAATCTCTACTTTTCGTACAAAATATCACTAATGATAACTAGAATGTAATAAAATAATGTGAATGTAATAAAATATCACTGGTAGGTACCAGTGATATTTTATTACATTCACAGGATTTAAACTTTTATAACCGTTTTAGAGTTATAAAAAGCTATCTTTATTGTTTTTATTTCTGTCATGTTGTATATTTTCTCTCCAATTCACTTCAGAAAATTCAATTGAGAAAGTTCAAGATTCATAAACATCAATAATATCGGAGATTTTGTTGTTTTGATTCGTTTTGTAATATCTTTACGGTTTTTTTTTTACAAAACATTGCAATATTGTAGCTGAATTTGAAACTTTTCATATTTTAGAAAATACAGAAACAAAACATGTTACAATCTTTTCTACAGGACGAAAAATAAATAAGTATAATAACTTTAAAAGATTTTTAAGGAAATTAAACAAAAACTGCAAAATAATTTGCAAAAAATGTGAGGAAATATTAAAAAGGCTGATTATTCGGTGTTTTGTGAGCGATTGTATATGACAAGCAGCTAAGTAAGCAAACTAATAACACAGTTCGTTTCATGTAAAATAAACTATACACGTAGGGCCGGATTAATCCACTTTGGGGCCCTAGACATTTTCTTCTTACCGGATCCCCTCCCTCTCCCACAAGAAATAGAGCGCACAAAAAATATAAAACAATAAATAAAACAAGTAAAACGGCAAGGCCGTATTTGGGACAAAACTATGGGTTAATGTTACCCTTGGTGCCAAGATGGCGGCTCGTCTCTGATTCCAGCAAGGAAACAGTGGGACGCACGTTCTAACCTAACCTAGTCTAATAAATTACCATAATTATTAGCAACCAAATTATTAGAATAGGTTAGGTTAGGTTAGGTTAGAACATGCGTCCCACTGTTTCCTTGCTGGAATCAGAGACGACCGCCATCTTGGCACCAAAAGTAACATTGACCAAACTATGTCTCGGAGACTCACTACTAAGCGGGATCACTTCGATGTTCACAGTGGGTCTCGTTCTCATTCTCCAATCATCTTTGGTATCGCTGGTTTTGACCGCGATCGTTCAAACTTCGCCGGCCACAGCCACGACCACGAGGTCTTCCACGATGCATTTTCATTGAAATTAACCTATCGAATGTTGAATTTTTGTCAATGCGAAAATTTCCCGTTTTTGAAAAAAATAATGGTGACTATTGTATCGTTTGCAATTATTTTTTTATTTTGCACAAACGAAATATATATATATTATACATTAATAAATGTAAAAAAATAATTCTATTTCGGAAGTTAGTTTTAATATAAAATTATAACGACACGCCGTCTAGTTTCAAAAAGTTCCGATGATGAAACGAGATATCTCAGGTCAATCGGTCGAGGATAGCACGTGGCAAACAGAAATATGTGGGGAATAACACGGAACAGGTAAATGGTTTTTTTTTAAAGATTCGTTTGTCAAAATTCGATTTAGCAATACGGTATTCGTATTTCCAACTTACCAACCAGCAACGCATGCGCAAACCTCGCACTACTGCCTGTTTGTAGAGAGTGTCGCCATTTTGTATTTTATTGTGTTTCGGTTCTCGTTCTACTGACTACCTACGAGTCTGTTTTTTTATGCGCGCATGATTTGGGCACCTAATACTCTGTGCCAAATTTCAACTCTTGACATGTACTCCTTCATACCTATAAACTGATAAGAGGCAGTATGATTTTATAAACAAGACAGTCTTGTCAACAAAACTAAATAATGTGAAAAACTAAAATAAATCTTAAATTTTTATTAATAAAAAATATTTAATATAGGCCTACAACGATAAATTTTAGTTTTTCTAGAAAAGTTTGAACAGTTCGTTTACAAATTTTAAAAAAATTGAAATTTATTTTATTAAATGTCTAACAAAAGTTGTTATACAATAACAATATTACCTTAGAATATTAATTGTTTAATTTAACCTTTTTGGTTACTATTTAAATAATAGAATATTTTACCCATGAGAGGTAAATTGAACAATGAAAAAGGTAGTTTAAATAAAAGCCAAGATAGTTTTAAAAAAGTAAGTATGTAAATATGAATAAACTTTATTTAAAAATTCTGTTTTCTAATCTTTAATTCAGGAAAATTATCGATTATTTCATCATAAATAATATTAAGCATTTTGTTCGATGTAAAATGTACAAATCTTAACCTTTGTTGTTATTTTTTGCCCGGGCAACGCCGGGCTCATCATCTTGTAGTTAATATTATTCTTATCGCTAAAAAAATTTCTAAATTATCGGAAGAATTACTTTCAATAAGAAGAAACAGAAGAACACATTTTCTTTAGATTTTAGAATTTACAATAACCATATAAAAAGTAATATATTTTTGTTTATTATATGCAATTGTCCAACAGAAAAGTAAACTATCTTATTTACAAATCTTTTCAAAATAGACAGTTTGACGGGGCCCTTCTAAAACCGGGCCCTAGACATTTGTCTCATTTGTCTATGCGATGATCCGGCCTTGTATAGAGGGTGTTCCAAAAGTTTCCATACAAAGATGAAATGTAACTTTATTCACAAAACATTAAAATGTCAGCATTAAGATTTGTATCAGTGGATTGACAGAATAAGGCAACGGAACACATGGGTGTTTTGCCAATGGAGTAACTTCTAGCAGTACTTTCTATGTGGAAACTGGATTCTGTTTAGGTGTTAGACATATGAAGAAAACCCAGAACACTGCATGGTGGCCAGCATATTGGTCAGGCACGAACCAATGACCAACTACCAATATTCAATGGTTTTATTTATTCGGCCACTGGTGGGCTTGATTTGTGTCACTGTATGGAGACTTTTGGGATACCCTGTATTATTGGTTTGCTTACTTAAGAACTTGTCGCTTAGACGCATCTTATATTTCAATAAGATTTGCAAAATTACAGAAAATACTTTAGAAAACAGATTTTCAGAAGTACACTAGAATTTAAACATAAACAGAATTTACAATAGCAGAATCAATATTATTAAACGAGAAAGCTTTACAGGAATCGAAATATCATCATTGATACAACTATTTATTAGAATATTCAAGTGAAATTAATTATACAGTCAAACCTGTTTTTATGCGGGGGATAGGGACCGCATTAAAAAAAACGCATTAAAAAAAATCTCACGAAACTTCACGAATGGCTGTAAATAATAGTTTTCGCAACACAATTAAAAAATAATTTTTTTATGCGGTCAACAGGGACCGCATAAAAAAAGTCTCACGTAGAAAATAACTCAAAACCGTACGAAATAGAATTTATTGACAACAGATGTCAGCACTCGACTGCATCGTCTGGTCTATCGTCTGTTTTACATATTTTTGTCCAGGTGGTGTTTTGTTGACTTAAAAAGTAAATTATTTCATTTTTCGCATATTCGTGCAATAATATTACTATAATAAGTGCATTTATGCTATAATAAGTTTATTTAGCTATAATAAGTCAACGTGAGACATGACGAATCGCACGAGACTAGTCGCCAACTATACCGCACAAATTAAAAATTCGCATTAAAAAAATCGCACAAATAAAAATCGCACATAAAAAGAGCGCATAAAAACAGGTTTGACTGTATGTGCAATATTTTCGTTTTTTGGTAAAAAAAAAAATTATGTAACTTAGATTTCATACTGTAATATCGCCGAAATGGGGAGTTTTCTATTACCAATCGTCGGGATGGCTAAGGGCTATTCGTACGTGGGTGGAGGTTTTCAGGAGGCAGAAAAGACAAGCGTTTCACAAAGAAACTGATTATTTTTGTCGAAAAATGCTTACATATAATTGACAAGGTCCTTAAGGGCACCGTCCAGTCCGTTAGATGTCTTCAGATGTTTTCTTTCGTCCAGCGATGGCGGACCTCGGGGTGGCGGCGTGTTAAAGTTCGTGCACAGATAAGTAACACCAGATAGCGGCGAGCAGAAGCACGGAGCGAAGAGGGAGACGATTCCAAAGGATATGTTATGGAGGAAGTCCCTTTTTCTGTCCTTGAAGTCCGGGTTTTATGTTTTTCGAAATTGAACTGTTACTAATTGGGCAGATTTTTCTTCAGCTCTTTCTAATTGGTCTCCCACCTGTTTCCAGATGTAAATGGAGCTTCGGATAGGTCACGGGAAAGGTCGGCTAGAGAAGGTTTACTCGACACCGTCTTTTAGATTATGATCGCGTTTAATCGTTTACTATGACACCTACGCTCATTTTGATATTTTTTTCTTTCTAGTTTCGTTTTGCTTTCTAAACTGCGTCTTAAATTTTTAATATTTTTCTTTCTAAATTTTCTTTCTCTAAAATTTTGTTTTTCCTGTTACTCTTTATGAGCGTCGATGTCAAAGTCCTGTGTCGCCGACTCGACACTTATACAATTTGCTTTCTTTGCTGTTGACCTTAACAGATTCGTACCTATCCCTTTTTGGGGGGCTATTTTCGGGCCTCACAATACCTATCATATTACGTTGATTTTTAATTTTAAAATTTAAATATGAGTAATGAATGCGTGGCGTTACTTTAAAAACTCAAGGATGATAGATTAGTGCCGTATACAAATTGTAATGTTGCACTGAAATTTTGCGTTAGTAGTATATAAAAGATAAAATTATACTGTTGACGGACACATGTAAATTTAGAATGCTTATATGTTTGTATTTCATAGCGCTGTTCAAAATTAATTTTGACAAAATTCCCTTGTAAAATTAATTTTGTGATCAAAGCTTCTCAAACCACTACTACTTATGTGTGTGTGAGGCACGATTTTTTTGTCCACCTCTTTGACGCTTAATAACTCCTGTGCTTTTTGTCGAAAATTTCTGAAATTCCTCAGGGAGATATGTTTATTAGGGGATACATGCTATTAAATTTTGGTGATTTAAAGTTGAGGAGTGGGGAAATAAAGGAGATCGTGTGTATCTCCATTCTTAATGACGATTTTATTTTATATTAGCATTTACAATTTTTGTATAAAACCTATTCCTAACTCAAATTATGCTTTTTGCCATTTTATAATAGTTAAAAATATAAACAGGTTTTTAAATAAAATGTAACGGATGACGCTACACAAGCAGTTTTAAATGTTGCAAGGAAAGTTTAGCAACTCGTTGCTGGATTTTATTTTTTGTAGCTAAATATTCAAGCAGTTCTTTTTCTGGCTAAGTTCCTCCTTAAAAATAAGATCCTTAGTCATAATTCTTGATATTTACATTTAGACAATATATCACCGTTCCAGAAGAACAATGGCATTGTTCTTCTAGAACAGCGCTACGAAATACAAACATATAAGCATTCTAAATTTACATGTGTCCGTCAACAGTATAATTTTATAGCATTTAATAATTTATGATACCATTGGTAGAGGTTTTAGTTGAAAAAACATTTCTATTTCAACAAGACGGGCATCTTCTCATACCGCGAAGTCAACGATACGTTGGTTACAAGAACGAAAGATTGCAATCTTGCCTTGGCCAAGCAATTCCCCAGACCCCATTGAAAATTTTTGGGGAGTCATGAAAGGACGATTTAATGAATGATGTCCAACTTCTAAAGAGGAACTAGTGAAGTTCATTCAACACATTTGGATCACCAGAAACGAATGTGAACTATTAATCCGCACCATGCCCGGCAGATTGCAAGCAGTAATTATGGCAAACGCCGAAGCTACAAAATATTAGTTTTGTTTTGTTATATTTCCTATATTTAACCCACATTTAGCTAATATTCTGTTTTTTTTTGTCATTTCATTTCCATTTGTAACAAAAAACATTTGAGTTAATTTGTCTGATTAATGGGTATAATAAATATACATAAGCACTGTTTATGTAGAGTCGAAAAAAGTTTCGTACTCTGTGTTGTTCATGAGAAAATGTACACTAAACTTTCAGTTAGGTGAATATTGTAATTTTTTGTCTAGAAGTTGTAATTTATTTATAATTCATTCCTTATTTTACGTTTCAGTTACGTTCTAATAACAACTTAAGATACTATTAACCAGAGTGCTGGTTGTGTGTGTACGCTGTATGACATTTTCATTTCACTTGTGTCCGGACACCAATTGTATATTTCATTTTGAATTTAGTAGATACGGGGGACATGGTGTTCTGTCATTGTTTCTACTTTAATATTCGTCGATAAACAAGAAGGTTTTAAGCTGGCAGCATAGTTCGACATAATTGAAACAGTTGCGAGTACGATTTCATTTCGTCGTTTTCGAAAATTACACGATAACAAATAAGAAAACTATTTTTAAAAAATGGAATATTACTTATCAATAATAATAAACACACGGCGCCGTGGCTTAGTTGGTTAAAGCGCCTGTCTTGTAAACAGGAGATCACGAGTTCGAATCCCGTCGGTGCCTTGATTTATTTTGTTCTTGCTATTTCGTTTTTTTTTTTTTTTTTATTTATTTCGAACAAATTCGTTGTAACTGGAATGCAGTTGACGTTACACCATAAATAATTTGCGCGAGAAAATTGCATTTTGTAGTTTATCTCGGTAGTCTGTTTCTAGGTTGTGGATGAAAGCTGTCTCTTTTGTTACGACATCGAATTTCCCTTTGAATCGAGTATCTATAATGAAAACTGTGTCCGACCAACATTGATATTAATAAAACCATTTGCCGAAACTTGTTATCTGTTATTATTTTGAAATGTTTTCGTAACCGATCGAGAGACAAACTATGAAAAATACATGGAAACACAAGATTACTTATTAATACAAGCTAGCAAACCAGTTACAAACATAGAGGTACCGTAGCTTAGTCGGTTAAAGCGCCTGTCTTGTAAACAGGAGATCGCGAGTTCGAATCTCGTCGGTGCCTTGCTTTCTTTTGCATTCGTAGCTTTATTTTCATTTTGCTCGCATTGGAATTTCTATTGTATTTCTGCGTTAAACAATTTACACCAAGAAAATTACATAAACATTTATAAAAATACTTATATACTGTTTGCTAAGAAAATTTCTAAATACAAAGCTTAAGATATAAATTCTCATTTCAGGGAAAAAAGTGAACTGTTTCCCAAGATCCCGGGAATCCTGGATAGAAGTAATTATTTTTGAAGATATACAAAATATCTTGAAATCAAATGATATAATTATTTTTCATTTTTTAAAATAATTTAATACGTTCTGCAACCTCCAAAATCATATTACTAAAGCTGTGTAAGATATATATTAAAAATTACCTTTGAATTACATAGAAATTTTCACAAATAGAAAAAAAAATAATTAAAGTTTGCTGGAAACTACGTACAACAACAACAACAAAATGCCTTGAATTAAGTAGAAAATTTTTAAAAAATGAACTTAGGTCAAACTTCTAACCTAAAAGGTAATTTTCGTTTTTTAAATAAAACATAATACAAAATATTATTGTAAATTTTTATAATAAGATTTTAAAAAGCAAAGATGGTCGATACTCCGATCACTCAATTTGATTCTTATTTTAGTAATGAAAAGTCCTGCTACCGAGAATGTCCTTTCCGATTCAATTGATGTGAGTGGAATCGTGTTTAATGCATTTAAGAGAAGACGGATGTTATGGGTTTTTTCACCTGTAGCCTGGAAGATTTCTAGTTTATTTTCGAAACTGTAGTACTTCTTTTGCTCTCTAGTATTCTTGATTTATTTACCTCGGATGCTTTAATAGAAACATCAAGCTTATAGCCCAATAATTCGGCAGTTCGTTTGTCTTTAATAATCAGGTTTATGAAAAGAAAGTCATACTTGCAGACTTCGTACTCGTTTGTATCCTTGCCCAATTTGCACAACCTGGCGTTACGCAATTATTGAAGCTACTGGGCATGGTTAAAAATTAAGACAGAATTATTATGCATCCAGCAGATAATCTTACATATTTCTAGATACTGCTTTCACGAAATTAGTAGCAGTAACAACAATGTAAAGTTATATCATACGTTTTAAGTAAAAAGTAGTAAATATAAAACATGGCCGGCGATATTACATTTAATTGTAGAAATAAATATAAAATTGCAACGTTTAACAAAAGTAAATACTTTGTTTCCGTTATTCTTCTGTCGTTCGCTGTCACTGGAACGAACAACAGAAGAATAACGGAAGCAAAGTATTTACTTTTGTTAAACGTTGCAATTTTATATTTATTTATACAATTATATCATACGATTATAAGAACGAGTGAAAATTAGAATCAACAAAAGTGATATGTAGTGGATGGAATCGCTCGCCTGGGCGATTTCATCCACTACATATCACTTTTGTTGATTCTAATTTCCGCTGTTTGTAAGATAACGGAAACTTTCGTAATTCAAAATCATAGCTGTTACGGAAGAACCGTTAGAGAAAATCCGTTGGGCAAGCCGTTGTGGTTGGAATCGACGATTGGCTGTCGGAGAATGGCCGTTGGCCGGACTTTATGAAGACATCAAAGCTGATTGGCGGAGAATTTGAACGTCGGCTACTGTATAAGAAGCAGGTTTCGGCGGGAAAAAGGGCTCTCACTATCCTTCTTTTTGGGACCTTGCTGAAATCTGGTGTAAGTGGACTCCCGTTGGACTATCACGAACTTTCCTGACCAGCGCCGGATTAAGCCTCTAGCGGGCCCTAGACAAAATTGAAATTCGGGCCCCATTTAAATAAGTTGCTTCTAAACAAATCTTATATAATGTGACATTAGCGTAGCTAGCATGGGTGACACCCGATGCGGATATCGTGGTGTCACTCCAAGTCACACCGTAGTGTCACCCTTTCTAACTCTTTTATAAAACACTATTCAATTGTAATATCTTCGCACTCGAGCAACTTGAACGCTATATCGAATATGCGATGTCGCGACGTATAAGTTTAGATTTAGAAAATAAATCATAACCATATATCAGGAAGATTTCTAGATGGTGCGAGAGATCTCGTGACGTACATTACTTCTGACGCACAGGTGGCTGTTGACCTTTTTTTTTTCTTTTTTTAGGTAATGGCTAGTCGGGCGGAGCTTAGTAGGAATTCTTAGATACAGCCTTTTCTGTCCTATCGAATTTCTTAAATAATTTTAACTCGTTTTGAAACAGAGAAATCTTCTGCACTGGAACCGGGCCCCTCCGAATTACGGGCCCTAGACATTTGTCTACTTTGCCTATTCGATAATCCGGCCCTGTTCCTGACCCAGAGGTGTTGCGAGTACTAAGTCTGTTAGCGGAGGTCGTAAGGTGTCCTTCCTTCCGAACTTGTACGGAACATAGTCGGTTGTAACTTAGATTAGTGTATTGTGGATACCTAGTTGTAAACGTTATTTTGTATTTATTTTGTATGTTCGTCTCGTCAATATAAACGTTGTGTTTTGTCAATCCGACTGGTGTTATTTTGAACATTACTTGATACTTAATCTTTTTATATTATCGGTATTAATTATTATACAATGACAAAAATCTTAATTTTGAGGATAGGGATAAGTTTTATTAAAAAGTTGTAAAAGCTAATAAGAAGTAAAATTGTTATGAAGACCGACCCTAATCGAGATACGACACACCCTATATCACCCCTTGATCTTTAAACAGCAAAATTTATAGCATCAATCCCCTAATACTCAAACCTCCCTGCAAAATTTCAGAAATTTTCGACAAAAAGTACGGAAGTTATTAAACTTCAAAGTGAAAGAACAAATTGTGTTGTGCACACACACACACACACACACACACACACACACACACACACATAACATCCAATCATACAAGAAAACAACCCGAATTTTTTTCCATTTCTCGACATGAGTCCGACTGAGTTCAAAAATGTAAAAATCTTGGGGGTGTCATTTTTTGACCGATGGCCATACTTCTCTCTGTTATATATGACAGAGCCAGGAAAGTAAAAAGTGAATCTTTTTTAAAAAAAGAAATTTCAGAATCCTTACTGAACAGAGATAAACGTCATTATTCTAGATTTTTACTTTGATAAAATCACTGTTATTTTACTTTAAATTACTAACAATTTGCTTCAATAAAAATATTACCAAAATTTTATCATATTCTAATAAATTTTTGTAAGTTCATAAAGAAACTTGAACATAAATGTTCTATTATTATATTTTGTCAATACTAATAAAGTATTAGTATTGATAAAATTCACAAATTTGTCTGTATCATGTATTATTCTTCCCCCCAAAAAGTCAATGTTTCTTCAATATTGATAAACACTGGAGTCTTAGTGCTTAACAGATAACATTTGAAAACTTTATCGTTTTAAAATTAAATCACACGTGTTTAAATTTAACATGAAAACTAGAGTAATGAATTCGTGGTGTTATTTTAAAAAGTCAAGGATGATAAATTGGTGCCGTATACAAACTGGAATGTTACGTTGAAATTGGTACGTCAGTTACGTTGAATCATCTTAAACCAAAAGCATACTTTACTGACAACTAAAAGTCAATAATGGCAAAGTAAGCACTATGATAACGCTTTTATTATCTGTTCGAAATGGGTTTTCAGTTTTTGTTAAACCCTATTTGCTAAACCGATTAACCGGTTTACTAAAAACCGGTTTATTTGCCAGCATTAGTCAGGACTGAAAGGAAAGGTGGCTCAATATTAATTGTAGATGTTTCAGATCATCGTTGCACAACGTCAAAGATTCTATTTTGTCATTTTCGTTTTGTTTTGTACATATTAAATAAATATATTTAAAGATCTATAGAAATATGCTTCATGAATTCAAGTGGACTATATTTACATATCACAAACATACAACCATTTCTAGATATATGGTAGATCAAGTTCAATACAAACCATATTTCTTGGCACAGAAAGAAAGCAAATTATTATGCTAAACATGAATATTGTTTTAAATAATATATTATTTAATATATTAATATTAGTATAATTAAATAAAATCTTGTTTATTCAAAAAATTTTATATTAAATCAACAATAAAATATTTTAATGTTTACAAATTAGCTGAATTTAAAAAATAATTGAAAAATACATTATAAAATACAAATAAAAGTATATAATGTATTCAAGCTATATATAAATTTTAAAAAATAACAAAACTAATTATTTTTAAATAATTCAAACCAATTTGTAAAATATGAAATCAAATATAGAAATAAAATATTGCTAATTTCATTTATAAATATTATTTTTTGCGATGAAATGATTATACTTTCACATATAAATTACAACAATAGAAATAATAAAAATTTCGATTTTATTATTATTATTATTATTATTACAGTATTATCATTAAATTTTTAATTTGTTCGTGTCAAGTATGGTCATTCTTTCCATAATTTGCTTAAAATCTTTATGGATTTAATGCTTTATCAGCAGATCAATATAACAGTTTTTATTTTTTATCAAACAAACCATTTAAGCTAATTAATATATTTAATTTATTTTTCATTTCTTTGCAACCTAATGTTTATTTTTATTTTTAATGGAGTAATTTAGTTTTGCTCAAGTAATTAATAAAAAAAATTTTAATTAAATATTTTTAAGAAAGTTTTCTTTGAAAGCATAAAAATATTTAAATATATTTTCATAAATTTAGCAGATATCATGAACTTCGGTACACGACAAACCATTATTTTGTATTGTCTCATTAGTAATATTTGTTTTCATTCATAAATTATATATAAATTTTTTTTTTTAATTAAGGATTCTATATTTTTAATCACAATAAGAGAAATATTATGAATTTTAAACCAAATTTTTATTGTAAATAAATTAATATAGTTATATAAATTTGAGCATCTTAAAAATATATTACATTAAATTTTTAACTTTCCGAAGTATTCGGACTTTTCTTATCATTTTTCTGAAATTTCATCATCAAAAATTGTAATGCGTTGTTTATTCATAAAATATAAATTTTGATGTTTCTTTTTACATTTGTTTTTTCATTCCAACTTAATTTATTTTTATATTATATCACTTAATAAATAATGCATATTTTTATTTTATAATCTTATATATTATTTTGCAAGATTCCAATTCAAATTTTTAAAATAAATTTATCCGTTTTATCGTACAATTTTTCATTTTTTGATTTTTTTTTCCTATTAAAGTTTAATTTTGTAATTTATTTTTCGATACTTGAAAATGAGATTTTCTATCACTGCCTCACTTTAGTCATTTTGTTTTATTTTTTAATATCTTTCGTCTACTAATTTTTATTTTAATTTCAAGTAGTTTTCTTTTCTTTTATTGTGAAATCATTACATTAATTTTAATTGGTTTTTAGATATTGCGGTATCGGAAGAGGAAAAATGATATCATTCAACTACAATATCATCTCATTATTTTCACGCATATCGTTCCGAGTTCACAATTTTGCTTAAAATCATTCTTCTACAAATTTTATAATTAAAATGTCAATAATACACCCCTCGATTTACCCGAGATATTTAGTTCCACGTAATTTTTTACGCGATAACATACCGTAAATTAAATCCTCCAGTACAAAAAACAAAATACGTAAAAGAAAAGCCAGTGTGTTTTATAAAAATATATATTTTACAATAATATCATGTATGAAACTTCATTTTTACTTTTTAACTCACTGAATTATTATTTAGGTTTTTAGTCTCAATCAAAACTGATCAATACAGGCTAATTTCGTATTGTAAGAAAACAAGTTCTAACATACAGAATATTTGTATGATTCCATTTGCTCTTGAGCGCAGTGGCGCATCCAGGGGCTGGGCCAAGGCTCCTTGGCACCCCCAAAGTAAAAGAAAACGAAACACTAGTAAATTTTCCAAAAATATTTTTCCAATTAAAATTAATTTTTATTTATTTATATTTGTGTCGTGTGTTCTATTTCTATATTACTTATGAATTAGCGGTCACGTAAGATGGGAATTTTATTGAATTCGCATTAAATTTGTTTATTTCAACTCGTTTCTCCCAAGATTAAATCTTGAAGCATTTAACAAATAAAGGGCATACATGCGTTGAAAAAAATTGTTTTTATTTTACTTAAATATGTGAGTGTTTATTTCAGAAATTTTTACATAATTACATATAAGAGTTAATTGAAGAGTTAATTTTTTACATAATTACAATGTAAGAGTTAATTGAAGAGTTAACTTTACATTAACTTATATAGTTTTTACTTATTTAAAAATTTTCTAAATATAATTATAATGTAAGAGTTAATTGAATTTTTTCTAAGTATAGCACTAACAAATACACTTTTAACATGCAGTTTGGGTTGTCATGTTGTAAATTGTATTTGTTTCGTTAGTGTTCTGACCGTAATTCATTATATAAATTAACAGAGAAATTGAAATTTTTATCCAAACTTGTTTGTTTTCGAAGGAATTTTATAAATTAATCAAATCACTTCCAATTCTGAATTTCAGTTTTTTGCACAGAGTGCATAACTGTAAACTTGTTATCACTATGTGCTCTAAGGTAAGAATAACATAGAAAGTATAATTAAGTAATAACTTTTGGCCCAATGATGTATAATAACTTCAATACATGAAAATATATATTATTTTATCACGTTAAATGAGGCCACTGAAGTCGAACTACAAGCGTATTTTAATTCATTAGAAAGTTTATAATATATTTAATTTAAAATTATTAATACTTTTTAGCAAAAACTACAGATTATTTAATATTATTTATTTGTTTGTTGAATTTTAGAAAATTTTTAAATATTTTCTTTTCATTTATTTAAATAAAATTTTAATTTAATTACGAATTTAAATTTGATATATGACAAAATTTATTCAATGAAATAATATTAATATAAGTATATTATAACTTTACATTAACTTATAAAGTTTTTACTTATTTAAAAATTTTCTAAATATAATTATAATGTAAGAGTTAATTGAATTTTTTCTAAGTATAGCACTAATTTTTATCATTATGAATATGTGCATTTTACTATTTTGCATACTCTTAGTTTTTTGTATTATATATAGGCCTATATATAATTTTTAACTGTGTTGTAATGCATTTTTTTATGAAGGTATTTTTTCTTCTTTTCTTCACCTTTTTATTATATATTGTTTATTGTTATTATCTGTTTTTATTTTACAACGAAATGTTGATTTAAGATCTCAGACTATCGACATATCCACTTTATTCAATACTATATCCTTTATACATTTGTTTGCCAAAGAAAGGAAATATTTCACTGTTATTTGTTAAGTTTTTCGTGCTTTTTCATATAATTTTAATATGGGTATTTGTTTTGGGAGGTATCTTTTATTGGTCGTCATGGCCAATTGTAATTATTAAATAAAGAATAAATATCTTTCATTTTATGAATAAGTATTAATAGTTTCTTGGAAACAGTTCGATTTAAAAAATTAAAAGAAAGATATATTTGTAAATATGCATATAATTGGACTGCTCTTAGGAAGCTGGGTTTGAATCCGAGCGAGGAACTTCCGAGGAATTTTTTATGGGCTGTCTGTCCTGGGTACGAACACATCACCCAGCCGCCTCCCATTGTATGCCTGGCCTAGTTTACAATAGATACTGAAAAAAAGGTCTCTTATTGTCCACAGGCGGAAAGAGCTGAAAATGAACACACACACACACACACACACACACACACACACACATATATATATATATATATATATATGTGTGTGTGTATATATATATATATATATATATATTATATTTAGCTTAAAATTGTCATGACACTTTTTTCTCTCAATAAAAATTGAAATAAACTGCGACACCTGGAATCAATCGATAAACTACCTCGTATAACGAAATTTTTGTTATTTTGTTACATTGGGAGCAACTGGACAAAGCCAAGCCCATGGTTCGAGCGACCGAAGGAAACCACGAACTATGGAATATGAAACGTTTTTCTGTGGGACGTTAAAACAAATTGCGATGTTCGACTGATTCGAAGAAATGAGTTAGGTAGCGTCCCGCTTTGGCCGGGACTGTTCTGGTTTGATGATGTGGTCCCTACGTCCCGGTCAGTTTGTCATTTCGACCCGGTTATTTGGTAAAATTTTAAAAATGCCGAATATACCCTCCCTGTTGCCAATCTAAATATTTTGTATATAGATCTAAGTACTTTTAATGTTGTCTAGATGTTTTCCCCCAAAATTTATAGCATGTGGCTTAATGAATTTAGATGTTTTATTTTTTTATACAGATATTTTTTCACAGAATTTATAATACGAGTAGCATGTAGCCTATGAAATCCAGATATTTTTATTTTATTTTTTAGATATTTTGTTTCAATTGGAGTAGGAAACACTAAAACTTACACTGGCACTCATTGCTAAGCATGTCCTATCTTAGTCGACTTCAAATTGCTAGTCGGCATTTGCGATTATTTTGTGCTGTACATTAAATTAATTTAATCTCCAAAATGCCAGAAAGAAACTGTGTTTACTGATGAATTAAAAAAGTATTATCCGTTTTTGAAAAAGTTTGTAATCGTATAAACAAAGTGAAATGTAAACTGTGCTTTTCAGAATTTTCAGTAACTCATGGTGGACGTTCGGACATTAAAAATCACTTGAAATGTGCGAAACGTAAGGCATGCCTAGTAGCAGCGGAAGGAACTTCCTCAAATATATTGTCATATTTTAAAGTTACCGATTTATTTCAGTATTTTCTCAAAATTGTCCCGGTTTAAGAAAACAAATATTATAGTAAGCCTAGAGTTAGGCCATCATAGGCAGCCAGGGATGCAGTTCCATAATATTATGAATGTATTATGAAATCGTCTGAATAAAGATTTTTTTGTTGCAAATTGTAATCATTGTTATTGATTAGCAAATATTAGAACTCAATTAAAAACGTATTTGTTACATCCTATTGCTCACAGCTTGGTTAATTATTATAGTTTTTGAAATCACTACTATTATCTTCGATGATTGTATGGAATATATTAAATAAATCCAGATAACTGCAAAGTTTGTTTTCAAAGGTTGACATCAGCTTTATGAAGGATTATTTAAATACACATATAATTCCAACATACATGTAGATTTAATTAATTATAATTAGAGTTTTGTAATTACATTAGGCTAAGTTATATTCGAGGCAAATTGAATATAAAGTATTTGAATATACCTATTATTATAAATCATAAATTATAGTGGATTGCTCACTTAACATTCAAATATCTCAGTTTATTAATGATTATTGCTGCACTTAGTTTTAAAATATAGTGGTCTGAGAATATCTATACTAGGGTATTCTCGGGCCTCCGGGTAACGCTGGATATGCAATATTGTAAAAAAATAAAAGGTTGGCAGCATGTCACGTTACGTTATATCAAAATTTAGACAGGGAAACGTACCTCTTTCCAAAATTTAGATTCAAACATGGAGATTTGGAGCAACCTCGGACACTTTCTCGGGATAATCACGGGCAGTTTTATAGTGTCCGGAATTGTCTCGGAGTTCACTTTTTGTTATATATACTCGGCTTTTCTTATAATACTCTATAATTTTGGGTTGCCATAGTCAGGATTTGCTCCTGGCAATTCAAAATTTTAGTGATTTAATATTTCAGGTGTCAATTTTCCGTTTTTATAAATCGACGAATCTATTGTATTTCAGTTTCTAATGAATATGTGTATATAAATTTTATTTCGTTTGTTTACAAAATTTTGGCCATCTTCTAATTGTTTGTCATTGTCTCTAGGGATGTCCGCTATTACCCCAAGTCACAGGGAAATTCTGGACAGTACATAGTTTTCTAGTTTTTTATTTTTTTTGGAAAAACAGGCTAGTTTTAGCAGGAAAAATCTACATGTATGTTGGAATTATATGTGTATCGTAAACCAAACGTTAGCAAACAGATTGGAGTATCAATTAATATAAAAGATCTAACTAAAATCAAATTTTAACAAATGTTTATATCTTTTATTGCAATTAATACATAAAATAGAATAAAATAAATCTCGTTTTTTCTGATTATACAACTTTAAATTTCGTACATTTCTAATCATATATCATGATTTTATAAATACAAAATAAACCTCACTTGTTTCAAAAATAAAGAAATTTTGAGTTAAGTTAAAACTTATTAATTCCAGACGAAATTCTAATTAGAAACGTGAATCATTACAGTTGTAATTATTTCCATTTTAAAGCAAATTGGTTATTTCAAAGATATTAAATTAAATTATATTATATACTTGTTATTTGACGTGAAATATTTTTCAATTTTACAAGCCATATCGCGGAATTTAATCGCTAACATTTTATAAATTTTTCTTCCAAACCGATATGAAAATTTTTATTGGAAGAGATTTCTATTTTGATGAAAATTCTAAAGAAGAAAAGTTAGTAAAAATACTTCGAATAAGCCGAGTTAACAGTCGAATGAATAATCTGAGATGCCTGCCTTCTTGACAAGTCAAGTAAGCAATCTTAAATACGATACAGATTATACGAAAATTAAATCCAAATTAAGAACGATCACTATTAAATTATTCGTAACTACTTTCATTTCGGATCAAATAAATAATTTAGAAATTCCAAGAGGTTATCCAAGAGTTCTCAAATTAACAAAACTGAATTTGTACTAACAATTCACTTTTGTTTATTTGATAGCTAATATATGAAATCATGTATTCAATGAGTATTGGTAAAATTTAATAGGAAATAGTAGTTAAATTTAATAGTATTGGAATTTCTGCATCCAGTTCGAATCAAATTCAGTGTTAAATTCCAGAAATTGGATTTTATTGCCTCGCAATTACCTCTTTTTTTAAAGTCGTAGATTAGGTTCTAAAGATGATTGCTAATGTTAATAACGAGCTTTCTACATTAGAAGTAATGATAATTTTGTGTAAACTGTAAATAAATTAAATCATTAGCGTAATAATTGATTAAATTTATTGGATGGTAGAAGAAAATAGTTATCAATGAATAACTCTACTTTAAGTCATTGGTAATTTATCCTCACTATGTTTAGTTTAAAAGTAAGAATTTATTATTATTATTAAAGTATTTAACGAATCAAACTTTAACTTAAAGTCGATGACAGTACATTTATTTTTAAAAATTACATTAAATTAAATCCAAGAAATAAAAAATTCCTAACTGAATTACGAAAGCTTAAAATTTTGATCTAGACATGATTTCTTAATAAAATATAAACTTGGATACAAGTGAAGTAAATTAACCTTCAAAGAGGCCGGTTAACAAGTTAAAGTGTCTGGACGGACATTTTAAACAATGTTGAAATGTGTTAATATGTTTTCCCTGAAAAACCGTTTGGCTATTCTATATAAATAATACTGAAGATTTATATTTAATGTAATTAAGTATAATTTAAAATTTCATAGACGATATTTTATTAGTAACGTTATTTTTTAGAACTTGTTTTTTAAAAATCTAAACAGTAAATAGGATAAAAAGTTAATATTTTATGATAAAATATTTACAGTGCGGGTCGAAGACTTTAACACAAGTCGGACACTTCTCTATTGATAGACTAAAGTGTCCACCCGGACACTATCTCGTGACAGCCGGCCGAATAGTCCAGGCGGTTAAGGTGCCAGCTTACGGTTCTGAGGATTCCTGATGTAATTTGGGCGGTCGAAAACACCAACAATTTTTCGGGGTCTGTCCGCATGTCGGATCCTGTTTCTCACCACCAGGCCGCCCCATTGTGGGTCTGCCTTAATCCACGATGGGCTTGAAATAAAAGTCCTCTCAGTGCTACAGGGAGGAATAAATAAAAAGAATCTTGAAGCAATACAAATAGGTAATGTTAAATAAAAGATTTTAAAATATTTTATTGTGTGTAATAAGAAGAAGTATTAATTATTCAATTCAATACAATTAATACTGGAAGAAGAGATAGTTAATTTCTCGATCCTAGAAATTAAAAGTTTATTTTCTCATAAAATATAAATCAATAACTATTAACTTAGTTTTTAAACCTGTCATATTTCTTGTTTATTTCAAAATATTCATGCAAGTTTAAAATATATAAGAAGTGACGTTATTTATTTCGTAATAATCGATGTTGAAAGTCGAAAAGTTTAAACAATTTAAGTATTCTATATTTAAGTTATTGAATTTATTCTTATTACTAAAAATTTATTTTTTTTAAGTATTTTTAATTTTTCAATTTGTAACTATAAATTTTAAATATTATACAACATACTTAATCGTAATTTTGGTATATAAATACACACTTTTAAAAACAAGATTAAACATTTTAAAATCAAAACTTTTTAATAAATTGATAAATATAATTATTTGAGAGTTTTTTTAGAATAGTTTTAAACGTTTTTTAATGTTTTAAAAAGACAAAATATAGTAATTTATTTTGTCTTTGTTTTTAATTATAATTTAAATTATCTAATTAAATAACTTTAAAAAGTTTGTAGCAAAGAAAAAGTAACAAATACATTATCATTCAGTTACTTTATTAAATCGTTTTATTGTATAGTTGAAAAATTATATTGCAGTCGAACCTCCAATAATGGCCATCATCTAACAACGGTCACCTCTAAACAGTGGCCAATTTTTTTTCAGGAAGTTTTCTTTTTTCATCAAAAATGCACACAAAATAATTTCCAAACAACGGCTACCTCCGAACAATGCTGTTGACTACAGGTTTAACAGTATAGTAGTATAAATATAACTGTTGATATAGTTTCAAATACAGTAAACCCTTGATTTAACGGAATAATTGAGGAAAAGGAGTGTCCGTTACTGCCATTAAACGGGAATATGTTTTAAAAGAATGTATTGATAACGAAATTAAAATATGCGTTAAAATGTTATTATGGTGTATAATGTAGACTAATTTGTGAGTGACTTACCGTATTTATTCGATTATAAGCCGACAGTGGTTGTAAATAGATCACAGGAAATAGAAAACGAAAATAAATAAAAATGAAAATTTATTAATGAAGCGTAAGTAATAAATTTTACAACATTTAATTGTTTAGTTTCTGTCATTAGATAACTCAGATTCATCGTCACTTGATTCTTTGTTGCTATCTTGGTACACAGCATCAGCAATTTTTCCTAATAGGCAGACATTTTTAGTTCGTTATATTAACAATAATAATATCTAAAGTAGAATTTTCAGTAAATTTATCAATGCTATGTATTAATATTTATATTTCACGAAGTGATCTGCAAGCTTAAGATTTCTAATTATTAATTTTTATATAAAAAATTTAATAATCATTATAGATATTTTTAACACGTACAAATTATCTTAATTGACACTTGACGATTTAAAGCAAAATTAAGATAGTTTGTATTGTTTTTAAATGTTTCTAAATGTATATAATTATAAATTATGACGTAAAACGATAGAAATTTTAGAAAAAACCTTGACATTATGACAAATACAGATTTCATAATTGAATGGTTATTGATTTATTTTATATTTATTATTGCATAAGATTATTGGTCTTTAAGTAAAGAAATGGAAAATTTGAAAATAAAATGTGTTTTTGGTTACATATCATTTGATTTTCATCTAAATTCTTTGTGTGGAAAATAACGTTTTTAGATTCTCCGACATCAATAGCGTTTATATCATTTTTTATTCTTAACTTCCAGCTTGAATTGCTATTATAATTAAACTAAATATAAAAACATTAAAATTCTTTTAGTATTTTTAATTATTGTGCTCAATTTTAATCAATTATCTAATTATTAAATAAGTTATAGCATTTAAAAAAGTCTATAACTTTAAACATAAACTTAGAAAGTTACAAAAAATTACGATATTTTTCTTAACTTTATATTGTTTTCATTAATTTTACGAAAGAAAATTCTATTATATTTAATAATATTTTTGGCGTTAAATATTGATAAACAACTAAATATAAGAGAAAGATTTGAATAACATCAATAAGAACATCTGGCTGTCCGAGTCTTATTTATAAGTATGCGCCAGTGATGTATTTCTTAACAGTTGTATATCTGCAATATATTTCATCATGTAATGTTGTACAAAGTACACAATAAATGCGTTTTTCGAAACTGACTGATGTGACTCGTTGATTACTTAAGTTTACTTACACCTAACGAGTCACTGAGACACAAAATTTTTAGGCTAGCTTATGCTCTGATTTCAAATATATGTTTCATGCAATTTTAACACGAATTGGATGTTCCAAAAGTATATATAATCAATATTTACTGCTTTTTAGAATTGTTAGGAATTAAGAGAAATGTAATTGATTTCATTTGCATATACAAATTATTTTACACTGACTTTTAATAATTTCAACATTAAATATCATTATTAATAATTTGTCAACAAAAAGTATTTTTTGTCTGTCCCAAAGTATAGATAATTAAACATAATTGCAAAATTTGAAACATAAGAAACTTAAAATTACAAAAATAATAATAAATGACATCAAATTACTATTTGAATATTGAATCAAGTGCCATATGAAGAGAGTTTTGTATGGAAGAAGTTACTAGAATATAGAAATGAAAAGCAGAAGGCTGTAGCGTCAAGGAAATTGACGATTTAATGAACAGATCTACTCATATCATTTATAAAATTTTTGGAAAAATCACCAAAATCTTATAAACATCGATCACAAAGACCCGAAATCACATCTCAAATAGATGATAATCTAATCACACTACACCTTACACACTTTTCCAGCATTACTTTAATGAAAATAAACGTTTTCGACCCCGTTCAGAGGTCTACCTCAGGTTAAAAACGTATTAAAATACAAAGAACCGAGTTCTAACGATAGAACTAAAACTGTTATTTTTAAAATTTACAAATTCGAAAAACAAACGATTTTTGTATTTTAAAAGTTCTACAAACAAAATAATTTACTTATTTTTAAAATGAAAACATTAAAATAAATAAATAAATAATAATAAAAAGGATTTCAAAGGGATGGTAGTCGAGTTATGCATTGAGCGAATATTTCGGTTACCTGACTTGGTCCACTCTGTATAAAAAGAATTTCAAAAACATGAAAATTACATATAGAATAAGATTTTTCCTTCTGAATACAAAAATGATTAATGTAGTCAAATGGCACATACTAAATCAATTACATTAAGTAAAGAAAAACATTTTCGATGTTCATTTAATGCTAATTATTTAAATTTACATTTGTTACAGATTATGTTGAAATTTGGCTTAAAGCTAGCCACTTAAAGAATGAAAGTTTTATCTCCAAAAAATGTGTAATTAACAACAAGCGGCGTTTAATGGAAAGTTGTTCGTAGGGATAAAATTAGCTCAAAATATCAAGGCTTCAGCTAAAACTTTTTTTCTATATTGAACATTGGATGCACAAGCAAGTTAATGGGGTGACACCCTTTAGAGCCGAAAACTGGCCTTATCGTCCACACTTTATACGAAAATTTTGCTACTTTGCTTCTCTATAGTTAACTTGTTTATGAATTCTACCGAAAAAGGCAATTAAAAATAAAATCTAAAAAATTGAATATATTTGTTACAACCATTATTAGGCCTAATTCTTAATTATAAATATATATTTTATTTTCTCATAAGTTCTAACTTTCGGATTAAAGCTTGAAACAGAAAATAGATAATGAATAATGAAAACGGACTATCCGATTTTTCCTTTATTGTTCTCATTTTACCATTTTTTATGATTGACAATTACTCAAATATACAATAGACGTTCATTAATTCGGCACGTATTAAACCGGAGTGATGCTGAAATACTTGAAGAGATGGAAATTTTTGAATTTTTGCAAAATTTGTCAAGTTACATACGATTTGAACGTTGCAGATACAGTAGAGAGTAGTTAATCGGAATCAATTGGGGACTGGGGTTGTTCAGATTAGTGATTTGTTCCGATTACCGATTATGTACGAATAAATATATTAATCTGTCCGATGTTCAAATTTTTCTCCGTTGCGTGTCGCTTCGTGTTGAATTTTCGTCGATTTTAAGCCTAACGAAATTTTTTATAATAATAATCGAAACTATCGTATCGTTAAAAATTATTTCTTCATTTCGTACAAACAAAATAAATATATTGAAGAATATAAAAACATGAAAATTATAATTTAGAAGTAAATCTAGTATCAAAAACGTTCGATTCAGCACGACACAGTCCGACAGAAAATCGTTCCGATTACCGGGGTTCCGATTAACGACTCTCTACTGTATTGCTGTAATTTTTGTACCACCGCGCGCTGGTGTATATTTTCGGTTTGTTTACTCAAGCTCTTTAATTAATCTGAAAAATAATGTAATGTACGACTATGCTGTGTTAAGATTGATTGAAAAACCTGTAAAATCTTTAATGAACACGTTATTGCCCGGAGTCTGTAGCTTATCGCACGTCTAAACACATTCAATGGAATAGTAGTATGCCGAATCATTATTGTACAGTACGACTGCGGATTATCAGGCACTTATCGCAAAGTGACGGATTAACGAACTAAAAGGATCTGTACTAAAATGATCGCTAATTAACCAAAGTTTAAGCCAAGCCATAAAATAAATAAATTTTATGCTAATCTTACAAATTCATAAATTTAATAAATATGTTTTTCAACATAAAAATGTATTCTGAAGTTGTATTTATATATTCAACCGTCTGTTGCTTTATAATGCATGTGAGAAATATAGTGACCGAATAATTCGATGAATTGTATGGTTGAACTCTGCAAAATTTAAATCAAATTCGCAATTCAGTGTTTTTAGTCCTTCAAATCATTAGCACACAACTTGTCCAACAACACGTTGTGTGCTATAGATTTCGATTAGCGGAATACTGACATTCCGGATTATTACCGAACATTCCGTGTTAACGTAGTTCTATTGTATTAAATTGATTAATTTTGCCACGTTACATCTGTTACATTCACTATATATATATTCAATTTAATTATAATATTTATTATGATTATTTTATGCAAGCATGAAATACAAGTTTTTAATATTTTCATAACAATTCATAAGGATATTATAATTTTTTAGTTTTTAGATATCTTTATAAATGTGGATAATAATGTGTTCTGTGTTATTTATTTATCATATATCAAAATTTAGATAGGGTAACGTCTCTCTTCCAAAGGTGATTACAATTAAACATGGTCATTTGAGGCGACCGCAGACACTTTCCCGGGATACTCACGGACAGCTTTACAGTGTACGGAATTGTCTCGGGGTTTACATTTTGATATATTTACTCGTTTTTCTTATAATACCGTAATCAGGAGCATATCCTGATCATGAAAATTCAAAATTTTTGTGATTTAATATTTGAGGTGTTCATTTCTTAATGTTTTTAATAAATTGATGAATCTATTGTTTTTGAATTTCTAATGAATATATCTAAATAAACTATATATCCTTTGAAAACAATCTTCACCTGTCAGTACCGGTACACATAATGTTCAATACAGCATCATCAACCTTTACATTTCCGGTAAAAAAACGAAAAAATAGCAGAAAAACTAACGTTTTCGAATCTCACATCGAGATCTTCTTCAGGTTCGTTACTAGAATGTAATGGAATTCGAACTCTTTCAAAGTTTAAAAGATCGAAACATTACATTCTAGTAACGAACCTGAAGAAGATCTCGATGTGAGATCCGAAAACGTTAGTTTTTCTGCTATTTTTTCGTCTTTTTACCGGAAATGTAAAGGTTGATGATGCTGTATTGAATATATATTCTTTGTTTGCAAAATGTTTTGGTCATTTTCTATTTGTTTGTCGTTTCCTCAGGTACTGTCTGCTACTTCCTCGCGTCACAGGGGAATACCGAACACTTCATAGTTTTCTAATTCTTTATTTTTTGGGGGAAAAAAGCAGCTTAGAGTTTTTTAATGTCATATACCATAGGCAACAGTTTGGAGTATTAATTGATATAAAAAATGTAAGCTTTCTCTAATATGTCTCGTGATAGACTAACGAAGTGTTACGTCCATGATTTTCAGTCTTCTATATTTTTTCTTACTTTTTTTGAAAATTGAAATATTTTTGTAAAATATTTTAAATGTCATTTAATATGTAAAGTGCATTTTCATCGTAACTTGCATTCAATAGTACGTCCAATATATTACATTATTTAAAATTTTTTAAATTCTTATTATCTATTTTTATATAATATTATTAGTAATAAGTACATCTAGGCACTAAAAATTATAACTAAACGGTTATAAATTTATAACTAATTATGATTTTTAGTGCCTAAATGTTCTAGCTGTAAGTCATTAAGTTATTAACGTATTTACAAAGTTACAGTACAACTACAGATCTGAAGTATTGTCATAACTGAATAACGTATGTTGAAATCATATGGATTACTAAAAATTACTAGCTAAAATACCTACCCAGCTCTATTCGAGAAAATGATATATTAAGTAAAGGTAAAATACTAATATATACCTATATGAGTATTTTACCTTTACTTTATACGTCATTTTCCGTATACATCATATTTATATACTGTACATATATATGGCCTATATATATACATACACTGTATACGAAAAGTAATATGTACAGGTACGTATAATAAACTTATATCACAAACAATTTTACAACACCGGTCCATAAATTTCGAGACTGTTTTAATATCTGGACTTGGGTTAATATTGTGTGGTCCTAAATGTTACTTTCAAGTAACTTTACATTTTATGAGTCGCTTGTGTCATTGGGCTCACTAGTATCCGAGTGGATAAAACCAATGAACACTGGTAGAGTTGGACACGAGGAGTTTCCGAGTTTTCCTCGCGTTAGTAACACCTAGAGCCAGTTTGCCATTAAAATGCGATGGGAATACCGTGGGAGTGCCTTCTGGAAGACATCCCCACGGTAGATCGCCCACGTGTCGCTTTGCCGTAACTAAATAAACCAAACCAATCCTTGTCAATTCGCATGTCGGTGACGCTTTTTGCTATGAAAAGAATGGTTGTCCAAATTGAAAAGCAAGTACCATATTTCCACGCAAACCATGTTTTCGTTTCTTGAACTCGAAGGCGGCCGGATCTTGTGTTATCGTCCGCCCTACCCGAGACGAATCGCCCGTACCATTCAAATACTTGCGCCCATGATAAAGCTTCATCGCTTCACATAGAAGCTGCAATGTCTCTGTAGCCGTCTTGTTTAGCTTTAAACAAAACTTAATTGTAACTCGCTGTCCGTTCTCCTCACAAAAAAAGCGCCACTGACATGTCACGAGTTTTTTCTGCCGCGCCCAGTCGCCTAGCGGATATCGAGCGGACGTCAATGTCACAGGCGACTTGTAAAATAACCAGTTACTCGAACGTAACATCCCGAACCACACAAAATTTACTTAAGTCGAGCTATTAAACCAGTCTCGTAACTTTATGGACAGTAGGCTACATAGAAAGAAATTCTATGGACTCTTGACAATTTAACACAAGTGAAAATCGCAATGCTAATAGTTCAGTACTGCATTTTGCTGAAATAACAGACCGACAAGTTTTCCCCTGACCATTAACACTAGCCTGGTCTAAATCTACTATATTCGAATTTTATGGTTTACTTTACACCTACTGTCTTCTGAGCAAAACTTACTATTCATGCAAAAGATCTGCTTGCTCTTGCAAATGATATACTGTAATTCTATTATAGCTTATAAAATAGAATGATTTTGGAAATGAAAAGTTGCCTACATTCTTTCCAGGATTACTCTAAATAGAAATTAGTACAGCCGTTTTCACGTGCGAACAAACAGACAAACAAATAGACATGAATTTAATTTTAATCAAATTACGTCACTTACTGAAAATGGCGAATAAATAATAATTGGTTTAATTATATACCGGGTGATCGTAATTAAAGTATTTCTATTTCTATTTAACGCTGTGTAAAGAGATATTTAGCAGTCAAAATTAACCAAATCTGTATGGAGATATTTCAGGCCATGCGGAATACTTTCCAATTTTAAAATAAAAAAAAAAAAATGCATTAAAGCATCACATTGGCACTTTTGGAGCTTTGGATCCACGTAATTTTTGTGTGTGTGTGAAGACACAAATGTAGTTTAACAAGGACACGTTGCTAATTTGGCAGCCTTGGAAACGGTATAACAATGCATACAAGAAGCGTTCCAGAGAATTAATTACGGTCGGCCCTAGTTTCACACCTGCAGAATGGAGATCACATTGAGCAGTATCATATGCATTCTGGTCTCAGTGTCGTACAAATAAAATGTCTATTTCTTGCAGTATCAAAAATATCATAGTGTAAGTTTTAGTAATTTTTTAAAGGAAATGTCCTCTGCCTATCCTGAAATTTGATCATACCGGATTAGGTTGATTTAGACAGCTAAATATCTCTTTAGTCAGTATTAAACAAAAGATTTTACAGCGAAATCCCGTTTAACGCGGGGATACGTTCCACGTCATAGGAAATTGCGTTATAGAGACATGCATTTAAACTCTTCTATGATTGCGTTATTTACAACACAAACTCTTAGACACCTGACATGCATTATTAGACGATTTTATGCAAGTTTAAACCTAGGCTTAGAAGTTGAAGAAGAAAATGTATACTTCAGGACAAAAAAATTAGAATTTTGTATGAGTAATAATAGCAATTTTTTCGTCGCATTATACGAATTCACGTTATATACCGGAGTTCACTGTAATTAACATTACAATTACATGGTGTATTTTGGTCTTATGTGGCATCTAATTTTTTAATATTCTTAAAATTAATTAAGATATATATTTTTTATATTAGTAAAATGAATATTAGATGTTTTAATTAAACAAAAATAAAAGAATTAAAATCAGTTTGCATATATAAGTTTTCTGTTTACGTATACTGTCAACTTTCCAGACAGATATTTCAAAATTATTTATGATGTCTGAGCTGTCGTATGTATTGATATCAAAAAATATTATCGCAAATAAATAAGCATTTAAACGATTTTGCAGTCGAAACTGACTAGAAAGTTCATCCAAACCGAAAAATATCCTGCAGGTTGTTTTCATTACTTCAATAATAATTCTTGCTGAATTTCTATCAATAATCGCAGAATGTATCATTCGAAAATTGATTTTAATTACTATAAATATAAGTCACTAATAATATTCAAGTTTCGAATATATAATTCAATATTATATAATATCTAAACGTTATTTTATTGAATTACTGATAATTAAATTTACAGAATTATTAATATTCAACAAGACAACTAATGTTGATTATTTATGTGTATGTTATACATTTTAGAAAATATGTTTACTTCTTAATTAATAAAATTCTTGTTTCTCATATATAATTTCAAT
This sequence comes from Centruroides vittatus, assembly GCF_030686945.1. Lineage (NCBI taxonomy): Eukaryota > Metazoa > Arthropoda > Arachnida > Scorpiones > Buthidae > Centruroides > Centruroides vittatus. The sequence goes on from NW_027122643.1 coordinate 3,532,775, forward strand.
GTGTTTTACGCTTAATTTTTATATTCAATTCTATAGAAGAGGAGAAAAACTTAAAGAAACAAATAATCAACGATAATATGTCTCTAAACATGTAATTTATTTATAAGAGTTTGATTATCAAATACATTGGAGACTAGTACCTGAAACAGGTAAAAGAAAAATAACTAGACTTTGTAGCATATTATATATCACAGAATCTAACACATAGAGGCCAAACTCTGTAACTAGAAATCACTGTCAACTTTAGCGCCGCGAAACTAGGTCATACGTGTAAAATTATATTAGCTTTTGAGTAAATTAATTTACCTTTGAATACAGTGATTGCATTACTATTGTTAGCGAAACTCCAAATGTAGTGTTTGATATACCCAAAAGACAAAAACAAATGAGTTTCTGGATTATCCAAAATTTCGTATATCCGAAAGACCCACTGTTCCTTCACGTTAGGATAATCAAGTTTACACTGTATTATGTTGACTTTTAATATTAGCTTTCCAGACCTTTAACTATTTCATATAATTTTATGTTCAAATGTATATAATTTCTTTATGAATAGGATGCGTGAAAGCCCTGTTAAAATATCTGAGGCTTTATTCAAATTAGTTAAAATTTAATTTAAATTTGAAAGTAGCTATTTTCCGTTACACTTAGAGAAGCGATACCCCTTCCCCTCATAAGTGTACTCTACCTATGCGCGCAAAACTTTATTGAACACATTACACTAAAAAATGTCGACAAACCAGCATAGATTTAGTGATTACTTTTACAGTAGGACAAACACTTAAAAGGTACGAAAAATTGAAAGAATTTTTTGAATCATTTGAGAAACATAACTACGATCTGTTACTTATTTTAATGCACAATAAGAAGCAGCTGGTTTATAAATATCGTCATGAAAAGCAATATAAATCAAAACATAGCTGTTAAAGACCCAAACAAAATTACAAATATACTGGTTATCCAGTAAAATCAACATTTACTACAAAAATGGAGATATGAAAGTGACTAATGTCAACTTAATTGATAATATACAATTATTTTTAAAAAATTCTTTTTAAACATTAAATTTAAATAAACATTGTAGAATATATTTTCATACATTTTTTTAAAAATATATATATGTAAAATTAGCTAAGCGAAAAATGTAAAAACAATGATTTAGTAATGGAGTTAATCAATTTGGCTCATTTAATATTAATTTTATAATTATGTATTTTTTACTTTAAATTAAAGTTTCGCTAGTTCATTATAAATTGTAATGAGAGACTAGTGCTTGTTTTAATACATAATACAGGTTTCTTTTTTTTTTGTTATTCTTTTATCATTCGTGTGTATTAAGTTTCTATGCATTAACTTTTTTTTGTACTACGCTAAAATTAAAGTTAATATTTTTACTTTAAGATATTTTATTCTTTTCCTACGAGTGTAATCGGTTATCCAAAATTGTCTAGCACCGATTATTCCGGATAATCGACGCTTTGTTATAGTTTAAAATAATTAATTCATCATTAGCACACAGGACTCTGATTTCTATCCTTTAATCGCTATGCTTCATGAATAATTAAAAAAAAATACTTCTTTTATCGAAAAATAAATAAAAGAATTTTAATTTGTAAATGATCACTTAACATAAAATATTATATTTTTAAAATTATATCTATAAATAAGATTACTGAAATCATTATAAAAATAAAGTACTGTAGGTGGTATAAGTGAATTTAATGCAACATAAAATTTTATGGCTTAAGAATACTTAAAACACTTATTTTAAATTTTTTCTTGTAATTACCGTAAATGAAACTGCAGAGTCCTTAAGCAATAAAATTTCTATTACAACTTATATATCTAAAGTAAAATAATCCCAAATTGTTTCGAAGATATTTTTTATTTATAATCTTCAAATGAACAGATTTTTTTTATTTTTATAGATATAAAGGGAAAAAAACATTCTGTTTATTTGAAGATTAAAATTTTTAAATTATCTTCTTTTATTTGTTACTTCATTAAAATTAAATTAAAAAATTGTAAACAATTACTGTTTGATAAAAATGTAAAAATTATTTTTCTTACTAAAACTTTTATTAAATGCAAAATATATTTATTCTGCACTTGTATACGTAAAGGTCTTAGTTTAGAATCGTCACGACATTTTTTTCTGTCACAAAGAAAAAGATAGAAACGGCGGAACCGACCAGAAATCGATGAATCTTCAGGAAATCTTTGTTATGAATAGTTTATATTGGGAACAAGTGGGTGAAGCGAAGGGGTGCATTCCCTAGTAAGAATATAATAATACTGATTTTATTTTATATCAATTCGTATAAAAATTTATTACATTTGAGATAGAAACTTAATCATATTTGCCATTTGCAGTAAAAGTTTTTATTCCTTTATTAAAAAATATAATAGTAAAAAATTATGGAGTATTTATTGCAGTTATTAACGATTTGCTTAATAATATAAACCTATAGTTATTAAAAAAATACGTGATTTCATATAAAAATTTACAAGTTTTCAAACTTTTAAATATTCGATATTTATTGAAAACATCGTAACGAAGATATAAAAAATTACTATTAAATTATATGTACTTAATCGTATGAGTTTAAACATATCTGTTGCAAAGCATTAAATGATTCACATGCTTCTCTTCAAGATGGTCGATGCAACAAAGACAGGATACAGACCAACTCGAATCCGGGTTACCCAGAAGTGCAGAACGCCAGCTATTCTAGTGGACCCGGGTTCGAGTACGAATTCAGATACCAGAAATTTTTGTGAATGATTCGATTCGGAAACGTCGTGGTCCATCTCTCAACAGAAAGTCGATTGACTTTCTGTTGAGAGATGGACCACGACGTTTCCGAATTGCTATTGTAGCAAAAATTACATTATATTTATGCATATAAACTGTAGAATTGCATTTATTTCAGTTCTACATTAAATATATTAAAATTAATAGGAATTAGAGGCTTTGAAACTCTGTTCAGCAAAATAAAAATTCTAAAAAGATAGTTGAAATATCAGAAATATTCTTAATTTTTTTCTGATCCTATTATGCTCTTAGCTACAAAACATAGCTGAAATTATTCCTATACTAAATTATTACTCTCTTACTGAAATTTTAAATTTTATTTTTTAATAATCAGTGATTCCAGATAATCCAGACTTAAACAACATCTGCAATAATTGAAGAGAGAAATATTTCATTATTATTGGCTTAAATAAAACCTATATTTAATTCCTTTTTTAAAATGTTATATAAACAAAATACTTTTATATTTATTTTTTATTTTAAAAATGAAAAAAAAATGTATTAAAACGTACTGGTTTATTTCGTAGCTAAAATAAATTTAGCTGAGAATAAACAATATCTCTACATAGTTACTTATTGAGAGTGCTCTAACAAAGCTCGCATTAAGACACCAGCTCTCTGTCTAGAATGACAATGTGAACAAGCTATAGAAAACATGTCTAGAATATAGTTCTATTTGTTCATTCTCAATAGATTTTTGAGTTGTATATATAAACACAGTAGAGATTTTTCTGTCAAATGTACAAAATGATATCGAACGTAAACAAAGATTGAAACCGAAATAAAAAATAAACAGTTTTTACAACTTTTTTCTGTTTTTTTTTTTTTTTTTTTTTTTAAGAGAAACTCTCTTAAATAAATAAATCTTCACAAGACATGCGTAAAATTTCTTATCTCTAACTACCTCTGCATAATTTTCTTCTTCATTATTCCTTGATATCGATTTTCTAATTCATATACTTATTACATTTTAAATTCTTTTTCTCCGTTTGGTTCATTATTACTTAGCAACTGCAGCATATTAGATGTCTTGGAAATGATATAACTCCATACTGCTTTAAATTAAATTCTCTACGCTTAAAACAGAATTAATTGTACACAAAGAATAAAAATATCTCTAGCTTTCTAGCATCTCTCTAGCAAAGTTACTTCAAGTATGCTGTGTATCTCGCAGTTCACTTGAGTTAGGGCGATCTAGCTATATATTATTCTACACTTTACATGCTTTTAGATTTAAATTTTGTTTAATGAATATTTTATTAAATTATTGTTGTAATTTCTATAGCCGTTTTATTGCTTTCACGGCTCTGTTATTAACAGGGAAAGTAGGGAAAGATGGCGATCGGTAAAAAATGACCTCCCAAGAATTTTACATTTTTGGATTCAGAAGACTTTGAAACGTCGAGAAATGCAAAAACGTTCGGGGTTTTCTTTGTATGTATGGGTGTTAGTGTGTGTGCGTGAGGGGCACGATTTTGTTCACCCTCTTTCAAGCTTAATAACTCCTGTCGAAAATTTCTGAAATTTTGCAGGGAGCGATGTATTAGGAAGATTCATGCTGTTAAATTTTGGGGATTAAAGGTCAAGGGATGGAGAGATAAAGAAGGTCATGTGTCATATCTCAAGTAGGGTCGGACTAAATGACGGTTTTACTCGTTATTAGCATTTACAAATTTTTTATAAAACCCACCCCTTCCCTCAAAATTTTTGCCATTTTACAATAATTAAAAATATGAAAAGTTTTTAATAATAAAATATCATAACAGATAACGTCATACACGCAGTTTTAAATGTTGCCGGGAAAATTAAGCAACTCGTTGCTGGAATTTTTAGTAGCCATTATAATAGTGTTCAAAATGAAAATATGAAAGTTATTTTTTTTAAATAAAGGAAATATAGTTAATGCACTATACACACACTAAATCACAATACTTGTATACCTATGTATATACATAATTAATCACTACAAAGTATAGCTAAATATAACAAAGTTTCATTAAGTGTGTCATCAGTCGAAAAATCCTTATAAAGGATCTTGTGTTTATAGCGATAAGCAGTCAGAATATCTCCTGAGAACATAGGTGACTCATAGCCAGCCATTTAATATCATATTAAGATGTCCCAGATTTAAAATTATAAATCTGGAGCAATATTAAATCTTCCTTTATTGTTGGAAAAATGACGATAGCTTCGTTTTTTATCCCCAGATGAAACAATTTAAGTGATTTATGTGTAATTCTTTAAAAATGGTTTGTTTTTAGTTGTTGTTTAACAAGATGAATCTAGATCGCAGAATATATTATTTAGGTCAGAGGCTAATGGTATTTGTATCAGTTTAAACAAGCTAATATATGAAACAGATTGTAGGAAACAAAAAAATCTTAAAGAGTTCATCTGATTATATATATTTTTGCTTATAACAGTTGCTGTTTAGCTGGAAACAGTTGTTCTATAGAAAGTTACCTATCTGGTCGTGATTACCCAATATCTTCTCGCTGCGAAAGACAAGATAATGAAAAAGATCACGAATTATAGTAATCTTGGACGGTGTTGCTCAAGTTTTTTTGGTACTTTATTAGTTCTTTACAAATTGCTACTGTAATCTTAAAACCTTCTTTATTGGCATGCCACTTCAGACTTGGTATGAGATTAATTTGTTCCTACGACTTTCTATCTTATTAAATAGTAAAACATGTATTAAATATTATTAATTATTTTTACTGACAAGAGACGCTTTTAATATGAGTTTTCGATAAAAAGTATCTCGTTTCCATTAACTATAAATAAGGCAATTAAGATGCTTGCTGGAGGGCTTATTTGTAAATCCAAACTGCGAAAATGGATTTATCATGTTAAAATTTATTTATGATGTGAATATTCCTAAATTCTCATTATTTTGTTTTTTAAATGAAAAATTATTTTTAAATGTTACTGTTTAGAATAATTATATTTTAACTAAATAGCTTTAAACTGAAATTTCCTTTTAAATAACACTTGAAAAGTATCTTAAAAATACGTTTGATTTCTGCATTAAAATATGATTTTATTCTGAATCTCTATTCTGTAAATCTATGCATATAAAACTGTATGTAAGGAAAGGAAAACCTATAAATACTTTTTCTTCAAACTTCAGTTGTTTATAGAGAAAAATTATTTTTCAACTTTATAGATTTTCTGGTGTTAAATTAAATAACTTGTTCTGCTGAGGATAGTATTTTTAGAGATGATGTTTTTCTTTGAAAAATATTTTATTTTACTTGTTGTTTTATAAGATTATATTTATATAATATACTGCATTGATTTCAATGAATATTCTTTTACAGTCAGTAAGCAAAACCAGCTAAAGAAAAGCTTCTGTTGCTTCCTACCTACAACAGATCGTAAATATAAAAACTATTATACATTTCTTTAAATTTTCTTATTAATTAGGAAAATATATTTTTGGATTTTTCATTATATTTAATAGAAAAATCCCATATTCTGCTTCAGTTTCGTTTGTCATAAAAGATAAAACAGAAGCAGATAACTGTGATAATTTGTAAAAGTCTACATTGAATTCTATGGTGAATTACTCGTGGCAGAAGAAACAGTCTATAGTGAGCAACCAGCTGTTGCTCACTATGGCATGGTAATAGTCGCAATGGTAGCTTACTACAGTCTGGAAATCTATGAGAATCGAAATTATTTAATTGCTGATAATTTACAATAGCAGTTATTATTGTAAACCTATAAGGAGTGGCTTCTTTAAATTATTTGAATCAATAAATTATTGTAGTTGAGAAGACATGATCTCTTTATTTCTTGATTTGCCACTGATCACCGAGACTCAAAACATTTTAAGTCACAATTATCAATTTTAATATAATATTGTGTCATAATCGAATGTTAAAATTGCATCTGTTATTTTTAGCTTACTATCATCAATAAACAATAAACGAATAATTTTCAAGTACAATTTATCAGAAAAGTAAACTTTCTATTGTTATTATTATAAATCTATAGACTAATATAGAAATTGGGCTAAATTTAGAACTTATTGTTTCTAATTGGAGTTCAGATTATAGAATAGTTTATAATACAAAAATTTCTAATGATCTTAATTTTATCAGTATGATGCAATGATTACATTTTATAAGAATATTCATCACTGTATCAACGTTGAATTATTCACTCAAGATGTTTTAATGCTGTAGAATAAATGGAAGTATTGATTATTGACTGGAAGATACCTTAATTAACTGTTGTCTTTCAGAAATCAAAGAAGTCTGCTATAATCCCGACAAATTAATTAAAATGGCAACCGAAATAGGATTATTTTATCTATTGTCTCAATTGAGTATTTATTTTCGGTTATTTGAAGTTTATATATTAAAAAAGCAAATTTAAAATAAATATATCAAATAATAACTATGTATTAATTATATATTAAAATATATAATAGATTAAAATAAAAATATAAAAAATGATTTTATTTAAGTAAATAAATAAACTTACTTTTAAGTAAATTCGGAGTATAATTAATTTTAATATAATTTTTGTTATTTTTTCTGTATAATCTAATATATAAAGAAGAAAGTTTGTTGATTAGTTTGTTCTTTATACATTTCGACACGGTTTGAGCAAATGCAATGAAACTTTTCAAGGGTCATCCTCTTATCCAAGACTGTTTGGATGAGAGATGATGAAAAGTTTCATTGCATTTGCATTCAGGAGAAGCCCTGAATGAAGAATCAACGACTACGTTTGGTCGAATTAACTTCAATTTCCACCCGAAACAGGCTCCCCTTTCTATATGATCGGCGAGATAAGAAAATTACTTAATACAAAGTTCCAGCGAGCACAATATATATTTTTGGGGTTTTCGAGGATGTTGGGTTTAAATATTTGGCCACATTTCGCAAAATTTGATTAGTTGACCGATTAGCACTTCATATTCGGCTGTGAATGCTATGTTAAAGTTAACATAGAAACATTTTGGAAGTCTTGAATTATCTTTTCGTGCATGTGAAAGTCAACGACTGTTTTCTGTTGAAAATCACCAATTCCTGACTTCCTGACCAATAAAATTGTGCCATTTCGTACCATCTGAGTATCGCATTCTTAGCAAGCACAAAACACATAAATCAGGGTTTTCCAGGGTGCCGAACGTGAATATTTGGTTCGTTTATCTCAAAACCTGGTTGTTTATTTGTTTTCACTTTCATTAAATGAATTAAAATAAAATCGATTTGTTATTTTTCCTTCTTCAAAGTAAACTTTTATCGTTTTAATTATGTTTTGATACATTTTTTTAATTATAATTTATTTAACACTTCTTGATAAACATGACAGTGGTACACTAAATTAATCAAACTGTTAACATGATTTTTATTTTGATGTTTGTTGTTCTTAAGTTCCTGGCATTTGCAAGAGTCTATATAAATACAAAGTCATAGAATAATATAATTATACTAAAGTTTGGAAAAATCCTAAAAACATTACGTATATAAATGCAATGCAATTACAAATCTTCCGAAGAGAAAGCTTTCTTAGTTTTTGTTTCAGCTTCGAATAAGAAACTGAATATTAAATACACGAAAGAAGAATTCAAAGATAATTGAATTCTTTCAAAAACATGTTATTTATGAAAAAGATTTTAATGTGGATTAAATTAAATAAACAAATTAGTTTAAATTCAAGATTGAAATAGTTAGAAATAAATCAAAATTAAAATAAAACGCTGAACTTAATAATTTCATCAACTATCTGAATGTTTAAAAGACGTGATTAAGAAAGAAACGTGTAATTTAAAATAGAAAAATTAACTTTTCAATATAACAGATTTAATTGAAAGAATATTCTTGCTTTAACTGTAAATATAAAGGATCCATACAGGGTATTTTTGAAAGGTCTTGCCAAGCTTTAACAGCGTGTTCTATGGGTCATAAAAATGAAAAAAAATCAATATAAACATAAGTCCTAAAATGCTTCCTTTCGAAATTAAAGCAATTTTAAAATTGGCTATGATTGAAACCTTTTACGTAATACAAATTAATAGCAGGCTATGGTTTTGACATCTGTTTTTTTTTTTTCTGTTTCCAAGTGACATTTTAAGTGTTCTTTAATACAATAAACTATTACTCTAACTCAGAAATGGAGGACATTCGTTTTGTGTATGACCGAGCAAACGGAAATGCAAGTGAAGCTCAAAGACTGTACAGAGAAATTTTCAAACTGCTGTAACCTAGAATGAAAGCATTTTCAGACCTGCTCTTATATGGAATTTTTCATTTTTTATGACCCATAGAACAATTTGAAGAGTCTCACCATACTTTAATGGAGAGACCCTTCAAAAACATTCTGTATATTTAATGCATCGTAATTTGACATACATTTTATACATTATAATTCATTGTTGTAGAATAAAAAAAAATAGAATTTTATCAAACTATTATTTTCGTTATTAACAAAGCTTTCAGTCAGTCATTTATATAAGCCCATAGTAATAAAACTTATTTATGTTATTATATATAATAGACTTCACATTTGAACACTGTTTGTATTTCAAATGTATTTTAAATAAAATACAAATACTATTTATCTTCAGATAAAGTTAAAAGATCAGTTTAAAAAGTACATATATACTTCTATAGATAGCATCTCAACATTAGTATACAAAAGGGCTAAAATAATTTTTAATGAAAACTTCCATACTTACTACAATCAATAAAAATTTAAAAAAATAATTAAAGTCGTATTACTTAAATTAAATTAATAAACATAATGAAAATATTTAAAATTTACATTTATTTTAAAATAGATATTAGGATATTTAATATTAAACAGTAATTTTTATTTAAAAAGTTTTTACTTATAATAATCTGTTTTCATGGCAAAATAACAACATTATATTAATAAAAATGTATAAATCGTATGCAAAATTCGAAATTTTAACGGAGCACCAAGATAAATTACGTGGTCGTAAATTAAACTTAAAGAAGAAATTGAACTTATTAATTTTGAACAGAATCTAAAATATAATCTATACAACGTTTGTTACAATTTCTAAGAACTTTCATTTTAATAAATCTGGACAATGCTACAAATCAAACAATTTATATCTTAATTGAACAATAATATTTTAAGTGGTAAATAGATGCGAAATTGCCCTTGAAAAGTTACTGGAGGATTTTAATAAAACAACCAAGTCGTTGGCCACAGGAAAATATTTATCTTATACATTTATTTTATTATTATTCACTTAATCAAAAACTGTATTCGGAACAGATTGTTTTATTCTAAAATCTTTCATTAGATGTTAGCTGACACATGGAAGGAAATTACGATATATCGTTGGTAAGTGTCAATGTTATATTTCTAGCGTTAATATTATCTTCTAACATATGAGAGTATATCGATCGATAAAACAGATAATTTAATTCTTAAAGTTTTAAAATTGTATAGTGCGCTTTTATTTAAAGAATATTTTATTTATTAATTAAATCAAATTTTCTAAATTGGGCCATAAAAGGTAATACATATATTTTATGACTTTTATAGCTTCTGAAAACAAAACTATTGATGTTAACTATTCGTTATAACTGTCATTTGAATAAAGATTAATTGAATTTTAGAATGGTTCAACAGAAAAAATACAAGTGTTGTTAATATTTTTGACTTTCATTTGTATCACATCGCAACATAGCTTTTACTACAAATCTCGTCCTATGCCATCTTATTCTTAATTTTCATTTTGTTTCATTATATTACTTTCCATTAATAATTATACAGATTCATTTTCTAAAACACTTCTGAATTTTTATTCAGAAATATTTTAGAGAAAGCTATTTACAATCAAAAGTAACTTTTATCAAACCAAACTTGGTTTAAAATTTTATTAAAAAATAAAAAAATTATTTCATTATTCTTGTTCCAATTACATTTATCAAAGTAAAATAGAACTTGTAATTAAATAAATCTAAATTTATCAAAACTAAAAATGGAACGTTTTAGATAATTTTGATATAAATTTCAAGTTATCAGATTTATTCGAATTCTGAGATATTAATTGAGGTTATCAACTGCAACTGCATTAGACTTTATCAACTTAAAAATCAGGGGGAAATGACATGCTTTTATGTATGTATAATTCATCACATATTATCTATTCATTTACAGAATATTTAATATTGGTCGTGATATAAATATTAATTAACAATCAATATCGTTATATAATCTAATTTACTTATTTTCAAATAATCAAATTTTGTAATATTCTGTTAATCGAATGGTTAAAACGACACACAGACAGATTAAGAGTATGTGACAGTTATACCCATTACGAGTGCGCCTGATCAGCAATAAAATCTGCCATCTTGGACGAAGGAGAAAGAACGATACTTTTATCCGTACCGTGATAAATTATAGGAATCCAGATCGACTTCAAACCCGGATCCTATTACAACAGGTTGACATCTTGCCGACTATCTGGTTAACTTTTATTAAACAAGCTATGGCTATTACTATATGATATACAGAAGTCAATTCTCGAATTCCTCTGTAGCAAAAATACAATTTCTTTCAATTAAAAAGCGCTATACAATAAGAGAATACGTTGCCATTGTAAAGAGGATCCGAATGATTATGATTTATCATATATTTTCCACTCATCCCACAACATCACCGCTGCTCAATAACATAGGTTTACAAATATAATTCTGAAAAAACTTAATGTATAGTTTAAACAGAATACTTTAATTCTTAAATTTGCAAATCTAATCTACAATTTCAATTAATTTATGCAAATAATTAATTACAAATTAGAAATAAAATGCCTAAAAAATCATTCAAATCATTCGTTATTCATTTACTTCATTCTTCTTTCGTAAAAATTAGATAGTTTTTAACATAATATTTAAATTTTAAAAGAAAAATTAGTTAATCCGAATTTCCCAAAATTTTTTCTTAACACTAAAAATTGAACTATGAATTACGAAGCACTAAAAAACATTTTTTCTTAGTCGGAGATCATATCACGGGAATTGATCACAAGAAATTGGTGGATCTTTATCACATATGGAGAGTCTCCATACCTAATAAAGATCCACCAATTTCTTGACACAGATAAGTATAGATTTTTTAGTATTTTAGCTTTTTCCCAAAATATGATACACTCGCGTATTACAAGATTTACGCTTTCACTCACAGTTAATTTAATATCGCGAATGTTAAAAAACAAAACTGCGAGAACTTGCCGATTTGACGGTAATTTTGAACCCGTGATTTGGTGGTTTATCTCTCCGACTAAGAAAATATGTTTTTTAGTGCTTCGTAATTCCACTTACATCGTCGAAAAAAAACTATACGTGTTAATAGCCCGACAAATTGTGTTAGAATGGCAAACAAAGTGAATACGTGCCACTTCTCATATGTATGGAAATGATTCGATGCAAGTCGGCACGGGTTCTAGTGATCAAAATGAGCTGAAATTTATTGTGGGAGTATTTAATTAAGGGTAAAATAAACAAAACTAGGCCCTATGCGTTAGAAAAAAAATATTCGAAAAATAAGGGACACCCTTATATATATATATATAGACCTATATATTTACTGTAAAATATATAGTATAGTACAGAAAAACACACATAGATATTTGAATATTTAAAATTTAGAAAAATAATAAACTGAAGAAGAAAAAGAAAGTAGGCCTATACAAATATTTAAATTTTCTCTGATAAGTTAAATATATAAATATTATTAATACATTTAAAGTTTAATCACAGTTGATTTATTTTTCACTCATATAAATAATAAATAGAAAGAAAATATTGTTTATCCTAAAGAAATAAACAGAGAAATGCAAATATGGAATATATACGTTTCTGCTTTAGTAAACAAAATTTTAATTTAACTTAACAAATCTTAAATTTAAATTAATCAACTAAAAATTTAAAATTATTAAAATGGTGATATTCAACTTGTGTACCGCCAGATCCTAGGGTTCTGAAGCAAGCAGAACATTCAAGAATTTCGTAGTTTTATTTGCATTAAATATATTAAAAAATCAAAATTTCCAAAGTACACTTTATCTAACAATGAAAAGTTTTATTATTTGTTATGTTTTTTATTATCTTATTTTGCGTACTTTTATGTTTTATTATTATATTAAAAAATTAAAATTAAAGTCTTTTTCGCACGTTCCTTAAATTTTTAAGCATTATTGCTTAAGATTCTGAAAAAATAGCACCCAGCGATGATGGTTCGTCAAATGCTATAAGTTTAAAGATCAAATCTAGATAAAGTAATTACATTTAATAAATTTAAATCTTGCTTCAATATGAATTTACTAATTGACAAAAATAATTTGTCGGGTACTGTCCTTGTGGTATATGGTTAAAGGAAATATTGTAATAAAATGGTTAAAACAAATAATTTTCTCATAGATTGTTTTAAATAATTCCTAAATGTAGACAACATATTTCAATACATTCAGGAGGACGTTCGAACTCCGAATCGTTCGAAATTCAAAGCAATTTTTCTCATTAAAAACAATAGAAAGCGAATTAATCCATTCCGAAACTCTAAACAATACAATTTCGATAAACTTAAAACAGCAAATACATATAATTTAAGGTAAAAATAAAAAAAAGTTAAATGCCTCAATAATAAATTAAAACGAATAAACAATAAATAAAATACGTAATTACTGTATAATAAAATGAAAATTGCATTTACTGGTCGCACACCGTCGACTTCGGCATGTTAAACATGGCCGCCAGACCCGTCACAAGTATACCGCTTTCATGCTTTACGATAACTTCCTTTTTCGTCTGAATCGGATATTACAGCTTTCTTCTTACTTGTTAGACTTCGTTGCTTTCACTCACTTCTGGAATTTCACGACTTATAAGTACTGTAAAGGTGATATTCGGTTGAACACAACATTTTGCGTATTTTTCGTTACTTAACGTAGATGTGTGATATAATTATAACAGTTGTGAAATTTAATACATGATTGCTAATTTGAGATTGTATTCTTTGTCCAGAAGCATATTTTACGCTTCAAATGCATTTTTCACTGAGCTCGAACTTTGAAGCATCGTTCGAACTCCAAAGTTGTTATAAAGTGATGAATATTTTTAATAATAGATAATATGAAAAATAAAAAAGAGTTTTCATTCGTTTTTTTAAGCATTATAATGTGTTCTAAGATTAAAATTCAACAAAGATAATGCAAATATCACCAAGGAATATTAAAATACAGGAAGTGTTTGAGTTATAACCGAATTCTGTCGTAATTCTAATTGGTCGTAAATTGAACATAAAAAATAACAGTAATAAAGAAGTATGATTCCTGCGTATAAAAATATAGCATATGTGTGTATATCGCAATTAGAAAATGATTTACTTTTACGCTCACTGGCCATATTAATTGATTTATTAACACATATATGGTATTTTAATTAATTAATTATGGTATGTCATTAACACAGACTCTCGGAAACAATACACAGAACAGGATCAAATGCATGAAAAATTATACTGTGAGAACATTGCGATCTTCGTATGGAATCGATTTTATTTTTGTCGTTAATTTTTTATTTATGTAATTTATTATTAATTTACTTTGTTTTGATTCACTTATGTTACTGTGATTGATTTCGAAGAGTCCTAAATATCGGTGTAGGGTCTGTCGCAGATTGTACCTTTAATGAAGAGGAATCGGCGAGAATTCCTATCCGAAATGCATTTAAATTATTCGGTATATTTTCTTTCTTTACTGAATTTTTAAAGTTGTTTTTTTAAAGTAAATTGTTCATTTTGATTATTATTAAAGTTCTTTTGAATTCCAATAAAACATTTCAATTCGTAATTTTTATAATTATTTTCTTAGCATAAGGTTGCCGTTGAGAACAGATCACACAGGAACACTTAGTGGAAAAAGGTCGGTTTATTGGTCGGAAAGGATATGCATTTCGGGCTTACAGCCCCACTTCAGCCCTATTATAACAGATTTATGGGAAAAAATTATTACATAGCTACATATTTACAAAATGTATTGAATTAATGTATTATTTTATAATTATTAATTTAAATGTAAATAAGATTGGTGAATTCAACTGTAATGAAGAAATTTTATGGTTTCACAAATGTGTGAGCTCATTGCAAATTACTCTGTACTCCCTTAACAGACTATCTTGTCAAATTGTAATATTAGATGGGCGAGATGGGTAAAGGATCAGCATGTTACTCTGAGGTTCCGGATTAATGTTCGGTTCAACAACCTCAAAAAGTTTTTAGGAGGTTTGCACCAAACACATCAAGCTCCGTCCCTTAACAGTCGGCTGTCCCCGTTGTTGATCTGGTTGAATTCATACTGAATATGATTTTAAAAAGTTTCTCTTACTGCCCTTAAAATTACTGTGGAAAGAATTAAAAAAAAAAAAAAATCGTTCGTTAGTAAGAAAGACTTATACGTAATAATGTTATATTACAAAACTTTTTGAATGATGACTACGCAAAATATTCTTTATGTACAACGAAAACATTTAAAAAATAACTAAATAATTCCTGAGTTTTCTTCCGTATAAAAAGCTTTATTTTGGTGCGTATAATAATTTATCTAATCTTCAACTCTTCTTTCAACGAAGAACATTATCTGTCATTTTGTTTATTCTAAGATGTTTACATCAATGAGAACTTTATATTAACGTTCAAATGTAGAAGCGACTCTAATCGTTAAAAAATGGAAAAAATTATTAATTTTTGTAAGTAAAATATTTCAAATAATTCTTGGAATGTAAATTATTACATTTTAATTAAATTTTAAGAATAATTTTTATAACTGCTGTTATTTATATTTCTTCTTCTTTAAGTCATGCTTTTATTAATAGAATAGGAATAAATTTAAACCTTTTAATCGAGAAAAATTAATTTATTTCAAATAACTCTCCGTAAATATTGTTTATTATATTAAATTTTAATAAACAATTCATTAACACACTTATTTTACCTTATAATCTATGTTTTACTATTAGATTTGATTAATGGAAAGTAATTATATTATTATGATAATTGTTAAAGTTCTTAAATTAATATTAAATTTTTTGGTTTAAAATTCACTAAACATTCTACTGAATAACCTTGACAGCATATTGCTAAATAAAAAAGAAATTTGAAAGTTTAAATAGCTACGTAATCTTGATAAATATTTATACTTAATTTATAATATCACGTTATTTAGCACATAATATTATACGTGCTAAATAATTTGATATATAAGAAATAAAATAAAATAAAACTTGTTGTAATTCTTATTGAAGTTCATATTTCATTAATGATTAATAAAATCTCGACATTAAAAATATTAATGACAGCATAAATCAATGGAGTTACATTTATCAAGACTTTATAAATGAGAATAATGTTATACGAAATATTATAATTAAGTTATTATTTATTTAATAAATACAATTTTTTATTATAAGTTTTTCTTTAGCTTTTCTAGTCTCAAAAGTTAATTATAGGATTTAAATGCATAAATAATATATTACAAGAAAAAATAAAAGTTATCTTCTTTATGCAAATTAGAAACTTAACCTGTTGTCTTTTAATTAAGCGTGACCTATTTGTGTTGGTGGAGAGTTTATTGTTAATGTTAATTAAGATGTGAAGGAAAATTAATTTCGCTCAGTGCATAGCATTTAAAATAAGTAGAAATGTCCACTATAATTTAGTTAATCTGAACATATTCAGTATTAGTTATCATCTAACCGACAAACAACCTATTGTTTGGTATGTCAAAGTTTCGAACGTCTCTAGGAAAATCCATTTAAGAACACAAAGATTAATTTATTTCTATGTACAGTACAGTTCGTTTATATTTTTAACTTGCTCGCGACATTATCAAATATTGTACAATAAATTGATTTACTCAAAGTATGTAAAGTATTAAAAAAATAAATTAGTCAATTAATCTTTATCGTAATTAGTAGTATTCGAAAAAACAAATGAAACTTCTAAATGTTAAAGATTAAAAATGATTTTCTAATTCTATGAATGATTTATATGCGGAAAGTTTAATTATAATAATAACTTATTTGTTTTTTTTTTAAATCTTGTAATCAATAATGATTGATAGACTTTTAGAATTTGTACTTCGATGTGGAATTACTCGAAATAATTCTCGCTAATTCTATTATTACTCTTGTTTTATCTTCATAAAATTAATATAAAACGTATTTTACTTGTTAAACAATAAACAACAAACTTTACTCAATACAGAGAGATTTTGATTTAACGGACTAATTGGAAGAAAGGAGCGTAGCTATTACCAAATGCATTTAAAATATATATATATTGATTAACAACTATTTCTTTTCGTAAGTAACAAAATATTCTAAATACTTCCTTTATTTTTATTCCGTTAAATCGAAAGTCTACTATATTACAAGTTTCTAAATTGATGCAAAACATTGCGAATGATTTATGGCTTCTTGATATATATATATATTTTATAAGAATTAACGTTTCGTAACATTTAAATATATAACATTCTCTAATTAACGCTAAATATTTCATCACTTTCAACTAATAGTATTAATTTTAAATGAGTAAAATTAACAGATTAAATTCAGTAAAGTGAACATATTTCGAATCAAAATCATTCCAATTTATTTCATGAAATTATAATAAAATTCCCTTTATCATCGTCATCTCAACTTTTCTAAAGTTTAAACAAATGATAGAATTTTTCGAATAATTTTGTAAAAACATAGGCAATACGTACTTTCAGATTAAAAAAAAATTAAATAAATAGAGGTTAAATGTATATACAACAATAAAGAAAGAAAGACACTACTAGATAGGAAAAGCCATAAATTTTTAAAAAAATTAGATTTATAAAATTTAAAATTATATTAAAATAAGTGAATTTTTTAATTTATTGATTATATTTTTAAATAAGAACTTGCATTATTTAATTCAGTTGCGACAAAAGTTTTTCATTAAAAATACTTTGAATTATAATTTTTATTTAAAACTTGTATTTGTCATTTTGCTTCTGCACGAAGAAAACTTTATCCGAAATTTCTTTTAATATTAAATAATATTTTTTAAAAAAATATAACGTTGAAAAATGAAATATGCATTTAAGAAACCAAAATATAATTATATCAAATTTCTTTCATACTTATATATCTTCTTTGTCAAGTAAAAATAATCTTTTATTTTAAACAAAGAAAACAGATTTTTAAGTTCGTATTTCTTAAACATAAAAATTTTATACTATAAAAATGATCTTTTAATGGAATATTTGCTTTTTTTAATTAAACTTTTAAGCTTGGGTGTAGAATTTACTTAAATTTATTTTAATTAAACAAAATAAAATTATTTATTAAAATTTTTAGTTATATGATTTTGAAATTTTTTCATTTAAAGTTTTTAAAAATATAGTTAAAATGAATATTTCTTTACTACTAACTTTCTAAAATTCAGGATATTTTCTCTTAAATCTACTTGTTCTCTCCAAATTCAAATGCATGGATAAGTCTAAGTCTCCTTTATTAAATTTAAAACTATTTTCTCAAGTATTTACATATTTTTCTATAGAAATATGCATAAGATCTTTTTCTTTTATAGCTACGTATTTGGCTATCAGTTTAGGACTTATTACACCACGGTTTTTAGAAAACTTGATTTGGATTTTTTCTTATTTGTTATTAAATTCCAACTCCAATACGAACACTACTACTACTACTACTATAAAAGTTTAGAAGGCCATACCTATGGCTTAGCCTTAGAAGAGAAGTGAGAAGAGGAAGAGGGGGAGGGAAGATGGGGCAAGGATGATAGAAAAGTGTGAAGAGAGGGCCGTGAGCGGTAAGTACCGGGCAGAGATAAGAATGCCAAGATAAGCTTTTACAAAACGTGGGCTTAGGCCCACAGAGAACAGTGTGGGTGCTCCAAATTGGAGGTGACAGATGAAACCCGACAATTACAGTACACTTAACTAAAACAAGAACAAAATGCTCCTTCGAAGGAGAGGTAGCACACAAACACCAACTCGGAGTGGACGAAAAACACCACGAAGCAAACGCCGTTACATGGAATTCCGAGTAAAGCACGGGTGGCAGATGAACATAAACTGACAAACCACTGTCTTGGGGGACCCTGAGTACCATGTAGGACTTACTACAGGTTCAGGGGTACAAGAAAGGTCGCGTGATGGACATTCCCCAGATGAGAACATAACATCCCCAATGTGGGGGAACAGAGCCCGATAGTGAAGAGGCGCCCGACAGAACACTCGGTCCCGATAAACCGAACACAATGAGATAGCCTTTAAGAAGCCGAACGTGGGTGCAAAGACGAACACCCGGTGAGAGCCCCAGGGCTCGACATAACAGAACAATACCACGACAATACACGAAAAGCAAGCATTCGCGACAACCTTTGCTGACAAGTTCCCATCTTGGGAAGGTCCTGGGTGCCGTATCGGACTTACAACCGGCACAGGATTACAAAAAGCCGCGTGTAGATCTATGTGGCAGGATCAGAGGAGGGACGCCTACTGGAGCGCTGGTTAGTACTAGGATGAAAGTTCGGAGATGTGATCCCTGTGTTGTAGATGAAGGTCTTGAAGGCAGTTGTTGTTTTCTTGTTGAAGAGAAAGTCCTTATTCTGACAGGGCCAATGGAATCCTTGGGAGTACATGACACTTTTCAGCTGGACACGGTGGGTAGAGTACACTGGGCAGTGGAACAGTATATGTTCTGGTGTTTCTTTCCCCTTCTTGCAATCACACATTCCGTTGCCTTTGTTCAAGAAACGTTTAAGGTAGTGTTTAAAGCCGCCATGCCCAGTGATGAACTGCGTTGTATGGAAGTCAGGAGTGTAGTGGTTCGCTTTGTTCCTCTCTTCGATGGTTGGGAAAAAGTCAAAAGTGCTCCTTCCCGTAGAACCAGTGGCCCACCTTTCTTGCCACCTACTGATAGTGAATTCGTGGAGCTGAGCTTTGACCCAGCTGAGTGGGACGAAGGAGAAGGTAGGTTCCGCTATATTACAGATGGCCTTCTTTGCTAAGAAGTCCGCTTTGTCGTTTCCTAGTACTCCGGAATGTCCCTTGGTCCAATGGAAAGAGATGTTAATGTTTTTCTTTGCCAGCAAGTTGGTCATAAGCGTGATGTCCTTAATAAGTTTTAGATTTGTGTTTAGTGCCTGGATCTGATGGAGCGCCACCTTACTGTCGCTAACCAAGGCTATCTTTTCCTTGGCTCCTTGTTTAACTGTCCTCTGGACGTATTTCAATGCGTTGGAGATTGCCAGGCTCTCGGCTTGATTGATCGTACAGAATGGACTTAATTTGAAATACGCCTGATGGATCACCCTACTGTTGTTGTTGAGGTGCACAAAGGCAGCCCCTACACCCATTGGGCCTTTCGACCCATCCGTGTAGATAGTGGTGCAAGTCTTCTCACGAATCCCAGAGTTAATGTCCACCACTGGGGGCACGGTGGCGGGGTGCACTAGACTGTAATCATTATATTTATCGATACCATTTTTGAGAATGTTTTCAGCTATGGTTTTAATCCGAGGCGGAGTAGTATTGCAGGTGACCAGGTGAGAAGGGAAGTGCTTGAGTTGGAATAACCAGTATCTACCAGCCGCCTTGAGGTCGAGAGGGACGGTGTTGGCTATCACTTGCAGCCCACTGGTCGGGGCCGTCCGATAGGCCCGACACACAGTAATGAGACAGCAGCGTTGAATTGTTTGGAGTTTTTTACTGATTTGTTGCCTACGGGTAGCATATCCCCAAACCTCGGCGCCATACAAGACAGCCGGCTCGATCGCACAATGGTAAATAAGAGAAGAACTTTTGTGGCTGAGGCCCCAAAGGTTCCTGCTAATGGACCTAAGAGCGTGCGACATGGTCACCGCTTTTTGCTTTACATAGTCCATGTGGGGCGACCAGGTCAATTGGCTGTCGACTTGTATTCCAAGATATTTGATTATGTCTGTACACCTGATTCTCTCATTCCGAATTTTTATTGATGGCTTTTTATTGAGCGGTTTCTTCCTTGGGAATACGATACAAGCACACTTATTGGTGTTGATGATTAATTTGTTTTTGACAGTCCAGTCCTGGATGTTGTCCAGCAGGGAATTCATTCCGCTTTGAATAACTTCTTGATTCCTGTGGTTCATCAGGATAAGGGTATCATCTGCAAACCCTATGATTTTGGCTTTCAAGTTGGAGTGAGCCTTATCCTGGATGTGAAGAAGACCATTGTATAGTATTATCCAAAGTAGGGGGCCCGAACTCGACCCTTGGGGGCATCCCCTAGTAATCTGCTTGATGACCATCTTGCCAGTTGGGCCCAACTGTGCTTGCCGGTGCGTGAGAAAGCTTCTATAAAGCCCAAGGATGTTAGAAGGGCAATTTATGTTTTTCAAGGCCAGAATGATGGCCGGCCACCAGGCATGGTTAAATGCCCCCTTAAAGTCTATGGCTACAGCCAGAGTATGTTGGTCTTTCTTCTTAGCCTCCTTTATGCTGTTGATTAGTTCCTGGAGGGCCAAATTTGTACCTTTCTTTTTTCTAAACCCATACTGCAGAGGGTGAAGGGTGTTGTTGAGTTCTGAATGATGTTGGAGCCTCCTAGCCATAAGGGAATCCAAAATTTTCCCCATTATCGATAAAAGCGAAATGGGTCGGTAGTCATTCGGGGTGTTTGGCTTGTCGCATTTCGGTATCAGCCTAATTTTTGCCACCTTCCACCTGTCCGGGAAGTGTTTCATTTGTAGGCATTTGTTATAAATTACCAGGAGGTGGGCTGGGATTGCCCTAAGAGCCCCTTTCGCCATTTGTCCGGTAATTTCGTCTGGACCCGGCGCCTTCCTGTTGTTTATTTTCCTGAAAAGGGTGGCAATTTCTGTCATTGAAAAATTTTTGTCAGTGATTTGTTTATCCTCTGTCATGCTGCACGTCCTGATGTGATCGTGGTACTGAGTGTCTTCGCTGGGGTTATCGTCAGGAAAGAGAGCATTAAGAACATAACTGTAAGTTTCCTCGATGCTTTTGGTATAATTCCCGTCTTCCTTTTTGACCGAGCAGGGAGTGTGTGCAGCTTTTGTTTTGTTAAAGGCTATATAGTACGGTATAGTCCATGGCCCTTTCTCACCCACCCTGTTGCAAAACTGTTTCCAAGATTGTGTTCTCGCCTCATTTATGGCCTGTTTGTACACTTTTTTGATTTTTAAGTATTCCTGACGTAGGTCCTCCTTACTGTTTCCGTTAGCCTTCCTGTAGCCTCTTTTTGCTTTTCTTGTTTTCTTCCTCAGATCCTGGAGGTGCGAGTTCCACCAGGCTGTTTTTGTGGTATGAAGTCTCTCCTTAGTGGCTAGCCGATATGCCATGTGTAAGGTATGGGTTAATTCTTCAATAGCGTGGTCCAGCTCCCCAGTGGTTTGGATGTTGATAAGAGGGTCAGGCTTCCAGAGAGTTTTGACCAAGTCTTCGTAGAGGTCCCAGTTTGTGTGCTTACTGATGGTGCAGATGGCAGGAGGAATGGTGCAGGCAAGTATTGTGAGGATGTAGTTGTGGTCACTAGGGACCATGTAGTCCAGAGTCTTGCAGGAGTGAACAGACCCCAGTATCCTATTGTTCCCTATGCAGACATCTATCCAACTCTCACCCTGGGCCGAAGAGAAAGTAGGAAGGGGGGAGGTGTTGAGAGAGTGGAAGTGGTTCTCCTCCAGAAATTCCCTGACGATTGTCCCCCGTGGGTCTTCCTTTTTAGCGAACCACAGAGGGGATTTAGAGTTGAGATCGCCTGCCAAAAGGATCTGGTCAGTCCCTAAGGCTCGTATAGTGTCTCGGACTTCCTGAAGGGGTCCGAGGATGGGGACAGAGGGAGGAAAGTATGCTGAGATGATGTAGCAGTTGAGGTTGCTTTGCTGAATACTAATCGTGGCATGGTAAGTACCGCTTAATTGCGGATGGAACTGAACAATTAAGTGGGGGTTGTAAACAGCCACCGCAGCCAAGGTAGGTCCTTGAGAAATGGCCTCGAAAACCCTGCATTTACCCAAGAGGGCAACCCTGTTTTTAAAAGTGTAGGGTTCCTGGAGAAGGGCGACATCAATATTTAGGGTAGTGACATCCAAGGCAAGCTGGGAAGTTGCGGCCTTACTTTTCTGTAAATTGGCCTGGAGGATGTGAAGATTGTGCTGGGGAGGGGTGATACAGGTGTTTGCAGTTATAGGATTGCTAGCTGTACTTGCTGTTGTAATGATATTATTGTCCATAGTTGGTTTGCATGATGGCCCTTGATTTCATTTTCTGCAGTGTTGGGCATTTCTGGTCAAATGCATTGTGTGCTGTGTTAATCTTTTTCCCCTTATTAACCATGTCGTTAGCTTCGTTGCAGTTTATACACCTGGGCGCCTCCTCCCTGTGAGGGCATTCGTGGAACCTATGTTCCTCCCCACAGTGACTGCAAGTCACCAGCTGGTCACACTCTCTGGCATAGTGGCCGTAGCCGCAGCATCTGAAGCACCTCAATATATACACGAAATCATCTACCCTTATGTTGCTCCATGATAACGCGACATATTTTTCGTTGATCATTATTTTCCTAATTTCTGGTGTGGTCGTTACAATAATATGCCTGCACTTCTCCTTAACGTTTCCTCTCTTTAGGAAGGATGTTATTTTGCACTGCTCTAGAAAGTTTTCCTGTGCCAAGTTCCCCCATATTTTATTTTGGCTGTAGAGAGTAGGAAGGACTTCATTGTCTCCAATGTATTCAGGTACATTTAGCATAATTAATTTAGGTTGCCGTCTCTGAGAGAGTTTGGTGTTCAGTTTATTTGAAAGTTCCGGGACTTCCTGGACTGCTTTCAGAAGCTTGGCCCCATCTCTATCCGAGCCAACCCTTACACAAACTCCATTTCCCCTGACATTTCTGATTGATTTAATGTTCACTCCCAGTTTCTGAGGCTCTATCTTGGTCCTCAGAGTTTTAGAAATCTCTTGCGAATTTTGTCCGTCGCCTTCTTCGCCCGGTTTGGGGTACAAGAGTAGTGCCACTCCCCCTCCTGGGCCCTCCCTATTAATCTTCCCGGTAATAGCCTTACTTATTGTTTTTTGTGGTAACACTGTGGTTTATGTTAGCCTTTACAACATCGGCGAAGCTTTTCTGCATGCCAGTGTCAGTGACTTGGGTCTTCCCCCTTATTTCTTTAAGGACTCCAACTAACTGGTGGACACACCCGTGTAGCTGCGTAACCCTCTCCCTAATTTCAGCCCTTTGAAGGGTGTTCGGACCCGACTTGAGCGGAGGACATAACTTCATAATTCTATCAAGCAGAGATGCTGCTTCTACGATAATCTGATTTTCGATTGAGGAACCCATTTCTTTTGGCCTAGGCATTTCCTTGTGTGATTCCTTATGTGTTACCTTCAGTGGAGTTGAGACCACCATAGGCTGTATGCCTCCTGGGACTTCCATTTGACCCCACCAGTAAATAATATAATTCAGAGCAAATAATAAAACCAATTTTAAATCCGATGACTAATTAAACGAAAACCGTTGGAACCGTTGTAACGGCCGAGCGAATGTCCGTTAAGTGGAAAGAAGCAGCAAATTTGCCAAAGTTTCCAACTTGGCCTAATTTAAAAAGTATTATGGTTCCAGTAGCCAATTTTGCAGCCAAGATTGCTGAAGCCGTCTGCTTTCCAACGACACCACTTTAGTTGGCGGATGGAAAACCAGCGGCCCGATAGAGCCCGCCAAAGCCCGACTTAGAACCGGTAGAAACCTCAGATAATCAAGTCTGACGGTCCGGTTGCCGGTCCCGAAGCCCAAGTCTCCAAGTGCCCGTAGCCACCGAAAGAATTGGTCCACCCCACAAAAGTGACACCAAAGTGATCCTTAGGACAACCCGAAGCGAAAGATGCAACTCACCCCACAAAACCAGTTAAACCCAAAGAGTAATTACGCGCAAAACATGAGCTGAAAATAACCCAACTTACAGTCGATGAACTCCACCTTGCGGATTCCAATACGAACAGTACACTTATGGGTTTTCCCCTCTTCAGTTAGAGTAATACATTTAAAACAATAATTTAAAAGATTTCCTTCTTGTAAATTACAAGAAGGAAAATCTTGTTAATTTTGTCTTTAATTTTTTCATAAAAATTAAAAGTAACCATTGACGAAATGTACTGTACACATTGGAGTTGGAATTTAAAAAAAAAAAAAAAAAAAAAAAAGCCAAGTTAAGTTTTCTAAAAACCGTGGTGTGATAAGTCCTAAACTAATAGCAAAATATGTAACTATAAAAGAAAAAAGAAAGTACAGAAAAAGGACAAAAGGTTATTATGGTAAATAATAAATACGCATAAGATTTCACGTATTCTTTCAGCGTTTAAGGAACTTTTTCCACTTGTAATATTGCATTCTATTTCTATTTCCCAATTGAAATCGATAAGTGTTTTATAAGTGCAATATTACCAAGGGAAAATTTTGATTCTTTTACTTCATATACTGCATAAATAATATTTTTTCCAGATAAATAAAACATTCTGATAAATATACTGCATTTAACTTTTTCATACACATATTTATTTTTAGAAGTTCTTTCGGTATTCGTTAAATAAGACTTAGAGAAACATAATTATCTCAAAATCACTTTTTATTAAAAAAAATAAACAAAATCAGCTAATCAGTTAGTACATGGTTTAAGACACTGGCAATGTTAATAACATTTATATTTTGCCGTTACTTATTTATCCTCAAAATAAATTTACTGAATTTTACGTTCTACTTTATAAATTTTAAAACAAAATTCGTTCATATATAATTAATTTTTAATTTAAGCTATGTTCGACAGACATAAAGAATATTTATTTATTGTTTTACAGAGAAACTTATGAAATTTATCTAATTCTTATTTCGAAAGTTGATATTAGATAGCACTCATTATTTAATAATGATAACAGTTCAATGTAACAAAGTGATTGATTTTTTTAATAAATAAATAGTCATAATCCACGCAAGATCTTTATAGAATAAATATGTTTTGGCATGTAATAGAGTCAAAATATACAGTCTGACTTCATCAAATTTTTGTAACCTATCTTGTTAAACGTATTATAGTACTTCTAAAATCACAGATGCAATTATAATTAGACTGCAATTTGAAAGGAAATTGTAAACCTATAAATTTCCACTGTCGTCTGTCCGTCTGTTCGTCCGTCTGTCTTTCCTCAATCTCCAGGAAAGTGTTAGATAAATGAAAATTGGAGACCAGATTTGGATACCGTAGGAGCAGGAGGCCCCGATTAACTATATATAAACTTATGAAAACCGGAAGTCACGTTATTTCAATTCAAAACTTCTCCTGAAAGCAGTTAATAGACGACCGGCACGACTCTATTTGTAAAGGAAAAGTATGATGTACAGAGGCAAGCCACTTCTAATTTGAGGTGGAGAGCATATATTTTAAATTAAATAAATTAAAAATATGATTAAAAATTGCAGCCCGGCATTTTGACGATGTCACAATAAATAATTTTTCGTAATTATAATGCCTTAGATTCATGTAACGATTACAAAATATCTATTTTACCTTGTCCAGATTTGTTTTAGTCTTTGAATAGACGTGATGTAGTCATATATACACTTCGAGTGTTACTACACGAATAAACCCGAAATATTTAAGATCCCAGTTAGGACATATTCTTTAAATTCAATCCTTAAACAGTGCACTTTAATGAAAAAACTAGAAACTTTATTTACATTAAGTTTAAAACCAGTTTTTAAATCGAGTTTATAAATATTTTACGTCGTTGAAGATGTTGCGAATAATATATTGATGACTTAGATGGATGGTTTTAATAGTCTATATAAATGACAAGGATATATTGTAAACAAAACTATAGCGTAATTATATAATTCTCTTTATTTTTGTTAAATACTGAAGACGAGTTTGCTGAAATTTAATATGGATGTTATAACGCTTATAATAAAAAAACAATATAAAAGAGTCTGATTAGTTAAATATAAACAAAAAACTATAATCCGGAGTTTGATGTTTAGGGATTTATGACTTTATAGAATACAAAAACAGTATAGTTTATAGGGGAAACGTAAGAGAGTTAAAGAATCTTTTACTCCTTCCAACGTCATTTATCGAGATTCTAAGCGTTTCTTTGTTCCTAAATCTCAGTAACAATTTTTTTTTCTGTTTAATGCGCTTTAAGTAACATATTGAATTTAAGGGCGCATATTTAAAGTTCTTTGATCGAGTTATATTCTGTTATTTCTTATAGAAATAAATATTTACATAATATTGATGGAGTATGATGATCTGAATACATCAGTTATTCATAAAAATCTTTATTAATTATAAATAAAGTATAACTTCTTATGCGCTTGTTTTTTTAAATCATTTTTATCCAAAAATAGATATTTCTTAGATATTTGGTTTAATGAATTATAAGTGAAGTAGTTACATTTAATTTTTAAAATATTATTTTGATACAGTGCATACATGCTGAACTCAAGATAGCATAAAATATGTGTATTGCATTTAATATCTGGTCATTCTGATTTTTTTATGCATAAAATTGTCTCTCTTCTCCCAAATGTAAAGCACAGATTTTATTTTATGCAAAATTATGATATAAAATAATTTTTTCGTAAAAATATATAAATAAAAAGTATGCACTAATGTATCTTATACAAAGTGTTATAAAAATATGCAAATATAATTATATAAATACTAAGAAAAATATGAATAAAATATGGATGAAAACTTAATTAAATTTATAAGAAAATGAATTTCAATAGGGTATTTAGTTCCTGATCAAAATATTTATTTCTTATTATTTACATACTAAATCAGCAATTAAAATATTTATTAATTTTAAAATAGTTTTGACTGACTGCATCACATAGTTTACCCATTTGCAGGAACATATACATTAAATATTTCTTTAAAGATAAATATGAAAGATAAACGTTTCTAAACATGTTTATAGAAAAGAAGGTATTTCAAATACGTTTGACGAAAAGTATAGAGTTTTAAATATGTTTACAGAAAGTTATAAATAATTATTTTGTAAAACAAATATTTTCTGTTATTAAACAAATTTATTATTCATAACTTCCAGTAAATACGTTTAAAACTCTATACTTTAAATGTAGTTTAAATGTACTTTAATTTGTTAATAAGGTATTAAAGTTTTAATACTTTACTAACAAATATTTTCTTATATATATATCCCAACATGTCTTTTTAAGATAAGTAATAATCCAGCAACGAGTTGCGTAACTTTTCCGGCAAGAGTTAAAATTGTGTGTGGCGCCATCTGCTATGATATTTTATTTTAAAAACCTTTTATATTATTAATTATTATTAAATAGCAAAAAGCTAAATTTTGACGGTAGAGATAAGTTTTATAAAAAAAAAATACTATAAATGCTGGTAACAAGTAAAATGATTATTAAGTCCGACTTAACTTTAGACATGACTCTTCTCTATCTCCACCACTCCTTAACCACCAAAATGTAATAGTATTATTCCCCCAATACACAATTCTCCCTGGCAAACTTTCGGGAATTTTCACAAAAACGCACAGGCGTCATTAAAATCCATACATACAGGAAAGAAAAATTTTTTCTTTATTTTCATTTCTCGACAATTCAAGATTTCCTGAATACAAAAATGTAAAAACGTCCCTGTTAGTCCCTATATAAACTATTGTACACAAATTACATTTATCCGTAAAATTTATTCATAAATTGTAATTCAAAAGTTTTGGGCTGCAATTTGAAAAAATTGTAGACCTATAAATTCCTAGTGTCTATCCGTCCTTTCTTAATCTCGAGAATAGAGTCAGATAGGTGAAACAGGAAATAAGGAATAGATACAATAGGGGTAGCAGGCCCCGATTAACACTATAGCAATTTCTGATACAAAGCAAAAGTCATGTTATTTCGGTTTAAAAAGTTCCCCTGAAAGGTGTTAGATAACCTGTACGACTCTATTCTTAAAGGAAAAGTATGATGTACAGGGGCAAGCCACTACTAATTTGAGGTGGAGAGCATATAGTTTAAATTAAATAAATCAAAGATATGATTAAAAATTGCAGCCCTGCATTGTGACGATATTACAATAAGTAATTGTTCGTCTTTCTTATAATAGAATATCTGGGATAATATAAATTCATCTTTATACACGAATGGTATCGTATAACTGTATATTAGAAACTTTTACTATTTAATAAATGTGTCATATGTTTTTAAGTACTGTATACTAAACTGATTTATTCAAGCGCATTAAATACAGGTGATAATAATTAAAGAGTAAGGGTTTAGAACTTCTGTAAGAAGAACTATTGGGAAATCTCGACTTATTTAGCATGTGTATGCCTACTGCCCTGAGTAAGGGGTTTCGATTTTCAGAAAAAATTTATTTCAAAATTCAGCCACTACGGAAAATTTTAGCGCTTCTCACTCTTTTATATGCCTATTATGTTCTGTATGTTTTTCCAATTTCCAATAGCTAGAGGAGCTCTTCATAAACCTTTTAAGTATCTAACTCGCATTGCTGCTTTGTTGATAGAAGAGTTTAACAAGTAACGCACGATTAGGCAAAGTGACTACCATGACTGTTAACCTGTCGAAGAATTGTGAAGAATGTTTTGTAATTCATTTTATACTCAACATTTGTTAGAAACCGTACTTAATATGCAAATTATGGAAACGACAGTGCCAAATTTCCCCTAACGGCTGAATTTTGAAGTAAAACTTTTCCGAAAATTAAAACTTCATACTCAGGACAGTACGTACAGTACACTAAATTTACTTAGTGGTTCTTCCTGCAGAGAGCTGTGAACACCTTTAATTATGATCACCTCGTTTGTACTCTTTCATTTTATTCTTGTTTTATAGTTTATTAAGTGAATATCACTTGTTTACTAACAAACTATTCGTACATTCACTTCATTGTTTATTTATCATTTTAAGTACTTCCGTTGTTAATAATTTATTTATCCAAATTTTTAAATTTTTGCTACTCAAAATTTAAATCTTTCAAAACAGTTCGTGACTTAAAAAGTACATTAAAGATTATTTTATTTAAATGAATACTATTATAACACCCGTACAGATATATTTTCTTTAATCTTTCAATGTTTATTAACTTTCTGATAAATTAACCAATGATGTAAGTTAAATTTTTATTTGTAAAAAGTCATGTGTAGAAACAATTTTAGACGAATCGACCAACATTTTAGAAAAACGCTCTATAAATGTTTTTATTGCAAATTGCAAAATACTGTAAAATTATAAATACGATAATTTTATGATAAATATATATATAAGTGATGATATCAGTTATTTTACCATGCAAGCTTAAAAAATCAGATTTCAAAAAGTAAAGTTCACATGTAATATAGCATTCTCTGATAACTTCTTATCTAAATTGCAAAATGGAGTTACTTCTCTGATAATAATAGATAAATGTTCGATTCAATTTGTATATTTAAAAAGATTTATTTTGTTACAGAATGCAGACATGAATAAACATGAAAGATACGCTAACGTATTCGCAGTAAGAGAAGACGAAAATGTAACAAAATGCGGATTTGGAAACTGGAAGCCTGACTGGTTGCAGCGTTTTGCTAATCCAAAAACATTTTTAGCCATATTCTGTATCGTAGGAATATGCCAGGCTGCGTATTTTGCGTACGTAGCAGGGATACTGTCCACTATCGAGAAGAGATACGCATTCGAAAGCAAAATAACCGGCGTAATATTAATCGCAGATAACATAAGTCCTCTCATTACCAGCGTTTTAATAGGATATTACGGTGGAAATGCTAATAGACCCAGATGGATTGCTGCCGGTATGTTTATTGTAACAATTAGTTATTTTATATCGTCTTTTCCTTATTTTATCTACGGAACCTCCAGTCAATTTAGTGATGCCGATTTAATGCGGCATGCAAATTCTACGGGGAAAGAATTCTGCGACAACCGTCCTAAAACCAATGAATGCCAAGAGAAATCGATAACTTTACCTGCTGTTATATGTTTTGTACTAGGAAGTTT
Organism: Centruroides vittatus; assembly: GCF_030686945.1. Classification (NCBI taxonomy): domain Eukaryota; kingdom Metazoa; phylum Arthropoda; class Arachnida; order Scorpiones; family Buthidae; genus Centruroides; species Centruroides vittatus. The sequence continues at coordinate 3,563,693 of NW_027122643.1, forward strand.
TCTTAAGGGATTTGGTTCGACAGCATTTTATACAATTGGAACACCTTATCTTGATGATAATGTAAAGAAAAAAAATTCACCTCTGTATCTGGGTGAGTACATTTTAACATACTTTCTCTTTTATTCCACGTTAATAATTCATAAATAATTAATAATTTTTAATATCGCCGTGTACTTTTAATTAAATAATAGTATGTCTGAAAATTTTATAAAATAAACAATTGAAAATTATTAATAAAAGATGCACTGATAATAAACAAAAATAAAATAAGTTATTAATCTCAGATAAATAAATAATATGTGTGTGTGTGTATATATATATAACTATTTATTTATTTAAACGTCTATTTTTATTATTCTCCTAAAAATAATTTATTTTAATTGAAATAACAAAAAATATTTATTAGCATTTAAAATATTTATAAAACAAATCGAGCTGAAAGATAGGTAGATAAATTTCGTGTATAAAAAGCGAGATAAATAATCTATATTATCGTCTACGTATATTATTTTTCTAAAAATAAACAATAATGTAATATAAAATAATACAGAATTACCAACACAAATAAATATGGAATTAATAATAAATACTTTTATAAATAAAAAATAAACTTAAAAGTTTTTATTCTATAATTCACTAATTTGACTTGACTTAATTTTTAATACTTTTATTATACAAAATAAAGCACTATTTTTTAAATTTAGTGTTAGTACTAAGCGAAGTTTTTTAATAATTTTTTTCCATAATTTTAGACTCTATATTATTATTTATTTTTAATATTTTTTATATATAATATTTTAATATTATTTATGGCCAAGTGGGGCCGCGTGAAGTTTGCCGGGTTTTTCTTCACGTGTCTTAACCACCCAAATAAGGACATAAAAAGTCCTCCCTTGATAGAGCCCAAATGTTACCTTGCCTTATCCTAGTGTTTTTCAACGTTTTTCTAACAGTGGCACCCTAACTTCGTAATTTTTTTTATTGCGACACCCTATTTCTTTATCACTGTAGAGTTATTGGATTTTCGTACTTTTAGTAATATAGTATACGTAAGAAGTGCCCAGGGGTTGAGCGGACACCTTTTCTTTTTTCCCTTAGTGGGCTCCTTTTATCATGTTTTCTTTGAATAAATGGCATAGGTTAAATGTTTATTAATAATAATAAATAGTCTTAAAGATTTTATTTTTCTTAGCAAAAATAACGTTAATTTATAGGGGTAGGAACCACTACGGGTTCTAAGATTTTTCCAATTCCAGGGAAAGATATATAGCTTCCTCTTTCGATGGCTCTGGAAGTGTTATGGCGCTGCTCAGCACTATATTTCGCGGTATCCTTAAAGTCTCCTTGTAGCTTAGTAGTGTGCAGTGGTAACCCCGATTGAAAACTACTGCCTTATCTCGTCAAAACAAAACCAATTCTAAGAGTTGAATAAAAAGTAAAAAGTAATTCTTAAGTTAAAGTAAGGTATGTTTTACCCTTATTTAATCGAATTTATTCACAGACATCCTGTTAATAGAACATAAGAAAAACTTCATGATTTATTATTAAATACATAAATAAATTATTTATTTATTTTGTTTTTACAAATATTTCAAGCTAAGTCGCAAGGCAAATGATGGCTTCCTCCATTTAACAGCCCTTTTTAATATTTTTAAAAGCTGAAAGTTTATCACAGACGAGCTTTATATGGTTTATAACTTTAATTTTTTTATTATTTTATAACTTTTCTATTATGTTTTAAAATCTTGCAACTTTTATTTTTGATAAATTCTCTATTATTATTATTATTTTATATATATATATATATTTTTTTTTTTTTTTGAAATTTGCTTAAAGTAATAAACACTAAATTTTAATTTTATCCTTAACTGATACGTGTAAAAATTATAACATAATTTTAATTTAAAGAAATTTGTTCAAGAACTTTTATAAACAATAAAAATAAATTTTGTTTTAAGTTGTAGTTTATTATGATTATACATATTGCCTGTAATGACATAAGTTTGCAAGCAATAACATGTTAAAGAATTAAAATTTTTCTTGATATTTTTTAAGGATAAAAACTCTAAATTTTTATTATATAAAAATATTAAAAGACAATAGATGTCTTTTAATATTTTTTAATTCTCTCGGATATGTAAAAATGTTATTAATAAAGATATTTAATATTTTAAATTATATACTAATTAAAGGAATTTTTAAAATTAATTGCTTAAAATACGATAACAATTTTTATTCAATTTTTAATATTGATGAGGAATATAGTGATTTTAATGTTTTTCTATTCTTTATTTAAATATTATTAAAATGATCTTAATTATAAGAGAAGCTGATACCACTGAACTGTGTTTACGCTGTCTCAGCTTCTCTTAATAAGTTTACTTTCTTGGAATTTGGATTAATTTTATGAATTTCTATTATTAATACAACATAAATCAGGCTTATAATTAAATTAAATTATATTATTATTATAAGCAATAATTTATTTTGTATATTGAAATGTTTAATATTATATAAATTAAATTTACCGCAGTAAAAGCTTTTAAATATCAAAAATTATCATTACATATTAAAATACGTTTTGTGAGTCTAATTTAAATCGTATTGAAATGTAAAATATTAAAACATAATTATACAAACTCTACTCAATATGTATTTATAATTATTTAATATGTAAGCATTTATATTTACAGTCATTGCACCGTGTCATTCTTTTTAACTCATATAATTATATTTTACACTTAATTATACAAAATTAATATTTGTGATATTTAGAATTATATTTATATTATATTAAATTCCAATATTATAATATATTTATAAATAATTTATAAAACAACTGGTTATTTTATGACAATTAATGAATTATTGCCCGACTGTTAACTGTAAAATCAAGCTAATTTAAATATGGCCGGATTATGGTATTAAATTAATTTGGGGCATTATGTATAATTAAGTATAAATTAAAATCATAACTTTTAAAATAATAAAAAATTTATAGATAAAATAATAATACAGCATTTTTATGTAGGCCTATATAAATTTAGTTAAGTAAAATTTATTTTATAAACTTTATATATTTACATAATACAGGTATATTAAAATTTTATGACAAAATTCTACATATTAAAACAACTATTTATCTATTTTAATAAAACATGAGAACAAATATATCATAGAGAATATTTTATATCATTGAATCTTCTATTATATTACATTTATTCAATATTATAAGCTACCAATTCAATATTGTTTATCATTTTCTTGGCAATTTTCTCTTTAGTCTAAATGAATTTAATGTAAATTATTAAAGCAGAAATTTTTTGTTCCTTTTATATTATTATATGTTCCATCTTTCCAATTATTTGATATTTTCTTTTAATATCTCTATAAAAACTTATATGAAACTTCGTTTTTCGAAAACAGTTACTGTATTATTGACCTTAAAAAGATTTATTGCTATCTTAATTTAAAACTTTATTTTTCTATGTCAAAAGTTTAACAAATTGCTATAAAACCGGATTCAGAAGACTATTATTGCGATAACATCAGTAATGAGATACATTGTACTTTATAATATTTTAGAGAAATAAATATTGGTTGAGTATATAATTTCTAAATGATAATAGACACGTATATATCATATTATATCTTGAGAACTGTTTATTGTAAGAAATATGATGGGCGGTATCTATTTTCTGCAACCTGAGTATATCCTAGATAAATTATCTTCTTAATCCTATTCTAGTAAAAAAAGAAGCAAGTACTTTAATTATGGTGACCATTCAGGTAGTCATGCGAGACGAAATGTGGAACTATAAATTAACCGCTAAAATTAAACATTTTTATCTCCTCCTTCTTTTGTAATACAAATCGTAACACTTTTCCAGACAAATCTATAATCCACTTTGGCCAACACCATTATTTTCAAACTTTTTTTTTAAAAAAAAAACCTCTATTCTCAACATGTATTTTATGAATAGTTCTCAGATTCTAAAAGACAAGTTATCTGTTTTAAAATTAATGGTTTTAGTAGAAAACTATTATTTTAAGCCAACTACAATTTTTTTTATTAAACGAAAACTAATTTAAAGGAAAATTATAAATATACTTAACCAGCGTTACTCAACCTTTTTTTAAGTCGAAGGACCAATAAAATTCTACGAAGACTAAGCTATGTACGCCTAATTTTTTTAAACCTATGCAGGTATTACCAACATTTGGAACATACTTTGTCATTTGTAACAATAAATCTGAAAGCAAAGTATGTTTTGAATACATACGGTATGTTTCCATATGTTTCCGATTAATTAAATTGGAAGTAAACTATTAAAAATGAATTATCATTGAAGAAAGTTTTAATCTTTTTTAATTTAAGTCTACCTGCGGACCACCTCTCCCATCGTGGCAAACCACAGGTTGAGACACGCTGTGATAGAGCCAAACTAGAACCATATTAAAAGTTTGGTAGTTTTAGCTTGGAAAGCACCGAGTATATATGTTATATATTGCCCTCTGATTGATCTGGACCAAATTTATCATAGTCGCTTCCCAGAACCTCATGTAGGTGAAAAATATAGGCCACCACTAAACCAGGGCATCCTACCCCTCCCCTGGTTTCATCCCTTTGTAGTAACATAACAATGATAGGTTAAATAACCTTTAATATTTGTCTTTAATTACTTTTGGCCTGGTAACGCCGGGCATATTTACTGTACAAGCCGCACCGTAATGTGCTAGCACATTGCTCAGAAACTCAGAAATTTGCGTATGACTATTTATTTAAATCAAATATTGTGGATATTTCAGTTTATAAGAGAGATATTAGTGTGAAAAAATCATCGAGCTTCCTAAAATTAGATCATTTTTCATTGAATATAAAACCGAAAACAGAAGACAAAAAATAGTTGCTAAGTAACTCTACCTGGAAAAAACTTATATTTTTAGGGATTATAAAAAGTTATACATTTTTTTATTTTAAATTTTCGGTGACATATTATTATGATTTATTATGACTCACAAAGCTTTCTTCGTAATGAATGAAGTACATTGTACGGTACATTATTCAAAGGTTTTAGTAGTTAATACAGAACATAAAGATCACAAAGTGTCAAGGGGATGGAATAGGGAGGAACGAATGTCTAGGTTTCGTGGTAGCTCACAATTTCAGCAGAGTCCTTGAAAGTAATGTAGTCTTATTAAAATGTAGTCCAGATCGGTCAAAGGGTATAGAAGTGTATATATATTATAGATAAATCTAGTTTCTTCTTATTACAATTTTTTAATAATTTTAACTATTCTTTATTGGAAGTTATTAGAATAATGTAAAGTTTTTGTAGTTTTATGATCATTAGTATTACTTTAGTACACTAAACACTAAACAAGGATTTAAAAAAAACGATTTAAACGAGAAATTATTTTTTGTGACATCATCAAATGCCGGGCTGCAATTTTTAATCATATTCTTAATTTATTCAATTTAAAATATATGTTCTCCATCTCGAGTTTGTAGTGTCTTGTCCCTGTACATCAGACTCTTCCTGATAACAATAAAGTAATGCCGGACATCTTAGTAACGCCATTAAGAGAAAAATTTTGATTTGAATTCACGTGATTTTCGATCTAAATCGGAAGTTTCTGTATAGTTAATCGAGATCTCGTTTTCCTAAGCTTTCCACTTCTAGTCTCGACCTTTCATCTACCTAACACCATTCTCGCGATTAAGGAAGGACAGACAAACAGACAGACAGTGGGAATTTATAGGTCTATAATTTTTTTTCAAATTGAAGCCCAAAAGCGTGATAAAAAGTAAAGATTAACTTTAAAACTTAATGCTTTCATTTTACGTTGAAAGTGTAATATTATATAAAATGTTTCTCCTTAAAACCGTTTTTTCGTTTTTAAATATTAATATATTTGGATGAAAATAATTGGGCAATAAAAATTTACTGTGCCAAAACTAAAAAAAAAAAAAATCCTGCTTTAGAACAAAATATAGAGCTAATTCATGTTAATTAGATCTGGATTTTATAGAAAAGCATTTATAGAACATTTTATTCTCTATTTTCAATCGACTATCAGTTTTAACAATTTATCTGCAAATTCAACAATATCAAGTTTATAAAATAATTAAAATGAAATTTTATGTTTTGTTTTATTTACTGTAATTTCGCAATTCAGTTTCATTTTATGGAATTTTATGTGACTAAATAGTATATATGTTATCGCTATAAGTACTTTTCTCATCTGTTTCTACTCATTCAGTGCCGGTTCCATTATCGAAATGAATTATTGTGCACTTTATCTCTTTTGAGATCATCAAATTTACGAGAAAAAATTATATAATGCACTTAAACCCTGGGTATACTTTTTTTAATATAATAAAAATACCAGAAAATTTAGGAAAAAACAGCATTTTACGATGCTTCGTTGTTCGAGATAATCGACAATAAAAATTTTATTACTTTGTAATCATCTCTCTTTTTATATATCAATAATACTAAAATTTAAGTTTTTTTGTATTATTAATAGTATGAAATAATTGTAAATATATAAAGTAACCCAAAAGTATGATTCTGGAATAATAATACGTAGCTGTTTTAACCTGTTTTGTAAATAGTGTTAAAAAAATAATATTACTCGGTTAATTGAACTTTCGAGCCACCCTACACGGATATAATTTGTGAGTAATATTGCAGGAGTAAATATATTTTTAACTGGTTTATACAATTAATTGTTGATTACAGTTTAATTAGTGTATTTAAAAAAGTGTGTCGCCATCTAGTAGTAAAAATCTTTAAAAATTTCAAATTTATTTCTGATTAATTTATGTAATTTTAATTTTAATTTTAAACATTTATATTAATCAATAGTTTAAAACGTCAATTTATTATCATAATTTAATTATCTGACAATATGCAGGAATTCTTGCTGCACTTAGGCTAATAGGATTAGTTGTTGGTTACCTACTAGCGTCTCTCTGTTTAAAATATTATGAAAATCCTTTAGGTAAGTAAACATTAAAAAATTTTACATATAAATGAAAAAAAGTATAATTTTTAAATATTAAAATATCTTAAATAATATCACTGACTTTTCTAGTGGATCCTGGTTTTGACAGAAATGATCCCAGATGGATAGGAGCTTGGTGGATAGGATTTCTTGTTTTAGGTGTAGTTTTATTATTTTTTACGTTTTTATTACTTTTATTTCCACGCGAAATGAAAAAAAGCAATCGAGAAAATATAAAACTAACTACCAGCATCACATCCGTTAAAGGTTTGTATAATTTAACAAAACGTATTATGTAAAATATATAAATTTTATAATTAAAATTTGAATTTTTCAGACTTTTCGCAAGCATTGAATCGTCTCGTAAAGAATCCATTTTTAATATGCCACATTTTAGCAGCAAGTTGCAGATATAACAGTATGTCAGGTTACTTTATAACGGTGCCAAGATACGTGGAAACTCAATACGGGAAAGCTGCTTCCGAAGCTAATTTATTCAGCGGTAAGATTTGTTAATCAAATTACGTACTCATTTAAGAAGATAAATGGACTTTTAATTTTTATAGGACCCATTGGAATTGTTGCAACGCAGATTGGAATTATTATTGGAGCTATAACCATTCACAAATTCAGACCAAGAGCTAAATATCTCGCTTGTTATTTACTTGCTGTCGAATTTTTCAGTTTTATCACATTTCTAGTCGCAATGCTTCTAGGTTGTTCTGGTCTGACAATGCCCGATACAACTTTTTTAAATAACAAGTACGATTATACACTACAAAATAATCTTATATATATATATATTTATTTATTTATACAGTGTCGTAACTAGCTGTTCACCTGCTCTGTACAAAGTTTTTATTTTTTGGCCTGTTAGTTCTTATGGGAGAAATAATAACAAAACAAAATATGATAAATCAATTGTTTATAAATATTTTTTTGTATACAAAAAATATACAAGATCATTTACATATATTTTTAAAGGGAAATATTATTACAGTATACTTGACTATGTCATTTTGAGGTCTTTATCTCAGGCCCTGTGCCTGTGAATCTGTTGCACCGGCCTAGATACGGCACTGTATTTATATGTACTGTATGTATAAATGAATTATAGTAATATTTTATATTCTAGACTAGAACTTCAGAATACGTGTAATGCGGGCTGTCAATGTACAACGAGTGTTTTTGAACCTGTATGTGCCGCTGACGACAAATCTGTATATTTCTCTCCGTGTTTCGCTGGTTGCACTTCATTTAATGGAACAGTTGAGTTATTTTAATGGATTTACGTGTTTACTTGTCTTAATGTCTTTAAAATGTCTAATTATTATCGTTTAGGTTTTTACGGGTTGTAAATGTATCAAGGATGGATTAGAACAAATTGCAAGAAAGGGATATTGTTCCAATAAATGTAACATGATTACTCCATTTATTTCTGTGTTTGCTACTGGTAAATTAGTTTCATCGACATCGGCCGTCGTACAAATATTGCTGTTATTCAGGTTGCTACATCTTTGATAAATAATAAATAAACATGTTCAAAATATTACGAATTTTTATATCATTTCAGATGCGTCGCTAAACGGGATAAATCATTAGTAATGGGTGTTATGGAGACCATACTAAGCATAATTAGTGAGTAAAGTTTATTTTATTTTTTATTATTCTTAAAATCTCATTCTGAATAAACTACAACTGACCTAATAATGTATTTCAAATCGAAAATGTAATTAGGCTTATTGGGTTACAATTGTCGTTTCCATTATCGGCTGTCTGTCCGTCTATTCTTCGTAAATCTCGAAAACGGAGCTAGATAGACGAAAATCGAGACCAAATATGAAAATCTTAGGGGTCGGAGGCCCCGATTAACTATATACGAATTTCCAGTCTGGAATCGAAGTCGCGTGATTTCAATTAAAAATTTTAATTTAATTTAATTTTAATTGATAAATTAATTAGTTTAATCTTTATTTAAATTGAAATATGATTAAAATTGCAGCCAGGCATTGTGACGATGTCACAATTAGTAATGTGAATTTTTCGTGTAGAATACAGGTAATTCTATTTTTTAATAAAAGCAATAAAAATGAAAAATGGACTTTTATAAGAATTCTTCAAAAAATATTCATTTAAATAGCTGAATTACAATAACAACAAATTAACAAAAGGTACTTATTCTTTGTATATATACAGTAATTTTGAATGTGATGTTAATTATCCTAATATCATTTAAGCATCAAAAGTAAAAGATAACATTTATGGAAAGTTTTTTTTAAACGAAATTTCCTATTTAACATTTCAATGGATAGGATTCAATACGAGAGATTTAAAGTATTCAAATAATTTCCTTGTTAACTAGGTGTAGCAAGCTCTGCAATTTTCGTCTATAGTTTTTTCTAAAATATTTATTAGGGCAATTTCTTAAAAATAAATATTGTTAAATTAGCTGTTTAGCTGTATTTCGTTGAAATTAAATGTAATTTGTCAATTGTAACTTTAATTGCTTCCACTATAGCAATTAAAGTAGTATCAGAAGTAATGTCAGAAGTAAACAGGAGAATTTGCCTTATATCGTTAAAGCCAAAATACGTAGACAAACATAACAATAAAATAAAAAATAAAAAATAATACTTTAACAAATGTATTTTTCTTGTATTAAATATTTATTTATTTGCTTAAATATTATACACTTTTTGCAATATAAATGTTATAATAAAAATTTTGATTTATTTTATATCAAGCAAATATTTTATACTTCTAAAGAACTTATCACTCATTTTAAATTATTTCTAACAGGTTTTATTCCATATCCACTTATATATGGAGCAATTGTCGATTCCGCTTGTATTGTTTGGGAGGAAAGTTGCGGTAAAACAGGAAATTGTTGGTTGTACCATCCCGAAAAATTTCGCTATCATCTTCACGCCACTACTTCCGTTTTCATATTTTTTGGTGTTATTTTCGATTTTGGAATGGTCTTGCTTAGCAACAGAATACAAAATGTCTATGAAGAAGAAAGAGAAGAAGAAATCACACGAACTAATGTGAATATATTTGATAATATGCTACCTCCATTTAATGACGAAAAGAAAAATATCACTACATCTTTATGAAAAGAAAACAAAAGAAAACACGAAAAACAAGACATTACATTTTCATTTTTTATAGTAAGCACTTTTTTATTATTGCATTTGTAATTTCTATTTCAAATGTATTATATTTTACGTTTCTATTACGTATCGTAATTAAACGTAACATAAACTACGTAACACGTAACATAAAGATACGTAGTTACGTATCTTTATGTTATAATTTAAATAAATTTAAATTTTACTAAAATATCATCTTGCTTATTAATATTATTATTGTTTTAAAATTTAAATATTTAAATTTAAAACAAAATATTCGAAATTTACAATTTATTAATACATATTTTTATTTAAATATTACCAAACAAAATTATTGCTAAAAAGTATATTTCCAATTGCTCGTTTATTGTAAATGAAGATAAATATTATGTGACTAGTTAGAAAAACAAATTCAATCAATTAATAATTTATATCTTTCAAATATTGTTAACCTATGGCATTGGGGATCTGAATTCAAAGGAAGTGTTTACAGCCGTACGGTTCAGACCATTGTATTTCATCTCTCGTCTATTCTAGTCGACTCCATTCGTGCTAGGCTGGTCTATTATAGGAGTAATTGGGGCCAGACAGGATACAATGAGCTGGATTGTATAATTGTATAAATTAATTAATCAGCTACAATTTGTCAAAATTGATTTTATATTTATATAAACCCTATTTATATTACAGATATATAAAGATTTTATTTATGAAATACACTACGCTACATTACAAACATTAATTACATTAATATATAATATTTTATAAATCCCTTTATACATAATTTTATCAATCCTCACAAATTGGAGATTGATAAAATTATGGAAAAGGAATTTGAAAATTTTTGTATTCGAATGGCCCTTATGATGAGCGTAAGGGGCTCGAAAGTACTTGGACAAAATATCGGACTGGTTTTATTTGTTGGTTTCTTTATACATAATATTAATATTAAAAAAACACTCAAAATTTTAAATGTAATGTTTGAATCTGAAAATTTCAAATTCTATAAATTATTATAAATTAAAAGAATAAATTGCAATAAAATGTTACTGCATTCTGTTGTAGTTTATTCGTTAAATCTTTATTAAAATACTATGTCAAACATTAATCTCTCGTTATCAGGTTATTGCAAATGAAGTGCCCGATTTTTACTTCTGACTTTGAACGTTTATTAATTTAATTTAAAACTTACACATTCAATCAAAATTGTCTCCATCAACATTAATACACTTTTTCCAATGTAATAGAAATGCATTAACGCCAATTTGATAGAAATCACGAGAATGAGAAGCCGAAAAATTATTAAAGGTACTTTTCCTTGAAGACTTTCCTTGCCAAAAAACTGTTGAAATATATAGAAAAGGCGCGAGTCTGTTGGCAGAAAGTCTAGAGAATAAAGTGAATGGGAAAGAATTTCATTTGAATACTTTCAGTTTTTGTGACGAATAATTAAAGAACTGCGGACTTCCAAATGATGCTCCTTATCTCTCTCACCGAGTTCGTGTGGTATCTATTTGTCGATCTTCTTGACTTTCCGTAAAATGTTTATATGTCGAGAAATGGTTTGATAATGTCCAGTATGTTCAACCTTTCCGCGATTGCCCGGACAGTCAGGCGATGTTCTGATTCAATGATGTTCTTCAATTCTGATTTTTGAATGTATTCCCAGAATGAAATTTTTTGAGCCAATGCCTGGTGGCCTGTTCACACACAGAACCTTCACCAAAAGTTTCATTGATATTTCGGGTTGCTCCGACTGCATTATTTCCCTGCTTCCCATGCCGTCGGAAAAAGTACTCTTAAACATGTGGAACTCACAACATAAATGAAGTAACATTTTTAATTCACATATTACATGTGTTCTCTTCCAATTGCAAACACACAGCACTGTTCACATAGAAAAAAGTTGAATTACTGTACAAGGCCGGAAAGTTTAAATTTTAGAAAACGGTCATTTCATTTGCAACGACCCAATATTATAGTTTTATATATAATCCATCGTTTGTCTTGTTAGTTATAATTTTATAGATATGAACATTAAAAAATTTTTATTAGATTATTCTCTTTTCCTTGAGCTGTATCCAAGGAAAAACGGCTTCCTTTAATAAATAATATACGGTAACCCAATTCCCGTTTTCCTATATTTTCTATTATCATAATTGTTTGATAAATGTCAAAATTTTGCTATATGAAGGATTTAAAAAACAAAAATAATTTATAAAACTAATTTAGAATCATCTGAACAAATAGTCATTTAAAAAAGTATTAAATTTCTTTTATTTTATTAATTATTATTATTTAATGAAAATATAACATTAAAATTAAGTTCTAATTTTGATTAAAATTTAAAATAAAAAATAAAGATTGGTATATAAAAATTAATTAAATAGAATTATACCTACATATTAAAAAGATACACTGTGATGGCCTATTCTATTCTGTCTAAAGTAAAAATTTAAATACATGTAAAGGTTTTATACAGTATATTAGAATTTCGTCGATAAAAATATTCAGTTTCATTTAAAATAATGATTTTACGTCAGAAAAATTTTATAAAAATTTTGCATATTTTAAAACTGATACATTTAGTGAACAACAATTATAAACAAAATTAATAGGCTAACTATTTTGATACAAGGCGGTAAATTTGTGTAAAAGTAATGGTTTTTAGCTTCCACAATCTGTAAAAACTTCATTAATTTAATTCTCTATTTAATCGAGAATTAAATTAGTCAAATTTTTTCCGTCAATATGCCATATATTAATTTTTTACAAATTTATTTATAATATTTATAAATATTTATCGTATAATCTTTAATTATTACCAAATTCTTAATCATAAAAATAACTAGCCAGATAGCGAAAAAAAAGACGTTTTAGAATAATAAAAGGTAAAAGTTTATAATAATTATATGCAAAAAACTTAAAGCTAAAATCTTATGTGTTTAAATTATATAAATAATACTGTATATAAAATATACGTAAGGATTCACCTTTAACGTATGTATAACTGTATAAAGTTGAATCTGTATATTTCTACGCATAAATAAATAAAAGATCTCGAAATATATAACTTTTTTTATTTTGTTTCTTGAAATTTATTCTTAATATTGACTTTGGTATATTAAGAAATTCAAAATGTTAAGAAAATAAAACGCTATTTAGCAAAAATTAAATCTAATTAGTGTTAATGGAATGAAAGGTCGGTACATTAATAATACTAAATTAAATCAAATTTAGGCTTTCAACTCATAATTTATGCATTTTTCCTGTTTTATTGATTAGGCTGTTTTCATGAATATAAATGGAAGTTATGAAATTTAAGAAAATCGATTAAAATCTATTAAATAGAGTTATAAAATTAGAAAATGTAGGCCTAATTGAAGTTCATTATTATTATTATTATTATTATTTTATTGAAATTTAAACATTTTTTTTAAATACAAAATTAACTCTTTCCAGAAACATTTTTAAATTACTTTTAATAACGTTTTTTCTGTATTGAATTCAATCAAGATAAATGAAAGTTACTATTAGTCTTTTATATTTTTATAGTGTTATTAAATATATAAAATTCATATTTAAAATAATAAAATATAGAGTTATATTTCTTCATTTTAGATTTACTATATAAGTAATGTATATATATATATATATATATATATATATATATATATAAGTATAATAATCAGAAATTGCAATATTTTGAAGATTTTAAACCTTTATTATTAAATATATAATTAAATATTATTCATAAATAAATAGAAAATATCTTAAATTAAATAATTATTGTAATGCAAATATCATTTAATTGTGAAATTTTTTCCTGTCTTCATGTAGAAGAAATAAAATATATTAAAATCATTTATTATATTAACTATACTAACTTTGCTTTAAAGTTATTTTCAATTCATATAAACATTATATTTTGTTAATAATTTGGTAGCATATGCGCAATGTTTCTGATACAAGTATTTTAAAATATTTTCATCAAGTAACTATATTTACAATTTACTTTTTTCAATCGATTTTAGTGGATTTAACGTGTCTTTAAAATACCTTTTCTTCTATTTAATAATTGAATTGAAGAACTTTAACCTTTGAAAAGTTCAGTACAATTACTACATAAATAATGAATCTTAGCTTTACATAAACTTTACAAATTTACATCTTTGTTACTTGACATATACAAAATTACATTTTATGACAGATTATTGCTGTTGCTAAACAAATTTTTTAATAAAATTATTTTAAAAATTTTAAACAGGTTTTCAAGAATAATTGCAAAATAAGAAAGAAAAAAGTTTAAAGAAAAATATATGAACATTATATTAATGTTTAGAAATTTAAAAATTTAATTTTTGTTTCTATAAATCAAGATGTTAGTCGTTTATTTTAATAAGATTCGTGTTTGTATAGAAATTGGTCGAAAGAAGAAGAATTTCCCTAAAGAAATGCTTTTTCTTTAATATAGTTTATATATAACATACAAAATCGGTCACAAAAAATAAAGGAATTCAACTGTAAAGAATATATTACATTTTTATTATTGTAGTAAGTTATTATACATTTACAATAATACAATAGGTTATAAAAATTGACATTTTAATCCGATTATGCATTCTACTTTGAAGAAAATGTCGTATAAGATATTTTCTAAACAAATTATACGTAGATTTCGAGTTTTTCTTCCCTTAATAGCAACATTTGCAAGATATCAGTCGAAATTCTATGCAGCTTTATTATTGTGCTTATCGCAAATCCAAAAGGATGTGAAGATACTCCTTAATGATAATTTTACAATGATATTTTTAAAATATTTTATCAGAATATTTCAAGAATTCTGACAGTTTATAAAAGATGTAATCAACTGTTAAACCGTGATAAATTTAAGTTTTTTCATGCCATTAAATGATAACATATTTGAAACTGAAATGAAAATAATCGAAACGATTCTTTGTTTAAATGTAGAAAGGAATCAATAATGAATAGTCACAAGATGTAAAATTAAATATTTTTATTGGTATAATTGAGATAAGCGATGATACTGATGTGAAATTTCTTTACACCCGAACAACAGAATAATTTTTTAATTATGCTTTTATCCGTAAGATGAAATTTTTAAAATGCTATATGTTTCGATAATTCTGTTAATATCTTACAAATATTTTAATAAGATTTCTACAAAACGTAATACTAAATTCTGCTTAACCAAACAGTGTCTAGAAATTTTTATTTAAATCGACACAAATTCTATTTGATTAAATGTTTTAAAACTAAATTTCTACAGTTATCAATAAATTGGTTAATGTAACCCTTGGTGCCAAGATGGCGGCTCGTCTCTGATTCCAGCAAGGAAACAGTGGGGACGCACGTTCTAACCTAACCTAACCTATTCTAATAAATTACCATAATTATTAGCAACAGTAATTTATTAGAATAGGTTAGGTTAGGTTAGAACGTGCGTCCCCACTGTTTCCTTGCTGGAATCAGAGACGAGCCGCCATCTTGGCACCAAGGGTTACATTAACCAATAAATCTTTAAAAACTTTATTTTTGAATTTAAATAAAAAATTGTTAAAAATTTACATCAATTATTTCTAACAGTAACAAAAATAATTATATTAAAATGAAACAATGATTTATATTTATTTTTGAGAAAAAGAGTTTTTTTCTAATGTTAAATTTGAGTGAACAATTGATTTATCCATCCTTACTACTTTATATTTTTATATACCGGTGTATTATGTTAGTAATATTAATTTCAAAACATAAACTATATTAATGTTTGTATGCTTCTGATATGCTGTGATAAGCTTTAGTATAAAGATATTGCTAGAGTTTGCTAAACGTTATTTCTGCCATTAAAAGAATTAGCTTTTTTAAAAAGTTTTTAACGATATTAATCAATTACTATTGAAATTTATAATGTCGACATTAGGAGTAGAAGGATATCGAATAGTCGATTCTGTTTTATAACTAAATTTAATTACATGTCTAAATACTTGTCAAAATACAAACAAGTTTATTTTATTTGATATATTATGATTAAAATTGTTAACAGGCAATTGCCGTTATAAATCTAATTTATTTTCGTTCGTCTGTTATATAACGACAGTGTATTTTTAGGTAGCGCAGATTATTGTTATTTTCTGTTAAACATCTCTATTAATTTAAATATGTATCTGTTGTTTGTATTACATAATAATGTTTTGAATCTTATAATGATAAAAATTAATTATTAATTCATTAATTTGTCAAAATTTTTCGATTTCTAATTATTTTAAAATGTATTTATAAAAATGTAGCTTGTGAATTTTTCATAATTATAGTGTAAAATGTTTCGTTTTTTACATATATAATGACTAATAAATCTTTAACAATTAAATTTAAAGAGCGATATTTTCTTATTTTCCAATTTCTATTCCATGAAAAATGACATTATTTTATTAATTTCGTCTAGATAATTAAATAAAAATAAAATATACATATATTACTTCAGTTTTATTTGCAGTTTTTTACAAAGTTATATTTTAATTCTTTTCTGATATCATTTCTGTATAACAGATAATTTGTTATCCTCAAATTTTTATGATTTTGCCAAATTAAGCTTCATTTTCAGATAACAAAAGTTTCGAGTTATTGTCAAGTGGTGCTATCTTCCAGTTTCGATAACAGCAAAATTATTTGTAAAAATTAATTTTTATTGCTTGCTTTTTTAATGGTATAAACCCTTCTATTAGAGACTAGATAAATTTACATTTTAGCTTTCCGGAAATGGAACTCACTTTATAACATTGCAATTTATATTATTCAATTTTCGGACATTTGAATTTCGTACAAGTTTTTAGAAATGCACTATTTCCGAAAGTGGGGGACTACCTATAAGTAAAAACTATATAGTCCGAAGCTTTGATTAAAACTCTAAACGACTTATCATTTTATATTAGCAAAAGATATCGTTAAATTGTTCAAAATCGGCCACAGATATGTTGTCATCGATGATGTAAGCCAATTTCTAACGTGATATTTATATAAACAAAGCCAGTAGGACTTCATAATGCTCTGTACCTTCTCCTCCATTAAAACTTGTAAGAACTTATAATAACTGCTAATAGGAAAGTATATTGACTGATCATATAACAAACCGATATATTGCTCTTAAAATAAAAGAAGTGAATACGCTTCTTTTACTTTAAGAAGTGTATTCAATATAAACTATTAATAGCATCACAAGTAAACATATTTCTTGATAAACATATACGAATAAGTGATTACATATATAGAACATTATGTCAAAAGTTCGAAATTCGAACTTTTCATTCTAAATGTGTATTTAGAAGTGAATTCTAAAGTAAAAAATCGATTACTCTCTTATTAGGATAAATAATTGTAATAATGCTCACAGGTATTTCATTCTCGAGATGAACATTGAGTTATTACTTACTAAAAAAATAGAGATAAATGCAGTTAAATATTTGTAAATAACAATAAGAAATGAATTTATATCATATTTAAATAATAAATTTTATATTCAGCATATAGTCATTGTGGTTAGATGACTAATATAATTAAGAATTCTACATCAAATAAAATGTTATTAAGGTATGACAGGAACCAATGAAGGATACAATTCTAATATCGATGTAGCTACTTTAAAAGTCTGTAATATACAAAACACGATTATTTACTTAATTATTACTTTAAACTTCTGTTCTAGGCATTTTTACATAAATTCTCGTTATCCTTTTAGTTGTAATAGAACTATAGGGCCTACAAGAAAAAATACATAAAATTTAAATTATAAGTAAATGTGCTGCAAATAAAAACAATAATAATAATTATAAAATATAATACGTTCATTTTAGTTGTTGTTATCTTGGTTTTTTTAATGTATCCATAACTTTGAAAATTCTTGTAGGAATTCTATTCAGGTAAATGTAATATTAAAGGAAATACAGTACTTCATCTGTTATGGTTTACTGGAAAAATATAACAAGATAAAAAAACTGAAATATTCTTATATTTTCTATTGAAATGTAAATCGAGAAGATGCAACTTTATTCTAGAAATCGATAACTCTGCGGCGTAGAAAGCTTTATCAAATAAATATAGAAGTTTCCAACATATGATTACGTATTTATTGATTCGATACACTCATATTTCTGGTAATTTGGTGGCTGTATCTTCACAGAAATAAACAGAATATCCAAAAGAAGAGAACACTTTAAATATATCTCGAATAAAATAAAATGAAAACATTGTTGAATCCGTTCTCGTAAAAAATCGCTTATGGTAATTGAATATCCCAAATATTCCAAAAGACAAGAAGTTTGACAAGTTGTTTTCAAGAAACGCCATAAGTATTCATGATTGAGTGTAGTAAGAATGGTGCACCAATAGAATAACTACAAAGAATAAAGCACCAAATCTCATAGGCATTCAAGAAACGCATCGTTTTTATTACAGCTTACGGCATTTCCATTTATCAATCTAGTAAGAAGTGTAAGGTAAGAATTCTTCACTTTCAGTCAACTGGATACAAATATTAAGTGAATCTTTTCGGACCCACCAAAGAGGAATATAACCCAGATGGGAAATAAATATTCATCTATTTGCCTTAAAATAGAATCGAACATTCTACATAATGTTGGTCTGAAGTGAATTTATCTTAGAAAAGAAGGTAAACAACTGATGCAGCATTTAACGTTAATCTAATATATGCTAACATATACTGGTTACACTAGTGTAGTTACTGATTAACAAGCAAATAGAGGAGATTTTAGTCAAAAAAAAAATATATATATATATAATATATATATATATATATCTTTATTCTCATCTGTATAATAATTAAAAACTACATCAGTTTAATATGTCCTATTAAATTAATAAACAAAGTCCTAGTAGACAGCATATACACAGAAATTTAGAAAGAGTAAGGACATAGAGGCAAAAGAAATTGATTATTTCCCTTTAATAAAAATTACGAATTTAATATTATCATAAATAAATAATAATCTTAAAAAGTTGCAAACTGTTAAGATATTTTAATAACTTTTTTTAAAATCATTATTATAAAACGAACGGTTAAAACAAAATTTAATCATGCTTGTAAAAATACAAAGTACATTTCCATTTATATATAAATGATTGCCATTCTAATAAAGTTAGAAAATAATAAAAATAGTTTTAAATAATAAGTTTAATAAAATTTACCGGCATTTTGTATATTATTTATGATTAAAACTCAGACATTACTTAATGTGTTACAACTGAATGTTTTCATTCCGGCCTTCATTTCGCCCTATGGGCACTATGAGAGCCTTTCTTCTCGTACCCATCGTGGGTTCGGCCAAGCCCACAATGGAAGAGATAGACGGGACCAGACATATTCGGGAGTAATTACTCATGAAAAATTCCTGGGGAGTTGTTGGCCGGATTCGATCTCGTGTTCCCCAGAGTAGTAGGCTTCTTAAAGCCTTGAATATCCATATATTACAAGTAAAGAGCATCAAAATGTTGTTTTTTTTTCTGAGTTTATTATGTCTGCTTATTATGTTTCAAATACGTTCTAGAATTTTTAATTATTCGTAATATTGAAACAAACTTTACTGTTTTTGGTCACATTATAAATTTCATAATGTCAGTATAAGGTTAATAAAACATAAACAGTAAAAGGTTAAATGAAAACATTAAATTTAGAAATACATTAGTTGATTCAGAGCATTAAAATTAAATTAAATGTAAAAATTCATTAAAAACACTGATAATTATTTTTACTTATATACAATATTTTACACTTCAACATTGGTAAGAAGTATCAATCTTACAACAGAAACAATAAAAAGCTATAAATTTAAATACTGTAATCTAAATTAAAGCTTTTTATTATTAATAAATTAATAAAATAAAATGAAAATTGAATGAAAAGACAATAAAATAAATAAAAAATAGAAGTAATTAAATTAATAGTTTTTTAAAATTAACTTTCTATTTATCAAGTAATAATAAAGTGAAAGCATGAATGGCTACAGATAATGCAAAATCCAATTTTCTACTCAATTTTCTGAATTTTTCACATTGATAAATGAGTGGTAAAAGATTTTATCGTATATTTTATGACATAAATTTTAAAAAAGTTGGAAAATGTTACATAGACAAATGTTGATCTTATTTACACTAAGAAAATGCTATTTTTCTTAAGGAGACGGTTTCTGTCATTGGAATTTTTCGTTTAAATTACAAACTTCATTACTTTTGGACGAAAAAATGAAATTCTAAGATAAGTAGGAGATAATAAATGTAAAACTTAAAACAATTCCTTTATTAAATATTAATATAGCGAGATAATTTATTATATAAATTTTACTTGTTAATCTATTGATTCAGCATTAATATATTTGCCAAATAATTTTATTTGCTTAATAAATGTTTAATAGTATATTTAACGGAAAATTATGTAATATCTTTTTTGAATAGTTTTTTTTAATCTTGCAAATATATTTATGAATATAATAAAATTTTCAGAATATTTGTTTTATATAATAACGGAAGTAAATATGAAATCTATTTCTCTCAGGTTTACTATATTATATAAAACCTAGAATTATAATTGTTTATAATTAAACAAATGTTTAAAATTCTTTGATTTATAGCTTCGATTTTTGATTTTTTGATTTTTGATTTTGAATAAAAATTTTTGTTTTTATTAAAGTAAGACTAACTCCAATTTCTTGTTACATTAAAATTAGTCAATGCCTGAATATATGTTTAAAAAATCTAGCAACGAGTTGCTTAACTTTTCCGGCAACGTTTGATGGCGCCATGTTATTTTTCAAGCTTTTTAGAAATAAGATATTATTTTATTTCTATTTTTAAACTATTATAAAATGGCAAGATGCTTAATTTTGTGGATAAAATGGGTTTTATAACAAATTGTAAATGCTAATGAATAAAATCGTCAATAAACCCGAAACAATTCCAGATATGACACACGACCCCCTTTATCTCCCCACCCCTCGACCTTTAATCACTAAAATTTAATAGCATCAACCCCTCTAATAAATATGTCTCCCTACAAAATTTCAGAAGTTTTCGACATAAAGCATAGGAGTTATTAAGCTCCAAACAGGGTGAACAAAATCGTGTCATCCCCCCACATACACTCTCATGCATACATACAGAAAAAATCCCCGAATTTTTTTGCATTTCTCGACGTTTCAAGGTGTCCCTGAACCAAAAATAATCTTGGTTGGTCATTTTTTGACCGATCGCCATACTTTCCCTCTGAAAGAATGGCGATCGGATGGCCAAGAAAGTAAAAATATAAAATTTATGTGTGGAAATATAGGAAAAGAAAAAATAACGGAGTTGTAACTATAATAGTAACGCCAAGTTCAACAATATCGGATAAGTGTAGAATACTGAGTATTGATCGATTCAAACTTGAAAGAAACGAAATCGAATATCTCAAAAGAGATAGAGAAAATTTTTAAATATTTACATATATCTTCAGATTGTGACAAGATAAATGTCCACAATGAGATAAGAAATCGCCGTCGTTTTCCGTAAAAGCTAAATTTTTTCAGAACGAAATGTAATATAAACAACTCTTGAAGAGTTATTTTATAAAATGAAAAGACAATAAACAAATTTATTAAATGCATTTCTGTCAGACAAATATATTGCAAATTAAAAATAATATATTCACAAACATGTTGATTCAGATTTTATTATATAAATTAGAAGTTGAGAATGTTTACTGAATAAAGAGCTGAAAAAATATATATAGGTAGTACAGTGTATACTTTATATAAAATAACTAGCTGCATTGTTCGGGCTTTTGAGAGGATGGGGATTGATGAGGTTGGTGTTGGGTTGGGAGATGATAAACGAAGGATCTTAGTAACTCATAGGAGTGGGCTTTAGAGATGATTGGGGTGGACCCCCACAGTGTTTTTTTTCTAGATATCGAAGAATATTCATAACAAATTTGTTGAAGATACATTGAACGGTATAGAGCCCGTTAACTAACATACGTAGCTATTTATCAACAATATCGAATAAGTGTAGAATACATCATTTAAACATAGATCGTAGTAATGCACATTGATTCGTTTATATATATAAAAGAATCAATGTGCATTGCTACGACTATATACCGTATTTTACGGACTACAAGACGCTACAGACTATAAGACGCACCTTAATTTTTAAGCAATTTTTTTTAAAAAAATACCTATAAGACGCTACGGAGTATAAGACGCGCCTGAATTTTGGAGGCAATTTTTTCGAAGAAAAAAGTGCGTCTTATAGTCCGTAAAATACGGGTATATAGATTTTTTATATATATATATAGATACCTATTACATATATAGATTTTTTAAATGAATTATTGTGCGAAATAAATAAAACAAATTAATATATAATAGGTCACTGTTTTTTAGAAATTCAAATAATCTTAATGATACTTAGATTTTTGTGGCATTCGAAGACTATCACTCGATATTAAAATAGTAGCGGTTATTAATTTTCACATGCCATTTTTAAATCTATTTTAAAATGTTTTGCAGAAAAAATTTAACTAAATAAAAAATTGAAAAATTTTAACAGTACAAATTAATTTTTATAATATATTTAATATTATTATATAAACTGTATTAATTCCTATAATTTCTTAAATAATAGCTGTTTTGTAAATATTTTAAACACTAATAAAAATTTCTTTGTAAAATAGGGCTGGCGGAAATACAGTATTAACACGTAAAAACACGTAAACAGATAATGAAATCTTATATTTTTAATTGTGAAGGGGTTGTCACCTGTGGACATTTTAGACTGTTTTACATAACTTGGCAGAGGCGTAGCCTCTAAAGAAAGGTCATCTCTGCTGTGGAGAATAGTTTGTTCCTGGTGATTGGACATGGCGAGTAAAGATTTTCATTATCTGTTTACGTGTTTTTACGTATTAATACTAATAAAAATATTTAAATTCAGCAGTTTTGAGTTTACAGTAAAGCAGTTACACGACGTGATGTTCGAATTCTGGAAGTTTTTATTCTATCTTCGTTGTGTAGCTAGTGCGGCAGAGTGATACATAGGGGTAATTGCACCAGTAAATGACCGGCTCTAGAATGACCATATTGTTAGAAATTTATTAAAAATAAGCGCCACGGCAAAAAAAAAAAACCGTTGAATTACTGAAAATCAACTACATTTTGAAATATTCTCTTTTATTGATCATTCAGAAACTGATACTGTTTGAAATATGGCAGCTTTCTTGAGATATGTGTGTAAGGCGTAATCCTGCTTGCATTGTAATGAGGTAAGAACTATGGCAAAGATTTATATAGCAACATTTTAAAATAATTATTTATTGATTTTCATAAGCATTGAGTAAAGAAATAGTTTTGTAGATATTTAAAGTATAGAATTATTTTTGTACTAAAACCATACTTTAAATCTGTGGATAGTAGTAATAGTCATTCACTGGATTAGAAAAAATGATTCTTCTCCAGTGAAGGAACACTTCGGTCATTTAATGGTTATAAAGTCATATGCGTTATTTTCACTTATGAGCACGAAATTCAAAATCTGTAGATGTTTCATACTAATGTATGAGTAAATGACCAAAAAACTAACTTGTACCAGTAAGTGACCATTGTTTAAAGTTATGTGATCATTCATTGCTGCACATTAAAATGGCTTGAAATGAACAATTAAAACCATTTCAATATATATTTTAGATAAATTCAAAATGGCAGATGGAGTAAATAAAAAGAAGAAAGCTTACAGACGTTTTTAATATAATGGAGAAGATTTGTATGCAGCTGTAGAAGCAGTGTGTAGAAATAAAATAAGTGCTAATAAGGCAAACAACGAATTTAACATTTCAAAAGGAACTTTAAGAAATAAATTACATAAAAAAAGTACCAAAGAAACGAAAAATGGACCCCGCAACTTCATTAATTAAAAAAATGGCTAGAACTTTTTTAAAAAGGCACCTTAATATAGCAGCAAAGCATACAGAAGTGATATCTAAAGCTCGAGCAGCACTTTCAGAAGAGATGATAAAGAATTGGTTTCATGAATTAGATAATTATTCGAGAAAAGAACAGGCAAGTGATATACTGTAAAATCCTTCCCGTATCTTCAATGTAGATGAACAGGGATGCTATTTTGTCCAAAAACTGGCAAATTTCTGGACCTAAAGAATATAAGAAGTTTAATGGCATTGCATCAGGACAAGAAAAACAGTGTATCACAGTTTTGTGTAATTTTTCTGCAAGTGGCCAGTCAGTGGATCCTATGATAGTGTTCCCATACAAGAGAATTCCAAGGAATAATTGCAGATTCAGTTTCAGATGGCTTTGCTGTAGACAGAAATGATTCAGGATGGATAAGTGCCATATTTCATGAATATGTTGCAAATGTCTTTTACTCTTGGCTTCAGGATAAGAATATCAGAAGACACAAACGACAATCATCAAAATCAGTTTACAAAATTAATTTTGCAGCTTTATTTTTTGAAGTTTACAAGAAAGCTTTGAAATTAGAAACAATTCAACATGGGTTTGAAACATGTGGTTTGTTTCCTTTTGATCCAAATAGGGTGGATTATTCAAAATGTATTTCTATTAGACGTAAGGAATTGTTTCCCGAAAATGAACACGATTTAGCAATTAATTATGGAAAACCATATAAATGTGCACTGCAAATGATAGAAAATTAGATTCCACTTAATTTGTAATCAGATTTCAAGGAAGCCATTGCATCTGATAACAATCAGATAAATTTAGAAAATTATTATTGCAATATTGTCTATCTATAAAACACATTTTTGTATGGATTATCAAACAGATAATTTCTATAACACTATGTATATGATATTTTTGAATTAAAGACTTTTTCTAAAAATTAATGTTTTTATTCCAATTTCTTAATTTGAAATTACATGACCGAATTACGTAAAATTTCAAACACATATATAGTATGCAATGGTTTAAAATTGCGTATAGTATCCTAAAACTCTAATTAGTTACTTGCGGTCATTCACTAGCCCTCAGCTGGTTAACTACTAAAGCCATATGGTCATTCACTAGTGATTTTTAAATTTTAAAAACCTCGTGTCATTAATTTAATCAATATCACAGAAAATTAAAAATTCACTCTTTGATTGAATAGTGAGAGTTCTTGGTAACCAGCAATGACCATTACTTACGTTAAATATCTGTTTGTTAAGTGATTATATTCAAATTTCCTTATCAAAGTACTTAATTAGTCATTCACAGGTGCAACTACCCTATTATAGATCCAGCTCATCGGCTCCCATAAATTATTCCGGGAATACTAAAGATGCGTATTAATTTACATTAATACATTTAAAATATGATAGTGTAATTTGAATAGGCTATGTGAGAATCCAGACAGACAATCACAATAAACAATATATTTAAATAATGCAATTTACGATGTTTCAATGTTTCTTAATAAAAAAATATTTTTTAAGAAAATTATTGGCGGTCTTTAAAAAAATTGCTATTTAATGGTTTTTTAAAATTTTTAATAATTTTTCTTACTTATCACTATTGAACATCCAAATTTATCTTATTAAAGAAATAACATTCATTAATTAAAGGCTTTTGATATTTTAAAGTTGATGAGGTTACATGTTTTCATTTTCCGATGTCTTAATTTATTTAATACATGAGACATTTAGAATTTAATTAAATCTGTCATTGAAAAATAGCTTTAAATTTTTGATTATATTATTTAGTTAAATAATTTTATAACAATTCCATATAATAAATATATTTGAAATAAATTTTAATGATTTTTATTATATACTTTTCGTTGACCCCTATTTTAATAATTAAAAATGCACGTATCTTTAAATCAAAGTTTACATGGGGAAGAGAATAGGTTGAGAAATGCTTATTTAGATTTTAAATTAAACTATATATCTTCAGATATTGTTTTCTTTCGCCCAAAAAATCTTTTTTCTATCAAAATGAAATCATTATCTATATTATACTGAAGTTAAAAGTTATTAAAAGTCTTTGCTTTCTGTCAAAAGAATATAAATGTATAACGTTTATGTTATTCCTGCTTGTAATAATATAAAACATGTGAAACGCAACAGATCTACATCTTAACATTCTACACATATAATTAAGAGGGAAAAAATAAATTAACTCACTATTACTCTTTTTGTTCTTTTATTTATATAGAAGAACAAAAAAAGTAATGATATGAACAAAATATAATATACATATATTTATTTATATTATTAAGAATAATCTAATTTTTAAATATTTGATATGTAAATAAAAATTAGAAAATACAAGGTGGGAAAGTAGGTCACTTAGCAACCCTGCTACAGAATATAGAATGTACCCTAAATTAATTCTCTAGTGTCAGGAACACATTACACCAAGGGGGAACAGATTGATGTGTGTTACACGCACGGCCGCCAACTTGATGCCGGCCGTATTGAATGAAACTTCGAAATTGTATATGAGAACGGGGTCATATGACACATCATTTAGGATTAGAACTTCGCAAGGAATTGATTGAGAAAAGATTTATTGAGCTACCTCAAACAGTTACAGAGTTATTAATGTGTTTCCTTTGTTGTTGTAGATTGAAGAACAGACAACACAATGTCCGTAATACAGGAAGAACGCATCGAAATCGTCCTGATAGCAGGAGAGAGAAGTTTCAGAGTGATTGCACAGGACTTTAATCAATGTCATCCACACCGAGAGCCTGCATCACACGTAGCAGTTGCCAACCCATTCCAGAAATTCAGGGAGACGGGATCAGTCGATGATAAGAAATGTTCGGGCTTGTGCAATCACCCTGCGACATCTCTTCCCTGCCATCAGGACGATTTAGATGCGTTCTTCCTGTGCTACGGACATTGTGTTGTCTGTTCTTCAACCTGCAACACAAAAAGAAACACATTAATTAATAATTCTGTAACCGCTGAAGGTAGGTCAATAAATTTTTCAACAATCACTTCCTTATGAAATTCTGACCCTAAATGATGTGTCACATTTCCCTTTCCATTTACAGTTTCGTAGTTGTATTCAATATGGCCGGCATCAAGTTGGCGGCCGTGCGTGTAACACAAATCAATCTGTTTCCCCCTTGGTGTAATGTGTTCCTGACATGAGAGAATTAAGTTTGGGCACATTCTATATTCTGTAGCAGGGTTGCTGAGTGACTTTCTTTCCCATCCTGTATATTGATATTAATATTCTTGTCCTTATTCAAGAAATGTGAAAAAGTTTGCTTATTAATTTTATTCTCTCGAATTAAGTTACGATTTTTAAAACCAAATTTTGTTTTATTAGATACTAATAATTAATACCAAATATAAATAGGATGTATTTGTCTTACCATTTGCATTTATCGTACTTTTAGTCAGTACGAGAATGATATTTTAAGAATGTTCCTTCTATGAAACTGTGCACATGGCCGTGTTTACACGGTTCTTTAACCTATGCGCAAAAGACATTCAAGTATTCACAAAATTAATAAACAATATAATAATTTTTATCTTACGAAAAGTATAGGTTTCGAATTATTTAAATTCTAAACTCTGGAAGCATAACATAAGAGACCGCATTTCATCAGTTGGTAACATTATTATTGTTACTCATGTGTAATGCTACTCGATTGCCATTCGGTGTCTGAAAAGCTTTTGCTAGTATCATATTGCACACTTCGTAAATTTATTATTATTATTAAATTAATAGTAAATTATGTGAAAGAGATTTGATCTATCAATATGTCAAAAGAAGTGATGACTGAAAAAAGCGAAAAAACTACGTCTTCTTTCTTTAAATAGAGTGGTTTGACAAGGTATCAAGTCACCGAATGTCAAGTTGTCACGCCAATTACAAGAAATATTTACGTGAAAGTTTGGAGTGAGGTTGCTAATGGAAGATGTGCATCGACGTCGAACAACTTCGCTTTTTTAAAATGCCATCTGACAAATGAAATTCGTTTAATAATGATATATTCACTTTCTTAAATACATGTAACGAAATATAAATAATTGTCTATCAGTGTCTATACAATTAAATTAAATTAAACTAATTTAGTACGAGATATTGAATAAATATGCCAGAAATATAAAAAGTTTCAATATTAACATTTATTTCATGTTTATATGCATTCAACAAAGCGTACACAGATTGTCACACAAGCGAAGTTTGCACAACACAAAATTTGCATACAAATGACAAATTTTTTTGAGAAAACGTTGACATTTTTCACGAGTCTTAAAAATCCGAAATGTAATAAAAATGAATTTTTTAAAATAAATTCTTGTAATTTAAATTTAAAGTGTTTAATTTTAAAAAAAATATTATTACTTGAATTGGCATTAATGCAATCTTTTATATGTTATATTTAAAGAATAGGAAACAAATTTATTTAAAATGCATTTATTTGAATTTAAAACTAAAATGCTGGTTTAGTATGATTTGCTTATGTAATTTGCAATATTCTATACGTCATTTAAAATGTATATTTTTGTGTAAAATCTATAAAATTGTCTTGAAATAGTTTACATGTGATGTTTTGTTTTAAATATATGAATTTTATTTATCTAATATATATTGTTCGTTTATATAAAAAATTGGTAAGTGTAACGTTTAGGTTTGTGTAGGATAATCACTAACTAAAAATTCGCAATGTTTTTAATGTTATCTATTAGTTAAAGACCAAAAACTTAGCAAGATAAATCACTACGCAATCTAAATACGTATTATTATTATTGTCTTCAGTCAATTTAGATCTGTTGGATAGTTTAATCGTCAGTCTGGTTAAGTTTAGAGATAAGGAAATTGAAATAAGAGAAGAGAGCAACGGATCAGTCTTAAACTTTCAACACGATAAACAGAATAGCTATTTATTATATTCCTCCTTTTCCTTTTTTTTAATATACGTATGGGACAAATTTGTAAAACATTACTGATAAGAGCTTGTATCGATTCACTCGCGATCATAACATCGTGTATCTTTGTCAAAACATATCTGAAATATTTAAATCATAGTACAAATATTCATCATCATCAATAATCATCATTGGTACAAGAGTAGACATTTTATAAGCTAATAATATATTATTGATTACTTGTTAAGCAGTTCGTGTTCGACTACTTTATATATATAGAACTGCTGTCAGTTACTTTCTCGTTCATTCATCCAAGAGTCAAGTCATGATTAGTTTCGAAATAAAACAATTCTATGTTCTTTTTCAATCGAAAGGAAATACATAATATATAACCTATATCTATATATATATATATATAGGCTATAAGTATTTATTTATCATTTGCAGAATATTTTATGTCGTTTCATGTTCAAAGAAATATTCAGAAAAACAATTTTTAATGATCACGAATTCATTTATTAATCTCGAAAAACCGATTATAGTATAATTTAATTATATTATCCATTATTAATTCGTAAAAGTAATAAAGTAAAAATCATAATAAAAATGAATGTTTTTTTTATAGTTCTGATGATGATAATCATCTTTCATTTTCTTTTGTTGTACTGATTTTATACGCTTTTACATATAAGACTATTTTTCAAATAATTAATAATTCATTAGAAGTAACTGATGTTTAATCTTCTGAAAATATTTTTATGCGTTGTAAAGTATAATTTTCATTAAAAACATTATTAAATTTATTCTTAAATAAAAATTCAAACATTAATATGTTTTTTTAATATTAATAAATATTATTATTATATATGCAGAGGCGAATAGGCGCAGATATATACTTACAATTTGTCGATAAGGCAGTAGACGTTCAAATTAAAATTTGTTCCTTTTTCATTTAAAGCATGTATAGTATACTTAATAATAGGATAATAAACAATAATAAATTTAGAGAGCAGAAGATCTATGATAAGAGAAGTTAAAATGAAATTTACATTTATGAAAGTATTTTTCCGTAATTCCATACTAGCAAGTTATCACAAAAGTTAGTATTTCATTTTAGTAATAGTCGTAAATTTTCAAAATGATTTAAAGACCTGTCATATTTACTTACTTGTACTTATTAATTATAGATTAATTATTCATAGAACTTTGTTACTTTTCTGGAAATAATTTTCTGTGCCGTATTTTAGTGTTTCCCAAATTGTGGTGCGCGTACCCGCGAGGGGGTAGGCGAAAGATCAGAGGGTACATTGTAATTTTAGGCTATGTCTATATAACTGATGATAGAATCGTAATTAAGAAAATAAAATACTGTAGTAACGAATTATTTTAAACGTAGTCCTACTGTTTGTATTTCATGTTAAGTCGTCTGTACAAGTTGTGATAAATATTGTATTTGAGTATTTTGAGAAAAGGATATTCGATACTTACCAAAATTTAACAGGTACACGAATGTCAAAACTTTTAGAAGAGCTGTTAAATTTCAATAGGTCTGTAATACTTGTTTATTGTTTTTAAGTTTTAATTCCTTATAACTTTCAAATTTTGATATATTTAATTGAGGACATATTTAAAATTTTTAAAAGGCTTAAATTAGCTTTGTGTTAATTCTAACAATTAAATCTTGTTGAATTTAACAATTGTATTGATAATTTGTATCCCACAAATTTGAAAATTTAATTATATTCAATTTCATACAAAGTATAAATGTGCATTCATGATTATATGTTAAAGGAAACAATTATTAGCATAAAATTTATTTTACAAGGCTCAACCTTTTCTTCGTATTTAAGCAATATTATATAAAATACTTATAAAGCTAGTTTGTTTCATCACTTTAAAAAGATTCATATTCAAAGTTTAAAAGATTTATAATTAATTTTTTTTATAAATCTTTTAAATTTACTATAATAGAGCTTAAAATTTTAAGATCTTATTATTATTGTTTTTTATAGATACAGATGCCTAATGTAGGCCTATAATTGTAATTTATTTTGAACTTTACGCTTGTACTATTTTTATATTAATATAAATATTTTCAATTAAATAAAATTTAATAAAAGTGCGCAATCGAGCTTTTTTAAATTTTACTGACATTTATCAATACGAAAAAATAAACTTTATTTTAATCAAATTAAAAAAAAATAAAAGTTTCTTTCATGAAAAAAAATTAGTAACACATTTGATTGAAAAAACACTTACTTTGATGACGATTAATTAAAGTAATCCAAGATTTTAGATATTTAAACATAATTTGCATATTAATAAAATCAACATTGTGCAGAGATTAAGAGGACTACCACTTTCTTTACTTTAGAACGTCAGATTCCCCTTGTTATTCTTACTTTCAAGTTTCTATGTCTATTGTTTATACGTATTTAATTACACTACATAAAATAAAGAATAATAAAAGTTAAAAGAAATTAATATTTATACTAATCCAAACATTCCAGCAACGAGTTGCGTAACTGTCTCGGTAACAACGTTTAAAACTGTATGTGGCGCCATCTGTTATTATATTTTAGTTTAAAAACTTTGTATATTATTAATTATTATAAAATGGTAAAAAGCTTAATTTTGAGGGTGAAGATGAGCTTTAAATAAGTTGTAAATGCTAATAACGAGTAAAATATTTATTAAATCTGATCGTATTCGAAATATGATACACGACTCTCCTCTATCCATTCCATTGACTTTTAACCACCAAAATTTAATAGTATCGATCCCCTAATACGCAAACCGCCCTGCAAAATTTCATAAATTTTCGTATAATGGCACAGGGGTTGTTAAGCTTCAAATTGGGTGAACAAAATCGTGTTCTCCCCACACATATACATGCATACACAGACTAACATCCATACATACAGCAAAACCAGCAATTATTATTTTTCTCCATTTCTCGACCTTTGAAGGTTTTCCAAAAATCATCATTTTGTTGACCGAGCGCCATAATTTCCTTCTGTTATATGTAACAGCCTGGAAAGTAAAAAACAAAACAAGTAAAAATGTAAAATTTTAAGATATTTTCAAGTTCAGACAATACTTTTAAATAAAATCATAAAATATAATAAATAAACACATTTGATCATTTCAGAAATATTTTTTATGAATTTAATCTCTCAGTAATTGAACAAATAATAGCTGACCTAGCAAGCTAAAAGATAATAAGAAACAATCAATATAATGATCCTGTATTTTATTTTTATATTTAGAAAATATTTTATAACAATGCTGTATTTTCTTTAATCATTGAACAATACTAAGACGAATATTTTTATTAAAAAACGACTGTAATATTTACAGATTTAAATACCTTACAAGGCCTACTTATTATGAAGTTTACTAAAGAATTATTTATTGTGAGGTTAAACGATGACAAAAATAATTATGTTTGCCTTAATAAGCCTTAATAAATAGGCCTATTATATTTATATTTATAACAATTGTACATTTTATTAAAGCGTTAATCAGTCCACTAATATGTAATTGATTATACAACTGAAACAAATTTGAAGCGAGGTTTTTCAAGAAATCATAAATAACTTTTCAACTCGATGCCAAATCGCGTTAAAGAGCGCGTTACTGTCAAAAATGGTGACTCACTCACTGTTTTTCCAAACTTCCCGGTAATCGTTAATAAGATTTGGTTTAGCTTTACTTACGTCTTTCCTTTTATTAGAACAGCCATTCAACGATAAGTAGAAACCAAAAAACGAATTCCTACAGGGTTGCCAGTGCAAGATATAATATTTACTGTTAATTTCAATGAATACGTTTAATAAAGCGGCCGAGAGGTTAATAAAACTACAGTAATTGTTTTATGATATCAGCCAAAATCATTTTATCAATATATAATCTTTACTATTTAAACCAAATTTCATTAAGGTTAAAGGTAAAAAGCTCACCAGTGACCAAGCTGTTTCGTTCCTGAACACTAATAGCTCGGTTGTGGGTCGCGCCTCGCCAGGATGGGCTGACCACGTAGAGTTTTCCGGGTTTTCTCCACGTCTCTAACGCCTAAATGGGGGTCAGTTACTCTTAAAAACCTCCCTGAAGGCATTTCACCGGGTTCTTCGCGAGTAATTTCGTGTGGTCCAGCAAGAAAGCTTCGGCCGGCTCTTCGGAAGATAAGCGATTTGAATAATCGCTTACCTTTCCAATATAATAAGCTCAATAAGCTCCATATTAACCCCGATAAATAGATAGAAAGAGATTAAAGGTAAAAGGATTTTGGTGTTTCATGTTTGATTTTCACAAGTGTAAATACAAATGTTTATTAAGTTTTCATTTATCACGATAACAATTTTTGATAATCGATTATGAAAATGAAAATTAGAAGAAATTGTTAAACAATACGTATAAAAATTTTCCAATTGAAAGAAAATAGTAAATATATTTTAACTTTTATTACTAAAGTATTTTTATTTAGTAAAGACATAATTTATATTCTATGTCCATTTAATTTTTTTTTTAGTTTTTTTTTTGCCTGCGAGCAGTTAAAAGGCTTTTTTATTAAGCTCGACCGACCTACAGGATACCATAATTCCTGATGATTCGAAAAATTCCTACGGTTTTCCGACTCCTCCAGATTTGATTCTGGGTACTCAGAACAGTAGACTAACGCCTTGGAAATTTGCCAAAAATTCCATTTAAATTAAAATCACATTGGAAATGAATAAACAAATAAATAAAGTAGAAACAATTATTTATTGTGACATCGTCACAATGCCGAGCTACTCCACCTTGAATTATTACTAGTGTCTTGCTCCAGTACGTTATACTTTTCCTTTAACAATAGAGTCGTGCCGGTCATCTATTAACTACTTTCAGAAGAAAAGATTTGAATGGAAATAACGTGGCCTCCGGTTTGCATCGAAAGTTCATATATACTTAATCGGGGCCTCCATTCCAACCGGTTTGCATATCTGGTCCCGTATTTCATTTGTCTAACTCCTATCTCGAGATTAAGGTAAAACAGACGGACGGACAAATGGACGAACGACATTGAGAATTTATAGGTTAACAATTTTTTTCAAATTGCAGCCCAATAAAGATGACGGTTTTTTTGTAAAATATTAACTTATAATTTAACCTCTGGTGTGTTAGAATACAAGAATAAAGTAAGCAAGGATATCGATTTAGAAATAAAAATAAAACAATTTTCCTGTCAATTATTAAATTTATTATTTTTAGAAAATCTCGAATAATGTGATCCCTTTGCTACCGGATTTATTATTTTTCCCGTTAACAACAAATATAACACATAAAAAAGTTTTCATAAGAAAGAAATTATGCAAAAATTTAATTTAAAAATATAATGCTTAAAAATTAATTTTCAAATTTATTCAAAAATTTTCGCTTGTCTTTTTATCAAATACGTTAGAATAATTGAATTGCATTAAATTTAACAGAAGAATAAATATAAATTTTCTAAGTATTAAGACTTCAAAATTATGAAAATTTATTTTTATAAATGATAAATTACTGTATTTAAATATACAGAAATGTTTTGAAGATATAAAACGTTAATGATGGTTCATTAATTTTTAATCTTTTTATTTGTTTTAAGTTGAAATCTCTTTTAAAACCTTCAGAGCTAAATTCAATAAAATAAAATATGAATTTTTATCATTATAATACTTCGTATATAAAGTCAATGCATATATTGATTTATGAAAAGTAAACATTTTGATCTAATTAGACTTTATTACGTAATTTATACTGTCAAAAATGAATTTGTAAATCTGTTTATTCCAATGAATCAGATTATTAGTAACAGTAATACAGAAAACAAGATTATTATAGGTTACAATGTTATAATCTTTGTTTACAGTCTTAATATTACAATACGTTATTATAAAATAACATATTGTAATATTATACGAAACTTGATAAAATGTCCACCATCGCTACATGATTAATTAGAATTAGAAGGTATGTGTAATAATTAAATATTACTAAATAATGCTAATATGTAAAATGAACTGTATAAAACAAAATAAAGTGTGTCGCCATCTAGCAGTAAAATATTAGAAATTTATTGAATATAAAAGATTCAAACTTCGTGTACACGAACTTAATCTAAAGGTTAATGTCGTGTAGAGAACGTCTTCTTTATTAAAAATGCTTTAATGATGATTAATTAATTAGTAAAAAATTCTTTATTGTTTATACAGTGAAATATTCTCACTCATTTAAAAACATACATTAACTTCAATATTTTTAGAATAATGCAATTAAACTTATATACATTATTGCTTTGGACGTGCCTAATCAATAAGGGAAAACAGGGAATAGTGTATGTCTCTTCATTTTAAATCATTCTATTATCTAAAAAACAAACTCATATTCTTTCAAATAAAATTAATTCAACATCATTTTTACTCAGAATTAATGTTTTTAAAATGCTTAATTAATTAACTTCTGGGTTGGATTGCAATTGAATTTATGCTTTATCTATCAAATTGTTATAAAGAAACTATACAATTATCAGATTAAAATTAACTGTATGTGCTGTAGAATATCAAAAAAGTAAAAAAATGAATGAACATTGCACGAAATATTATCATATTTTCATTTTTAACGTTTTCCTTCCTGTGAACACAGAGGATCTTTTTCATGTCGATCGTGGATTCGAACAAGCCATAAATGCAGGCGACTGGGTGAAAACAGTTGTCCCGACATATCCGGGATAGATCGCCCACGAAAAATTATTTGGGTTCTTCACCCACCCTATGAACTAATGGCTACTTCGGCAATCACTGCCATATTTCAGCAATGTTTTTTTTTTTTTTACTTTTCCGACTGTTATATATAACAGAGGGAAAGTATAGCGATCGGTCAAAACATGACCCCCCCCCAAGATTTTTACATTCTTGAACTTAGGACACCTTGAACTGTCGAGAAATGCAAAAAATTCGAGGATAATTTCTGTATGTATGGATATTAGTGTGTGTGGGGGGCACGATTTTGTTCACCCTTTTGAAACTTAATAACTCCTGTGCTTTTTGTCGAAAATTTCTGAAATTGTGCAGGGCGGTTTGTTTATGACGGAAATTGATGTTATTAAATTTTGTTGATTATAGACTGAGGGGTGGAGAGATAATGGAGGTCGTGTTTAACTCCAGTATGGTCGGACGCTAATAATGCTAATAACGATTTTATTCGTTATTAGCATTTACAATATTTTTATGAAACTTATCTCTACCCTCAAAATTAAGCATTGTGCCATTTTATAATAGATAAAAGTATAAACATTTTAAAAATAAAATATGATAACAGATGGCACCACCAAAATTTTAAATGTTGCTGGAAAAGTTGAATAACTCGTTGCTGATTTATTTGCATGTTGAGAAGTGTGCATTTACTTGTCTTCAATTGAAGTCGATCCACATTTAGTAGCCACTATTTCCAGAATCATCCCATGAACAGAGTAGCCAGATCGAGCAAAACATTCAATATTTGTCATCAATTACTGTTTAAACATTCCTAATGATAAATATATACAGCATGTCACTTACATTAAACTGTTAAAAAAACATAACTAAGACATAATTATTACTGAACAAGCAATATAAATACGACAGACTATTTTTACATTTTAACTGCATATTGTGGCCTTTTCAAAGATGGCCGTTCGAAATACGCGAAACAAAAATCATAGTAACAAGACTTGTTTGAAAATTTTTTCAGAACCAGATTATTTACAACTGACAACGACAGATTTGTTTTGCATTTTAAATTTAAAATGTGATAAAATGTGAATAAATGTGATAAAGTTTAAAATGTAAAATGTGATACTAAAGTATCAGAACTATAATCTATATATATATAAAATATATATTTGGAGTGTTACACAAATTACTCGGCTATGTGAAAACTTTAATTTCTTATCATTGTAATATGTAAGAGATTAAATTTTATCATTCGTTCTTTATAAATTATATACTGTATTTTCTGTAAAAAAATAATAATATAGTAGAAACTCGAATATTTGAGACAAACCCGCAAATGAATACCCTACTTTTCTTTTACTGTAATTTATAAAAGAAAGTTGATTTGTTTCTGTTACCTTTTATCACTTAACTTTAACGTGAGACAAACGATTCATATTAAAATGTAACTTTTATTCTTAAAATTAATCTACTCATTAGCCATATAATAAATGATGCAACCAACTTTTCTTTACATGTGTACTTATTGTAAGTAAAATGTTTATAAGTTTATAATAAATGATTTTTTCACATAAAATGATTTCATTATTGTTTCGCGACCCCTCTTTAATATCACCGCGACCCCCAGGTTGAGAAACGCTGTTTTAGATAATTATGACTTTTTTTGTAGAAAAAACACAATAGAATACAGTAAATATTGTTCATTACTGTTCGTAAGGACACGAGATATACTCAAAACTACAGAAAATACATACTCAAAGATACAACACTCACAAATGACATGCAGAAAATCTCATATCATGCCAGAAACTATACAACACATCACTTCCGGTTGCAAGCGCTTGGCACAGACAGATTATTTACATAGACATAATCACGCAGCAAATATAATATATGAAGAGCTTGCAAAGAAACACAAATTATTAGACGTCCACGAACCATAGTATAAATACATTCCACAGTATTGGAAAACAACACGCACAAAATGTACTACGACAGAACCATAATCACAGATAAAATAATTTACCACAACAGACCAGACATCACACTCATTGACAAACACAATAAAATCACATAATTATAGACGTATCCATACCAAACACTCGCAATATACAAAACACATGCACTGAAAAAGTCAGCAAATACACAGAACTCGTCCAGGAAATAAGGCATCTGTGGAGGATGAATAGGGTGTTTATTGTACCTGTTGTTCTCTCCTTTACAGGTGTCATACCACACACACTACACAAAAGCCTGGGCACATTACAATTGAATAGAAATACATACATCACACTACAGAAGGCAGCTATACATGCCACATTGTTAGGAAATTCCTGAATACAGACACTAACACTGACACACTTACTGTACTTTATTTTGGTTTTGTTTTGGTTGCTATGCCTTGACTCTGGTCCGGCATTGTACACAGCCACCGGTGTCAACCGAATATAACCCACTAAACCCCTAATCGTGTAAAAACAGAATTTAATAAATAATAATAATACAAGAACTGATATTTCAGAAAATTAGCACAAATAACTCCTATGAGGGGAAAAAAAACAAATTTTATTTTATTTTCAGGGATCGAAACATCTCACTGCAAGTCACAATAAAAACATTTTATTTCCGTCCACAAGTATTAGTTTCGTACGACCAAGTTTTTGCATCGTCTGGAAGACCCTCGCAATAACATGCCAATCCTCCAGTGTAGCAATATCCGTAGTCTGCTTTTCTCGATTTGCAGGAAGAAAGACAATATTTATTGTTAATTAAACAAGAGATTTTGCACCCCTTTGTGTCTACTATATAACCGTCTTTCTTGCTTTCCACTCCTATATTAAGATAAAAAGAATAAATAAATAAATCACGTTTACACTTGACGCAGTATTGATATAGGATTTGAATAAGAGACATACATCATGTTTTCTATGTTCAGTTACATGTTAAGACATAACATTTATTAAAACTAATATAAACTTCGATTTTATAGTATTAAATCTGACAGAAAAGAAAAATACTTAGTTTGTTGGTCAAAATCCGATATTTTTAGCATTAATTCCTATTTAAGTTTAAATTTTCTGAAAGAACTGTCTTCACAGTACACATTTTTATTTCAAAGTATTTAACGGAAAACTCTTTTAACACAACTACTGAATGTAATGAAATTTATAAAATTTGAAAATTTAGAAAAATCTAATTTATGTTTTTTAGTAAAATATTTTTTGAAATTTATTATCATTATGCAACGTTGAAGTTATCTATCTTCAGTAGATGAATATAAATATTGCAAATTGCTATTTTACAGTAAGATATTTTTACTAATAATGTTGCGTCTATATACCGGTATACATATCTTAACATTTTTAATTTTATAGCTTAAGAAATAGAGAAAATATTAATGAACATTTATTGGACAAAAACGAGAATAGAATTCTAATAGTTTCAAGGAGTTTTATAGGCATTTTGGTGGCGTACGTCATCGTTTAACATTGAAAATATATTGTATTGTCTGTTCTATAAGAACCTGCAGGGATAATACACGCAATACATTTCTTGATATAAAGTTTTGTCTAAACTGATCATTTGTGAACAATGAAGCTTTCTGTTTATTCATATTTCAGCAAGACTTGTCTAAAACGCTATGGGCAGTTTGTGGAAACAATACTGTAAAGCTCTTTTCATTTTTCTCCATATAAATGAGCCATCTAAATATATATATATATCCATGATAATACGAAACCTGTTTTATTAAATATATAAAATGAATATGTCGCTTCAAATTAAAACATAAATGAATGTAAAAATAGTCTCAATAATTTCGATAGCAATTAATATAATTTCATCAAATGTTTTCGGACAAGACGAATCAGTGATGTTGAAACAATGGAAAGCAATTATAGAACTTTCAAAAAATATCCAATAAAATTTCAAAAGCTATTAATTAAATAGCCATTTTCTACAGCTAGAATAACGGCATATAAAATGCATAGAACTTAATGAAATGTAATGATGAAATATAACGTTAACGACATTAATTAACACGGGTTGAATTTGAATATAATAACACACAAACAACAGTAAGACAAAAAATATATATACTTTCAAATTATAAAAATTCAAAATTCTGTTATTTACGAAATATGCTTACCAATTAGGAATAAAAAAGCCAAGAATAAAACAAACAACTTCATTATTTACGTTAATTTTTTTCCAAAAGCTCTTTCTTCAATTGCTGTTTTTAATGAATTATGGCCGAGAAGAAGAATAATTATAGAAGAGTCGTGCATTTGTCATTGGTTACATTTATGGACAGTAAAAATTAATATTGTTCTGGAAAAACTTTATGAAATAATAAATTATGTTTAATTGTAAGAATCAAACAATTATTGGTCAAAAGTTTGGCAATAAATAAATTTTCATCGAAACATTTTTATTGCATATGACTGAAATGTTGAATTTAAATGGTTATAATGAAGTTTATTTGCCGAAATATAACGTACAGAGTTAACAATCGAATAAACCTGTACATTGAAATTGAAAATTTTTAGTCAAATGTTTTTAAAAGAACTGTTTTTCATTACAATTGTTAAAGTATCTTTTATGGTTTTAAAAAATTAATATAATTTAGAAATTAATTTATTAGACAATAACTATTATCATATTTTTTATTATCTTTGTTTTTGTTGGTATGATATGGTGATATTATCAATAAATACGTCCAATTGTCTACATTTTAATAATTGTGTAATTGTGTAGTTGGTTTTTTAGTAATAATTAATAATAATTACAGATTAGAACACAATAAATATTTATAAATAAGTAAATACAATTAAGTACAAAACGAAGAATTAAAGATACAATATATTCTTGTTTAACGTGGGATTTGCGTGTCAGCAAATACTGTCTGTGTGCTCCATCTCGAATAATTTCAGATGAGTGCCTAGACACTTATGCCACTATTTAGATTTTTACTATGACATTTAGTTGTGTTTCTCAATATATGTTACAGAACAATACTTTACTATAAGTTATTGAGTACACTACTTGAGACAAATACGTACAAACTGGGTCATTCTCTAGTCAGTAGTATTCGATAATTTTCCGATTTTGGAATGTCAGAAACAAGAGAAGTGACTACAGAGGTATTGTAAGTGGGTTGACATAACCATTCCATAAACACAAATTTTTCCACAGACCGTACTGTATTTGAATTAGTGATTCGTCAACATAGAAAATTACAAAAAGTTAATATTTTTTGGATTTCACTAGTTCATTTATTATCGATTCTCATTACGACTTTTAATGTGAAAAACGCGCTATAATCAAATAAAATATAATGTTAAAAACACATATAACGAGGAGGTCGGTTGTTTTTGTCATTGTTAATTCTAATGAAAATTGTTAGTAGCAATTACGTTGGCAAATTTATTATTTTAAAAATGAAGTATTTTATTGCAAAATAATTGGTTTCTCGTTGCTTTTATACGTGTCACTTGACCGTATGAAGCAAGTCCGTTAAAAAGCATGTTGATAGATGCGTTGTAACATTATTATGTTTTCTATTAAAGATACACACGTTCAACGCGCAGACTTTTTAATGTCGTACGTCGTACAGTACATTATCTTATGAACGTACTCAAGCTACAACGGACGTGAAATTTTGTCAAAGCGTGTTATTACGGCACACAATAGAAGAGAATGAAGATGGCTGCACGACCGCAAAATTTGATATCCGTTTTGATTTCCTTGTCTACCACATATTCTTCAAACAACGATCAGTTTTTCTTCAGTATCTCGTGCTACTGGATTAGATTGCAGGTTGCTCCGACATTTTTCAATGATAGAAGTACACTCATGCAGTTGAAATCCTTGCTTCTTAAATGGCACAATACTTGTCTTTAGAAATACCAGAGAGCTAAGGACCGTTAGTTCTCGGCAAACTGATCCATCTTGCAAAAGAGACGCAGCACTCTCTATAGCCATGGTCTTATCTTCGCAAGTATGCGATAAAAAGTTCTTCAGCTGGTCCATGTATTTTCCAATTTGAAACACGAAATCCAACCAGGTTCCCCCAGCGTGGGACAACTAGCTCAGGGGAAACAGGGAGTCCAGTTGAGTCTTTCCATAACTTTCGTCTGTAAGGTGCCATTACGAACACTTTCTTAACATATCCCAGTAACTTGTCAACTTTAGGATAAATATCTCAAAATTTTTCGGCTACTCTGCTTAATCTTGGGCTAAACATGTCACATGTAGAAATTTAGGAAACATTATGCTTAAATTCTGTCTTGCTTTGACTGTATATACTGCTTGATTTGACAACAGTAAACGCACATTGTCGTACTTTACGCCATCAGGCCATAGTATCTGCAAAGAGTTAAGCACCAGCTGAGTTATTGTAACATTGTTTACTTTTTCAAGTATTTCCATATTCAATAGTTTAGGCGCCTTATATTCGTCTTCACGAAAAACTTCAACTAGAACGGTAGTAACCATATTTTGTTGCTCATTGGTTTTATTCACTCACCAAGTATTTCTGTTCATTTTCAAACTCATTTCGTAACTTTCCCAGCTTTGTCAGAAAACACGTCTTCCCTGCAAGACTTTCTCAACGTTGATTCCTCAAAAATTTTCCTACGCATGTATTTCTCCAGAAATGGTTTAAGTGTTGGGCATGATAGTTTGGTAAATGGAATTCCTGCTTCACACATCGCCTCACAAAATTCAAAATTAAAGTTATTGTTTGGTACAGAATCAATCTGTTTTTTTACGATTGTGATATAAATAATTGTTTACGCTTACGGTCTGCATTTTCCCGCAGTTTCACGTTGTTCTTTTGTTTAGCCGTTTGCTCTTGCTGTTGAATTTGAGATTTCCTGTGGCAAACAATATGTGCTTCGCAGGCATCACAATGCAGGACCTTCCCATATTGCTAAATATTTCAGGATCTTCAAATTCAACAATATAGGACCGCAAAAGAGACGATTTCTATGACGATACTTTCGGCATTTTCAATTTGTATTCAATAATGTAGACCAGACTCAAGTCTACAGCTGCTTGACGCAAACTAACAAAATGAAAGTGAACCCACTGTATAAATAATTTTTAGGTAGACGATGGAGAGGTGTGGCCTAGAGCAGCAAAGTCCAAGGTTAAATACTTTCTGGTATTTTTCTGTCAAAGTGTCCAATGGGTGGCAACAAGATGTTAATCATTCAATCATGAAACAAACCAATGAGAACCAGTTTGAAAAAGAGGGAACAAACCGTAGGTATTGAAGAGGGGAGATTGGCTAGAAAAGTTTTTAGGAAATGGGCGGCATATGCCAAATTTAGGTTTTTTTTTTATACCAAATTATTCTCCAATATGCATTTTTAGGTTTTTATAACTTGGCTCCTGATATCCATACCAACGAAATACTCAAACATTTAGAACTTTAAATACAAGGACATCGCGCAATAAAAAAAAAACTATGTGAAAACCTAAAAATCAGGTTCCTAATCATAATAATTAAATATTTAA
This sequence comes from Centruroides vittatus, assembly GCF_030686945.1. Lineage (NCBI taxonomy): Eukaryota > Metazoa > Arthropoda > Arachnida > Scorpiones > Buthidae > Centruroides > Centruroides vittatus. Next base: position 3,606,998 of record NW_027122643.1, read on the forward strand.
AAATTCATAAATACCGGAAGAAAATAAGTTAAGATAATAAAATTCCTTAAAGGTTCATTCGGTTTACAATATAAAAAGTTTTCATTTGTCTTTTATGAGTTATAAACATTTTTTAATTGATTTTGAGAAGGTTTTTATCAATAATTTCGGGTTGATAATTACATTATTCCAAACGAAGTTAAGTTATAAAATTATTTTATTATTAAGTCTTATAGATAGAACATCTGGAAATATTTTCTTAAAAAATAAGTAAATAGTTTTTTTTCGTATTTATTACGAACTTTATGTTTAAGTTATAAATAAATAAGTAATAAATTTAAATTCTAATGGCATATTTACAATTAAACGACAATAAACTTTCATTGCAAAGCTTTTTGATTGCACAAATCAAAACTTATTATAGCATTAAAAAGCATAAAATTAATATGAACTATTAAAAAATACAGTATGGGAATATATCATTTATTTAAACAAATAAATTATAACTTTTTGATTGTTTCAGCCTATAATGAACAGACAGTACCAAGTTATTTTATAAATAAAAGTAAGAAATTTTAATAATTTTATTATTTTCGATAGAATTCATATCAATTTATTTTTTGATTGTTTTTCTTCATGATCGCACATGCAAGTAAATGCAACTAATAGCAATTATTAAACGCTGTTTAATAAGATGTTATTATTTATAATTTTATTTATATAGATATATATTTTTTACACCCCGCTTAACGCGAGGGGTGCGTTCCTAGTCGACAAAGCGCTAAACGAAATAGCTTAAACGAGGTCATTTTAACATAGAGTAAATAGAGAAAGGGGAACACGCCACCAAAAATAAACAAATTTTACTTTAATTTTAAGTTATTTTTATATTAATTTGTATAATAATATATGTTAAATAACACATAAACATATGCAAACAGAAATGTAAAGTTCATTTTTTGTGACGAAGGACATGACTTTTCTGAAATTCTTGTTTTTTTTTTTTTTTTTTGCAATAAAGTCGTGAAGTTTCATTTGTCGCTTTTTTCTTTCGTTAAGCAAATGTCGGAAGCAGAAGATCGCATTCAAAACGCTTCGTTTTGCTTTTGCACTCCTTTCAAAATCTGAATCATTCGCTACAATTTGATCAACGATTTCGGTTATCGTTACCAAACTTTTACTAAGGAAATCTGAAGAGAAATTTTTTGTGTTCTTCGTTTTCAGAATTATTTTCTAGTTCTACATGAATTCCTTGTTTTGCCAGTTCTTGAAGGTCGTCGTTGGTAAGGCTCTCACCAGAAACCTGCTGTAACTCCTCGATATCCTGCTCGTCTACAACTCCTATTTCTGCTGTACAGATGAGTTGACAATTTGGTCAACCTAACGATACAGCGATCGGCTCTTCTCGTTGAGAATTCTTGGATACCTTTAGCCATAATTTCTTCCACACTTCGTTCGTGCATTTTCAGTTAATTCTTGCCAGGCGAAACCGATATTTCCTATGGCATCCATGATATTATATTTTTTCCAAAATTGCATCAAATAAACATAGATCTAAACAAAGTACACCTTTTTGCCACCTTTTTCTGATCGGTTCGTGTTCGTAAATGCTCGTATTATATACGAATCAATGAACTGCCACGATAATTTAAATCGGCGTAAATTTTGAGCTTTTTTTTTAGGCTTCTAGCAGACCACGTTATACTGAATCAGCGTTAAGCGAGGCAGCGTTAAGCGGGGTCTTATAGTAGTATATTTATTTATTTACTTATTACGTACCGGTATATATCACTTTTAAAGAAAACGAAAAATTTCAAAAGCAACATTAACATCTATTAAATATACAAGGTGACTCAACAGATCTTGCATCCTTTTCACTTCAAAAATACTGAAGTTTACTAATGTATTTACATAGGAAGTCATGCACAGAGAATCGGATGGAACCTTTTTGTTGACCTTAAAAATCACTTTCGAGATCTTTTATTTTTCGTGAATTTAAAGTTCACTTTCTTAAAGAATAGGATACCTGTTTACATAATACTAACTAAGAATCCAGAAAATTGTTTTAAACTAATTAAATGAGGCTCATAAACTTCGTTATTGGAACTTGCCGTAAAATTCTGAACATTAAATTCCGAAGCATATTTCGTAAATAACAGAATTTTGAATTTTTATATTTTGAAAGTATATATATTTTTTGTCTTACTGTTGTTTGTGTGTTATTATATTCAAATTCAAACCGTGTTAATTAATGTCGTTAACGTTATATTTCATCATTACATTTCATTAAGTTCTATGCATTTTATATACCGTTATTCCAGCTGTAGAAAATGGCTATTTAATTAATAGCTTTTGAAATTTTATTGGATATTTTTTGAAAGTTCTATAATTGCTTTCCATTGTTTCAACATCACTGATTCGTCTTGTCCGAAAACATTTGATGAAATTATATTAATTGCTATCGAAATTACTGAGACTATTTTTACATTCATTTATGTTTTAATTTGAAGCGATATATTCATTTTATATATTTAATAAAACAGTATTTAAATTATATATATATATATATATATATATTTTAAATACTGAATAATATATATATATTTTAAATAATATTTTAAAATATATATATATAATATATACTGTTATATATATATATATATATATAAATACAGGGTGGGCCAGCGAAAACGAAACGGCAGAGTGTTCGTGTTCGTCCAAGCAAAGCGCTCGGACAGGTCGATTTTACTCTCGAGGGGACATCTTTTGCAATAAAGTTTTTGCGATTCTGAATATTAACTAAACAATCATTTTTTTCGAAATAAATGTTTGTTTAGTTAATACAAAATAAATGAGTTTTTAAAATTTTTTGTTGTCTGTTGTATTCAGAATCGCAAAAACTTTATTGCAAAAGATGTCCCCTCGAGCATAAAATCGACCTGTCCGAGTGCTTTGCTTGGACGAACACGAACACTCTGCCGTTTCGTTTTCGCTGGCCCACCCTGTATATATATATTTAGATGGCTCATTTATATGGAGAAAAATGAAAAGAGCTTTACTATTGTTTCCACAAACTGCCCATAGCGTTTTAGACAAGTCTTGCTGAAATATGAATAAACAGAAAGCTTCATTGTTCACAAATGATCAGTTTAGACATACAATACATTTCTTGATATAAAGTTATGTATTATGCCTGCAGGTTCTTATACAACAGACAATACAATATATTTTCAATGTTAAATGCAATATATTTGATGATGTACGCCACCAAAATGCCTATAAAACTCCTTGAAACTATTAGAATTTTGTCCAATAAATGTCCTTCTTGTTTTTGTCCAATAAATGTTCATTAATATTTTCTCTATTTCTTAAGCTATAAAATTAAAAATGTTAAGATATGTATACCGGTATATAGACGCAACATTATTAGTAAAAATATCTTACTGTAAAATAGCAATTTGCAATATTTATATTCATCTACTGAAGATAGATAACTTCAACGTTGCATAATGATAATAAATTTCAAAAAATATTTTACTAAAAAACATAAATTAGATTTTTCTAAATTTTCAAATTTTATAAATTTCATTACATTCAGTAGTTGTGTTAAAAGAGTTTTCCGTTAAATACTTTGAAATAAAAATGTGTACTGTGAAGACAGTTCTTTCAGAAAATTTAAACTTAAATAGGAATTAATGCTAAAAATATCGGATTTTGACCAACAAACTAAGTATTTTTCTTTTCTGTCAGATTTAATACTATAAAATCGAAGTTTATATTAGTTTTAATAAATGTTATGTCTTAACATGTAACTGAACATAGAAAACATGATGTGTGTCTCTTATTCAAATCCTATATCAATGCTGCGTCAAGTGCAAACGTGATTTATTTATTTATTCTTTTTATCTTAATATAGGAGTGGAAAGCAAGAAAGACGGTTATATAGTAGACACAAAGGGGTGCAAAATCTCTTGTTTAATTAACAATAAATATTGTCTTTCTTCCTGCAAATCGAGAAAAGCAGACTACGGATATTGCTACACTGGAGGATTGGCATGTTATTGCGAGGGTCTTCCAGACGATGCAAAAACTTGGTCGTACGAAACTAATACTTGTGGACGGAAATAAAATGTTTTTATTGTGACTTGCAGTGAGATGTTTCGATCCCTGAAAATAAAATAAAATTTGTTTTTTTTCCCCTCATAGGAGTTATTTGTGCTAATTTTCTGAAATATCAGTTCTTGTATTATTATTATTTATTAAATTCTGTTTTTACACGATCTAAGTTAAGGGTTATTTTTTGAATGTAAAAAAAGGCCTGTTACTATATCTCGTGTCTTTACGAACAGTAATGAACAATATTTACTGTATTCTATTGTGTTTTTTCTACAAAAAAACCTCATAATTATTTAAAGTACTAGGAATGTTAATAGAAATGACTATTTTTTTCTGAAACCTTTCACTATTAAATATGCTAGAAAATAATTAAATTTAACACATTAAACCCCCGATTATCTGAGGTAATGTCGGACGTTCACAATCATTTCAGATTAAAAATTACAATTAAAATATTTATATGGTATATCATTTTAAAGGTTTGTTTATATCTTACTCGTTAGTGAACTTAATCATATAGAGAATCAACAATTTTTATATTATTTATTATATGGCTAATGAGTAGATTAATTTTAAGAATAAAAGTTTCATTTTAATATGAATCGTTTGTCTCACGTTAAAGTTAAATGATAAAAGGTAACAGAAACAAATCAACTTTCTTTTATAAATTACAGTAAAAGAAAAGTAGGGTATTTATTTGCGGGTTTGTCTCAAATATTCGAGTTTCTACTGTATTATTATTATTTTTTTTTATTAATAGAAAATACAGTATATAGTTTGTAATAAACCACGAATTTCTAGTGTCAGTGCTAATAATGTTACCATACATCATATCTTATCTCGACATATTACCACACAACTTGAGTGAGGCGATCGATAAATAGGAGAACGTCAGATCATTTCTGAAATGAAATTTCGTTAGCAGGGACTAGACATGCTCAAGTATTATTTCTGAACTCTCAAAAGAGAAAGAGAAAGCAACATTGAAAATAACGGAATCCATTGTACAGCGCCTTATGTTAATTGTAGGCCTATATATTTCCTTACATATTGAAATATACCTGTAGCATCTAAACTTTGCGCGACAGGGCATTTTTATGGTGGTTTTCTAATTCAGTGCACCCATTTCCATGCAAGGCAATTTCAGTCCGAAGGCAAAAGAAAGGTTTAATTTGTTTCCTAGAGTGATAAATGAATTTAAAAATTTGTAATTTTTTAACATTTATTTTGATAAATATAGAATCTTCAAGCAGTTATTAAATTTCATATTTAGTTTTACTAAATATAAAAATTTATTAACAATTAAGACAATTCTCTTTACAAACTTAATTGTTGAAATAACTATTATTCGGGTTTGCTTAAATACTAATTACAATGTGTTTGCTTTGATTTTTATTGAAGTTTAACGTCGACTTGTAGCGCATACGAGTGGCCACTATCTACCATTTGTTGCGAAATTTATCAGCAGTAGTTGACAGGTTTAAATACAACGTAAATGTCTGTATAAGTCGCTTTGGCCTGTTATAGTCGTTTTAAACAAGTCTTTAAACTCAAGAAACACTGTTTTATGCTTTTGTAGTCATTTTGAGACGATAGACATCCCGTCGTTGTTCTGTGGACTTTAATTTAATCGAAGTAGAGGAACGACGGCGCCAAAGAGTCTGTCCGTAAATTGGAAAGGAAAGAAACCATGCCAGATCAAAAGCCGAGTCCAGTTCATTTAGTCGTAGTCGGGTAAAAAGTCATATCCGCCTGGCAAAGTCGACTTCGGTGGAAGATAACCTCAGCGCAGAAAAGGTTTATTTTTTGCAGAAAAAGAAAACCCTTTTCCACCATGACTTCTTACTCTTGACGGATTTTTTCAGGATTCCTTTCGACTCCTGTCAGTCGAGTCCTACCTCGCCTCTCCACCGTCCATTCCGCAATTTCTGAGTATCGTCGTCCCAGATACTCGACCAGAGACGAGGCGTTTTTGTATGAAGATATGACAACAGCCCGTTTCTTGTCGGGTGTAGGCCTACTCGACTTCCGCCTTCCGCTCCGCTTAACATCTTTTGGAAATACCGGAATCTCTCGAATGGAAGTGGAAGAGGAGGAGGTGAAGGAGGACGAGGCGCTTTCCTCCTGTTTATCATCTCCCGAAGTGCACCACTTTCTTAACTCCTTGGAATTATCCATTCTGCAATGAAAAAGAAGCGACTGTTGTAAAAATAGAACTTGCATTAATTTAAAGATAGTCTTATCCAAATCTTTAATTATTAAATATAGTAATTTTAATCTTTCCAACGATTTTTAATGTTCGATATATAATTTAAGAAATCGGTTTATACAAATTATCTAATTCTGTCTATTGCCATAACACAAAATATTTGTGAAAATACAGAAATTCTATTACAATTAATTAAAGTTTATAGTAAAGCGGTGCGAATTTTGTATGAAATATAATGTGTATATAAACCATACCGGAAAATAACAATTTAATCTATTTATTAGTTCCCATTTTGCTTTAACAATTACAAATCTTTAACAATTCGATTGGATGTGGGCTAAACGAAAATTAACAATAAAAAGGGTAAAAAGTATTTCCCAAAATAAGTAGAAAGACCTCATTCGTCTACTCTCTGACAAAACCGATAAATTGTTATTTAAATAGAGCTTTGTCGGAAATCGTTGCCACTAATTGTGATATTCGGCTTAACAATGTTTAAAAATACCTAAATTTAGAATTTTTGTGGTCTGAACTTACCAATAAAATCGCTGTAAATTATGCAAAACTCAGAAAAACGCTCGAATTAAATCACTTTTAATCGCACGAACTGAATATTCAACCACTCCCAACAAATTGTCAGTTTTATTGTTGCTTCGCCCGGAAAATTTAATGTAAAACGTTTGGATTTTCACCGAATTTCGTGATTTTCCGCTTTTCTGTTGCCGAAGAAACGGATTTTCGCAGACCATACCTTTCATCTAATATTCTCGTGTTTCGTGTCCGTATAAAGACGAATAAAAATTTCGATTTTATGATGATCCTTCGAACCGAAAAAGGAATAAATTTCGAGTCTAGTAACTCTCCCATTTAATCTACCTTGCTGTAATTTATTTGAATGATCCTCTATAATCTATTAAGATTAAAATCACATCTATTTGTAATCTATGGCCGCTCTGTTCTTGTAACAAACCGATATCGCGCTAATCAATTTTAAGATAAAATTTTACGCATCTGATTTTGTCGTGTGATAAAAACAGTCATGAAATTTTGTAAAAAAAAAATAATAATAAATTGAAATTCGTACAAGTTTTATTGAATAATCAAAAATAAAAATTCAATTATTTAAAATAGATTCTTCGTATTTTATTATCGATAACAAAAAATCAAATTAAAATTTTTTATTTTTCTAGAAAATAGGATGATATTTTTCTTTAAAATAATTGAAAATAACGAAACTTTCTATTTATATAAATATAATTTATGGCATTACTACAATATTATACAATAATTTTACTTTTAAATAGATAAGCATTAAAAATATAATAATGTTAATTAAAAACAACTTTTAAAAATGCTTTTTAATAGGAATAATTATTAAAAATAAGATTTATTTTTTTAAATAATTTTATATGAATTTATCACAACAGAGATATGAAATCAATTATTATACTCTAACAACAACATTAGAAATAATAATAATAATATATATATATATATATTAAATAATGAGTATTTAGTAATATTTAGGAATTTTAATTATTATTAGCATTTTTAATTATAAATTAATTTCATTATAGTGTATTTTTACCACTGTTTAGACTTAAAATTCATGTGTCGCCATCTAGGAATAAAAACACTTCTTAAATTTAAAAATAACGAATAGTGTCATTTAAATTATTTAATATACATTGCATTTTAAAAAAATTAAAATTAAGTATTTAAATGAGAGAGAATTATATTGATAAAATTTAAGTAGAAAGTTTAAAATAATTATATTTTAAAAAGATGTCTATTAACTTATATATTTTTATATAATTGTAATTGTAACATTTTAAAGTTTGTTTAACTTTAAAGTAAAATTTAATTATTATTCATATTTTAAAATAATAAGAATAATTAAATTGTCCTTACAACGATTTATAGGTCTTCTTGGAGTTTTCAAGTTAAGGAAGTAAATAAGGAAGAATTTTCAAAGTTTTGTTAGTGAATCCTCGTTTCGACAGCGAAGATCCAGATGGATAGACGCTTGCTGGATGGCATTCATTACTTTACATGTGATTTTATTACTTTTTCCATTTCTATTACTTTTATTTCACGTAAAATGAAGAAAAATAATCAAGAAAATAGAAAAACAACTTCCAGTTATCACATCCTTTGAAGGTTTGTAAATTGTTATTTTTAAAATACTTAATAATTTATAATAAACATTTGAAAGTTTTCACATTTTTCACTAGCTGTTCTTGAAGATAATTTAATCAGCTGTGAGAAGTGTAAAAAGTTAACTTTCGTAAGGATTTAAAAAAGATAAATTAATTCTTAACTTTTATTGACCTGTACAACGCAGATTGGAATTATTATTTGAGCTGTAGCCATTCATAAATTTAGACCAAGAGCTAAATAACTCACTTGTTATTTACTTGCTGTCGAATTTTTCAGCTTTATCACTTTTTAGTTTAAATGCTTGTAGGTTGTCCTGGTTTAACAATGCCTGATACAATCTTTTAAACAAGAAGTACGATTATACACTATACAATAATCTTCTTTGGGCCTACATTTACTGTGTATGTATATAAAAGTGAATTAATATATTGTATATTCTAGATTACAACTTCAGAATGTATAATGCATACTACTAATGTACAAAATGTGTTTAAGAACCCGTATAATCCGGAAACCAGGGCCGGATTTACATAAGGGCATTTGGGGCCTGTGCCCAGGGCCCCAACAAAATAGGGGCCCTCACAAAACTAAAAAGAAATTATGTTTAAACATAATTTTTTTCTATTACCGTGACAGCCTAGTGTGGCCTAATCATGAGGGCAACAGGCAGAGAAAACCAAACCCGGGAAAAAACCTATGAAACATCGGAAAATTTCTGGAAAAAATTTCACATAGGTATTTTTCAGTTAAATTAAAATAATTAGTTTTACGCTAAAATACTGTATTTTACAATAACCTTATGTATGTTTACAATAACCTTATTTTTAAATGAAATTTACAACTTCCTAGTTCAAATCTAATTGAAAGTACAGTATTTTGTGTAAATTTTCTAAATCATCAAATTTGCCTACTCTTAAAGGGGGACCCCACCGAATTTGTGCCCAGGGCCCCTGGATTGGTAATCCGGCCCTGCCGGAAACGATCTATTTGTGTATTTCTGGCCTCACTTCATTTAGTGAAACAGTTGAGTTACGTCTTCATGACTTTATTTTGACTTTTACTTATTTGAAATAATTTCCAAAGAATAGACATCTTCGAATTACGGCCACTTTTTATGTTGCTGTTATCGTTTAGGTTTTTAAGAGCTGTAAATAGGGACAAATTAGAACAAACTGCAAGAAAAGAGCATTGTTCCAGTAAATGTAACGTGGCTATTCTATTTCTTTCTGTTTTCCGTATTAACAAATTAGTCACTTCAGCCTTTGTATAGTATAAGTGAAAGGTATTGCTACCTGTTCAATTAGCTATACCTTTTACTCGTACTACATAAATATTACTTGTAGAAATAATTCTTTTAAATTATTTTTACAAGTATTATACAATTATTTAAGTATACAAAATTATTTAAAAATCTAGAACAATATAGATAAAAATCTATTTTTGTTTAGTCTTTAAATTCTGTATATTCTCTATTTTATACTATATAAATATTTTCAGACCATTATAAATTCTTATATAATTTTCGATACGTCACTAATAAGCCACTAGTAATGAGAAGGATGGAATAGGGTTCTCGGCAATTTTTTCCTAGAACTCAGTAATACCCACAATGGGAAATAAACGTACTACTCACAATATATCTTTTAGACATTTTTCCTATTTATTGCTACGTAAACTTACATTATGTTATAATATTACACACAACTAGCAATGCACGCGCGACACCGAAATCAGATAACACACGACCAGCTAATTTTAGCTCTTGTAAATCGAGCACATTTGATCGTAGCGAATAAAACCGTTTGTATTTACACAGAAAAAAATATTTATTTTCACAACATAGAATGTAATTACAAAGTCATCTTCAGGTAAACTAACTAAAGAAATCTAAAGTAACGTACCTTAATATGGCATTCAGGGCCGGATTTACCAATCCAGGGGCCCTGGGCACAAATTCGGTGGGGTCCCCCTTTAAGAGTAGGCAAATTTGATGATTTAGAAAATTTACACAAAATACTGTACTTTCAATTAGATTTGAACTAGGAAGTTGTAAATTTCATTTAAAAATAAGGTTATTGTAAACATACATATATTTTATTGTGTAAAACTATTAATAATTATTTTAATTTAACTGAAAAATACCTATGTGAAATTTTTTCCCGAAATTTTCCGATATTTCATAGGTTTTTTCCCGGGTTTGGTTTTTTCTGCCTGTTGCCCTCATGATTAGGCCACACTAGGCTGTCGCGATAATAGAAAAAAATTATGTTTAAACATAATTTCTTTTTAGTTTTGTGGGGGTCCCTATTTTGTGGGGGCCCTGGGCACAGGCCTCAAATGCCCTTATGTAAATCCGGCTCTGATGGCATTGTGATCAAATCCTGGGTTGTGAAAATAAATATTTCTCTATGTAAACACAAACTCTTTCTGTTCTCCAAGAATTATGACATTATCTTATATAATTTCAGTCGTTCGTTTACAAATAAGTTAATTAATATTAGAGTTATTAGTAATTCAAGCTATTTCGAAAAAAAACCTGTCAGTTGGCGTTTACTTCATGAAAACAATGAAAACGTAACCAAATTATATTCAAAGCAAGACCTGAAAATAACGTACGAGAGAAACTTAGTCATTATTACAGATCAACGAAAATTAAATATAAAAGATCATTTCGAGAATTCTCGGGTAATATGATTTCCCGCTCTCGATTCCTAAAGGTTCCAAAATGTTGCAAATTTGGAAACCCTACGATGGAAAGTATACTTAGAGAATTAACTTAGTAAGTAAAGTCTAAAAATTTTAAGTTTTAAACCTTATTTATTTTTTTTAATTAATGGAAAGAGGGAATAAATGAATTGCGAATGATTTTTAAAACAATTTTATTTACGTGTGTAATTATTAAATAACATATACAACAAACCGATTCATCGGTAGTACGAAAGAATCCACCAGATTTTTTTATCGGGTTATATTAAGACCGGTTATAATCAGCTTTGTATCTGATTTAGTACAGTAATTAGCCTTGTATATAGTCTGATCAAAATGCTCGGTGTATCGTGTGAAGTAGCGTATCTCATGGCAGTAAATGAATGAAAGCCATGCATACTTGACATAAACGATGGGAAAAGCAGAATCATTTCTAATTTGTAAGTAAACTTTTTATTAAACAAAGTACGCTATTTGGGCTATGTTTTAGAATAAAAATTGGTACATACACAATAACAGGCATTTTTATGTATGTCTAGAAATACCATTCCGCTAAAAACGAGGAGACAATAAATTTATTCATACTTTGCACTGGCATAAAGGCACTCCAGGTATTTCTTGCTTAACGCAGGATTTGATTAACGCACGAAATTAATTTTGGCAATCCGTTTATATATGCGACAGATATTTTAATTAACGCGGCTTTACCAGCTGTCTCCACTTAGAATAGATACTGTATTTGATTAACGCAATTTTGATATACGCAGTTACATCGAGGGATTAATTAACCGCGTTAATCAAGGGATACCTGTACTTCACAAGCCCTCTTTTTGTGGTATTCACATCGGCAACTTGTCTAGATATAGCTGTGACGTAGGCACGACGTCTTGTTGAATGTCACCAATGCTTCTTGAAGTACCGTCTTCAACTGATTTTTTGGGACGCCTTATGTTTTCGCATCTCTTTCTTGAGGACACGCCACAGATCTTCGATTGGTTCAAATTTGGGATCCAATCAAGAACTTGGATCCGATTTTGGCGAAGCCAAGCAATGGAGGAACTGTAGTATATGGCTTGGCAAAATCATGTTGGAAGATCTCATCTCCGAATGTAGGAGGGCCACAGAAGGCAGGAAATGCTGATGCAAAATCACTTGGTAGCGATAATATTAACAGTCTTGTCATACGAAACCAACGCCAAAATGATCAAAATACCCCAGCTGATGTAGTGTGGCTGAAAATTTGACTTTTTGCTTCATAGTTTGAGACGAATATTTCATTGGGCCGTTTTATGATTCTTGACTCTTCCATATTTTCGCACAGAACTGGCCAGATCAAATCATCTTCTGCTGTTCAGGCAAGTGGTCCCTGGCCCACGCAAACTACTTCTTACGCTGAACTGACGATAACATGGGTTTTAGCTTACTCTTGCACAAACTCATATCATATTGCCTGTTGCTAGCTGTTCATTGAGCTACAATACGTTCTATGTGTCCGCTCCACAATTCGTACCAGAGCAGTATTTCGTGACGAGATAACACAAAATTTGATATTCTGTGACATTAGTCGTTAGTGTTCTACCGTTGCTACGTCTAGGCACTGTGGAATAGTTTCATCGTAGTTTCTGAGGAGCGTTTCGATAGTAGATCTGTTAAAACATAATTTCCGAGAAATCTGCGGCATTGTCAATTTATTACGTTTCTTCTGAAAAATCTACTCACGTACTAGCAGTCCTAAAAACTTTCTTGCTATTGTTTTTAGTTCTGAACAACTAAGAAACAGTACAGATTTTATACAGCCGTTCGTATGCGTATGGACAACTGCACATAGCAAGAAACAGTAAAAAAATTTTGCATTTACAGTCGAGCAACAGCCGAAAGTTCAAGATGCGCGTAAATTTACTGCCTTCACGTTTTGAGCGAAATAATAGCGAGGTTGAGGCCGAAGTTTTCAACGCGAAAACGTGTATGTCGGACGTTCGGCGCCGCTTTCCTCTAAGCCTAGAAGTTTTACAATGGCGTTTGAAAAGTCAGTGGAATCACGCTCGACGTTCCAAACGCCATTGTCAAACTTCTAGGCTTACAGGAAAGCGGAGCCGAACGTCCGGCGTACACATTTTTGCGTTTAAAACTTCGGCCTCAACCTCGCTAATGTTTCCAGGCGTACATCGAGACATCCGTCATAGTTTCTGTTGTTTTGTACAGTTTTGTTAGCTGTACTAACTTTTGTTATAGAGCACAGCTCAAGTAGAGTATTTTTTTCAATGAAAAATTTCCTTACAGATCTCAAATGATGCTGTTTTTCGTATCGTTTATGACAAGTGCTCATGGAGTGAGCGTAGCTTTACTGCTGCGGTTAAGTTAATTATTTACTTGTTTGATCTCTTTATTTATAATAATTTTAGTGTATCGTTTATCGACATTGTACTTTATTAATCATCATTATTTTAATTTAATTTAAATGACATACCAGTATAACATGACGTAAAAAAGTAAAAATTGAATAGTTTCATTTTAATTAAATAAAATAAAATTAGCAATAAAAATTAAATATTAAAACCTAAATAAAATATTTTATTAAGGGAAAGATAAGCTTTTTAATAATTATACTTTCTGCAAGTGGTTTTAGAAATGTATTATAAACAACGCAAAGATTATTTATTTCATATCATATCAATTTAAATTCTATGTAATTACATGTCATAATCCTTGGTGATAAATTGAATTTATAAATTTAATATAAAAATTGCTGTTTTCCTGAATTATTCTGTTCCTTTTAACCATGCGCTACTTAATTATAAAAGAAAATCTTATTACAGCATGTTCTAATCTTTACATATTTACTTGAAAAACATCATAATCTGTTTTCTTCATTTTCTAAAGTTCCATATTTTGTATAAAATAATTAAAATTTTGTTTATATTATTTTATGTTAGAATTATTCAAAATTCTTTTTAATATTCATTCTTAAGATTAATAGTGTATCCTAGTGAAAAGAAAAAGAAACCATGTTAGTCTATATTGTTTAAAGTCTACCTTCTTAATTAAACTGAAAGCCTGAACTAACATGGACGATTTTCTTAAGTATTAAAATATAACTTCGGCTTTCACCAAAGTTTATGGGCTCATTTTAGTATCAATACATTGTTTTTTTTTAACGGAGACATCTAAATTCTACATATCTATAGATTTGGATTGCTCTTAGGTAATCACGAATATGACAATATTATTAAAATACTTTTATAATCACGGTTAGTTAAAAATATTCTAAGTTGATCACTGAGATTAAAATACCTTTACATTCAAATATTCTATATATACATATAGAATAATTTGGAGCGCTCCTCTGGATCACTAGCGTAAACAATTTGCTCAGATTGAGACTAATTATTTGCAATGTACACGACGATGTATACAATGTAACAAAAATGTACACTCTTTTATGAAGATAAAACTAGAAGTATTTTACGATCAGAAAAGGTAAAGTAATATTAAATAAAAATTACATGTACAGTACTAAATGTTAGCCGTATAATACACTAATCAAAATAACGGATAATCTACTGTATAAATATCATTTACTGCTATTTGATTTAACTCTTCTAGTTTCTAATTAATATTAATCCTGTAGATTTTTCTTTATCCTGCGAAAACATGCAAGTTATTTTATGTTAATTTATGTATTTATTTATATGTAATAAGCTTTATTTATTATCTTTCTTATAAAGCCTGATTATTTAAAGCTCATAAAGTAAGACTGCGTAAATAAAGCTCATTGTATTAGTTTTGTTAATGTGTTATAAGAGTAGAAAAAAAACAGTTTATCCAATTGATTATATTAATGAAAATTCTAATTCGAAATTGATTAAGATGATATTTGATTTGATACAACTATACTTGTCTGTTTATTCAATTTATGGATAATGTTTCTAAAAGAAATTGATCCAAATCAATTATAATTTTCTTACTCATCAACACAGTTTTAGCTACGCACAGGTCTGAATTTTATTTACCATGGTTCGGCTCAGGAATTTCTATTAAAGTAATAATGACTTAAAAATAAATATTAATACTGTACATTTTATGTTGTTAGTATAATTACTATAAACTCAATAGTCAGTTATTTTAATATACTTGGATTTCTCGCGACTTTGTCGTATCACGATTGAATTGAAGCAGAGCCGGAAGGAAAGAAGCTATCCCTGCACCTGTTATGCGCAGAAGAGACGATTCTTATACAGTACCTGACGGACGCGGACAGATGAACTTTGCCCATCGCCACAAAAGAGGCTATCCTCGTATCTGCAGGCCACGGAAGACACGATCCTTACATTGGCCAGGTACAGAGAAACGATCCAAGAACAAAGCAATCGATGGCGATAGCTTTGTTCTTGGACCGTCTCTCCGTACCTGGCCATAGCTTTGTTAATTTTTCTCGCCTATTTTCCGTTAGGCACACGTAATACTGTGTGAAAATTCGAACCCGCCGGAACCAAGCCGTTAATAATAAAATTATTTTATTACTTGGTTCCCACGGAGAAAATATGAATCAGGAGGAACAAGAGTCGAAAAACGCGGGTTGGCGAAACTGGAACTTGTGACCGAGAGAATAAAAAGGCGACGACAGAGAAAAGGGGGGTCGGTTACGTTTGTCTTTTAGACTGTGCGTGTGCAGACAAGATCGAGGGAAACCGCCTAAAATCAACGGAATATTGTCGACTACGAGGACCGACCCGGATCACGAGGTATGACCCGAATTTATGTAAACTCTTCCTCCGCGAATCGGGAAAGAGGCGACCGTCGCGCGCCCCTTCTGTAATTATCTTGCTAGCTTATATAAATTTTTGTTGTTGTTATTATCCGTTGGCTATGTCTTTTATTCGGGTATCGTCACCGCCGCTCTATCGTCGGACCCATCCACTTCCTCCACTCGCCTAAAAACGCGTAACGCGTAACACTTCAGAACCGCCATCTTGACGTGGGCAGGTCTAACGGACCTGTGAGCCGAAAAAAGGAGGAACAAGACTCCGTCCGCCTCCCGGCGCCCACAGATGAACTTTGCCCGTCGCCACAAAAGAGGCTATCCTCGTATCTGCAGGCCACGGAAGACACGATCCTTACATTGGCCAGGTACAGAGAAACGATCCAAGAACAAAGCAATCGATGGCGATAGCTTTGTTCTTGGACCGTCTCTCCGTACCTGGCCATAGCTTTGTTAATTTTTCTCGCCTATTTTCCGTTAGGCACACGTAATACTGTTTTTATTTTTGAATCCTAAGTCTAAATTTTGTCAGATGCGCTCGTCGCATCAAAGAGCGCGGACATTGTCACTCTAATACCTTTGTATATCGAAAACGAAGTCATGGATTCCTATTTTCACTTTATTGGCTATGTTATACATAACAGAGGGAAAGTATGGCGATTGGTCAAAAAATGACCCCCCCTAAGATTCTTATATTTTTGGAATCAGTAAGACCTTCAAACGTCCAGAAATGCAAAAAAGACTTGGGAGTTTTTTCTGTATACAATTTTGTTTACCCTGTTTGAAGCTTAATAACTCCTGTGCTTTCGAAAAGTTCTGAAATTTTGAAGGAAGGTTTGTTATTAGAAAGATTCACGCTATTAAATTTTGGTGGTTTAACGTCGACGGGGTTGGGAGATATCACGCACGACCACCCTCTATCTCGAGTAGGGTAGACTTAATGACGATTTTACTCGTTATTAGTATTTACAATTTTTTATAAAACCCAACCCTACTCTCAAAATTAAGATTTTTGCCACTTTATAATAATTTTAAAAAATGTAAACAGCTCTTAATAAAATATGGTAACGTATTGCGTCACCAGAATTTTAAAAGTTGCCGGGAAATTTAAGCGATTCGTTGCTGGATTTTTTTACATTTAAATGGACCCACATTGCATTTCCGGATTTCTTGTCTCAATTAATGAAAAATGGCAAAGTTTTATCAAAATCAATCGAACAGATTTTGAGAACGAACACAATTTTGTAAGCCTCATAGAAGAAGCTTCGCTAACACTCCGCTTCAATTAATAAAGATTAATATTAAGTAGCCTGTATGTTGATGAAAAGTCGACACACGTAATTTTAAAAATAGATGAAAAATATATTTATAAGCAGATAATATTACTTTCAAATTTGCAGTAAAACAGAAAATTGTTGATTGTAATCAACTTCATGCCACTACTTCGTTTTCACATTTTTGGTGTAATTTTCGATTTTTATTTGGCTATGCTTAGCAATGAGTTGCGTAACTTTCCCGGAAAGAGTTAAAAATTTGGTGCGGCGCCAATGTTATAATATATTTTTAATTGTTTAAAAAAAAACTCGTTTGCATTACTCGATGTTTTAAGATCCCTGAGTCCAAAAATGTAAAAATCTTGGGGAAGGTGATTTTTTGGCCGCTCGCCATACTTTTCCTCTATTATATATAACAGCCGGAAGAGTTTTTTTTTAAAAAAAAGGCCATGAAGAAGGTGAACAGGAAGAAAATGCAGTAAATGATGTTAATGTATATGATAATACGTAACATCCTCATAACGGTGAAGGAAAAAAGACTATTATATTTTCATAAAGAGAAAATTTTATTTTAAATTTAAAATATTCTATTTAAAATAAAATAGTCAATAAAACTAAAATATTAATTTTAAAAGTTTGTTCATAAATGCATTATATTGTTGAAATTGTTACTTTTATTATAAATATAATATATATGAAAATAAATTGCATTTGTAATAGAAATAACTAGCATCTTTTTATAGGAATTTAAATAAATTTGAATTTTATTGAAATATAATACTGTTAAATATTTCGTTAAGTTTAAAATAATATTAAATCATGTAAATTCAAAATTAAATATTATATAAAATTGCATTTAATTAAGCAATGTTTACAATATAAATTATTTTTTTTTAAATCTAAAATGTGACTTAATTTTTATATTTATTTCAAGTTTTATTTTAATGTTTTACAAATTCAAACCGTCTTCGTTTATTTTTTTTATAATTTCATTTTTTGTATTGTGTTTCTTTTTATTCTAATTTTATATTTTAAACTAATTACCCCTAAACTTTATATGTTTTTTTTCAATTGAAAGTTTTAAACCTTCTTTTTTTGTATATTTAGCATTTAATATATTTTATTATATATTAAATACTAAATATTATATTTTTGTTAGGATATTAATTTTAAAATGTTATATTCTATGGGTTAAGATAAATGGGAAGAGTCAAATTCATAATCATAAATTTAAAATTTTAACGTTCATATGTTTAGTTCAGTGATTCTTAACAGGGGGGCCGCGGCTCCCTGGGGGTCCTTAAGAAGTTTGCCGGGGGACCGCCAAATTATACAAAATTTCTTATTTTATTTTCTGTTAAAAATTAATGAGTTTTTATGTTTAATTGTGAAGTTTGAATGTTATTTAAATAGATAATGAAATAATAAATTATGATTTACATTTATTATATAAAAAATAAAGCAATAATAAAGAAATCAATTTATTATAGATAATTTAACAAATATAAATTATTATTTAAAAAATGGGGGTCACAAAAAATTATGAAATATTTGGTGGGCCGCGAGGATAGAAAGGTTAAGAACCAGTGGTTTAGTTCATTAAAAAGTGTTTAAAATTTGTCTCTGATGGTGCATTTTATACATTTGTTTAGGCATTTACAATGATTACAAAATGTTAATTTTTAAAATTTTAGGAAATAGTCATTCAGAAATGTTTCAAAAATAATTTTATTTGAATATTTTTGAAGTTTCTTATTGTAATAAAAATCGGAATAATAATAATAACTAATGCAAATTTTATTAGTGTTACTTGCATTGGAAAAGTAGCATGTCGATTCCATTGAAAAATTTCCAATAAACACAATATGAAACTACAAAAATATACATCAATATATCAGTAATAGAAACATATTAACATTATATCTGAATAATTTTAACTTTCTGATGTAAATTCCGAAAATGTTAGTTTGATAAATGATACTTAATTAACACTGCTAAAACTTCTTTTTTAAAGAAACATTGGAATAAGTTTCTCTGGCAGTACTGGACTTCCTGGATTGCTCTCCCGTTTCATCTGCTTCATCATCGTAAAAGTTTTTGATTTTTCTACTATGATAAGCGATAAAAAAATCGCAGATTGCTCCTATTAATAGTAGTCCACCCGTTGAACCATGTAAATAATATCTGAATTTATTAGAATCGTATATCCAACAGTTTCCTTTTTTTCCGCATTTTTCTTCCCAGACCATGCATGCAGTATCAGTGATAGCACCATATATTAATGGATTAGGTATAAATACTATAAAAATATATTTAAAAAACTATAATTAATATGAAAATATTGTAGTAAAATGAGTGTAATAAATTTAATGAAAAGTATAAATATTTTAAAAATAACTAATAATAATAACAAAACTAATAATTTATATCACTTACCAAAGATACTCAATATAGCTTCACCGAGTCCAAGAGCCAAACTTTTATCTTTAGGATCTATTGCACTAAAGTGGCAAAAATCATAAATTATGTATGTATTTTTTAAACATTATATTAATATTTAAATAAAAATATACCGGAAAAGTAATAAAGAGAAGCCAACTGAATTAACTGATGAAATGACACAGAGAAGGGAGAACGTTACAATATATGGTATAAGCTTTTGACAGTTCTGTTTACAATATTCTGAAACTGCAGTCGATAGAGTAAAATTTTGCTTCTCGTCGTGTACACACTGACAATTACTATAAAGCTAGGAATAAAAAAACAATTTCTAATTGTTATGCTGTTAAAATAATAAAGAACGTATCATTTGAAAGTATTCTTACGGTGTCATTAGATTCCGTACAACCGGCAAAACAGGGAGAGAAATATGTTGATAGACTATCTGTACCGCATACGGGTTGAAATGTTGCCAGTGTACATTCACAGTTTGAATTGCAACTGTTCTCAAGAATTAATCTATTAAAATATTAAAAAACACATTTGAAAATAATAATTATGTTAAATAATTGACAATTTTTAATTAATGTTGACTTACTCTCCGTTTCGATTTTCTGTTCCCAACATTAATATCTGAGGACAACCCATCATCATAAAAGAAAATATGAGGAATGCAGAAATTATATCATTGATCATTACAGAAAATGCTATATAATGCGGTTTTGGTTTAAATTTTCGAATAATTATGCCACCAGAAATCAAACCAACTTGCATGCTGATCAATGCAACTGGACCTGAAAAATTAATTTAATTATCAGAAAAAATAAATTGGCATTTATATTATTATTATGCCA
Organism: Centruroides vittatus; assembly: GCF_030686945.1. Taxonomy (NCBI): domain Eukaryota; kingdom Metazoa; phylum Arthropoda; class Arachnida; order Scorpiones; family Buthidae; genus Centruroides; species Centruroides vittatus. The sequence goes on from NW_027122643.1 coordinate 3,627,494, forward strand.
ATAATAAACATGCCAGTTAATAAATTTGCATCTGCAGCCGCCTGTCCAAATTGCGATTCAAAATATTTAGGAAGGAATATATAATGTCCAAGCCATCCATTTCCAACAATGATATCACTCATCATATACCAAAATATAACCGGATTACGAAGTATACGTAACGAAGAAATTAATATATCTATAAAAATAAATAATTCAATTCAAAATTATTATATCTAATTTTATTTTTAATTTAGTTATACTTACCTTTGATGTTTAATACATTTGTTTCATTTTCTGAATTTTCTTTTTCTTCTGTTCTTTTGGTTTGGGCTTTAGTTAAAGCAGCTGGAAAGAAGAACATGGGTATGGTTCCTATTATCATGGCAATTCCCAAGATAAGAAATCCTAGCCACCATGCTCCAATCCATCTGGGATCTTCTTTTGAGAAACTTGGAGTATCTGTTAATTTAAATGTAATGAGATAGTAGCTAATAAAACTCAAAATAATAGAAATGTATACATACACCCGGGATATTCGTAGTATCGTAGACATACCGAGGATAATACAAATCCAAACGTTGGGCCTAGAAGTCTCAATGCATAACATATACCTAGAAAAATAATTTACATTATTATTATTTTTTTCACTTCTTCCGCTTCGTGGACACTAGGAAAATCGTTATATCACCCATTATGGGTTCGGCCAGGCCCACAATGAGGCGACCGGGTGGTGAGGAACGGGGCCCGACATATCCGAACGGACCACCCCCCGAAAAATTCCTGGGGATTTTCGATTCGATTCCGGGTCCCCCAGAGCGGTAGGCTGTCATCTTGACCGCTCGGCCATCCGGCCGTCTGGCCATTTATATTAATGATAATAATCTCTAAACGATTAAACACAACTGCATTATGAGTATTATAAAATTAACATAAACTTTAATTATTCAATACTAATGATTAAGTATACTAGAAATTTTATATTTGATTGAAAATTTAATTATATTTTAAAAATTTACCAAGATATAAAGCAGATTGTTTTTTCTTGATATTATCATCCATGTAGGGTATACCAATCGTATAATATGCTGTGCTTCCAAATCCTTTCAATAGACTAGCTAAAGCAAAACAAGTAAGAGCTGGGATAGTAATGGATTTATCATCGTCACAGTCTTTTTCTTTGGATCTTGTTTCGCATAATTCGTTTTCTTTTTCAAGATTGGTTGTGTTGGAGAACAGATCAAAAGCCGGTCCATAAATAAAATAAGGTAAACAAGATAAAAAACAACTTATAACCACAATCAGCATTCCCAGGCCGATCCATTTTGGTCTGTTGATATTCCTACCGTAGTAACCAATGATAGTACTGGTTAAAATAGGAGTGACATTATCCATTGTGAGTATCAATCCGGTAGCTTTACTGTTGAACGAATATCTTTTCTCGATAGTTGATATCACACCAATTAAATAAGCATAATATGCACCTTGTACAATACCCAAAAGAGAGAACGAAATCAAAAAAGCACTGGGTTTAGCAAAACGTTGAAGCCATTTAGGTCTCCATTTTCCGAATCCACATTGCAGATTACTTTTATCTTCATCCATGTTACAATCTCATAGAAGTTGACGATCTTACTAAGCATTCAAAGAGTCGAGCGACTACAGTTACGATTCTAAACAACAAAGACCTTGGTCACCAATCGTCGCACAGTTCACTAAATTAAATAATAATCTTTAATGAATCTAAATACGTCTAATTTTTCAATGAAGACTTATATCGCCAGAAAAAAATAGTATTTTAATAAGGATGTGAATGATAATTGTAAAAGATCAGTTAATTTATTTATATTTTAAAACAATTCAATATTTCTGTTGAATTAGCGTAGATTAACTTATTTCAGCAAACAATTTAATTATTATTGATATTATAAAAGATGCCTAGAAGAATCAAACTTTTATATATACTATACTTTCTTTATTAGCATAAATTAAAATGATATAATAGAAAAATTTATATCATATATCATATATATGCAATATCTTAACATAAAACTTCTATTAACTATTCTTCTATTAGGTTAATGTTACCTTATGTAGCCAAGATGGCGGCTCGTCTCTGAAACAGTGGGGACGCACGTACTAACATAACCTAACCTATTCTAATAAATTACCATAATTATTGTCAACCAAAATATTAGAATAGGTTAGGTTATGTTAGTACGTACGTCCCCACTGTTTCAGAGACGAGCCGCCATCTTGGCTACCTAAAGTAACATTAACCTTCTATTATTTAGAATATTAAAATTTTAAATACAATATTTCAGCTAATAGGAGAGTATTTCAATTTCCTGTTCTGATTAGTAAGAAATATTCTATATTTAAATCCTAATATTGAATATTGTATTTGTTTTTTCTATTAATAAAAGAACGAAAGCAATATTCTATATTAGAATCTTAAATATACGTAAGAAATTAAGGAAAAATATAAATTGTCGATTGGAATAAGTATCACTATTTAATATTTAAAAAATTTCATAGAAATGTCATTTTAACATTTTAACGGTTTCGTAGTAAAAATATTTGTATAATTTTATAAAATATGCTCCTTTTAATTATTTTTAAATATAAAATTTTTATTCCATTTTGAAATTTTTAAATCAGTCTATTGTATACAATAAAGAGGCATGATAAAATAAATTTAAACTTACAGAATACAAACAAATATGATTAATGTAAACAGAATATTACAAGATAATATTCGTAAAACCAAATGTGTTTATCAAGTTTGTTTATTTTTCAATTTAAAAAAATAAAATAAAAACATTGTTTATCATTTGAAAGATATTTAAGTGTTTAGAACGTCATGGCAGAAATGGAGAAAGCTTAATTACGATGATGTCCATTCATTTGCCTGAATGACCAAAAATAACATACCAATGACGTCTTTGACGTCATTGTCCAAACACATTAAACATTTATGTCCTTCACCAGATATCATGATCTTTTCAAGCGGATATTGTCGACAAAGACAGGGCAATGACACGGCAATGACACGAATGGTAGTCAATCATTGGTCATTATTGAATATCAATGAACCGAATTGTTTGTGAAACAAATATCAAGCAATGGGATCGGTTATTGTATATTTAAAAAACAATAATCTCTAAAAAATTGTAAAATTTCTTAAAAATAAACGAGTTTCAAAAATTAACTCTTTTTTATCCGATTTCGAAAGAGCTAAGAACTGAGATGGACACCGTGAAATTAATAAATATTCCTTACTTTATTATTCATTATCCATACGTTGTTATTCAAATTATCCAAATGCATTTCACAAATTCTTTTGCCTCTTCAGTGGATCATTATTGATAATTATATATTATATAATTTTTATAATATCAATAATAAAGAACGAAAGCAATATTCTATATTAGAATCTTAAATATACGTAAGAAATTAAGGAAAAATATAAATTGTCGATTGGAATAAGTATCACTATTTAATATTTAAAAAATTTCATAGAAATGGTTTAAAAAAATGTTTTGTGGTTCATTTTTTTCCTTGAGCATCGTACACCTATGATTAAGGACATTTATTTAATTATATAACACAGGAATACACAATGTATTTATTTTTGGGGACATCCTGGGTCCCAACATTTAAAAAATAAATGAATATAAATCTAAATATGGCATAAACTCTGTTGTATGGTCGATATTATTTTTATACTTCCTGGATAAGATGGTGTGGAACTACGTGGTAAATAAAGTCTATTTTATACTAATAAAAGAATAAGGATTAAAGTAATATTGTAGTCCTTTCAACTTGGAAATTGTCAAAAGAGATTGAACCAATGTAATGAATTTGAATCAGATGAATATGATTTAGATACAACTAAATTAAATTTTATATGATAACTTATATGAAACTTTTTTAAAGGAACTGTTGTGTTTTTACTAAATATACTCCATTAAACAGCTGAAAGTACTAGTTTTTAATATAATTATTTTTATTGGTACTCTTTTTTCTTTTCTGCTTACCTTCCTCTACAAATTGGGGAAAACAGGTGGTCTGTTTTGACAACTGCCAAGTTGAAAGGACTAAACATTATATTGAGTATGATGGCTGCCAGGACAATTCGTATCATTATCTAATCAGCACTGGAACATTGTTGTTTTAACGCATTAAAATAATGTAATATTAATATTTTGTATAAACGTATCTTTGTAGATGGGAATTATAGGAATATAAAACAACGCAACAGATGGGCAATCTGCCAAGGGAAATGCCATATGGGAGGACTTTCTATGAGAAAATGACCCTTATTCAGTTGTTAGACACTTGGAGAAAACCTCGAAAACTCCAATTGGCCAGTCGGTTAATGAACCTGAGACCAACTACTAATGTTCAGTGGTTCATTTGGTCACTGGTGAGCTTGTGTATGAGAGGGACGTCAAAATAAGTACGGCATCTATTAATTGTTGTTACTCCAATAGTTTTTAAACACATGCTTTAAGAGCTCGGTAATAGTGAACGTCCTTCTCAACATACACACATATAGACAGGCAAACACACATACACGCTTAAAATTTCTCATATGTATGAGTGAATCACATATTTTTATCTAAAATGCTTTAATATCAAAATCAAAAATATTGACTTGAATAATTATTCAAATAATCTCATCTAAATAAATAAGTCTCATTTCAAACGGCTTTAACAAAACAGAAAAAAAAAAAAAATTAGTCATTTTCAAGGTTTGTGCCCGTTGAGAATTTTGATCAGTTAGTCAAGAACTATAACACTAAACTTTAGCTAATTTTACCGAGGACCAAGCCCATAAGAATTGTGCATAGCATATTTTTGTTCATAGCATATTTTTCAATTAGGAAAGATGATCTTTTTAATTAGAAAATTATTTATTGAAAAATTAATAATTCAAATAAGACAAGCTATATACACAATATGTTGAAAATATACTTTAAAATTTCGTTAGCTTCGACTCTTCTTTCAGACTACTCAGCCACCTTATAAATGCCCCGTTAAAATGTCCTAGAAAATGATTCTTTTTTTATCTACTTAATGAGAAAGCAGGAAGGTTTCATTATGATTCACGTAATAATGGAGTTATAAAGGAAAAACGCAAGACATTTCTTCTTTTCATATTATAGATTTGAAAAATTTGTCATGGGATAATTTTGCTATTTTGATATTAATAGTTGTTTATTTGCATATCATCATCTAAGTCTTCTAATTGTTTATTGAATTGATTCTTTTTCTTATAAATGAGTTAATAACAAAATATTTTCTATCACAATTTTACTTTCAAACTAGGATAACGTCAAAAAATTGTTTCGCAAGTAGAAACAATTTTTACAGACGTTATACTTGTTTATAAAAAGAAATTTTAAAGTACAGAATTACATAATAAACTAAAACTATTATTAATTTATGTATGCACATTAAAATAATTTTAATAATTAATACTTTAAAAAACATTAAAAATACAGTTTCTTAACACTATATCATTCGCATTATAGTTTGATAATTAGTTTGATTATTCAATCATTATAAATATACGATGATAATAAATATAAGCAAAATAGATATTTCACTCTCTCTCCAAGTATCGTATCTTTGTATTAAGTAATCACAATTTTTCTATTTCCGCGTCATAGCAAGGAATATCATGTCTTGTTCTTTAATGACAACTTATCAATTGTACTTTGATATGTAAATAAAGAAAAGTAATTGTATATAATAGAATAACGATGACTTCAATGAAAGGCTAATCGTGATAAATGAATTGACTTAAGTAAGAGTTTGATTGGATTGATATTACTACATATTTATTTAAAATAGCAAAAATTACTGCTATATTTATTAAATTTTCATTAAATTATCAATTATATTATTGTATTAATGGTATAAAACTAAAATAAAATAATAACGTTTTGAAAATTTTCTTTTGTTAATTCTCTATTCAACATTTTAAACTCTAAAATATAAATCCATTAAAATTTTAGAATACATTTTTTAAATCAACTAAGACATTTTTAAATATATAACATAATGTAGTTAGGAAACGGCTATTCATATTATTTACTTCGATAGAAAATTAATAAATGAAAAAGTTATATATATATATAATTATAATTATTTAAATTTAAAATATACAAAATTATAAAAATAAAAACTTTAAATAATCGTCAAAAGATGGCATTACAATGTTTAAGTTTGTATTGTTTGTTTAATACAAAGAGTGACCCTTAAGATGCCACGCAAGGTACACCGATAAGTAGTGATTATGATTTAATATTAATTATTTTAAAATTTTTTATATAAAATTAGAATAGTATAAACTTAGTTGTTCGATGATAATTAATTAAATATCGTACAATTATTTTTTCTTACTTAACTAATCAACATAAAAGTTATAATCATTTTGATACAACAACACACCCCTCAAGTTCATCTTTTGATAGCCTCTTGAAGCTAATAAATATGTTTTATACTTAAATTATTAATTAACTTTAACTAATCGATATATTTTGATTTAAAATTTAATAAACTTGTAAAATTAGAAATTCTACGTTAATAAATTTCTTAAAAATAAAAAAGAAATCTTTTTAAGCTTAAGAAATAAGAGCACTAAAGAGTAGGCTATAATTATCAAATTATGTTAATAAATATATACTGTAATTAATTTATATCTTAATTATAACTTATAATAATATAAAGTAGTTTATAAAAAATAAGATATCGTTCTCTTATTAAAAGAATAATATAAGTATATATAATTATCCAGTTTAGAATTGTAATTGAAGTAAGAAAAATTTTAAATCCATTTAAAAATTGCAGTGCTTATTTATGTAATGTCTATGTAGGGGAGAGCGGGGCTACAAGTTCCGTTTTTTAATCAACCTTATATTTTGTTAAGGAAACATAATTCTAGCATAAGTATTAAGAGATTAAAATTTAGTAATATATCTAACTTTGCTATAAATACAGTTTTTGGGGTTGATTTTTTGTAAGTTTTTTTATAATTAATAATACAATACCTAAAGTCGGAAAGTAACAACTTACCCCGGTTCGGGGCTAGTTGTTAACAGGGTGGGGCAAGTTGTTACAAGATCTATGGAAGGTGTAATATGTAAAAAAACAATAATTTATTTAACTAAGTATGTATTTAAAGACTAATCAATAATATCTTATCAATAATTAGTTGTTTTTCTTAAATTTATTATAAATAAAACATTTTTACGTTTCAACATTTATAACTTTTACTTAAAGAAAAGGGGAGAAAGGAACATCCTTTCCAAGTTCTTGTATAACACCAGAAGTTGCAGGCAAATTTACAACTTCTGATGACCCTGGCTGATCCAAGATTTGTCTTTCGTCAGTAAAGCTTACATTTAACAAATACTCTGCTAACTTGTTTTTCCTGTTCTTCAATAAAGACCAATCTTACTTTTTTGTAGCCAATCGCAGTGTTTTCTACTCCAGATTTCAACTTCTTTACAAATCTATATAACGTCATATGACAAATATCTAATTCTCTGGCAACAGTTTTTATTTTTTAACCATCTTTAATAACTGCATCTGCAGCTCTTTGCATCAACTCCTGAGATACAGAACCCCGTGTTGCTTTTCGAATATAAGTCCGCATACTGCAAAAGGAAAAAAAAAAACATTATTTTTACTGCATTACCGGTACAGATGAACTGGGGCAAGTTGTTCCAAGGTCACAACATGCCCCCAAAGAAGGGAACATCTAGCCCCGATAGCACATGGGTTCAAAACAGCAGCTACTAGATTAGGTTACGAGACATATACAGTTTTAGCGTAGTATATCAAGATACTCGATATATTTTTGAATAAAAATACCAAACAACTAATCGCTAATTATTTAAATTCGCCAGATATACCAAAAATATCAAACACGAAAATATTTACTTATGTGGATCAGCGACGTACAGGCTCTCTTTCCAATGTACCGGACGTCACTGGCCTGATTAAGATACCTGCCGTCGGTGCGCAGAAACGTTCGATTTCATGACATATTTACTAATTATATATATATATTTTTTCCTTGTGGAGCTATTTCAATCGGAACAACTTACCCCGGGAACTTTTAGCCCCGCTCTCCCCTACTGTACGTAATACTTATTTACTCCACGACACGGCGAATTGATTCTTATGTAAGGCATTTCTTATGATTGGCCTTTTCATACACGTGATCGCTTGTTGTATTATAATTATCTCGTGTTAAGATTACATCAGTAGCTTCCTTAGAATGTAAAGGCTGCATTATTAACGAAAACATTTTTTGCAACTTGGATCGTTGCTTATGGAGGCATTGTATGTACTGTATATACTGTATGTATGATTGAACCAAAACATTTGCTGGATATTTCTTGATTTTTCTGCGGACTCGATAAAGAAATGAATATACTGTATCTAGACACCAGACTCAATTAATTTACTTCAAATTCAAAATTACGATTTTAAATGGCTGAAATGATAAGTGGAAAAATGTTCTTCATAAAACATACTAACATTTTATTTGTTACCGTCATTTTCTGCCTGAAAATTCAAAATTAATGTGAAACGGAGGATTTTGAAAAAAAATATCATCTCTGTTTTTTCATATAACTTATATATCGTATAATATAACTGTAATGTCATATAATATACTGGGTGTTTCAAAAAACCATCCGACTTAAAATGATTATACAGTAAGACCCCGTTTAACGCTGCCCCGCTTAACGCTGTTTCGGTATTACGCGGTAGTATTGAAATTCCCCGAGATCGCACGCAGTGTTGAGATCAAGGCGTAATATCAAATTTTAAAGCTTATTATCTGCGGCGGACATTCCGACAACTAATTAATAAAACAGATGGAGCAGGTAAACAATCCATTAGAGATTTTTAGAAAAACTAGAACATCATGGATGATGTAGACAACATCAATCTTTCCTGGAATGAGGTGACCGAGAAATGTTTGAAAGGAGTATGGAAGAATGTATGGCCGGAGCTAAGCAAGGATGTTGACACAAGAGAATCCATTGTTGATGTCGATGAAATTGTCAAGCTAGCTAATGAAACAGGGTTGGATAATATAAATGCGCAGGATATTGAAGAATTATTGCAGGTTACGACTGGAGAAAGTTTTTCCAACGACGATCTAAAAGAATTAGTAGAACAACAGGTGCATGAAGATGACGAAATTAGCGTTTCTGAAGATGAGGAACAAAAGGAACTTTCAACGGATTTTCTAAAAAAAGTTTAGCCACTATAACGGAAATTATGGATCAGTTTATACAAAATGATTTCAATTTTGATAGAAGTTCAAAGGCAAGACGAAGTGTCATGGATGCGATGTCTTGCTATCGACAACTACTAGCTGAACGAAACAGGAAAAGGCAAACAACGTTAGATGACTTCTTCACAAAGAAACAAAAAATGTCAAATGAGGAAGAACCTTCCTCATCACAAACATAACTTCTTTACTCGAACTTTTTTTTTATTTTCATGAATGTTTTATGAATAAATTTCGATATTAGCAACAAATAAGTCTATAATTAATGTAATAAAAAAGTATTTAACAATAAATGTTACAAAATAAAACAAAAAAAAACTGATAAATTTTCTTTTTCTCTGTTCTGTTTCACGTATCCCCCTTATTTACATGTTAAGATGACCCCGTTTAACGCTGTTTCGTTTAGCGCTCTGTCATCTAGGAACGCATCCCCCGCGTTAAGCGGGGTCTTACTGTATTATGAAAAGTAACGAAGATACACACTTAAGATTAATTTTATATTACAGGGCTAATCTTCAATTTTTTTCGTACTAAATCATAGGTGCTCAATATGCCCCACTTTGGATACATGGCATATGTCCAAACGGTAGTGAACTTCGTCCCAAACTTTTGCGAGCATGTCTGGATCCACTGCTGCCACCGCTGTTGTTATGCAGTTTCGCAGTTCGACCACTGTAGCTGGAAGAGGAGGCACATAAACGGAGTCTTTTATAAACCCTCCTCAAGAAAAAATCGCAAACAGTGAGGTTCAGTGACTTAGTAGGCCAGTTATATAAAGCTGAATCATTAGGTCCCGTACAGCCGGTCCATCTTTGGGAAATCTGTATTCAAAAATTCTCGAACTTCCAGGCTCCAGTGTGGTGATGCGCCGTCCTGCTGTAAATGAAGTCATCCGAATCGATCTTTAACTATGAGAAAAGACAGTTTTCAAGCATACCGAGATATGTGATTTCCGTAACAGTGTTCTCTAAGAAGAATAAGGGACCGTACACCTTTTTCCGAGAAATTGCGCAAAAAATATTAAATTTGGGAGAGTCTCTCTCATGCTGTACAATTTGACGTGGCTGCTCCGTACCTTAACATTATGGCGGTTTACCTTCCCACTAATGAAAAGTAGCTTCGTCAGTAAACACTAAGCGTTTTACAAACTTGTCATCTTCCACCTTCTTGTCGAGGATGAATTCACAAAAGTCGACACGGGTTGTGTTTGTCACCTGCCTGAAGAGCTTGCATTAATTGAATCTTGTACGGTTTCATAATCAAACGTCGCCGCAAAACACGCCATACAGACGTTGTGGAAATGTTTAGTTCTCTACTGGCACGGCGAGTGGATTTTTGTGAGCTACGCGCGAAACTCAGTCGGATGCACTCCACATCTTCGTTTGACACACGGGGATGACCAGTGGATTTCCGTTTACACAGACAATCCGTGTCTTGGAATTGTTCATACCATCGCCTAATGCTCTGGACAGTAAGTGGTTCAACACCACATTGTCGACAAAAATCACGCTAAACAGTTGTTACGGACCCATACTTCGCAAAGCGTAGAACACAATAGTTATGATTTTTTAAATCGGGTGATTCTTTTCGAAACGCTTTGTAGTATAGTCTTAATATTATCATATAATTTATATGAACTGCTGGAATCAAAACTAGAAAATCTCTCATATTTATCATTTTTCATAACATTCTTCCACAACTATTCAGAATGGGAATGGCAAATGGATCAGGAATTAGAAAATTTTTCTTGTAATTCAGTAAATGTTTACGTTGAATCGTTTAGAGAAGATTTTTTTAAAAAAATACAAATTATAACATATAATCTGTTAATATTGTTGCAGATCTTTAACATTTTGCGACTTATTGGAATTATAAAAGAATTCTCTTTATAAAATTGAAATCACTAATTAACTGTTTGCTAATAGAATTAAAATTTATTTTCTGTATGTCCAAATCTATGTACAAATATAAATATTCCAGATAATAATTTCAAATTTAATGTTTCTAACTGTTTGCGTGTTTAACATGGATTCCAGAAGTATTAAATTTTCAAACGACGTTTGCTGTAAATATTTAAAATTCTCTAATTGAAAGTTTTTAAAAATTAACAATCAAATAAATAATTAATTTAATTACAGAACTATTAAATTTTTGTTTTTTTAGTAATTAATTCTTTATACTTACATTCACTATGATAAAATTTTAATAATAAAATAAAAATATTTAATATATATTCACTTCTAGAATTTATATTTAATAAACTTTCTTAATTTAATTTTAAAAGATTTTCAAATCTAAATTCAAAGCCGCAAAATGAAAAACACTACGCATAAAAGAAACGAACTTATGAAAATAAGCTGATATTAAATTTATAATTATGATTTCTCTAACGTTGATGATTCTATTATAAAATGTATCATTAAACTATATTTTCCTAATAATAATATGAAATACCTTCAGTTATTTTTATTAGCACGTAGAAGTTAAATGTAGCCTGAGCTCCAGTTATTTCTTTCCCGGCTGTTATACAGAGCGAAAGTATGGCAATCCAGAAAAAAATAATCCCCAGATTTTTACATTTTTTTGGATTTAGAACACCTTGAAACGTAGAGAGAAAAAATCAGGGGTAATTTCTGTATGTATAGATGTTTAGTGTGTATGAGGGGGCATGAATTTGTTCACCCTCTTTGAAGGTTAATAACTCCTGTGCTTTTTGTCGAAAATTTCTGAAATTCCAACGTTTGCAGTATCAACTCTGCATTACAAAGGAAGGTATAGTAAACAAAGGAGGACATTCTGGCTATTCATAAATAACCTCGGAAATATCATTTCCTTTTCATTATTCATAAGTGATCTTAGAATTATTTAACACTTCAAGAAACTCATTTCTTCAATAAAATTATTCTATAATTTATATTAGAACTTGATACTTGGTATATAAATGTAAAAACTCATTGAAATAAATAAAATTAAATTTGGCTATAATTCACTTTACCATCTGAAATATATTTTAAAAATACGAGTGTTTTTTTTTTTTTTTTTTTATTGAACGCTCCGTATCGTTCCTTTGTAAATACTAGACCTATAAATGTATTTGTGATTAATTTATCATAATCTAATACTGATAAGAGACTCAAATGTGTTTATTAAAAAACTGAATATAAGTTTTGAATTGGAAAAATTAAAAATCCAATTACGTAAATAGTTATTATTTCAAACGCTATGCAGACTTTAACTACTTCTATACACAGTATTAAGAAGACATTTTATTAGTTTATCGCATTGCTGAAGTCTACACAAATAAAATTATCAATATATACATATATATATTTTGCCTTATCTCTCTCGAGTTGATTTTACAAAATATATAAATATAACTTAAAATCATTTACATTGTTATTATTTCAGAAAACTGATCAGATAGACTTTTGTTCCACCATATCTGTAGTTATCTAAATCATATTCATAACACTATACCAAAATTATACATACTTTTCCGTTTTTGTCTTTTTCTGCCTTTTCTGGCAAACCAAAATGAACTTTTCTACAAGTTCATTTTGGGTTTGCCAGGTCCACATTGGGGAAATCGGGTCCGACATATCCAGGACAGGCTTCTCTTGAAATATACAGTACCTTGAATTGCTGTACAATTTGATATTCTCGGGTTCCCCAGAGCAATAGGTGTCAGCCAATTGTTCTGGAACCTTAATTGTCTCGGCATCAAACGCTAATTTTAGTTGTAATTTTATGTAGTTACAACGTAATCATTACGTGTATAAATATTTTGTTAAACTTATACTTTATATATAATTTCTCATTTTTAAATTCTAGAAATGTACAGGAATATTTGGATAGTTAAAAATAAAATATTTTCTATTGTTCATAATATTGTTTAAATAATTAAAAATAAATATATAATAATCTGATGTTTTGTATTCTTATGCTATATCGATTTATTAATATTGTATTATTGTTAACTATATTGAATTAGTGTTTTATTTCGAATTTAAATTTTAGTCAACATAAAGTTAAGTTTAAGCTACAATTATAAATACATAATATTCATGTTGAAACAGAATTGTAGAACGAATAAATTCAAAACTAGCTTTCATACCTTGAATATCTTGAAACCTTTGAATTAAAAGCCAACGAAGAAGTCAATGACTTTTACTTCAAATGTTTTTGGGACTAACAATGCTTCATCAACATCATAAATACAGAATTATTCTTGATTCCATAGTAGACTATACAAATAAATACATTCACTCGTATATTTGGAATATAGAGTGATTTTAATGTTACTAATGATCGGACATCAGTATCGAAAACATTCCAATTAAAAATTTTTGACTTCTTCACGACTGTTTCAAAGATGTTGTTACATTGAAAACTGTATTGAAATGCTATTTTTTGGTTAGAAGATAAAATTTAAGGTAAATAAAACATTTATTTTTCTGTTTAATTGACACAAAATATAAATTATTTGATAAAGGTTCAGCTCTATGAAGGATTTACCAATATTGACGTTTGTCGGAGTGTTTGGAGCCTTAGTGCTCTATATTAAAAATCAAAATATAAGGACAAAAAACAAATTACCAATTATTTGATATAGTTATATTTTAAAAGTATTAATGAAAATAAACATAATTATTTTCATTATTCTGATTATCACTATACACAATCAAATGAATTTGGAACGAAAATCATAATGCGTTTTTCTTTTGGTTTTGAGCTGTGTCCTGTTTGCACTAAAATGGTCTTTTTTTACACACCTTTCAAGAATCAGGCTCACAATGGAACGTCCCAGTGGTGAAGGAAACATTTCCAATGAAATATTTTACAGGTTTTTGATTCTGACTCCAAGTTGACAGATTGATTCCTTAATGTCTCGGCCATTCGATGGACCATAGTAGTTACCACAACGAATATGAATAAATGAATATCAGGAGATTATTTTATTCAGTATTACTTTCCCGGCTCTGTTATGTATAACAGAGGGAAAGTATCAAAAAATGACCCCCTAAGATTTTTACACTTTTGGACTCGGGATCTTGAAATGCCGAGAAATGGAAAAATAAATCGGGAGTTTTTTCTGTGTATGGATGTTAGCGTATGTACACCCTTCTGAAGTTTAATAATTTCTGTGTTTTTTGTCGAAAATTTCTGAAATATTGCGGGGATGTTTGTGTATTAGGGAATTGATGCTATTAAATTTTGGTGGTTAAATATCGAAGGGGTGGGGAGATAAAGGGAGGTCGTGTGTCATATCTCGAGTAGGGTCGGACTTTTTGTAACGAGAATGACGATTTTACTAGTTATTAGCATTTACAATTTTTTTTTTTTTTTATAAAACCCATCCATACCCTCAAAATTAATCGTTTTACCATTCTATAATAATTAAAACTGTAAAAATTTTTAACGTAAAATATCATAACAGATGACACCACACATTCAATTTTAAATGTTGCGGGAAAGTTCAGCAACTCGTTGCTAAATTTTTTAAAAATGTATGTAATTTTAGACGAAATAGTGAGTAAAAACTGCAATAAAAATTTATGTTTTATTGTAAATATTAAATAAATTTTATATTACACGGATATAACTTAAGATGCTGATAGAAAAGAACGAGGACGATTTATAACATGCTTCTATTAAAACTTAATCATTAATGGAGCTAGAATATTCAGGCACAAAAATTCATATAAATATTTATACGATTTTTAACGCTTAGATGTTCATTAACACAATTAGTAGTGTTTTTACTAACGAAATGAATTATTTTGATTTAAACGCAGAAGTAAATTATTAATGTTTATAATTTTTACAGAAGTTAAAGAATATGACACGAAATTTCTTAGAATAAACATCGTGTCATGTTATTCTTATATAGAGAATATAGCATGTATCATTTTCAATTAATTCATAAAAATATAACACTTAAGTTAATAAAACTGTATATATGTGTATCTATGTATGTATACATATGACGAGTTTTATTAAGAATTATATGGAAAAATGTTTTTAGAATGTTTCATTTTAAAGCATTTGAATTTTAAAATAGATCGAACTGATTTAATTTCATTAAAAAATATAAACAATTGAGTTTTATCTTTTCTTGAATTTTAATTATTTTTGGAGAAAGTGGAAAGTATGAACCTGTGAACTTTTATTTCTTATTGAATTAATCAAGACTTTAAAAATAAATCTATTCTAATTTCTAAGAATTTTTAATCGATAAATAGGCCTAAATCCTTTTATTTTTCAGTTTATGATATAAACTTTTAAAGTTTTGTTTTATAATTTGAGAAAGTTGACGGATATGACACTGGCATCTTATCATATTTTTATGTAGATTTATCACATAATCTGCATTTTAAACGATTCGATCTACTATCGTAGATATTGGAAAACTTGATTATCAATCTAAGATTAAAATATATTTTCATGCCTAAGTTTAGAATTATGATAATAACTTGTAATCCCTAAAAGAAGAATTATACGTGTGTAGATCATAGATTAAAACATGATAAAATATTATAATTTGCATTATATAATAAGATTATAAATTAATTATATTTATTATTATTATTACAAAAATTAATTATTCATTAAATAATTATATAATGTCTGAAGTTTCGAACTTCCAAACAAAAGAGCTTAACAGTTTCCAATATACTGTAAATAGTAATCATTTAAATTCTAAAATCTACTGCAACGAATGTATTAAAGAAAAATTTTATCTTAATTTATTTGTTTTATATAATATAAAAAATATTTTTACATCTTTGTGTTGATATTATAATATATTATCAAGTTTGTAAAGGGAATTTTTGATAATGATTAGTAAGGTATTTATTTTTTGCGTTTCGAATGAATAAAAAATTTCAATTACTCATTATATTTGATTTTTTAAAAAATTTTTATTGTTTATAATTGAAATTTAATTATAAACAATAATTATTAATTGAAATTTATAATCGTTTATTATTTAATTTAATAAACATAAGGGTCAAAACCTAAAGGAAAAAAAGAGCAAAAATATAAATGCCAACTTATTTAGTTTATTATTATTTGATGCACATTTTAAAATTTTACTTATCTAAAGAAAATATAACTATAATTTTATTTGATTTTTGTTAAATTATTAAGTAAAGTCATACAAATGTACTAAAGATTTAAATCTGTACTATGGAGGAACCTTTAACTTAATCTCAAGTTAAAACTATTAAAAAATTAACTTTAATTTAGAAAAAAAACTGTTATAAGAATAAAACTAAATTTTTTATATTCAAATACATTTTTTGATTTCACAGAAATGTCTTTGGATTTAGATCTAATTTTATCATTTAAAATATAAAAACAAATGCGTAAGCGCGTAGGTATAGATTTTAATATTTTTATCGTCATCTATTAAACTTTCGAAAATTCGGGGTAGTCCCATATGTTTATCAACAATGAACAGTTTTGAAAATTAAATAAATAGCGTGTTATCAGTGATGGGTAGTGAACAGGCGCAGGAAGGGCATAGAACGTTTCTAATCGTTAACAATTTTATCAGATATTGCGAAAATAAAAAGGTCTCACAAAATTGTTTATTAAAAGTCATATGGTGTAGTAATTTCGCACAGTTGGCTTCAAGTTTTTGAGGTTGTCTTTTCAATAATGACAGTGGAGAGCGAGCAAGTGAGTTAACATTATACGTTAACATTGTATTACATAACATTCTATAAATATACTTAAATATTACAAATCAATTGTAAAATTTATATAATTAAGAAAATTTTAATTATTAGATTGCATAATAGTAATAATACTGAACTTTTAAATTTTTAAAACGAGATGGTTTAATAATTAATAAAATGTATTGAACTTTTTATAGCTGTCAGGTCATTGTTCTTATTAAGATAAACTTGTATATCTTTAGTAATATCAGAATGATTTTTATAAAATATCGTCTTGCATTTATCGGAATTAACCACATTGTTTTATCTTTATAAATTTATTTAGGAGGATACTGTTGATCATAAATGGAATCAAGAAACTTCTGGACATCATGATGGTTTCTACAGTAGTGCTAAAAGCTATAAAGAAGTGTTTAGTATTAGGTAAATATCTGGAAATTAAATACATCTTTTACTTTAAAAGATTTTTTTGTTTGTATTTTAATTTTTTTTCTATATTTAATTAACATAGCTATAAAGATTTGTTAGGAAGTCGAGCTGATGGAGAAAAGAATGAAGAAGGAGAACCGATAAAAAGAAAAAATACGACGAAAGAATGGTTAACACTCATCACTTTAGCCTTTGCAAATTTCAGTGTCGGTGCTTGTGTATCATTACAAGCACCGTTCTTCCCAAAAGAGGTATTTCTTATTAATTTTATACAACTCAGTATTAAGTGTTTACATTTTTGATATAAGTACCGATATTTCATAGAAACGTCTTTTACTTAAATAAAATTTTTTATTTTTAAAAAATTAAGAATTGTTAGGGCTAATCACGTTGTGAAAATCTGTTTTTAATAGAAAAACTCGTGATTTTTAAAAGTAAAGTTGACCTTTCTCTAAGCTTATTTAATATCTCGGTTCACAGAACTTTTCCCTAAGCAGCGAAATGTTTGTATTGTCTGGTGTCTAAGGTCAGAATAATCTACTCTTATCTTTATCTATTTAAATAACTTTCCTCGAATAATATATTAAAAGTATTTAAACATTGAAATAAAGTTATAAGCTACTTATATTATGTTTTTTTGTAAAAACATAATATAATACTCATAATATAAAAAAATACTTATATTATCTTGTGTTAAAATTGTTAAAATGATAAAATATTTATCAATAGTTATAAGTTTACAATTACTAGAAGATGAACAATAAATACGATTACAAAATTAATCGATATATCAAATAAATTACAAAATAAATATGGTTAGGAAATTTTTTATTTTCAATAAAAATTATTTCAACATTTCTTCTATTCGTAATTATTTTTATAACTGATCTTTAAAACTTATCATTGATCAATTGGATTAGCTTATCTAGTAATTTATGTGGTAAGATTTTTTAAAATACATTTATAAATATGAACAAATCTTACCGTATAACGCAAGAAAAATTACAGTATAATAAGGAAATCGTTTAAGGAAAGTTTTGCAATAAAATAATTTCTCCATTGCAAAACTTAAAATTCCAATAAATATATAAATTCAATTCGTATATTTCTAATGAAATACAATAAATTAAGTTGATTTAGAACTTATTTAATATTTCTGATGTAGCATTTTAATTTTTCTGTCTTTGAAAGTTTTGTATAAAAATTATATGCTAATTTATATGATATTTTTTAGAAATTTTTAAATCGTTGAAAGAATAATTCCTGAATTTGATAAAAGTTTAAACTTGTTTAATTTTGATAATTTGTTATAAAATTACAATTATGGAATTAAGTTATGATTTTATATAGTTTTAAACTTCAAAATTTTCTTATTTTAGTATTGACACTATTATAACTATAAATTTATTACAACTACGTTGCAAAATTCATTTACAAAAATAAGAAGTTCTCAATTACAGCAGGGATTAAAAAATTTATTATAAACAAAACATGTTGTAATGATACGTAGAATTCGTGAATGGAAGTTAGTAATTACCAGCAGCGTCACTAGTGTTGGTGTCACGCAGTGCGGTAGCTCGTGGTGTCACTCTCGTGGATCTCTTTTCGTAACAAACCATACGGAATGTTTAGTAATTCCCGAATATTTCCGAATATATAATGGCAATAACACAAACAACAAGCAAAATTAATTAAAATCACATCTTTAAATTACAATATCATACGCACGGCTTATGTGTATTTACATTTATCTGTTTATTTATTCGTCATCGAACCTTTTAGTGACGATACTGGTTAGTAACAAACTAGAATTTTGTGCCCTTTTTATCATTTACGCAAATCTTCAATATATCAAATTTCGCATATTAAAAATACTTTTTGTAGACTGTTTACATTTTTTTAGCCTGCTATCATTCATATAGATATACAGTTAAATCACTAGTAGGTGTTTTTATCATACATTTACTTGCGATAGTTCTGATAGTGTTTTGGCATATTAGAATTGCAGTTATTAGGAATATTCGGAGATCTCATTAAATTAATGGCGTATTGGATGAAAACATTCGATTTTTGAAAATATATTCTCATCTTCAGTTATCATTTCACTCTAACCTTCCTTCCAAAAAAATGATTTTCGAAAACGAATTACCAATTTTGTGTTAAAATCGAAACTAATAACATTAGCGGCTCGCCCGTAACGATTGGAGTTGCAGCCTTTCTATAATTTTTAGGAAAAATTAAAATAAATACAAAAATAAAAAATTTTTATTAGAAGAAAATATAGAAGATTTAGAATCATTTTAACTCAACTTTTAACGCAAAGAGAGGAATCCTGTTCAGACGTGTGACATTTTTGAACTCTTTCGTCCATGTGGCACCAAGACTTTAATCCAGACACATCATATCTTTGATGGGGCTTATAATAGAAGTAATCGGGTGGTGAAGAATGAGTTTATTTGGGATAAACCGCTAAAAAATATTTCTAAGATTTCTGACCCGACTCGAACTCCTTAAGAAATTAAAAAAAATACAGTGTTTCATCTTAAATTTTAATTAAAAATAAATAATATAGAAGATTAAATTAAAGATTTTCTGATTAGTTTCGTAATAACTCTAGCCCTAGTCTTCTTGTAAGAAATTATTCTGAGTTTCGCCATTGAACGCTAATGTTAATTTCAACTCGCTCAAGCGGAGCGTTATACCTTCATGGGTCCCGGGCAAATTTGAATTGGGAGCCCTTGTAGAGTACAATGTTGACTTCAGACATTTTTCTTCGAGGGGAATCCCTCGGTATCCTCTTGAATTCAACACTGCCCATACGAAACCAAAAGAAGGATTTTAGTAAAATTTCATTAAAAGCAAAATAAAATCAGATGTGACATTTATGTACAATAAAATGCAATCTCCAAGTGAAATTCATAAATAATACACTTAACTGAATTAGTACTTACTTTTATTTCACCAAATAATAAACTAGATTAATTAAACAAGAAATAATTCACGTATTATTTTCAAGATTATAAAGATTTGGTATTAATTTCAATCCATAAAAAAATGTTTTAATGTGATTTTTTAATTAATTAAAAGTAAAAATTATTTATATAACGTAATTTAACATTTTCAAATTACTGTAGGATTAAAAAGATATTTTATTCAATTCAAAATGTTGACTGTATTAGAATTAACAAATCATATTTTCAGGTGATTTGCTGTTGAGAATGTAAGATAGTGTGTATCGTACATTCTCATCTTGTGAAGACAGTAAAAATTATTAAAGATAAATATTCGTATTAATAGAAACATTTTAGATAAAATAAAAAATTAATTTAATTTTCTTTTGTTATTAATAATATTTTATCGGCTGATAACACGAAAATAGTCAGTTTAATTTGGCAACGCAATAGGTAGGCGTTCTGTCAATGGGATGCCGCCCGGAAAAATATTCTGTGGAAAACAGGCTTTATTTAGATGTTTACTTAGGTGTTTGAAACGCGATAAAAATTGGAAAAAATCCACGTGACCGTGACCGTAGTCATGGTTTTGTCACGTGCGAAACCATGACTATGTACTAGTATTCAGTGGTTTTATCCAATCGGACATTGTGGCATAAAATAGTCGATTTAGCTAAAGCAGCTGTATCATATACTTAATATATATTTTTTCATTTTTAACTCTGCCCTGTGGGAACTCAGAAGGCTATTTTTGCATATCCATCGTAGGCTCGTCCAGGTCCACAATGCGGGCGCGGTTTGATATATCCGGAACAAACCGCCCAAGAAACATTTCTGAGGTGTCCCGTGTTCGTATTCAATGTCGGATTCCACGGAGAAGTAGACTGACTCCTTAAGGGCCTCGGCTATCCAGTTTCCTGTCTACCTGATATTATTAAAATGATAAATTAATTTCTTTTTTGATAACTTGAAACCGTGTCGTATTTCTATTGTTGTTTCTAACACACGATGCAGTGTAATCCAGCCACCACTTGGCTTCTTTTCATCTTTATTTCAGTTGATCAACTGAAATAAAGATGAAAAGAAGCCAAGTGGTGGCTGGATTACACTGCATCGTGTGTTAGAAACAACAAAATTAACTTCTGTTTAAGTTCTAATCCTCTTATGTAGTAAGATGATAATTTTGACTATCTTCTAATATTAATAAAATCAGATTTTGTAATTTTTTAACCAAATGAATTACCCGTGTAGGTAACCAAACAAATTCATTTCATAATTATTATTGCCTTGTCCTTATTTCAATTCTTATTATATTTGTCAACTTGGACGTAAACTAACAGGAGGCTCAATAAAGAAAGTCTGTTTTTTTTTTTTTTAAGAACTTTTGCTCAATTTTGCGTTAATACTTAACACCAGTTTAACAGTCCTATTAATAATTTACGTCCAAATTGACAAATATAATAAGAAATTTAATTCATATTCATAGTTCGGAATTTCTATTTTTAAATATTGACTGCAATAATAATAATAATAATAATAATAATAACTCTCCAGGGTCCACCACCTGGTCGTGGTGGGAGAGCCCAGTAATTTTACTGATCCATAGGGCAATGCAGGCTGGAGCATAAGCTCCTGGTAGGGACACCCATGCCAGTAAGGTCTATGGGGAGAAATGAAGCTAAGAGTGACCACGCCCACATTCTGTGGAGATATTCATCATGGTAATAACTAGATCAAAGTGTGATACCGGCTCGGACGTCGCCCGGGTTAACAAGGTCCGCGTTCGTGGGTTAGGCAGAGGCTCACGTTCGAAAAATAGGTCACAGTCTCCCTTGGTTACCGGTGGCGAAAGCAGCACCGGCCCAAGCATGGCTACTGCAATGCCCTCAACAGATGTGAGGAACCAACCCAGCCTTGGTGTTTCTGTGGCAATGCATCCACAGACCACAAAGGCTGGAAAACCACGCCAACGGATGAAATGGACAGTAGAAATGAACGAGTTTATCATCCGTACTTATTACACCATCACAAAACTCGAAACAAACATGACAGCATACAGACAACAACTACACCATAGATTCACACAACAGTATCCTCATCTCACTGTCACCGAACAAAGGGTTGTTGATCAAAAAAGAACAATTATACACAACAACCTTATTCCACAAACAACACTTGAACTTATCAAACAACAGGTTGCTGATCAAATACATCAACAGACAGAAACATCTAACATTAATGAAGATCATGTAACCTGTCAGGATAATCCAGCAACAAGCATTGATAATAACACACATACAACAATTACCACTAATGATACTACAGACACTTCCTCATCCATCACTGATAACATAGACTTGGATTTAGTTAATACGCTCTCACTTATATTTCAGGAAACACTCACTAAATATACAGGCACAGATCCCACACAACGACCACGAATACCAAAAATCAACACGTCAAAGAAAGTAGGAAAAACACTAAATTATGTAAACACTCACTTACTACCACACTACATTCATTCAATTTCTACACTCGCAGACATTCATACATTAGTTTATGCTGGGGCAGTCACAGTAGTGACACACCATGGACTGAAAGTACAATCACAGACAAATACACAGAAAACACAATTCTATCACAAGCCTGCCTGGCAGAGAAGAATAGAAACACAAATAAATGACATTAGACAGCAATTAGGCAGGCTAACACAATACACTAAAAACAACATAACACCCAAATTAAGGAAACAGCTCAAAAACATTTTCAAGAAAATAAAAACACACACAAAACATGAACATCACAACACACGCATTACAGAATACATTGATACACTAAAACAAAAACTTGCTGCCAAAGCACGTAGACTCAAACGATACAAAACATGTACACTACGAAAACAACAAAATAAATTATTTACAAACAATGAAAAACTCTTTTACAGACAAATTAATAACAAAGCAAACACTGATACACAGCACAGTGGCACACCAACAGAAGAAGAACTCACAACATATTGGTCTTCTCTTTGGTCCAGTGCTGTCACGCACAATGCTGAAGCAGGATGGATCGAGGAGGAGAACAAAAACTTACACAACATACCAACTATGCCCTGTGTTGAAATAAACATACATGATTTCCAATACACTGTTAACAGAACACACAACTGGAAGACACCTGGTGTAGACAACATTCACAATTTCTGGTACAAAAAGTTCACATCACTGCACCAGGAACTAGCTAAACATCTAACACACATCATCATCAATCCACAAGACATGCCAAATTTTCTTACTCAGGGCATCACCTACATGAAACCTAAAAACAACAATACCACAGACCCCACACAATACAGACCAATTACATGTCTTCCAACACTCTACAAATTATTGACATCCTGTATTGCAAACAAAATATACAAACATGTTGAAGAACACGACATTCTAACAGAACAACAAAAAGGTTGTCGTAGAAACCACAGGGGATGCAAAGAACAGTTACTCATAGATTCAGTCATTCTACGGCAAGCACACAGACAACACAGAAACATACACATGGCATATATAGACTACAGAAAAGCATTCGACAGTGTTCCACACAGTTGGCTGCTACATATCCTACACATGTACAAAATACATCCATCACTCATTGCATTCTTTCAAAACACTATGCAGCACTGGAGAACAACACTACATCTCAGGGTTAGTAACACTTCCATACAAACAAACCAAATTTTTATTAGGCGAGGAATTTTTCAAGGAGATTCCTTGAGTCCTCTCTGGTTCTGCTTAGCCCTGAACCCATTATCCAACATGTTAAACAACACGCAATATGGTTACAATATTAGACACAAAAAAACAACACAGTTTACACTGTCACATCTCATGTACATGGATGACATAAAACTTTATGCATCCACACAAAAACAACTTCATCAACTCCTACAAATCACACATTCATACACCAAGGACATACAAATGGAATTTGGCCTAGATAAATGCAAAACAGTTCACATAGAAAAAGGAATCCTGAAGAAAGAAGATTTTGCACTTGGAAATGGAGACATTATTGAATCCATGGAAGAGGGCGAGTTCTACAAGTATTTAGGATTCCAACAGGCCAAACTAACAGAACATACACAAATAAAGCAAAGATTAATTAAAGAATACCAAAGTAGGTTAAATGCTATTCTCAGAACACAATTAAATGCAAAACACACAGTTAAAGCAATAAACACATATGTCATCCCAGTACTCACATATTCTTTTGGAGTTATACATTGGACTCACACAGATCTTGAGCAACTCCAAAGGAAAACAAGAACAACACTTACTAAGCATAAACAACATCATCCTAAATCCGCCACAGAAAGATTAACCCTTCCACGTAAAGATGGCGGACGTGGCCTGATTGACATAGTTAACCTTCACTACAAACAAATACAGTCACTGCGAGAGTTTTTCTACAAAAAACAAGAAACATCACAATTACATAAAGCAGTAACTCTAGCAGACTCGAATAACACACCATTAAACTTACACTCACATCATATGGACACAACACAACATATAAAAAGCATAGACACCATTAAGCAATCGTGGGCTCGAAAGGCACTCCATGGCAGGCATCCTTACGATCTGGCCCAGGATTTTGTTGACAAAACTGCGTCAAACAGCTGGTTAGCTCGGGGATGCCTCTTTGGGGAGACGGAAGGATTCATGATTGCCATACAGGATCAGGTCATAAATACTAAAAACTACAGAAAACACATACTCAAAGATGCAACACTCACAAATGACACATGCAGAAAATGTCACATCATGCCAGAAACTATACAACACATCACCTCTGGTTGCAAGCTCTTGGCACAAACAGATTATTTACACAGACATAATCAAGTAGCAAATATAATACACCAAGAGCTTGCAAGGAAACACAAATTAGTAGACATCCACGAACCATATCTACAAATACATTCCACAGACAGTATTGGAAAACAACACGCACAAAATGTACTACGACAGAGCCATAATCACAGATAAAACAATTTACCACAACAGACCAGACATCACACTCATTGACAAACACAATAAAATCACATACATTATAGACATATCCATTCCAAACACTCACAATATACAAAACGCATGCACTGAAAAAATTAGCAAGTACACAGAACTCGCCCAGGAAATAAGGCATCTGTGGAGGATGGATAGGGTGCTTATTGTACCTGTTGTTCTCTCCTCTACAGGTGTCATACCACACACACTACACAAAAGCCTGGGCACATTAGAATTGAATAGAAACACATATATCACTCTACAGAAGGCCACTATATTGAATACATGTCATATTGTGAGAAAATTCCTGAATACAGACACACACACTGATACACTTCTTTAATTTCTGTTTTGGTTACTATGCCTTGACTTTGGTCCGGCATAGTACTTAGCCACCGGTGTTAACCGAGTATATCTACTTAACCCAACAATATAATAATAATAATAACTCTCCCGTGGTCACCACCTGGTCGTGGTGGGAGAGCCCAGTAATTTTACTGATCCATAGGGCAATGCAGGCTGGAGCATCAAGCTCCTGGTAGGGACACCCATGCCAGTAAGGTCTATGGGGAGAAATGAAGCTAAGAGTGACCACGCCCACATTCTGTGGAGATATTCATCATGGTAATAACTAGATCAAAGTGTGATACCGGCTCGGACGTCGCCCGGGTTAACAAGGTCCGCGTTCGTGGGTTAGGCAGAGGCTCACGTTCGAAAAATAGGTCACAGTCTCCCTTGGTTACCGGTGGCGAAAGCAGCACCGGCCCAAGCATGGCTACTGCAATGCCCTCAACAGATGTGAGGAACCAACCCAGCCTTGGTGTTTCTGTGGCAATGCATCCACAGACCACAAAGGCCGGAAAACCACGCCAACGGATGAAATGGACAGTAGAAATGAACGAGTTTATCATCCGTACTTATTACACCATCACAAAACTCGAAACAAACATGACAGCATACAGACAACAACTACACCATAGATTCACACAACAGTACATGTCATATTGTTGAGAAAATTCCTGAATACAGACACACACACTGATACACTTCTTTAATTTCTGTTTTGGTTACTATGCCTTGACTTTGGTCCGGCATAGTACTTAGCCACCGGTGTTAACCGAGTATATCTATCTTAACCCAACATAATAATAATAATAAGTTGACAAAACTGCGTCAAACAGCTAGTTAGCTTGGGGATGCCTCTTTGCGGAGACGGAAGGATTCATGATCGCCATACAGGATCAGGTCATAAATACTAAAATCTACAGAAAACACATACTCAAAGATGCAACACTCACAAATAACACATGCAGAAAATGTCACATCATGCCAGAAACTATACAACATATCACCTCCGGTTGCAAGCTCTTGGCACAGACAGATTATTTACACAGACATAATCAAGTAGCAAATATAATACACCAAGAGCTTGCAAACAAACACAAATTAGTAGACATCCACGAACCATACTACAAATACATTCCACAGACAGTATTGGAAAACAACACGCACAAAATGTACTACGACAGAGCCATAATCACAGATAAAACAATATACCACAACAGACAAGACATCACACTCATTGACAAACACAATAAAATCACATACATTATAGACATATCCATTCCAAACACTCACAATATACAAAACGCATGCACTGAAAAAATTAGCAAGTACACAGAACTCGCCCAGGAAATAAGGCATCTGTGGAGGATGGATAGGGTGCTTATTGTACCTGTTGTTCTCTCCTCTACAGGTGTCATACCACACACACTACACAAAAGCCTGGGCACATTAGAATTGAATAGAAACACATACATCACACTACAGAAGGCCACTATATTGAATACATGTCATATTGTGAGAAAATTCCTGAATACAGACACACACACTGATACAATTCTTTAATTTCTGTTTTGGTTACTATGCCTTGACTTTGGTCCGGCATAGTACACAGCCACCGGTGTTAACCGAGTATATCTCACTTAACCCAAAATAATAATAATAATAAAATCTTAAAATTTAATCTTGAGTGATATTAGATTTAAAGATAACAAGTAAACAATCGCTTTATTATCTCGATATCTATATAACAACGTAATTAGTGAAGAAATCTTGATCAAGTAAAAATAATTCTGATGTCATATTCGAAATAACCTACTTTCGGGAGACCTAAATTGTTTTCAATAACCTTCTAAATTAAAACAATTGATTATTATCGTAAAACAATTGTTTTGGAAATTACATCGCCTAATACTGTACTATTACATTGCAGTTTCTCTATATTTACGAAAAACATTTCGTATCATCATTGACGAAAATTAGTGATTACATAATTTGCAGAGTAATAGTTTATTTAATTCGTCAAGATTAAATTTTAATCTTAACTAAATATTTTTTTCTGATTCTCTGTTTACCTATTGCTTCAAAAAAGATATTCATATTTAAAGTGAAAAAATAAAATAAAATAATCTAGCAACGAGTTGCTTAACTTTCCCGGCAACATTTAAAAATGAATGTGTGGCGTCATCTGTTTTGATATTTTACTTTAAAACTTTTTGCAGTTTTAATTATTATAGAATGGTAAAACGATTAATTTTGAGGTAGCAATGGCAATGGGTTTTATAAAAAAATAAAAAATAAAAATAACAGTTGTAAATACTAACAACTAGTAGACTCATCATTGAGCCGACACGATCTCTCTTTATCTCCCCACCTCTTCGACCTTTAACCACCAAAATTTAACATCATCAATTCCCCTAAAACAAAAACCTCCCTGCAAAATTTCAGAAATTTTGGACAAAAAGCACGAGATCATAAGGATGAACAAAATCGTGCTCCCCCCACACATTAACATCCGTACATACAGAAATAACTCCTGAATTTTTTTGTATTTCTCGACGTTTCAAAGTCCTCTGAGTCCAAAATTTAAAATATCTTAGGGGTCATTTTTTGACCGATCGCCATACTTTCCCTCTGTTATATATAACAGACTCAGGAAAGTAAAATTATTGTCTGTTTCATCGGGAGGTATTTTTGAAGGATAACAGTTACATAGTTTCTTACAGTTCTCTATTTTGGATATACCACATATATTTTATTTTTATATGGTAGATAATATATTTAAAAGTTTATCAATCGAATAAAAATTATTCGTTATTTATATCTTTAGTCTGAATTCCAGAAAAAATATATTTTTATCATTGTTTTATAAACCAGTTTCTCTGTTAATGAGTGCTATATTTTCAAGATAAATTGTTTGCTCTGGTTATTTTAATCAAAATATTTACTTTTTTTTAAATGAGGAAAGTTAAAAGCCTAGATTTTTTATTGATTAAGGCCATTTTATATTTAATATATTTTGATTATTTCAAAACTAAAACTAGAATACAGTAGAGCGTCGATAAGTGGAACCAATTGGGGACTGGGGTCCTTCCAGTAAATGATTTGTTCCAGTTTCCGACTTTGTACGAAAAAATACATTAACCTGTCCGATGTTCAAATTTTTCTCCGTTGCGTATCGCTTCCTGTTGAATTTTTCTCCGTTGCGTGTCGCTTCGTGTTGAATTTTCGTCGATTTTAAGCCTAACGAAAATTTTTATAATAATCATCGAGGCTATCGTATCGTTAAAAATTATTTCTGCATTTTGTACAAACAAAATAAATATATTAAAGAATATAAAAAACATGAAAATTATACTTTAGAAGTAAATTTAGTATTAAAAACATTCGATTCAGCACGACACAGTCCGACTGAAAATCGTTCCATTTTCCGGCCACTGCACTTACCGACGTTCCACTTATCGACGCTCTACTGTACTTGAAATATTTTTCTCTCTCTGCTTCCTGGATTGAATT
This sequence comes from Centruroides vittatus, assembly GCF_030686945.1. Taxonomy (NCBI): domain Eukaryota; kingdom Metazoa; phylum Arthropoda; class Arachnida; order Scorpiones; family Buthidae; genus Centruroides; species Centruroides vittatus. Next base: position 3,656,775 of record NW_027122643.1, read on the forward strand.
TATTACGGTAAATTTAGTTATAATTTTAATAAAACATTTCGCATAATTATATTATTTTTTGTTAGATAATAAATTTCCGTTTCAAAAATAGAGATTTAAATGAAAGATATTTGTTTAGTAAATATTTAAAATAAAAATTTCAATTGGCTTTCAAATAGAACATGCTATGAAATAATTGCTGTTGCATACTTATGTAAAAATTCATTCTTACATAATAAAGTTTTACTTTATTAATTATCCTAAGTTGTATATTATTTTATATATATATTTAGAGCTATAATTTAAACTAGAAAAGTCTAATCAATATCGGTTCATTGTATAACTGATTATAAAGCAGGGGTAGCATGAAACGTATATGTAATCAAATGAGTGTTTTATAATAATTCAGCTATGAAAGTAATACAATTGTAACTGCGCCTTTGTTTTTGATAAAAAGGTTAATAAATTTAGTTCATTAGTTTAGTAAGATTTTTGTTTTTAAACAATATTTTCACCCCAATATTAAATTTTTGTCTATTATAAGAGAATATTGAAATATATTTATTAAATAAAATAAAAGAATGTGAAGACAAATATTGATAACTTTTGCCGTTTTGTTACAGATTTTGTTCGGTTTTTATATATGATAATTTTTTAAAACTTTTGTATATATAATAACAAATAGAAACTTATACGTTACTCTAAACGTATATAAAATTTACTAATTGTAAACAGTTGAATTCTTGAAAATGACTTAGGTTATTGGTTTATTCTTAAATGAATTTTTATTTTAAGTCATTGCTTTTGTATCCAAGATTAGAACTTTCCAAATTTGAATTTAACCTCTATCAAGAACAAAAGAATCTCTATCTATTCCAGTTCCAGAAATAATTGAAGATAAAAAAATGTTTTTCGATATTTATCAATTTGCTACATAAACAGATATTTATCAGAATCTAAAACAATAAGAAAATAAGAATGGGGACGAGATGCTATCAGTATAATTTTGCAATAACTGTGGCGATTCAATTTTTGTTTCCTTTTCATATTTTAACAATATTTTAATATTAAACTTAAACTTTAACGTGTAATAATTTAAAGTAGATCGCTAATCGGGTTATTCCCATGGGTGCCGAATTACTGAGAGTACGTAGGCTTAAAAGTTTTATTTTATTTCTTTGATCAGTCAATGATCTTCTCTGCACTCATTTTACTCTATTACTTACAATTATTAAATATTAACCTGTTAAAATTTGCTAAATTAAAGCCTGTCTAAAGGCAATGAACGACGTGGCCTGTCGCCCTTCGGTACCGATTCTTTTTGGAGGTAGAAGAGCAAATAATATAGTGTGATGAAATACAATACTGTACACAGAAATGAAACCAGAATAAATAGGAAAACGACATATGGCATGACTGACATTTTCATGGAAGTAGAAGCGCATAGGTAATCACACTGGAATATATGTCGGATAATTGAGTGGTGAGATGGTGGCGGTATAAGATGTTAGCCTACTAAATTTGGGATCCAGATTCGACGTTATCGTGAGGAGTACGGTCCGATCTCTATCCCTCATAATGACCCATTGTGGGTCAGACCCATTCATAATGCACATAATTGGGATTACTTATATGACCTATAAATGTGCTAGTGACTTGTATTGATTAATCATTTATAAGATATTAAAAAGTATAGAATAAATTATACTATTTTAATTTTATTAATGCAAATAAAATATTTTATTAACTATAATTGAAAATTCATTTTTTAGGCCGAAATGAAAGGTGCAACCCCCACGCAGTATGGTATGATATTTGGTGTATATCAACTTACTATGTTTATATTTTCTCCGCTTTGTGGAAAATTGGTAAGATTCAGGCTTCTTAATATTAAAATATTTAGTGTTAAATAAACAAACAGTTTATAGATTTTTGTAAACTGTAAACATCTGTGTAATTCCTTTCATAAAACAACTCAAAAATAACTTTTTTTGTGTGCTATTTACTTTAACAGATGGGTTATTTCACTCCTAAATTCATGTTAAATGCAGGAATGTTTATAGTTGGTGCAGCAACTATTTTGTTTGGGTAAGTACGTTTTATAGTACTTTATTCGATAGTAAACTACTTTTTAAAATGATGAATAATTTAAAAAATTGCCACAATTTTTCATAGTATCTTAGATTTGAGTCCACCTGGTACCCCTTTTATAGCTCTTGCCTTCACTGTAAGAATAGCAGAAGGGTTTGGATCGGCTTTTGTTAAAACCTCCATCTACACTATCATTGCTGCTGAATTTCATGAAAGAGTAGCAACTATTTATGTAAGATAAATTCTTAAATGTATTTTAAAAAATCCTAATTAAAGTTTACATATTTCAATATTTCTGTTGAAAAACTATAATTATATATCGGAATATTATTCAAACGGAAAATATTTATGTAACGATCATGGAGAACAACTTACAAGAAAAGTGATTTTGTTGTATTATTGGATGCTTAATCTGAATCTTTTACACGATATTCATTCTGAATAGAATTCGGTCTGACGATAGGAAGAACATTTTTCTTTATTTTTAATCGTGCCGTACGCCTGAAAATAGAGAAAAATGTTTTTCTGTGGCTTTTTATGTGTCAAAAATTGGATTAGAATTCAATTTTATTTAAATTATATGTGGCATTTCAATTCTCGTTATAACTTATGTATCTCAGCTTCAATGTTCAATGTGGATTAAACAAAATTATTATTATGGCACGCATGGAAAGTAATAAGTATCATTTAGCACAGTGTTTCTCAAACTTTTTGGACCGCGACCCCCCCTTCTGCACTTAAAAATTTCAAAGGACCCCCGAAGAATAAGTATGTGTCAAAAAACATCCCGGAGGGAGGGGGTTAGGCTCGTATTTAAATATTTTTATTATTTTTATTATTTATATGTGCAATTTATTTAAGTAAAAATTATTTTATATATTTTTTATTTCTATTACAGTATTTCTAAACATGAATCCATAGTAAATTTATAAAATATTTGAAAAAATTGATCTGGCATCAATTTTTCAGCGACTCCCCAAATATTTTTCACGACCCCCTTGGGGGTCGCGACCCCCACTTTGAGAATCACTGATTTAGCATTAGCTTTTGTTATATATATTTTTTTAAAAGAAATCCTCAAGGTTTATTGTAGTTTGATCTGATTTGTCATATCATTTGATTTCATATATTTTGTCAATTAACAGTTTTTAGATGATACACCAAATACACTTCTGGCCATTAAAATTGCTACACTAGGAAGGAAAGCAAATAGCAGAATTGTGTTTATTGCACATAAAGTATAATGAGAGGAAGACATGATTGAATTGACAGGTAATCTTGAGGTAAGGAGCATCCAGCATGTACCTTTCATGCAAATTTCGCATTTGTTGCAAACCGTCTTCATGGTGTAGCAATTTTAATGGCAGTGTACATTATCTTTATTCATCTGTTGATACATCTAAAAGTTAATTTTTTTCTGTATTTTTATCTTTTTATACATAAATTACATATTACAGATAAGTTTTCTTACGGATAAACTTTCCAAATTTACAAATTTACTAATTATTTCAGTAAATATCTTATTTTTTGCAGAAATGTCAAAATTTGTAAATTTTAATTGTAGAAATTCTAGAATCTCAATTATTCTGTATCAAAACATTAAACGTTTCTTATTTAGTCTGGTCTTGAAACTTTCCTTGGATTAGGATTAATAGCTGGACCAACGCTTGGAGGTGCCTTATACGATGTATGTCAAGTTATACTCGATACTGTTAAAATTTTTTAAAACGATGTTTTAAAGGAATTTTTGTGTAATGATTTAAAACTTTTTTCAGCTTGGAGGATTTGAATTACCTTTTATATCAATTGGTGTCCTCATTATTATTGATGTTATTATAATGTATATCATTCTTCCAAATCCAGGTAAATATAAAATTATCTTTTCTCTCCTTTAGCTCAAGTATAATCTACGGAAGTAAAATATATTTGTAACTTAAAAGTATTTAAATAAATAAATCGTCTTAAAAATTAATACAGAATGTGAACAAAGTCATAATTCTAAGTACAAAAATATTTTTTTATAAATACAATTGTCTTTCTTCATTGTTTATATAATTTAAACCAATTTACAGTTTGACTTTTTCGTAATTAATATTGCAATTCTAGGTACATTAAAATTGAAAGGAGGAAACTTATTAAAGTTTTGGGCAAATCCTACTACGATATTATTCGCAAGTCTGGTATTTACTACATTTAACTGTATTGGATATAATCAATCCACACTAGAACCTCATCTCAGAAATGTAGAATGACTTTACTGTTTATATTTAATTTATTTTAATCAATTAACTTATACGATAAAATAATTGATTTAATTAATTATAGTTCCAACTGTCTGGAGTTGCAGTAGGATCTATCTTCGTTATCTCTGGAGGCATTTATAGCATAACAGCACCTGGATGGGGTTGGTTATGTGATCGTGGCGTAAGTACATCATATATAATGCAATAAATTTACACTTTAAGAATAAGACAGTAAAAACTTACATCCTGTATAATTTTACGCTTTGTTTGTTTTAGTGTTTGAACTTTAAATAAGGTTTTTTCCCTTCTACGCAACGAGAGAAAAATTTTTATTTAATATAAATAATTTTTCTATAAACTGATGATTAAAAATAATATTTAAATTTTTAAATATTATTTCAATTTTCAGTTTAATAATAAAGTCTTGGCTATCATCGGTTGTGCTTTGATGGGTACTTGTTACGTACTTATTGGTCCTGCCCCTTTCATACCTCTTGACACGTGAGTGAACTTTTTCAAAAAACTTTTTATTTTTAAACACAGAATAATTATTAAAATTTGATCTATCAATATATAGATCTATTGCAATAGTGTGTGTTTCGCTGATATTTTTCGGTCTCGGAACTGGAGGAAAATTAGTTAGTGCTTTCCTTGGTGTTTTGCATCATACAGTGTAAGCATAAATTATAATAATTATCTACATTATAAATTTAAATACTACTGATGTTCATTAATCGAAAAACATCTATTTTAGGATAAATCGAGGATTTCCTACTGACATTACGACTTATGGTTTGGTATCATCAATGGTTGCATCGTCTCAATCTTTAGGGTAAATTTTATATTATTATTTATTATTATTCATTACATTAAATATTAAGGTAAATAATACATATATTATATATTATAATAGATTAAATACTCTGTATTTTATCATTTCTATAAAACATTATATTCAGGTATTGCTTTAAAGTACTATTAAACTGCCACTAGCCATTTTATCTTTGCCTTACTAGGGAATTGGAAAAGGCATTGAAACGTAAATTAAAAAACCTAATTATTATTCGAAGTTCATTAAATACTGAGTTGTATTTCGAAGAATTTTACTCTCTATAGTTAAGAATTGGCAATATAAAGAAATACAAGGCGTTAAAATTAACGTTTTTCTTTAAAAAAACTGGAGACAAAAAAAGAAGACGAAGAGAATTTTTTAATTTTGATTATTCATTTAAAATTATACAAACATCATAGAAATTTATATTTGTTTTAAGCTTCCCTAACTGAATTTTCATTCAATATATAAATTACAAAATATAGAATTTAATGATTGAATATTTCTTATCTTTACGATAAAAATAAGAAATAACCAATAATAAAAAACCATAATAGTAATAAATATTAAATTATTCTTAATAATTTATCAAAAACATTAATGACAGATTAATTATTTACAAAATGCCAAGCTGAATTTAAGCTCATTTCCAAATATTTTATAATTATATTTAAAATATTAATTGAAATTATTATTTAATTTAATATTAATGTTGTTAACTTTTCTTTGAAGCTTTTCGTATTAATAATGATAATATTGTTAAATGTGTACTAATAAAAATCATAATCGGCATGTATTAATTATATAATTTTATATTATTGTATACATTATTATGTAACTAATTATAATAATTTTTAATTTAATTTCAGAGCTTTTATTGGCCCATCCCTTGGAGGTTATTTACTACAAACTGTTGGATATAAACCGGGAACACTGGTCCTTGTTGCTATAGAAATTCTACTGGTAAAAACTTAATATTTTAAAAATAACTATATGTAAATAAATGTATAAAATAGGCCTATACTTCATTTAAAATTTAGAATAAAGTATTAATTCAAAATATATATATTTTATTTCAGATAATAGTTCTTTCATCAGTTTTATCATATCAAAAATGCAATAAACATAAAGAGGATGGTTCTGAGGAAGAAAAGAAATGTATAATTGAGAAAAATGGAGAACCATGAGATCTGTTTCTATTTATTTACTAAATTTATTATAGAAAAAGCCGAATATTTTTATTATGTATATAACTGTGATGTATTTTTGGAGTCTTCTGACATTGTCAAAATAATAAACTGATTTAAAGTGAACTATACTAAAATATGATACAATTGTATTTTATGTAAGCCTTTTTTTTAAATTTGTAATTTATTCATTTGTATAGTGTCCCTTCCTATTTAAATAGTATTGCATCTCCATTTTTTAATTATATCTAACAATATTTATTTTGTGGATTTTGAAACTGTACACAATGGAAAGTATTAAAATGAATTATGACGGTGTAAAAGGGTAATTCATTTATTTTTCAGTATAAAACATATACAGATTGAACCTCATGGGATCAGACAAATGCTGGAGTAGCGGATTTTCAGCAGCAGTGGTAAATTTTTGTGTTCTTCTTTATCTCAACTGTCATAAATTTTCCACAGAAAATACACGACGGCAGTATATTTTCATTCTTGACTAAGTGTGAAAATTTACTAATATTGAAGTTTTACAATATGAAATTGATGAACAATTGCTTACAAACACGAAAGCCATGTATGATTTGCTTGCTGCAAACTTCACAAATGGTGAAAGGCATGATGCGTGATGTGTGTCTAACTGAGATTTGATATAAAACGGCAAACGTTTTAACTTTTTTCTTATGTATATTCCATAAGATTTGCAACGCTGTTATCACGCTATATTGGGAGTAGTACTAAAAGTTATTTCATGTAGAGCTTTTATGTAGGTCTACAATATATGAAATGCAGAGCCGGATTTAGGCATTTCGAGACCGTATGCGGAACTCTATGTGAGGCACCTTACCAACCCTTTATAAAATACTTTGACTTCACGCTAACCTACATATACAATTATAAATTAGACACGAAACTATTGATTTTAAATTAATATTTCGTTTAAAAAACTGAGAAGTACATAAAAATCTTACCATAAAATGGTGAGATTTCATATAACTCATATAACAAATATTTAACACTAATATTTTCTTTTCACAAGTGACATTTAATTATATTGGAAATTTTCATATTAAATAGTTGAAATTGTTAGTAGGTGAAGAGCAAAGTATAAGTCTTAATGTATAAACCAGAGCCCAGACAAAGAAAAAATCAAGATCCGAACAGAAAAATTTGATATTCTGGATATATTTTTAGCAATTATAACCATTCAGTTAAAATGCATACAAAAGATACATTTAAAGTAATTTAAAAGACGAGTTAAAAAACTGGCAAGTACTCTTGCTCGACTTTCCGGGCACCCGAACAGAAGGTTAAGAAGATCAGGAAGTCCGATAGCCCCAAATTACCTAAGGTAGAAAGTTTAAATAATGACAATTAAAAGGATTAATTTTGCTGGATAGAGAAATTATTAATTCAAGAAAGAATACTTAAAAATCAATCTGATATGTGGCGCCATCTGTTACAAGATTATTATAAACGAGTAGGTTTATTATAAATGAGCCTTATTTTGAAGATAAGAGTGAATTTTTACAAAAATTGTAAATACCAATGGCCCCACTCGAAATATGACCTCGTACTATCTCTATCTCCCACTTTCCCGTGACTTATAATCTCTAAAATTTAATAGCATTAATGCCCATATATAGAAATAACTCTGCCAAGTTTCAAAAGTTCTGATTCATCCCGATATAATGCGAAATAGATGTCAACCACACGCATATATATAGTATATAAACCTATCCCACTTTTTTACGCTGTCTATATTTAAATAAGGCGATTGAAGAAAGAAAATTAATCCTCTTTTCACGCGATTGATTTTTTGTAGGAAAAAACACAGTTTATTTAAAATTTTTTATAAATTTAACTTTTTGTTAAAATTGTGTTATTGTTTAAAAAGTTATTCTTTTTGTTTACATTAAGAGTTCATTTATCGTTTTTAAGCACAGTACAGTACTGCATGTACTATGTACCTTATCCAGATATATATATCCAGAGAATGCTTACTATATGTTTATTTTATGTTTCCTAAGCTACCCCTTGTGTTTAGTACATTTATGTACTACAATTAATGTTAATTATAAATGGTGTTAGAATGAAAAAGCTCGTGTTTCTTTTCTAAATCTTTTCGTTCCATTGAAGTTGTGTATTTTATCAAGCATTTTTCTACGGGACTGCTGTATTATTTTTACGCAGTTTTTTAATCGGGTATTCTTTAGAACAACGTTTCTCAACCTGGGGGTCGCGTACACATCAAGTTGGAACTTGTAAATTGCTCATGTATGTACAGTACACGTCATACATGCATGTTCATACCCGTCGCTATAAACGCAGCGACATAAAATAATACGAATAGTTGTATTACATTTTTTTATACTGTCGATGTTTACTTAATGTATAAAATTAGTGCAATGTGATTATATAATATTTTTAAAAAGGGGATACTATCAGTGGTGATATTCAGCGGGTTCGCACAGGTTCGCCCGAACCCGTTGGTAAAATTTTCAGTTTTCCGAACCTTGTTAAACACACGGAACATTTCTCAGTGGTTTTGTTTTTTTTTTTTTTTTTTAATATATTAAAATATACGTATTATACTCTGTAATACTACTAAACTAGAGCCTTATACCCCGTTCGCACCGAGCATTTCAATCTAGATTGTGAGCAAGGTCGGGGACTATGTCTTGGTGCGATCTCTTTCGACCGTTTCAGTCTCGACGAGGTTTAATCGCGATCGATTCAAGAGAGTTCTTGAAACTAGATCCAGTCATAAGAGAGATCCCACAATCTCACGCGTGCGAGATAATACAAGATGGCTGTGGAAGACGTGTCGGGCTATGGACAGCGAAATAAAAAAGGATATCGTATTTCGAGAGACGATGACATCTGGGTGAAAAATTTCTCTGCCAAAAAAAAAAAAACGTCGACAGCACTAATATACTATTGTTACCTGGTCTTCGCCCAGGGCTCGTTACGGACGGCCGGATGGCCGAGCGGTAAAGGTGGCAGCCTACCGCTCTGGGGGACCCGGGATCGAATCCGAACGGGTCGAATAATCCCCAGGAATTTTTCGGGGGGTGGTCCGTTCGGATATGTCGGGCCCCGTCCCTCACCACCCGGTCGCCCCATTGTGGGCCTGGCCGAACCCATAATGGGCCTACTAAAAGAGGCCCTCTTAGTGCCCACAGGGCGGAAAGAGTTAAAAAAAAAAGGGCTCGTTACGTTCCAAATACGCCACTGATTATTAGATATATCGCAAGAAAAGGTATTGTATTTATTTCTAGCCAAAACTTCCACTTTGTTTGTCGGTGATTGTCAGGGAAATATTTTCTGCTAGCGAACCCTTTGTTAACTATTTCGAATATCACCACTGGATACTTTAGATTACCACCTATGGAATTTCGGGACTTTGAGTATATATCTGAACTGAGGGGACCGAGTTCAACGATATCCTACTTTTGGACCGGAGACGAAAAATAAGAGTTTTCATACTATTTTAATGCTTTCATGCAGACGGCACCATAGTTGCTAGTGCTGCTATCTCGCGGTAAAGTCTGCAAACAAATTTAAAAAAGCACTCTGAAAGGCAAGAAATTGCACGTACAGTCGAATGCCACTTCCTTTTTTTTCTTTCGTTCAAGAACTACTGTGAATCAATAACTAGTGACGTTAAACAATCGGCAGCCTGCCGGCGGCTCCCCTCCCGGAGGAGTCGTCGGGAGCACGAACAGTCGAACGCCAGTTCCTTTTTTCAAGCATCGCGACTCCCGATCGCAATAGCGCGGGCGGCTCGTAGTACTAACCGACCGCGAGTGATAGCGACACTGAGGAGCCGTAGCCCCCGAGGTCGACGAGTGCGAGGGTGTGCAAAAAGGACTCGAACTGTAGATGGTGTGCTCGTGGATCAACATCTATCTTTGTTGAAGGTATATATGGCCGAGTGCCAGACTACCTGTTAATCACACGATAGGCTTAGTGGAGAGAGCGACGCGACTCCCGATCATCGCGCAATCGCCGAAAAACGTATGATAACTTTCTTATTTTTTGCCTCCGGCCCAAAAAAAAGAGTACCGTTGAACTCGTCTCGGTCCTCTGAGTTCAAATATTCAAATATATACTCAAAGTCCCGAAATTCCATAGGTGGTAATTTATAGTACACCCAAAAATAATTACATTTATAATTACAGTCAAAATTCAATTATTAATAGAAGGCTTACTGTTATTATTCCTTTGGGTGGGTGGTCGCGAAATATTAATTTTATTTATATTTACTATTTGGGAGGTCGCGGAGCTAAGAAGGTTGAGAATCGCTGCTTTAGAACATATCCACCATGCAAAAAGAGGGATAGGTGTATATATATATATATATATTAGGGTTTCACATATAGGGAGTCTCCATACCTAATAAAGATCCACCGATTTTTTGGCACAGTTAAGTATAGATTTTTTAAGGTATCCTAGCTTTTTCTCAAAATATGATACACTCGCGTATTACAAGATTTACGCTTTCACTCACAGTTAGTTTAACTTCGCGAATGTTAAAAAACAAAACTGCGAGCACTTGCCGATTTGACGGTAATTTTGCACCCCTGATTTGGTGGTTTATCTCTCCGACTAAGAAAATAGGTTCTTTAGTGCTTCGTAATTCCACTGACATAGTTGAAAAAACTATACGTGTTAATAGCCCGGCAAATTGTGTTAGAATGGCGTTAGCCACTTCTCCAGCACCATATGTATGGAAATGATTCGATGCAAGTCGTGCCGACTTGCTGGGTTCTAGTGATCAAAATGAGCTGAAATTTATTGTGGGAGTATTTAAGGGTAAAATAAACAAAACTAGGCCCTATGCGTTAGGAAAAAAAATATTCGAAAAATAAGGAACACCCTAATACAGCGGTTCCCAAAGTGTGCGCCGCAGCGCTCTAGGGAGCCGCGACTTCCTCACGGGCGCAGCGAAATATTATAAAATTTTCATAATTTTACTTCCACTTTCAATTCAATGTGATAAGATGCGACATCTAGCAGATCCGATGCAAATTATTAACTCATTAACAAAAGTGGCACATAGAATCGCAAAATGTAAAATACCTCACACCATCGCAGAAAAACCCATTTTACCCTGCCTGCTACCCCTGCTGTAGATATGGTGAACATTATGACCGGTGAGCAGTGCAGGATTTAGTATAAGCTACACAAGCTATAGCTTAGGGCCCCCACTTTCTTGGGGGAGCCCCAAAAATTGTCCGAGTGAGCAATTGTCATATATACTTAAATATACTGCAGCATTATTTGTCCCAATGCCGCACGTCCGGAACATCCCATACTCTTCACTCAATTTTAAGTTAAAGATTTATTATTTCACTATCTATTTACTTCTTAATTGTATTTCAGTTTAACCCTCTAGGTATTCGAAAATCATATTTGGCACTGACATATAATATCTGGACTTATAAAAGGTCCCATATCTCAAATAGCTTAGGGCCTTATCAAGACTAAATCTGGTCTTGCCGGTGAGTTTGCTGGGTAGCAGCTTTCAAAAGTGGCTTTGTCCAATAACACTATCAGTCGCAGAATACAGCACATATCGAAGGACCTCCAAGGTTCAGTGATTGAAAAAATAAAAGGGAAGAAATTTGGGTCGCAGCTGGATGAGGACAGATAATAATAATGATGCTCACTTGATTTGCTTTGTATAGTTTATAGATAATAATAACATTGTAGAAGACTTTCTCTTCTTTAAAAGTATCACTGCTGATGCTAAAGCTCACGACTTGTTCGAGATCCTTGATATTTTTATTTCCGAAAATAATTTGGAGTGGACCAAATGCATTGGTATCTTTACTGTTGCTGCTCGTTCTATGTCCTGGTGTTATGGAGGATTGCAAGCACTTTTTCGAAGCAAAGACCCTAATGCGCTGTGGGCCCATTGCGTTATTCACAGGGAAGCACTCGCATCAGAATATCTGAGTCCTGCATTGAACTAGAATATGTAATACATGCAGTAAACTTTATAAAAACGACCGTTGAAGGCAAGATTTTTCAAAAACTATGTGAGGATGTGGGATCCGAGTACAATTCTGTTGTACTATAACGCTTCGAGAAAGTACTAAGCATTACCACGATAGAGTGATGGCTCTCTCGTGGTAATGTTTTGTCTCGTACGTTTGAACTGCGACAGGAAATTTGTATTTTTCTTAAACAGGAAGACCACAAGTATGCCGAAAATTTGTGATTGAAGATTTTTTGGTAAAACTAGCATACCTATGTGATATTTTTGAAACGCTGAATGCTCTGAATCTCTCCCTGCAGGGAAGCAACATGCACCTTTTAAAGTCGATTGAGAAAATTTCAGCTTTTATTTAAAAAAAACTAAAACTATGGAAAAGAAAAATAAATGAAGACTGAGAAAAGGATGTTTCCCCTTGTTGCAACAGTGTTTGACTTCCAATGAAGTTGATTTCTCTCGAGGTATGAACTCTATTTTTGAAGAACATTTATCACAGCTCATCACCTGGTTTGAGAAATATTTTCAAAATGATAATATCGATAAATTTGCATGGATTCAAGATCCGTTTAATGCCAGTACTCCATCTGAATTTATTGCTGCAGAAGAAGAGAATCTGATTGAGTTGTCTTGCAACAATATGTTGAAAACAAAATTTAGCAGCATGGAATTAACTGAACTTTGGAAATCAGTAAAAGACGAATATCCCTTCTGAGTGGTACAGCTCAGAAAATTCTAATTCCATTTGCGACTTCTTATTTGTGCAAAGCTGAGTTTGTCGCTGTGATAAAAACTAAGCATTGCACGAAAATCAATTAGGAGAAGGAATTGAGGGTGGCTGTGTCCAGTTTGATTCCAAGGTTTGTGAAAATCTGCGGTGATCAACAGGCTCATCCATCCCGCTAATTATAATTAATTGAATTTGCTCAATTACCTTCTTTTGTTACCTTAAATACGGGTTTTATTTATTTTTCTCTTAACGTCCTAACTCTTTAATTATAAAGATATTGGCTATTTCGCTATTTCGCAAATTATACTTTTTAGAATTTGACATGGAGCGCCTTAGGAAAATCTGAATTTAGCAAGGGCGCCGAGAATCAAAAAAGTTTGGAAACCACTGCCCTAATATATATATATATATAATATATATACAGTATATACATACATATATAGTATATACAGCATTTTGTAAGGATTTTTTGGATTTTTGGGTTCCTGGAATGTCAAAACGACGAGAAATGCAAAAATATCGGAAAAGGGATAAAAATTTGATCAATCACTATAGTTTGTTTCCCTATGTTATATTCTATAACAGTAGGAAAAGTAAACATTGATAAAGAATAAAACTTTAATATTTCCGAGGAGCCTTTTAAATGGCGCAGAAATAAAGCCTCACCCAGCGGGAAGCAACTTTTAAATATTAAATGGAGTTCCCCTCTGTTTTTTTTTGTTGTTTCTATTTTGGGCTGCAATTTGAAAAAATTTTAGTCCTATAAATTTCCATTGTCGTTTGTTTGTCCATCTGTCCGTCTTTTCTTAATCTCGAGAACGGCGTCAGATAAATAAAATTCAAGACTAGATATGGAAAGAGTAGGGGCAGGAGGATTCGATTAACTATATATGATGCATACCGGGAGGCCACGTTACTTCAATTCGAAAATTTTCCTTTGAAAGGAGTTAGATAGATGACCGGCGTGACTCTATTACTAAGGGAAAAGTATGATGTACAGGGGCAAAACACTACAGTGCTAATTTGAGGTGGAGAGCATATATTTTGAATTAAATTAATTAAAAATATGCTTAAAAATTGCAGCCCGGTGTTGTGACGACGTCACAATAAGTTATTGTTTGTTATCTTTGGATTCCCCATTAAAAATAATTATCTTTTATTGAGAATGTTTTTTCAAAAAGAAGAAGTTCTCAAAGCTTCAGACATTATGAGCTTATGTATTCATACATTTTGAAAGACAACTGTCTCATAAAAATGCAACTTTTTATTGAACTAGTGAATTTCTTTCCTTGCACTTTTTTTCAGTTATTTAAGAAATTTCCAGAAAAAGTATTCTCAATAAAAATTTATTCTTTAATGGAGAATTCAAAAATATATATAAATTGAGGATTTGATTTAAAATGTTCAAGTTGTCCTCTGCTCCACCCAGAAGGGAAATGGGCGAGGCTTTATTTTTTCGGTATTAAAAATATATCCCTTCAGAAATACAGTATTAAATTTTTATTGTTACCAAGTTTTTATTAAAAGCATATTTTCCGAGTTATTGACTTGTAACACCTTACGTGAAAACACCCTGTATATAACCTATTAATCTGACTTTAAGTTCTTTACATGTTTATTAAGATGCTTATAGTTGATTTAGATTGAAAGTGCCATTAATTACTATGTCATTATCCTATCATATTTCAACGATCTCTATTGATTGTCAAAGTCAAAAGGGAATTGGTGAATATATCATCCATGTTGATTATCATGTTCTAATTCTGTCGCCTGTATGCATACACTTAAGAGTAGCGTGATAGAAATAAATCAATATCATAGTCTACGTCAGCGAAGCAGAATGTTTTATTTTCATCTACTACAATTCTTGTAACAGACAAAAAAATTTTTGTAGCACAGTGCTATCAATGAATTCATGATAAGTTCATAATGAGAAGTTACGTAAGAAGATTGAGCATATAAATAAGTATAAATTCAGAATGGAAAGTTAAATAAATATGTAGAAATGCATTAACATTAATTAAAATAATCCAGCAACCAGTTGCTCTACTTTCCCGGTAACATTTAAACTTTTGGTAGTGTCATCTGTTATCATATTTTATTAAAAAACTTGTTATATTTTTAACTATTATAAAATAGCAAACAGCTTAATTTTGAGGGTAGGGAGAAATTTATAAAAAAAATTGTAGATGCTAATAACGAGTAAAATCGTCATTATGTCCGACCCTATTCGAGATGGAGGGTTGTCGTGTGTCATATCTCCTAATCCCTTCGACCTTTAATCACCAAAATTTAATAGCATCAATCCCCCTAATAAACAAACCTCTTTGCAAAATTTCAGAAATTTTCGACAAAAAGCACAGGAGTTATTAAGCTTTTAGAGGGTGAACAAAATCGTGCCCCCTCACATACACACTAACATCCATACATACAGAAATTAACCCCCCCCCAATATTTTCGCATTTCTCGATGTTATAAGGCGTCCCAAGTCAAAAAATGTAAAAATCTGGGAGGGGGTCACTTTTGCCAGATCTCCATACTTTCGATTCGTATAACAGCTGGGAAAGTAACTCTTACTGTACATAGCCAGATGATAATTACATTTAAAGAATTTACAAGAAACAGAAGAAAACGCTGATTCTTCATCTTTCTTCATCCTTCGTTCTTTTCACACCTCAGGAAACAAACTTATGGCAGAGTTCACCTTTTATTCTAGGCTCTTGTCTGCTTCAATATACAAACCATGTAAAATAAATTTTACTTCTGCAATGGATAAAATCGTAAATGTGTATACATTAACATTAATAAAACTAGGTGGCCAGTTAATTCAAACTAAAAATAATGATTAAAAGTCTGGTCTTTACACCAAACACAAACCCAAAACCGAAACCGAAACTACAATAAAAACTAAAAATTAAATTTTCCGGGCTTTCTCCACATCCATAACGCCTAAATAGGGGTCAGTTACCTTTAAAAGACCTCTCGAAAAGCATTCACCAGGCTCTTCGCGAGTAATTTCGTTATGGTAAAGCAAGAAAGCTTTGGCCGGCTCTTCGGAGGATAAGCGACTACGCAATTAACCCCGATATAAGAAAGAGAGAGAGAAATCAAAATTAATTAATTAAAATTAAAATTAAAATCAAATAAATTGTAAATTTTGCTTTTATCAATAATATACAGATAAATAAATAAATATATATGTTCTGTAAACGTAAGTTATATTTTATATATTATATACATACATAATAAAATGTAAAATGTTTTATATATATACAATATCTGCCTCAATATATTTTACATATTGGGGTGAATAAGAGCCCATAATAAAAGTCGACTCCGCCGTAAAACTGTTCCTGGATTTTGAAAAAAAGTAAGGATAAAGAAAAATAAAGAATCCTTGTATTTTCTTCTGTTAATTTCTTGTAAATTTTTTAAAGAAATGTATTTATTTTGTATATAATATAGCCTAATTTGTTAATTATTTTACTGATCTTCGTTTACTCTGAATATTATTCATATCCTATATAGCCTAATTAATGTGTTTGTTCTAACCTATCGATAAAAAATTTTAAACACAATAAGACTTGTTATTACATTTAGATTTTTATAATTGATTAACATAAAATAAAATCAATCGAAATAAAAGAATCTGATAAGAATATCCAATTTTCGATAACGCGCCAAACATGTGATTCTACCAATTTACGTATGTAATCACGAAAACAAACATGAATATTATCACAAATATTAAAAAACCTTATTAGTTTGCAAATGTATAGTTATAAATGAAATTAATTTTTATTTTACTGATTCATCAAAAGGTATCGTAAAGATTCAAGGTAAAAGCTAGATCGCTTAATAATGTACAGGTACAGTATCCAGTGGCGTAGCATAGTGGGGTCGGCAGGGGCGGCCCGCCCCGGGCGGCACTTTTAGGGGACGACAAAATTTCACAATAAATAATAATCATATCGGGTATACTATAGATTACTCCCTATGGAATTTCGTGTGTTTGGGTATATATCTGAACTCAGGGGACCGAGACGAGTTCAACGATACTTTACTTTTGGACCGGAGACGAAAAATAAATAAGTTATCATACTTTTTTCCGGCGATCGCGCGATGATAGGGAGTCGCTAAGTCGGCCTCGCTATCGCGATCGGGAGTCCCGTCGCTTGTCGTTAAAATTGCCTTTAGTAGACGTTTTCCCCCTTTTTTTATTTTGTTCAAGAACTACCGTGAATCGATCACTAGTTTAGCACATGGCGGCGTGTGGTGGCGCCCATACGAGAGGTCAGTCGGGCCGCCATGTTCGCTGCCATAAGTAACATTAACCGAAATGGCAATCGCGCGATGATCGGAAGTCGCGTCGCTCTCTCCGCTCTCGTATCGCGTGTTTAACGCTCCGGGAGATGAGCGTAGTCCGACGTCACGGTTTGCAGACTTTACCGCAAGATGGCAGTACTAGCAACTACGGTGCCGTCTGCATGAGAGCGTTAAAAAGTATGGTAACTTAAAAAGTGTGATAACTTTTTTTATTTTTCGTCTCCAGTCCGAAAATAGGGTACCGTTGAACTCGTCTCGGTCCCCTGAGTTCAAATATATAATCAAAGTCCTGAAATTCCATAGGGAGTAATCTATAGTACACCCATAATATCTCGTAAAAATTTTTGTAATGTGATTATTATATTGCAAAATATATATACAAGACTTTTTTATTTGTAACCTGTACAGTACAATACACAATAATGATGATTGTTCTTGCCGAAAAGTTCTTTAGAATTACTGTACATTTTAGTTTTTTAAATTGAGATACCTAAATAAAGGGGCGGCGAAATTTTCCTCCTCCCCGGGCGGCTGACTCCCACGCTACGCCACTGACAGTACCGTACTGTACTGTACATACGAAGTTTGTGGTTTGTTTATTTCGAGAAAAGAACATCAAAAACGTTACTTTTCTTTTATAAATTTGATATATGTTTTCTGAAAAAATGATTTTTGTTACAATAAAACACTGTTCTGTCACTTAAATCATGTAAAATTTACGAATTCAGAAACACATTGGGTATTGACCACAACGTTTATAATCATTAAATCGTATTAAATATATTTAATGGCTACTCCTCGGTTCTTTTCAGTCGTTTATTTTCCAATTGATGTTGAGCATTATGTATTTTATATATTCTATAAACTTGCAGGAATTTCTGTGTATACTTAAAGTAATTCATAAAAGCTTTCTTAATTAATTCGTATGCCTTTATGTCCTTATTTTATACAGTTGAAATACCAGGCGAACAATAAAGATTGTTTATTTTCTCTGAAGAAGTTTTCCTCAGTTGCAGAAACCTAACACCAGTTCAATAGATCCTATTAATGCGATCTGTCATGGTAGACATTTATATAATAAACTCTATTCTTTAATATTAATTTAATAACGATGACTCAGTTATCATAAACTGATAAAAAAAAAAAAAGTAAAAATGAAAGAATTTATGCTCGTAAGGAAAGGATGTTTGCATCAATAATCTTATGTCTGTATTATTATTATCGCTATAGTCTTTGTACTTACTTACAAAAGTTCTCGAAAAAGAAACAAATTGCTAATATGAAACAGAATTGCTTTAATTCTAAAATGATATTTCTAAACTGATTTAAAATGAAAGTTAAATTCATCTATTACGATTATGTTAAAATGATATAACATCTAGACACTAAACATTATATAAGTTATACAAGTGATAACATAACTTACATGATTTTATAACTATTTATATCATCTTTAATGCTTAGATTAAGACATTTAAGCTCTAAATATAAGAGAAAAATCCAGTTTGTTGTTAAATTCTAAACTAAATTTTTCACTTTTTATAAATTTATTTAAGCATTATCATATTGGATATTATTGAAAATAATTTTCTTTTTCGTTTTATTAGAGTGTTAGTTAAAATACAACAATCTAATTATAGTAATAAAAACTCGGAGAACGATTACGAATTCTATTATTATTTATATTCGTCTACTTGGACGTTATTTATTAATAGGACTTTATACTGGTGTTTAAAGATTGGCACAGTAATGAGAGTTAATTCAGGAAAAATTTCTTTATTATATCACCTGTAGTAGCAATATCTGTACACATATTACACGTGTTTCGGGCTAGCATGCCCCTCATCAGCAGTATTACCACTAAGCACTAAAATAAACAAGGTGATAAAACAAAACAAACGATAATCATAGAGTCGGAAAAGAAGAATGACATCATAACCGAATTAATACAAGGAGGTGAATATAAATTATTAGAAAAGGACCCAAGAAAAAGTATGCAAAATGATTTAAATAAAGAATTAGAAGATTTAAAAAAACGAAATCTGATAACTGATGAATAATTTAGAAAAATTAAGTAAAAACAATTGCATACCTAAATTTAATATTAGGGTAAAAACGCATAAAAATCCAGTTAAGTACAGACCTTTAATTGATGTTAAAAATTATGTATATTACAATTTAGAAAATTTTTTAAAAATTAAGCTTAATACGCTAGAAATTTCTGATTATAGTTTAAAAAATGTCGATGTATTATTAAATAGATTAAAAAACAATAATATTATAATTAATAAATATACGAAATTGTTATCTTTAGATGTTAAAAATATGTACCCCAGTATAACAAAAAGTAACATTGAAAATTCTTTACAGAAAATCACAGCACCTAATTGGATTATTAAATTGTGTTTGGTAGTAATGGAAAACAATCATTTCAAATATGGTGATAACTTTTATAGTCAAACTGAAGGGATACCAATGGGAACATGCATAGGCCCAAGACTTGCAGAAATCGTTATGATAGACATTGATAGGAAAATTAAAGATATAAAAGGAATAATATTTTATAATAGGTATGTAGATGATTGTATTATTTTATTTGATAGCAGAAAAACTAATGAGGATGAAATTTTAAAACAAACAAACTTAATAGAAACAAATATACAATTTGAAGCAGAAACAGAATGTAATAATAGTTTAAATGATTTAGATATAACCATCAATAGAACTGATAATAAATTAGAATTCAAAAAATTCATAAAACCTATGCAAATTCCAAAAGTATTAAATTATAAAACTAACGTTCCACAGACTATGAAATTTAACATCTTTAAAACGTACATTGAAAAAATCAAAAATAGAACTAGTAAATTAGAAAATCAAGAAACGGAAATAGAACAGGTCATAAAAATGTTCTTACTAAATAGAAAAATATTACCCCCCAAAAATATTAGAAAAATGGTTAAACTGGATTAATAATAATGATAATAAAAATAGAAATTTTGAAAAAGATAAAAAATGTGTAAATATGATGCATGTACCTAAATTATTCGAAAGAGTTAAAAATATACTAAAAGGGAAAGTGAATTTAATACCAGAAAAAAATAATCTATTTGAACGACATTTATATCATAGGTCTGATAAAAAATTAAATATAATGGATGAAAAAGAACTTGTTTATTCATTTAATTGCAGCTGTGACCCGGTTAAAACATATATAGGTGAAACAAAAAGAAAATTAAGTACAAGAATAAAAAAGCATATACGTGCAATAAGGGGGAATTATGCAAATTCTGCAGTCGCAGAACACTGCAATAGAGTGCCAAATTGACAAATACACTATAAAAATAAAGAAAAAAGAATCAAATAATTACAAACGCCAATTATACGAACATTTACACATAAAGAAAGAAAGGAATAGAATCAACAATAATTTGGGTCGTATAATCCACCAATCCTGGAACACCATACTCGATGACGTTATAAATAAGCATAGTTAAGCAACTCTATTATAACACAGTTGAATGGTGACTTGAAAAACCTTGATGTACGTTTCTTCCTTACACATGGTCAAATTGTAATAATAATTTATAGTTTTTATTTATTATGTTCGTTTAAATTTTTTAATTATACAGCAAACTGTTTAATGGTAAAACGTGGAATATCAATCGAGATTGGAATATGTACAGTACAGTACTTACACGTTACCTTTTATTGTAAAACGAGAAATATCCATTCATACTCGGAATCGAAATATGTATTTATAGTAGGTTTTTTAAAAATTGTATTTTATTAACTTACTATATAATCTAAAATTTACTTATTAACTTATTTGTTTTATTGTTAATTTTAGTGCTTAGTGGTAATACTGCTGATGAGGGGCATGCTAGCCCGAAACACGTGTAATATGTGTACAGATATTGCTACTACAGGTGATAGAATAAAGAAATTTTTCCTGAATTAACTCTCATTACTGTGCCAATCTTTAAACACCAGTATAAAGTCCTATTAATAAATAACGTCCACGTAGACAAATATAAATAATAATGGAATTTTAAGGACAGTAAGGTTTTTCTAATTTCTGATTACGAATTCTGTTACAATAATATTATTTCAAAAGAAAAACGTTCTCATTTTCGAAATGTCTGTTTTAATTTTGGATTTAATATTCATCTTCTATTGCATTTAAAAAAAATTCAGTAATGATTATTTTCGCATGCTGTAGAGTTGCATATACAGTATAAAATATCATCATATACACGTAGTACTTCCGTTGTTATTTATACAAGGACACTCATTTTCATTTCACTTCTCATTCCATTGTTTCCCGTTAATATGGAAGGACATTTTACAACATTTCCTCTCCAGAAAAATTTTCTGATACGTTTTAAGAATTAAACATATTTTAATTCTTGTGCACAGAATTAAAATACGTAAAAAAAAAAAAACCTATAAATATTTTAATTTGTAAGGAGTTTAAATCGTTCGTAATGGTAAGCTAGAAAGAGTCTTTAAAATACGATAAATTATTTATTTATAAATCTAGAGAGATATTTTAATTCAGAATTATTTAACAAAAATTTATATTTAATAGATATATTTCTTTTCTAATTACATTTTCTAGTTATTAGATTTCTATTTATAACTAAAATAATCGGACTTTATAATGTATTGCATTTTCATTAATTTTAAAATAAAATATTTACTTTTTTACGTATGAATAATGACAGTATTTATTCTAACCGAATGATACGTGTTACTCCAGTGCCCAAGTACTTTTTTTAAAAGCACTTTCCATCCTAAGGCACATAGAGGGTCTTTTTTTAAAAAAGAAATCACGTTATGGGTTCGACCAGGCTCACAGTGGGGTTAACGGACGGGGTCTTTTCCCATCCGAAATCGATCCTGGATCTCCAGAATAATAAGCTACCACCTTAACCGCTTGGCTACACCGCACCACAGGGTATCCCTTCGGGTAATTGTATTTGAATGGAGACTTTTGAATCATTTATAATTATTTGTTTCTCGAGTTCTTGCATCAGATACAAAGCTGAAATTAATAAGAGCTCAATATAAAATCATCCAAAAATGAAAATTTTTATATCGATTTCATTTCAATGTACAAATATAATACACTCACTTTAAGTTATATCGAAATTGTTTTTTGAGTGATATAAGTAAAAAATTTTAGATCATTTACGTTCTATTTTCTTGCTAAATCTTAAGTTTGAAGATATCTCAATATGATATAAATATGATCTCTTTTGATATAAATTTAAGTAAAAAGTAAACATGTTTACAAGAATACAAGAAATTTGAGGAGCGTCCCTATAAGATATATTTCATTATCTTAAAATTGAAAGGAAAAGAATGTTATTATTGTTCAATAAAATCAATTTAAGCAGAATTAAATACATTTAAACTATTAATTACAAACCATTTCGATAATAATATTGTAAAACAAAGAAATAATGAAAATAATAATTTAGTAAAATTACACATCCTTTCAGAAATATCAAGATAAAATAACTAATGCAACAAAAATTTCATTACTTTCAATTTATCATTTAAAATTTATCTCAATTCCAATTACGTAATTTCCGTTTGAAATTAACTTACTTTTAAAATCCATTTTTCTATGTTAAATTTTAAGTAGTATTAAATAGTCATATAAAATATACATTCTATAGAAACTTTTAAATACTTCTAAGTGATTTCTATATTGAATAATACAAGGTTATGTCTAAAAATTGATAATAATAAAAGAAAATAATAGCACGGTACTAGGAAAAGTTCCGTTGTACTTATGTTAGTTGTTTTATACAATGAGATTTTTCATTGTATAAAACAACTAACATAAGTACAACGGAACTTTTACAATGAACTTGCACGTACACAGGAAATACGATTAGATTTACTAGGTATAAACGGAAATGCATTTAACTATCTGGGTGGTAGAAAAATTAAAATTAATAAATTTATAAGGAATTAAATAAACGAGAAACTTTCATTTTAATATAACTTAATATCGCTATACATATAACGAATATTTTTGTAAATAAAAAAAAATTAAGTTGATTAAAAAAAATGAAATAATAAATTATATTATCATTGCTTTTATTTTTCTAACGAATGGTTTAGATAGACTTTGGATTTCTTATGATAAATTAAGTGATAATTGGAATGTGTGATATAAAATCAATTTATTTTTGACGGATTGAAAACTGAGAGACAAGTGTTCTAACAAGGAAGGTAAATATTATATTTGATTTAATTTAATGTGAAAAGGTTTAGTCGTTATTTATTTTATTTATATTAATTTATAATCGGTACTTTATACACTCATCGACCGAAAAAGCTACACACTAAGGAAGACGTTTAAATCAAATGAAACTTTATTAATGCAAACTTAATGACAATGGTAATAGGTGATTACAGCATCATGACAAAGAAGGAAATTTATTGTAGAAAAATGGTACAATTTAAAGAAACCTTTAATATCTTGTAGGATCTCTGATTATTCTACATGCGCCGATACGTTCGGACAGGGAGCCATATACGTACTGTACCTTACGCTTCCTTGCTGTGGGCCCACAGATATTGTGCAGCCTCTCCAGATGGTAGACCCTGACGTCCCATTTGATCTCAAAAATGCTCGATGGGCAGACCAAAAACTTGAAGGACACATTACTGGGAAACTCTAGTTGTGTGTAGCCGAACACTGTGTTGCTGAGAAACAGCGGTTTGTAGCACTGCATGAAAGGCAACACACGAGATTTCTTGAACGTATTGCTGTACAGTCAGTGTTTGTATTGCATCACTACTAACGAGTTTCGCAGTAATCAAACAATTTTTCAGTAAATGAGTGTATTATAGAAATATAATTAATAGCATTTTGTTATATTAATTTATATTAGCTATTAATAAATCGTTATAAATTATTAGATAATTGAATGCCAATATAAATTGTATTGTTGTTTTTGGTTTAATCTAATTTAGTTTTCTACAAAAATAGAAAAAATGAAATAATGAAAATAATTCTGTATTTGTATTATATGTACTGTATGTATATATAATATTTATTTATTTATTTATTTTTATATTGTAGATGATGAACGAAAAACGAAAGAAGACGTTGTTGTTAATAATTTTAAGTTTAGGTAATTTCGCCATTGGTTGTACATTCTCAATACAATCTCCATTCTTTCCCAGAGAGGTGAGTTTTATATAAATATGTGATATTTGATTATTGTTCTATATAAGAGTAAAACTTTCAGAAAATTATATATTGCTTATATTTATTTAATCTTGTTGTTACAGAAGGTCATATAAATATATTATCTAAACATTAAATAAATGTATATTCAACACTTATTTATTCATTGTATATTAGAAATAATTTTTTGTTTAAAAATATTTACTGCAAACGAATGAAAATAATCCATTTAAAATGTAATTATTTTATTTAGAAAATTAATCGAGTTAATGAGGTTTAATATTCGTTTTGTTTCTATACAGTCAAAACTTTTATAGAATAATTTTTTGATAAATAAATAATATAATGTGTAGAAAAATAATGACATTTTGAAATATTTCATTGTTTTTCTACACATTATATTAATTTCTTTATAAATTATTTTACTTTAAGCAAAAATATCATTAGGAATATGCAAAGTGTTTACATATTAACATTAATACATGTATCCATTTATGGTTATAATTTATTAACTTTACACTAAATTAATATATCGCCTATTATTTTAATAACATATTATTTCGTTCTCGTATAATTTAGGCAGAAAAAAAAGGAGCTTCATCAACTGAATACGGTTTCGTGTTTGGTGTATATCAATTGACATTTTTCATACTAGCTCCAATTTATGGAAAACTAGTAAGTTTATTTAAATATTAATAAATTCTCGAGTGGTTAGCATAAAATATTATAATCTATATTTTAAAAATATATTTTAAAACAAGTTTTCATAAAAATAAAAATAAAAAACATTCCCTCCTTATTGTAATAATTTTTATGTAAAAGTCAATAATCATGATATAAAAACACTTAACAGTCAGTTTGATTAGAACGGTTCTTATTTGGAGTTTAATTAGGATTATCAGATGCGTGGAGGTTAAAAAGAGGACAGTAGATTATGATAAAAAGGCAGTGAGAAAAAATGAAGGCACACAAAAAACGATGATCGGTTAGGTTTTATTCCAAATGCATTTGCACTACACTTAATAAAACGAAATTTGCTCGTAATTTGCTATTTGTATTTATCAGATCTGATTTTTTCTAACAGTTATGGTTTGTTTGGTAGACGTTCATAAAAAAAAAAAAAAAACTCAATACAAGAATATTTCTTAAACTTGTCTTGGACTTCATCAAACCTTTATCGAGTCTGTTTTAAAATTGTTTCTTTCATCTGTCCTCCGAGTTGTAATTAGTGAAAAGATTCAACATTTACTTGTGTCCTAATATACAAAAAAATAAAAATAAATAAATAAAATACTCTACAGTTTTTAACAGTTTTGAATGGCATTTACTTTGAAATACTATCCCACTTTTTACTACATGCTACATTTATTGAATCGAAAATCATCAGCGTTTGAAAAATATGATTTTACATAAAGCGATTTAAATATATGGTTAATCTAGTAAACATATTAACGTTATTTTACTCGGTGTTATTTTTCTAATTCGTCTATTTAAAACTTAACGTTTGATGCTGTAATGATTTGTCTTAATGGCACAAGGACCTCTTGATCCAAACTTCTCCGAGCAATTCATCAAACATTTGAACTCATAACATGATTCATGTAACAATATAGCTCCTTCCAAAATGTTTTAAATTTTTTATCAACTTTTTAAAATTTTATAAAACATAAATTTTATTATAGAAGGCAAAGTAATTTTTAAAATTCTCTCTAAAATATATACACACTCATTGCCATAAATATTAACGCACCAAGGAGGAGTTGCTGGAAACGAACGAAATTGTACATGTGTGAGTGTAACGGTCATTACAAAATGAAAGCAAATGGATCATTTATTGCAGGAAAAACTACAAATGAAAGGAGGTTCTAATATCCTGTTGGGCCACCTTTAGCGTGAATACACTGTGATATGGGCGAGCGTGGAGGCATACAGGTACTGTACGGTATCCTGCTGCATCTCAGTCCATAATTGCTGCAAGCGGATCTCTAGTTCTGCCAAACTCATAGGCTGTAGAATATCACTAACATACCGCTGAGTTGTCATGGTCCCTTGAATCACTACTAGCAGTTGTATATGATGGCACCCCAGACCATCACACTAGCTTTAGGGGCGGTGTGCCACTAAACGTAGGCAGGATTGGAGGTCCCTGGTGAACGCCTCAGACATAAACACAGACATTGTCAGTGCCCAATCTGAACCTGGATTCGTCGCTGAAGACTACCCGGTTCCATTCCGTTGCGGTCCAATCCCATTGGGAGTGACACCACTCCGAACGGAGTAGATGGGTAGATGTCAATGGCAGCACACGTAATGGCCGCCGCGATCAGTGACGTAGCGAGGGGAGCAAGGGGGTGTATCATGCACCGGGCGCCACTCGCAGAGGGGCGCCAAAATGGTCTCCAAGACAAACTATATGTGTCGGGAGGGGGAGTGGGCGCCAATAAAGTGTCGTGCCCCGGGCGCCAGTTATGTTCGCTACGCCACTGGCCGCGATGCCAAATGTTCTTCATCCAGGCGTCTCAAAATGGTACGGACAGACACAGAGATCTGTAATAATGTCGCCACCTGTGTCCGGATGGCGTACAACGATACGGTCGGCTGTGTGCGTGCTTGTCGGAGGACCAGGAAATCTCCTGGCTAGTGGTCTGCCGATGGCGTCCTGAGCCTGGGCGCCGTGTGTGCGAACTCTCTCTTGTCAACTGGTCCCAACACTTCTTCACAGTGTTGTTAGAACGGCTTAGGTGGCGGGCTATTCTGGGAGATGATCATCCAGCTTTTCTCAACCCGATGATCCTTCCCTCTCAGACTCGGTTGTTCGTATGATCCTCAATTGCGGCATAAAGGCATATATAGTCCCTCTGCAACAAATAAACTACAAACAGGATGCCTTTGCGCTCTGCTTTTATAGGTGAAGAGGGCACATTAACGCCCTTTACTGGCATTATGCAATGGGCCATCACGCTATAATTCTAATCATTTCTATATGTGCTTGACTGCATGCCAAGTTTCGCAGCGATATGACAACTCCTCCTTGGTGCGCTAATTTTTAAGGCAATGAGTATATTGTTGCCCACTTCAGTCGCTTTGTCATATTGCCACCTTATGATTAAAGTTGTAGCAGGATGTTAAAATATCGCAAATTAAAACCTAAATATGCCAATCAAAAAACATTATATATACAGGGTGCGTGAAAAGTTCTGTCAATTTTTTGAAATACTTCAACAGTATAAAAATACTGTACAAATAAAATAAATTCACAAAACTAAATGAAGAATATTACCTCCTTGGGCTACAATGCATTTACGTAGTCACTTGCGAAAAGTTCCAACGATGGTCACGCATTCTTCCACCGAAATTTCGTCCCAGGCACGCGTCAATGCTGCTTTCAGCTGGTCCACGGTGGCGTACTGTGTTCCCGAGATTTTTTGCTCCAGGATCGACCATACCGAGTAGTCCAGCGGGTAGACCCGGCGAGTTTGGTGGCCAAACGTCTTTGCCCCAAAAGCCCGGAAATAGCTCTTCACAGACGGTAATTGTCGATTGGCCGAATGCGCCGGTGCCCAGTCTTGCTGAAGCGTGAATCCTTCTGGGCTGAAGTGCTGCGACGCCCACGGCTCCAATACGTCACGTAGGACCCGTTGCTGGTAGATGGCGGCGTTGATCTTGACATTCCGCTCGATGAAGACCAGCGGCGTCTTCCCAGTGGCGCAGATGCCAGCCCACACCATGATTGAGGCCGGAAAATGGCTGCGACCAATGGTTTTTGCAGCGGCAGTCTTCTGTTGACCCTTCTTAAGCAGCCGTCGATGGTTTTGGTGGTTTTGAAGTGGCTCGAAGGTGAAAATCTTCGGTGAAAAGCACCTTGTCCAAGCGACCAACGCCGACCAGCCGACACATTCGGCGAGCTTTCTCTAGCCTCTTCGCCTTTATCGCTTCATTTAAGAAGTGGACGCGGGGGGTCTTGTAGCTGCGAAATCCCAGCTTCCTCTTGACGATATTAGGGACTCGCTTCTCGCTGATTTGGAGCTCCTTGGCCATTTTGCGCATGTACACCTTCGAATTGCGACGAATCCAGCATCGTACCTTGTTGATGTTCTCCAGAGTAGTCGCGGTGGTTGGACGACCGCTTCGAGGACGGTCCACAGTCCCTCCAGTCTCCTTGAAACGTTTCACGATCCTGTAGACAGTCCTCTGTTGGAAACCAGTCGCGCGAACAATGTCGAAGGTCTTCATTCCCAACTTGTGCAACGCGACGACGATGAAACATTCATTTTCACGAGACATAACGTCAGCATAACTAAGAATAAAAAAATGATTCAAGCATTTTCTTGATCAAAATTGCACGCACAATCCAATAAAATTATAAATAATAATAATAATAATAATAAAATGCAATGACAAATGCCAAAAACGCACAAAAATAAAATTGACAGAACTTTTCACGCACCCTGTATATAAATTTTTCCAGGCACCTGATCAAAGCTTGAAAAAGAAGACGCCCGAAAAAAGAGGACTTATAAACTGTTTTTCAATGAATATTTGTTGAAATGTAGAACATATATTGAAAACATCGGTGACAGAATATTTAAGTGTGGGTAAGATAGAAAGCCAATGGAAACTCTAAGATAATCAATCAATCAATACTCAAATGACTTCAAAATTCCCAAACCCGAATGTGTATGAACATACTATATGCGATTCACATTGTGTTTCAGTGCTTCAGTTTAGTACCACAATTGATTGTCTCAATACTAATAAATGCAAGCAAATGGTGACGCTAAATCGAACTTCGAATGTATACTGTATGTAACTGATTAAAAATTTGTATACAATAAATTCTTAATCAATTGTATCAAAGATTACAATGTTTTATATCTTATGACAATGATAACTTATTACAAAAAATTCGATAAGAAACAATGAAATTACTTGTGTATAAAGAAGATAATGAAATAAAAGGAAAAAAACCTTTTTTCCTTCTTCGTTCTAAACTTTTATTACTGTATATGTATATACATTTTGTTTTCTTTGCAGATGGGCCATATCTCGCCAAATTTCATGTTATTGTCGGGATTATTTTTAGTCGGAGGTGCCATCCTTCTATTTGGGTGAGTTTAAATCTAATCTTAATCTAAGCAAATCATCTCTTTACAAAAAAATTTCGATTATCATCTCATATTGATTTTCAAAATAAAATAAATAGATAAGTTTAAGATTTCATCAAATACAATTATCATTGTTGATTGATTATCTCTGGAAGTATTTTTTCTTGATATATACTTCGTATATTTTTAAGCAAATGTTAGTTTTAGTTTTATAAGATAAATATTATAAGTTTAAATTCCATATTAGTGAATGTTCTGAAATTATAAAAAAATAATAATTTGAAATATCCGAATCTCATTATACAGGATGTAACGAAACTCCGTGTCAATATTTTAGGGATAGATTCTAGAGTTAATGTTTTTTACAATATCCATCTACTTTAGAGGACCTTTCATATATTACTTCACCAAAACGGGTCATTTTTTCCTTGTAAAACCTTCCTTCTCCTAATATTACATCATAATCAGCATAATAATGATGTAATACGTATATGGTCAACCCCTTACAGAAAAAAAACGAAAAACAGTTGGACTGCAAAAATCTTCAATGAAATTTACTTTAAATAAAATTTCGTTTTTACAAAATTAAACATAATAATTTACCAGAACTGCTAAAAATGTCTGACATTTACTCCTTATAAAAATCCAGCAACTAGTTACTTAACTTTTCCGGCAAAAACATTCAAAATTGCATATGGATTTTATTTAAAAAACTTTTCATATAATTAAAATGACAAAAAAAAACTTAATTTTGAGGATATAGATGAGCTTTATTTTAAAAAAGTTGTAAATGATAATAACGAGTGAAATCTTCATTACGATGACTCCTTCTTCATCCCCACTCCTCTACCTTTAATCATCAAAATTCAATAGCATCAATCCCCTAAAATAAACCTCCTTGCAAAATTTCACAATTTTTCGACAAAAGACAAGAGTTATTAAGCTTCAAAGTGAGTGAACAAAAGAGTACTCCCCATGCACACTAACATTCATACCTTCATCTGTCTATATGAAAAGATGAAAAGAATTTTACAATTACGAGTAATGATTCCATAACGTAAACTAAGTTCAGGTTCGTTTCGAAATGCACTCATTAATGTTAGTAAAGATAAGTTATTTAATAAAATAGATATCATTTAAACAAATTGAATTCCATTCAATCAAATTTAAATTGCAGTTTAAAAAAGAACAGAAATCATATTTTACTCAACCCTATTTTTCTTAAATTTGTTTAAGAGTGAATAAAACAGATGCCACGATAAAGATATTTTTATATTATATCAATTTCATATTTTATAAGTCCACAAAAGGCTTTAGGTTTTAGCCCTAAACCATTATTTAAGTTTCCTGATTAAAACTGCTACTAATTAAGCCTGCTGGAATCAAAGAACTGAGATATAAATGTAATGACCAAAAGTTTGAAAGAATTTTAATAAAATTTTAACTATATATTTATCAATACTTCAGAAGAAAATATAATTATGACATTCTCAATTTTCATGTTGAAATCAGAAATAATACAAAATTTTGTGTAATTATTATTACTACTTAGTGCTTTTTATTATTACTTAACTCTGGCCTTTAGATTTTTCTCTAAATTTTTCTTAATTATAAAATTTTTAAAGTTATTAGAATATAATTAATTACTATTTCATAATTTTAAAAATTGATCTCACCCAACCTTAAACTGTATCCTCATTAGATCAGGCCTGGCCAACCCGCGGCCCGCGGGTCGCATGAGGCCCGTCACGTTAAATTGTGTGGCCCGCTAAGCGATATTATATATCCATTAAAACTTTTGTTTCCCGTTATATGTATACCAAAACAATTAAATAAATGAAAATTTGCATGTGTCATTATTATAATGCGCAGTGCGAGTGCGAACTCTTAATATAACAATAAAATCTTATTCATTTTGTATTTGTTTTACTTTTTTAAAAGCATGTTTTCATAAATTGTGGCCAACCGTAATGTTACGCGTGATCAAAGTGGCCCGCCAAACAATTTGGGTTGCCCAGGCCTGCATTAGATTGATACAAGTAATCAAAATATTTTACTGTAAAAATGATTCACTTAAAAAAGTAACTGTTATTTTAATGTATAGCTTTTTGCAAGATTCGCCTCATGGCTTACCGTTCTTAATTCTGGCATACGTTCTACGCATTGTAGAAGGAACTGGATCAGCTGCTTATCAAGTGTCCAGTTTCTCAATTATAGCCAGAGAATTCAGAGACAGTGTAGCAAAAACAATGGTAAGTCTAAGCTAACTTTTATTTATTTTAAAGTTAGGCCTATTTACTTTACGTTGGATGCTCGATAATTTGTGGATCTATTGAAAAAATAAATTTGAAATCAGATGCGAATTATCTGACAATTCTTCATCTCGTAGTCTATATTATAGAGTACTTGAAACAGCTGCTGTTCTGTCCAAAGTCATCAAAAGAGTCTTTAAAAAATGCTCCATGGCACAATTTTTCCCGAAATCAACAATACACAAATAATAAACAAAATATTGTTTTTATCGTTTTCTTTCTTAATTATTATATTAGTCCCAGGAAAAAAATACCCTATTAGTTTTTCCGGACCATTTTGATGTCAACTCTATACAATGCAATTACCTGTTTCTTATAGATAGAAAAACAGATAATAAAGTTAAATCACTTGACAACTTAGTGATGATTCATTCCTACTTCTAAGCCCTGTGACATTTGCACGTGCTTCTAACAAATCACATGTTTGTACGATTAGTAATTCTTACGCAACTACTATTGATTAATTTCATAAATAGTATAACTTGTCCTTTGATAGCTTCATTTTTTACTCTTTGCTTATCTAAATTGTATTCGGAGTAAACTATTAACCTTGTTATCAAATAAACTTTTTAACTATAATTTTAAAATGAAGATCATTTATATATAAATATATTATATCTCCAATCTAATTTATTTAAAATAATTTTTATCGTGTTTTTAAGAGCTTTTAGTGTTATAATACATCTAAAACTAAAATTTTTTTTTATATTTTGGCATTTTTAACATGTAAAATTGTTTATTTGTATTGTTAAACACAAGATCATGTTGTTAACTCAATCACTTGGCTTTTGACTCCACCTTTATTTAGTTGATACGGTAACTAATAAAGGTGGAGTCAAAAGCCAAGTGATTGAGTTAACAACACGATCTTGTGTTTAACAATACGAATAAGCAATCTAGCACAACACTGTTTCTCTACAACTGATGTAAAATTGTATAACATGTTTTAAATCTCAATAGTTAAAAATAGGAGATTAAAATTTAAACTTTTTATTTATGAAGATATTTATTTTATTTATTTATTTATTTATTTATTTAAGCATTCTGGTACAAAGACCCTGATGCGGGGATAGAACAAAACAAAGTATACATAATCTTATAAAATAACAAAACATATTTCACAAATATATTCATCAATTGTAATAATTTAAAATTATAATTGCAAAATTTATAAACTAAATCCAAATCAGAAAATAAAACTTAAAGAACTACTTGGGAGAACTATCCGAAAAAAGAAATTAGCAACCAACAAAGCTAAAACTTACCTAGAAAAAGAAAAAAACAGCAATTCAAACCAATTGTTCAAAAGAAAATCGGATAGTCTCCCAAGCAGTCCAAGCAGCCACAGATTAAATAGTAGGCAGATTACGCCCCGAAACGTAATTTACATAAATAAGCACAGCTTTCGCTTTAAGCCTAAAAAAGCAATGAAAAAGAAATCGAAAATCAAATATACAATAAACATTATGAAATAATCAATTTAACCCTCTTTATGAAAATAAATACCTTAAAGAATAAATCAAAATCAGAAATAACTTTTTTAAACTGATTAAATGAAAAATTGGGAACCCCAAAAGTCTCCTCACGTAATTTTGACAAAAGAGGACAAACAGCAATAATATGAAATGCATCCAATGGTAAGTCCGCCACACCACATATGCAAATGTCCCTTCTGTAATTACATAAAAAACTTAATGAATTACATCTTATTTGCATTAATACGGCCATAACATTAGAAGAAAAATTACTATTATAAATAGAACAATCAAAAAAAGGTTTATTCAAACTCTTATACCATTCACAATAAGAACTTAATAATATGCCATGATTCAACTTCAAAATATAATTATCAAAATTATTTAACTTTAATAAATAAACACTATTAAAATCCTGTAACAAATTATCAAAATCGATTCCATTCCTTGAACAACTAGCCCACCAATACTTCGACAAAGGCAACTGAACATGTTTCACAACATAACGTAAACAAATCTTACTAAGGCGTTCTTCATTTAAACTCAACGTTCTAAAAATCCAATTAACAGATTTGTTCAGGATCAAACAAGACAAAGGAATCAATGAACATTCCATAGACACTAGATAACTAGGAGTACACCTTGGAAGCCCATACATTCTCTTAACAAAAGTAGTTAATACCGTATCCAAACTCTCCGCCTGAAACCCCCACACCTCCGAAGCATAAAGGAGAGATGAGCCCACCACGGCATTAAATAACCTTAACCGATCCTTCAAATTACACAACTTAGCAGACTGACACATATGAATAACTTTGTCCATTTTTATCTCAGCATTAACTTGACAAGACCTCACATGTGTATTAAAATAACCATTACTTTTAAAAATTACACCTAAATACTTATATTGAGATACAACCGAAATTGGAACACCTCGAAACCACCATTTGTCAGCCTTAGAAGCCTTACCACCATTTCGAAAAACCACAATTTTTGATTTAGCAAGATTCAATTGTAAACTATTATCGCTTAAATAATTATCCAGAAGGTCAATCGACCTCTGTAATGACCTCGGAGAATCCGCCACAATTACCACATCATCCGCATACGCTAATACTTTAACAGACACCCCACCAACAACTATACCATCTCCGCCGGAATCATCAATACAATTTAATAAATCATTTAAAAATAAACTAAAAAGAATAGGGCTTAAGATACAACCCTGTTTAACACCCTTATCAGAAAAGAAAGGCTGAGAACAAAAATTCCTCCATTTAATCCTAACATTCGAACCACTATATAACTCTGCCAATAAGGATACAAACTTAAAACTTAATCCAAACTTTAATAATTTCCTCCATAATAAATCCCTATCAACAGAATCAAATGCTGATGCTAAATCTATAAAAAAAGCATAAACCTTACGCCGTTTCCTACTTAGTGTCTTAGAGATAACAGTATGCAAAATAAAAATATTATCAACAGTAGAGTAACCTGCACGGAAACCAGCCTGACTCTCTGACAGAATATCTCTCAAATTCAACCAACTAATTAACCTGTAATACAAGACTCTACAAAAAATCTTAGAGACACAACACAACAACGAAATACCTCTGTAATTAGTAAGCACCGACCTTGAGCCACCCTTAGGCACCGGAACCAATAAAGAACTCTTCCATTCATCTGGAATAACACCAGTTCTCAGAACCTTATTAAAATTATCTAATAAACAGAGAAAAGCACTATCAATTTTCCAAAATTCAGTAGGAATACCATCTATTCCAGGAGCACCGCCAACAGTCGACTTACTTAAAACGACTCTAAATTCCTCCTCCGAGATGCAAGAATCCAATATTTCGTTTGACCAAGTCACACAATCATTAAAAACCACTAAATCAACATCATATGGACTTTCAGAGCCATAAAGGGAGAAAAAAATAACTAAACCAATCAAATAAACTAATATTAACCTTAGCATAATTTCCTCTTGCTTTACATAAATTCCAAAATAATCTATTATTTTTATAAAAATTTTTAACATTTTGTAACCTTTTACAAAATTCTTTCTTCTTTGCTAAACATAATTTTTTTACCAAACTTCGGTATAACACAAAAACTCTCCTCTGAGCCGGCAAACCATTTTTCTTGAACTCTAACCAAGCTCTATTTCTGGCTCTAATCATTAATCGACAATCCAAGTCAAACCAATCATTAATTCCAACCATAGTCTTTTTCCTTTGAGTCAATCCTTTCACTTTGGCAAAATCCAATATCACCTTACTTAGCTCCAACAAAGATAAATTGGGAGTCTGCTCCAAGCAACGCCACAAATCAGCGGACAACGACTCCAACTGACCACTGTCCCAGAAAATCCTCTGGTAACAAGTACCAGAACCGCCCAAAGAATCTATGGCACGATCTTCCAAATAAAGTACTATCGGGCAGTGATCGGACCAAAAACAACTCTCTACTCTAAAACATTTAATACAGTTCCACACAGAAGGAGTAACCATTCCCAAATCAATTACTGAGGACCCTCGGTTAGAAACAAAAGTAAACTCTCCCGCTTCATCACCAGAAGCACGACCATTTAAAATTATTAGATCATTATCTGCACAATACTCAAGAACTTTCAGTCCTCTCACATTCATATTTACATCTTTGGAGGCTCTACTTCTCTTATTAACAGCAATACCACTACTATCACATATATTTGTCGAAATCACATTATCGTTACCAGTCCGTGCATTAAAATCACCCAACCAAATCCAATTCGATTCGTCGACCTCAAACCTGGACAGTACATCAAAAATTTCTTGCCACCTTTGTTCCTGCATATAAACAAAACCAATATTAAACTCTCCTAATGGTAGCAGAATATTAATCAATACAATATAACTATCCCTATAAATAATATTAAATTTCAAAGATGATTTAATGCAAAGCAACCAACCAGCCATAGGTCTACCCCTACTGTGAGCCCTCAAAGCATCACCAACAATACAATGATATTCTCTTAATTCCTCCCAATAGCATCTGCTCCCACCCTTAATAAACCAAGTTTCCGATAAAAAGACCACATCATACTTCAATAAATAATTCCAAAAAGACCGCGGTTTATTACCAATCCCAGCACAATTCCACGCCATGATAGAAAACACAGAAGACATTACTGGTTGCTATGAGATCGGCACCACCTTAGCTGATACTTCATCGACTTTATACCGAACTCCATCTACCAGTAACTTATCATAACTTAACCGGACACTTCTTGCTCCTTCTTCCCTTTTTTTCTTCCCAAATACTCTTAGGTTGTATCAGTAGTAGTGGTTTGAGTAGCACTGATCACAAAATTAATTTCATGAGACATACTGATCACAAATTTAAATTAATTATTAAATGTTTTTATAAATTTGAATTAAATTAATTTTATTTTAACAATATTTGATCACAAAATTAATTTTCTAATTACAAATTTGAATTAAATTCATTTTATTTTGACAATAAGGTAAAGTTTCTGTATTAATTATTAAATGGATAAAAATTTATTGAGTAAGTTAAAATGATTCAATTTTTGCAGGCTGGTAACTAAATTTCTTTTTAAAATATATCAACTAGATATATACTTGCAATTCATCGTGTTGAAACTTCTAATGAAAAATTACTTTTTATTTTTACTTAAATTTAAAAATATCGCGGTTGAGAATATTTCAGTAAATTTAAAACATGACAATTTGAAATAATATTTTATTATTAGAAAATAAGTTGCATTGGTAATTTTTAAAATAAAAATTTGTCGAGTAAATTAAAACACAACAATTTGAAATAATGTTATAACAAAAAGACAAAGTTTAATATATTCTTTCTAATTATTAATTTGCAATAATAAATTTTACAATTTGTTCTAATATAGAAAGTAAATTAAAACGGGACAACTTGAAATAATAATATAACAGTAAGGCAAAGTTTAATATATTCTTTCTAATTATTAAATTAATTTGCATTAATAATTTTTACAATTTGTTCTAATACAGAAATAGTTCAATATAATAATTATTTAAATTATATTTCTTACTTATTTATTAAATACCTATACAATGTATTCATTTTGAAAATAGCTATTTTTTGTTTAAGAATTGTTCGTAAGATAGAATATTGCAAAAAGAACATTTCTTTTTAAAATATTTGTGGTAATAACAATTTTTTAAAATATTATCCAATCTTAGACATCCAAAGAAGTTCGATGTCTAAATAATTGTATTTGCATTAAGAGAATAAAAATTTCTATCTGTCCATTTTTTGCCAATATTTGAGGATTTAGGTACTCCCAACTTTTCAATGTCAAATGATGGAACTTTTTATGTTATATATTGTTTCGGTTAAGTTTAAAAAATTAAATTTGCCCTCTCTTGTATTATATCGTACTTTTTATATAAATTAAATAAAATTTCATATACCTTACTATGAAAATTTCCAACATCCAAAATTATATTTTTTGTATGATAAATACAGCTCATGAAATTCACAAAATTAATTTTTCGAGTAAGATTACAAATTATTATTTAATTTAATTAATACATTTTTATAATTTAAGTACATTTCGAGTAAATTAAGATCACAAATAATTTTTCAGGATATAAATAATTTGTCGTGTAATAGTTTTATTGTCAATACTGAAATTAATTTTCTTGATTGATATTCAGGTACACAAAATAATATAACATTGAAATTATTTTGAAAAGGTTTTTAGGTTACAGTTTATTTAAGTGTTTCCACTGTTTTCTTCAGTTTATCTAAAGTAAGACATATTTCTGCATGTAAGTGCAGGAATAAAGTTTCGCGACGGCTGATGATAATTCTCGATTTAATTTTTGATATTTTGGAACTCGTCAATAAATTGTTGGTCAGGTTTTTGGTAACCAGAAACAAAATTCCAGTTTAAGTAATCTTGTAATTTGCTTAGAGTTGTGGTTTTTAATTTTTGGTATTTTAAAACCTAACTTGGTATTTTATATCTAACTTATGTATGAAGAGGATAATAAAATTATCTGAAAGAGGTTGGAATTTGGCAACTTTATTCCAATTAAATTTTAAGTAAATTAATTTTTCAAGAGAAATCTTGATCACAAAATTAACTTTAGATGTCCATTAAATTAAGATTACAAATAATTTGTGGTGTTTAATTTTTTTTTCAGATTATAAATTATTTTCAGTTCAGAAATTTCTCGGGTAAATTACAATTATAAATAATTCTATTCTCAAAAAACTACTCAACCTGTTTTTTTAGTTTTCATATTTAGAAAACTTTTCACTTCATTTCTTTAGTTTTCATGTAAAATCTTGTACCAGTGTAACAGTTAGGCAAAGTTTAATATATTCTTTCTAATTATTAAATTTATTATTATAAAATGAATTTGCATTAATAATTTTTACAATTTGTTCTAATATAAAGAATAAATTATAACGCGACAACTTAAAATAACATTTAGCAATAAGACAAAGTAAAATACAGAAATAGTTCAATATAATAATTATCTAAATTATATTTCTTACTTGTATAATTAAGAATTGTCCGTAAAATAGAATATCGCAAAAAGAACATTTCTTTTTAAAATATTTGGGGTAATAACAATTTTTTTTAATATTGTCCAATCTTAGACACCAAAGAAGTTCGATGTCCAATTTTTGAGGATTTAGGTACTCCCAACTTTAATGTCAAATGATGGAATTTTTTATGTTATATATTGCTTCGGTTAAGTTTAAACAATTAAATTCAATTTGTTTTCCGTTGTAATAAATTATATCGTACTTTTTATATAAATTAAATAAAATTCTATATGACATTCCCAACTTCCAAAATTATGTTTTTTATATGATAAATGCAGTTCATGTAAAAAATTTTCCAAATTTAACAAAATTTTTTATCTCGTGGTGATAAATTATCAAAAGTGATGAATTCATTAGCAGTAGGAAAATTCCCTGTTCCTGAGGGGAAACTATCGGCATATCATTCTGTAATTTTATATAAATAAAAAATAGGATTAATATTATTTTATATTTAATAAGAAAATAACGAAAAGATTTCATACATAAACATTTCTTACCGACCATATAGAATGTTCATTGATGTACAGTACCAAATGTTGTCTCGTCTTCCTATTTTTGATATTATATCACTATTATATTCAATTATTTCATCCATTTTATCAAATTGTTAATGTGAAATCTATAAAAATATAATTTTAAAAAATTTATATTGTAATTGAATTGAAATGAAACTTGTTTTTAAAATTTACAAAATTTAGTTACTATAATGAAATGAAAGTAGAATTAAAAGATATATTACAAGAATTTTACTCAAATTGTACAGTAGCAATAATGATAATAATAATATTACAAAATGGTCTTTCTTCAAACCAAATTTATACTGTGTGATCCAACTTATTAAACTTTGAATTTCTTTGAAATAATATTTATTTAACTGATAAACTCTAATTAAAGTTATTAAATTTATAAAATGAAACTGTGATTATATACATTTTTTTATAAACTCATTTCATCTCAATGAAAATTATTACATATCAACGAACTTTAAGAATAAATTTTACAACAGTAAGGTGGTTTATTTTAAAAACAACTTATTTAATTAAGCTAACTAAAAACATAATAAAATTGTAACACTATCTGTATTAGTTATATATTATAGTATGTACAATTAGATTAGTTTTAAATATATGTAAAAAATTCATATATAATATGATTACATTTATTTATTTAATATTAACTTATTATCAATAACATTATCATTTTAATTAATTTCTATACATTTAAATTTATATTACTGAGTATTTATTTAAATATAATTAAGAAACAGTTTAAAGAATATTAAACTCCAAGAAAATGAACCTCTGATTGTAATTCCTAAAAATTTGTTTTTTACATGATAGATATAAACCCTACAAATAATTGCTGAATTCTTATGTCTAACTGTTAACTTTTTAAAAATAATGGATTCGTTATAAAAATGAATTTTGCTGAACTTTTCCCTTCAGTTTATCTACAACATGACATATTTCTGCAAGTAAGTGAAGTAATTAATTTACATAAAGTCGGCAAAAATTTTTCATATTTCAGAAATAAGTTATATAGTACTTTTAAACTCTATCACTTAGCGCCTACTCCCTAAAATTTTGTTTCTCATATGATACATATAAACCGTGCAAATAATCTACAGATGAAAAAAAGAAATTATAAGTCATTTGAACAGTTTATAATAAATTTTATTTTAACAATAAGTTTAATATATTGTGTTTAGCTATCAAATTTATCCTAATGTCAGAGTAAATTAAAACACGACAATTTCAAATAATATAACACCGAAATTTCTTTAGCTATACTAATCATAAATCTTATTGTTAAAATAAAATTATTTTAATTAAGGCAAAGTTTAATATATTTAGTTTAATTATGAAATTAAATTGTGCTGATTTGCAATAATAATAATAATTTTTAAAACAGCAATTTAAAATAATATAACATTAAAGTTTTGTTGATTGTAACAAAAAATTACAGCTCTATTTATACTTAAATTCATTAGATATTGACAGGTTTTTTTACTACAATAGTTATAGAATGAAGCTAATAAAATTGTTTGTGGAATAACATGGTTCATCTGAGTTTCATATTTTATAAACTCATCAATATAGTTTAAAATTCTACCACCTTCATAAATTGATGTTAAACTTGTGAATTTTTGAAAGATTTACTTTTATCTAGAAAAATGTCTAAGCCAAACTTTTGGTCTAAGGCAAACTTTTGCTTTTTCAACTCGTGATTTTCTATATTTCTAGGTTTGGCCTCGTTTATTACCGAAAATTGTAAACGAAGATAATATCTATATCAAAAACTATATTATAATACACTGTATTAATTTTAATGCAGGCCATTTGGGAATTTTTGAGAGTTGAAATCTAATTTATATTAAAGTATCTCAATTAGATATAGTCATACGAAGAAAAACGATATTTATTATAAATTATTTTAATACTTACTACAGGAGAATTTTATAGTACCAGAATATATTTTGTCTAACTGTTAAAATTTAAAAAATGATAGATTCATTATAAAAATGAATTTTGGTGAACTTTTCAGTATATCTAAAACATGATATATTTCTGCAAGTAAGTGAAGTAATAAACTTTTGCTGACTTTAAGTAAATTATTCGTAATTCAGAAATAAATTATATAGCATCTCGAAAACTCTATAGCTCTCTAAAATTTTGTTTCTCATATGATAGATATAAACCACGTAAATAATTGTCAAATCTTACCAATTTTTTATGTCTAACTGTTAAATTTAAAAAAATTAATAATAGACTCATTATAAAATTCAGTTTTCCCGAACTCTAGAATATCTTGTTACAATCCTAAACTCCCAGAACTATGTGTTAACAAAGATTTTCATTGTGAAGCGCAAATGTCTCAAAATCAATAATCACACATATTAAATAATAATAATAGTAATAAATACTTACCTTCAAAATTTATTAAAACAGAATTCAATATCACATGAAACTAATTCAGTAATATTTCAAAATAAAAAGTTATAGGAAAAAAGTTATGCATATATTAAAATAATAAGTCAATGAACTTTACTAAACCTCTAAAAGACGTATTTTAAACATTTACACAATTGTCTAAATGGTCGTACATTGCATTAAATTTTACCACCTTAAATTGATTCTTTTATATTTCTCGATGTTAAACTTGTGAATTTTTCGAAGATTTACTTTTATCTAGAGTTAGGTCTAAGTCAAAGGCAAACTTTTAAATAAAAATACTTACCTTCTGAAGAGGATGATCTTGTATAAGAGGTTCTTGCAAAAGAAGTTCTCGGCGAGGTATTGAACCAGTCTCTTATAACCAGTATTTATACCATCTCTTAATGCAAAAACAGCGGAAAAAGGATATATCAAAATTAGCAACTTTGAAAAACAAGATATTTTAAAATGAATCGAAAACATTAATTTCTAATATTAATTTAAAAACAGAGGAAAAAGGATATTTCAAAATTAGCAACTTTGAAAAACAAAAGATATATATATATTAATACAAAAATGAAATTGTTTTATTTTTAAATTATTATTGGAAATTAACTGTTTTTGATTCATTTTTATATTTCCTGTTTTTCAAGGTATGGTCTAAAAATAATATATATATGTATATACCTTGTTTTTCAAAGTTGCTAGTTTTGAAATATCCTTTTTCCTCTGTTTTTAAATTAATATTAGAAATTAATGTTTTCGATTCATTTTAAAATATCTTGTTTTTCAAAGTTGCTAATTTTGATATATCCTTTTTCCGCTGTTTTTGCATTAAGAGATGGTATAAATACTGGTTATAAGAGACTGGTTCAATACCTCGCCAAGAACTTCTTTTGCAAGAACCTCTTATACAAGATCATCCTCTTCAGAAGGTAAGTATTTTTATTTAAAAGTTTGCCTTTGACTTAGACCTAACTCTAGATAAAAGTAAATCTTCGAAAAATTCACAAGTTTAACATCGAGAAATATAAAAGAATCAATTTAAGGTGGTAAAATTTAATGCAATGTACGACCATTTAGACAATTGTGTAAATGTTTAAAATACGTCTTTTAGAGGTTTAGTAAAGTTCATTGACTTATTATTTTAATATATGCATAACTTTTTTCCTATAACTTTTTATTTTGAAATATTACTGAATTAGTTTCATGTGATATTGAATTCTGTTTTAATAAATTTTGAAGGTAAGTATTTATTACTATTATTATTATTTAATATGTGTGATTATTGATTTTGAGACATTTGCGCTTCACAATGAAAATCTTTGTTAACACATAGTTCTGGGAGTTTAGGATTGTAACAAGATATTCTAGAGTTCGGGAAAACTGAATTTTATAATGAGTCTATTATTAATTTTTTTAAATTTAACAGTTAGACATAAAAAATTGGTAAGATTTGACAATTATTTACGTGGTTTATATCTATCATATGAGAAACAAAATTTTAGAGAGCTATAGAGTTTTCGAGATGCTATATAATTTATTTCTGAATTACGAATAATTTACTTAAAGTCAGCAAAAGTTTATTACTTCACTTACTTGCAGAAATATATCATGTTTTAGATATACTGAAAAGTTCACCAAAATTCATTTTTATAATGAATCTATCATTTTTTAAATTTTAACAGTTAGACAAAATATATTCTGGTACTATAAAATTCTCCTGTAGTAAGTATTAAAATAATTTATAATAAATATCGTTTTTCTTCGTATGACTATATCTAATTGAGATACTTTAATATAAATTAGATTTCAACTCTCAAAAATTCCCAAATGGCCTGCATTAAAACTAATACAGTGTATTATAATATAGTTTTTGATATAGATATTATCTTCGTTTACAATTTTCAGTAATAAACGAGGCCAAACCTAGAAATATAGAAAATCACGAGTTGAAAAAGCAAAAGTTTGCCTTAGACCAAAAGTTTGGCTTAGACATTTTTCTAGATAAAAGTAAATCTTTCAAAAATTCACAAGTTTAACATCAATTTATGAAGGTGGTAGAATTTTAAACTATATTGATGAGTTTATAAAATATGAAACTCAGATGAACCATGTTATTCCACAAACAATTTTATTAGCTTCATTCTATAACTATTGTAGTAAAAAAACCTGTCAATATCTAATGAATTTAAGTATAAATAGAGCTGTAATTTTTTGTTACAATCAACAAAACTTTAATGTTATATTATTTTAAATTGCTGTTTTAAAAATTATTATTATTATTGCAAATCAGCACAATTTAATTTCATAATTAAACTAAATATATTAAACTTTGCCTTAATTAAAATAATTTTATTTTAACAATAAGATTTATGATTAGTATAGCTAAAGAAATTTC
The DNA here is from genome assembly GCF_030686945.1 of Centruroides vittatus. Lineage (NCBI taxonomy): Eukaryota > Metazoa > Arthropoda > Arachnida > Scorpiones > Buthidae > Centruroides > Centruroides vittatus. The sequence goes on from NW_027122643.1 coordinate 3,701,213, forward strand.
GGTGTTATATTATTTGAAATTGTCGTGTTTTAATTTACTCTGACATTAGGATAAATTTGATAGCTAAACACAATATATTAAACTTATTGTTAAAATAAAATTTATTATAAACTGTTCAAATGACTTATAATTTCTTTTTTTTCATCTGTAGATTATTTGCACGGTTTATATGTATCATATGAGAAACAAAATTTTAGGGAGTAGGCGCTAAGTGATAGAGTTTAAAAGTACTATATAACTTATTTCTGAAATATGAAAAATTTTTGCCGACTTTATGTAAATTAATTACTTCACTTACTTGCAGAAATATGTCATGTTGTAGATAAACTGAAGGGAAAAGTTCAGCAAAATTCATTTTTATAACGAATCCATTATTTTTAAAAAGTTAACAGTTAGACATAAGAATTCAGCAATTATTTGTAGGGTTTATATCTATCATGTAAAAAACAAATTTTTAGGAATTACAATCAGAGGTTCATTTTCTTGGAGTTTAATATTCTTTAAACTGTTTCTTAATTATATTTAAATAAATACTCAGTAATATAAATTTAAATGTATAGAAATTAATTAAAATGATAATGTTATTGATAATAAGTTAATATTAAATAAATAAATGTAATCATATTATATATGAATTTTTTACATATATTTAAAACTAATCTAATTGTACATACTATAATATATAACTAATACAGATAGTGTTACAATTTTATTATGTTTTTAGTTAGCTTAATTAAATAAGTTGTTTTTAAAATAAACCACCTTACTGTTGTAAAATTTATTCTTAAAGTTCGTTGATATGTAATAATTTTCATTGAGATGAAATGAGTTTATAAAAAAATGTATATAATCACAGTTTCATTTTATAAATTTAATAACTTTAATTAGAGTTTATCAGTTAAATAAATATTATTTCAAAGAAATTCAAAGTTTAATAAGTTGGATCACACAGTATAAATTTGGTTTGAAGAAAGACCATTTTGTAATATTATTATTATCATTATTGCTACTGTACAATTTGAGTAAAATTCTTGTAATATATCTTTTAATTCTACTTTCATTTCATTATAGTAACTAAATTTTGTAAATTTTAAAAACAAGTTTCATTTCAATTCAATTACAATATAAATTTTTTAAAATTATATTTTTATAGATTTCACATTAACAATTTGATAAAATGGATGAAATAATTGAATATAATAGTGATATAATATCAAAAATAGGAAGACGAGACAACATTTGGTACTGTACATCAATGAACATTCTATATGGTCGGTAAGAAATGTTTATGTATGAAATCTTTTCGTTATTTTCTTATTAAATATAAAATAATATTAATCCTATTTTTTATTTATATAAAATTACAGAATGATATGCCGATAGTTTCCCCTCAGGAACAGGGAATTTTCCTACTGCTAATGAATTCATCACTTTTGATAATTTATCACCACGAGATAAAAAATTTTGTTAAATTTGGAAAATTTTTTACATGAACTGCATTTATCATATAAAAAACATAATTTTGGAAGTTGGGAATGTCATATAGAATTTTATTTAATTTATATAAAAAGTACGATATAATTTATTACAACGGAAAACAAATTGAATTTAATTGTTTAAACTTAACCGAAGCAATATATAACATAAAAAATTCCATCATTTGACATTAAAGTTGGGAGTACCTAAATCCTCAAAAATTGGACATCGAACTTCTTTGGTGTCTAAGATTGGACAATATTAAAAAAAATTGTTATTACCCCAAATATTTTAAAAAGAAATGTTCTTTTTGCGATATTCTATTTTACGGACAATTCTTAATTATACAAGTAAGAAATATAATTTAGATAATTATTATATTGAACTATTTCTGTATTTTACTTTGTCTTATTGCTAAATGTTATTTTAAGTTGTCGCGTTATAATTTATTCTTTATATTAGAACAAATTGTAAAAATTATTAATGCAAATTCATTTTATAATAATAAATTTAATAATTAGAAAGAATATATTAAACTTTGCCTAACTGTTACACTGGTACAAGATTTTACATGAAAACTAAAGAAATGAAGTGAAAAGTTTTCTAAATATGAAAACTAAAAAAACAGGTTGAGTAGTTTTTTGAGAATAGAATTATTTATAATTGTAATTTACCCGAGAAATTTCTGAACTGAAAATAATTTATAATCTGAAAAAAAAATTAAACACCACAAATTATTTGTAATCTTAATTTAATGGACATCTAAAGTTAATTTTGTGATCAAGATTTCTCTTGAAAAATTAATTTACTTAAAATTTAATTGGAATAAAGTTGCCAAATTCCAACCTCTTTCAGATAATTTTATTATCCTCTTCATACATAAGTTAGATATAAAATACCAAGTTAGGTTTTAAAATACCAAAAATTAAAAACCACAACTCTAAGCAAATTACAAGATTACTTAAACTGGAATTTTGTTTCTGGTTACCAAAAACCTGACCAACAATTTATTGACGAGTTCCAAAATATCAAAAATTAAATCGAGAATTATCATCAGCCGTCGCGAAACTTTATTCCTGCACTTACATGCAGAAATATGTCTTACTTTAGATAAACTGAAGAAAACAGTGGAAACACTTAAATAAACTGTAACCTAAAAACCTTTTCAAAATAATTTCAATGTTATATTATTTTGTGTACCTGAATATCAATCAAGAAAATTAATTTCAGTATTGACAATAAAACTATTACACGACAAATTATTTATATCCTGAAAAATTATTTGTGATCTTAATTTACTCGAAATGTACTTAAATTATAAAAATGTATTAATTAAATTAAATAATAATTTGTAATCTTACTCGAAAAATTAATTTTGTGAATTTCATGAGCTGTATTTATCATACAAAAAATATAATTTTGGATGTTGGAAATTTTCATAGTAAGGTATATGAAATTTTATTTAATTTATATAAAAAGTACGATATAATACAAGAGAGGGCAAATTTAATTTTTTAAACTTAACCGAAACAATATATAACATAAAAAGTTCCATCATTTGACATTGAAAAGTTGGGAGTACCTAAATCCTCAAATATTGGCAAAAAATGGACAGATAGAAATTTTTATTCTCTTAATGCAAATACAATTATTTAGACATCGAACTTCTTTGGATGTCTAAGATTGGATAATATTTTAAAAAATTGTTATTACCACAAATATTTTAAAAAGAAATGTTCTTTTTGCAATATTCTATCTTACGAACAATTCTTAAACAAAAAATAGCTATTTTCAAAATGAATACATTGTATAGGTATTTAATAAATAAGTAAGAAATATAATTTAAATAATTATTATATTGAACTATTTCTGTATTAGAACAAATTGTAAAAATTATTAATGCAAATTAATTTAATAATTAGAAAGAATATATTAAACTTTGCCTTACTGTTATATTATTATTTCAAGTTGTCCCGTTTTAATTTACTTTCTATATTAGAACAAATTGTAAAATTTATTATTGCAAATTAATAATTAGAAAGAATATATTAAACTTTGTCTTTTTGTTATAACATTATTTCAAATTGTTGTGTTTTAATTTACTCGACAAATTTTTATTTTAAAAATTACCAATGCAACTTATTTTCTAATAATAAAATATTATTTCAAATTGTCATGTTTTAAATTTACTGAAATATTCTCAACCGCGATATTTTTAAATTTAAGTAAAAATAAAAAGTAATTTTTCATTAGAAGTTTCAACACGATGAATTGCAAGTATATATCTAGTTGATATATTTTAAAAAGAAATTTAGTTACCAGCCTGCAAAAATTGAATCATTTTAACTTACTCAATAAATTTTTATCCATTTAATAATTAATACAGAAACTTTACCTTATTGTCAAAATAAAATGAATTTAATTCAAATTTGTAATTAGAAAATTAATTTTGTGATCAAATATTGTTAAAATAAAATTAATTTAATTCAAATTTATAAAAACATTTAATAATTAATTTAAATTTGTGATCAGTATGTCTCATGAAATTAATTTTGTGATCAGTGCTACTCAAACCACTACTACTTGTATCTAATATCTCGCAAACGTTTAGAAAAGTCATCATACACGAAAACATTAAGATTCCGATTCTCAAATACAGTCTTTTTAAACCTCAATTTATCACTAAAAGACCCAAATTGGCAAATCACTGGTCTGGGTTTATCTCCAACTCTCTTCCCAACCCGATACGCGTTTACAATATGCAACGAGGATAAATTTAATGTATTAACCGCAAAAGAATTAATAGTGTCAAATATTTCCAAAGAAGTCTCCTCTTTCCTCTCTTCCAATCCGTGGATAACAACATTGTTCATCCTTCTCTGATTATCCATAATATCCAGTTCTCTCTCAAAAGAAGAAAATTTCGTGAAAATTTTATCCATATCCAACGAATGCCCAACACCGGTTACCTCCCCTCCAACCTTTGACTCAACCACCCCCAACCTCATCTCGAAGTCAATCAACGCCTCATCTACATTCTGAAGCCACTCTGTCAGATGATCCAGTCTTCTGATAAATTCATCAACCTTACCGTTCAGCGAAACATGCAATCGCAATAGAAGCCTAACTCCCTCTGTCACATCAAAATTTGAGTCCTGTAATAAATTCGCAATATCCTCTTCACCAGAAGAAGTCTCACCCCTAAACCTAGCTGTTGATCGTTCAGGAACGGTTGGAGAAAAGGTCTTCCTCTTCCGAGCCTGGGACATAATTATAAACTAGACTTACCTAGAAAAAGAAAAAAACAGCAATTCAAACCAATTGTTCAAAAGAAAAATCGGATAGTCTCCCCAGATATTTATTAAAATATATACATTTATTACTTATAATACAATAATAAATGTTTATATTATTACATAATTAAATCTTTATTATTAACATCCAAAACATAATGCCCACAAGTGACCGAGTGGATGAAACCCTAAACACTGCTAGTTGTGTTTAGTGGTTCGCGCCTCGTGGAACGGGCTGACCAGATGGATTTTCCCGGTTTTCTACACTTTTGTAACATCTAAATAGAGACATTTTCCCATAAAAAGTCTTTCCGGGATCGGCAGATGGTCCACGTGTCGAGGTGCCATATACAAATAAACAATTAAACTAGGATTTCATATTTAAGAATATTAATAGAGTTAAGAAAAGTAGAATTCCCGAAACATTTTAAAAGCGGAGTTAACAAACTAGAGAGGAATTTTTTAAATACGCGCTATTTTTAAATTTTATTAAACATGTACTAATTAAAATCATATTTTATAACAAAACCAGACAAACATAGTTCACCTGTATTTTATAATAGCAATTTTACGAGGAAGATATTTTAAAAATTTCAATACACAAAGGATTTAAATGTTCACTTCTGATAACTTAATATATTCCCGTATAATTAAGAAACAAATATAGTTTAGTACGAGAAAAACTTTCATTCACTTTAAATAATATAAAATTCTTCGAAGAACTCAGTAGAAAAGTTCAAAAAATTATTTCGTATAACAGTTTTTTTTAATAATAATAATAATTAATTTTAAAATTATTTCTGCAAATAAAACTCTATGTTAAAAGTGACTTTTATTTTTCAACTCTCCGCCCTGTGGTACTGAGAGGGCCCTTTTTAGCAAGTCCATGGTGGGCCATTGGGACAGCCCCACAATGGGTGATGAGGGGTGGGCCAATATATCCGAGACAGACCACTGTCCCGAAAATTTCCTGAGGTTTTTTAATCCGGATTCGTTCCGGGATTCCCAGAGCGGTAAACTGACACCGACACCTTAACCTTACGGCCATCCAGCCCTTCATTTAGTTTTATTGAATGCTCTTACCGAAATGAGTAGTTTACATTCAGTACTTTACATTCTATTCTGATTTTATTCACTTATATACTGTATTTTAAAATCCATTTTACTTTACCTACTCAGTTTTTTAGATTTAAAACTATACTTAGAACAATTGTATGATATCACACAATGTTTGCAATTGTTTTGTGGATAGTTAGTTGAATTCCATGAAAATTTAACTGTTTTGCTTTGTTTAAACATGTATAACCTGTAATTTGACTTTGCAGGCTACTTTAGAAGCAGCTCTTGGAATAGGGGTTATCGTTGCACCAACTTTAGGTGGACTTTTATATAACGTAAGTATATTATTATTATTAAAAATTTTATTATGAAGTAATAATAATATAAATGATCAAAAGTAAACCTACTTCCATTTCAAATATCTTATATTTTGTGATCAAGTGATATGTAACCCAGAAAAATGACTCATTTTGTTACAGCACCTTGCATGCCACAGGTTTTGAGAATTTAATCCTCCTAAATCTGCATGGCAACATCTATTAAAGTATATTTGCTGGAGTTAAGGCATCAGCTTACTTTTCTGGGAAATTTGGAATTGAATCCAGGCAATTTGTCCTGGATTAATATATCCAGGACAAATTGCCCATTCCGTGTCATTTATTTAAATTTCATTATATAGTTTAATTTTTTATTTTTATCCTTGCAATATTCCAAAAATTGAAAAAATTCATTATTTATTATAGTACAGTTCTATAAATCTCAATTTATGATTACAAATATTTTAACTGATGTAGTATAAATATAATCCAATTAATGACAAAATATCAGAATCAATAGTTCTTCAGTAATTTCTCATTTAACTCTTTACTGTTGTGGATACTAAAGGACCTTTTTAACATTCCCACCATGGGTTTGGTCAGGCCCATAATTGGGGTAGTGAAATTGGGATGAACAGAAACTATGACACATCCAGACAGATCATCTGTACAGGTTTCTAATCTAGACTTGATTCCAGATTTCTTCTTTGCAATCATCCAGTAATCAATAAGATATAGCTGTAAATATAGCTTTAATAAAACTCTTAATAAATTGTTATTTATACATTATCCATTAATACAGTTATTACTTTTCATTATTAAACATCTTCCACATCTGTTACAATTTGTCACACAAAATTCAGATATGTCTGGTTGATATTTTGTGAAGTGTGAAGCGCGATAAAAATACACAGACACGTGAATTCAATTAAAACGAATTTAATTTCGCGATTAATAATATATACAAATAAGTTCTTTTTGGATTCCCTCAGTCCAATTTCTCTTGTTGTCCGATTGTAACAATAACCCAAGTAGCTTACCTTCTTAGCAACTACTTGTCCGACAATACTAATAAAACCCTCGCGATTCTTAACTAACTTAAACCTAAAAGGATAGAAAAGTATAAAAGTAGGAAGTGAAAAGGATTGATAGGACAGTGAGGTACCCTTGTTCTCGCTGAACTCCGATGCCGGCTGGTGGCTTATTCTCCGTGTCTCTGGGTTCGTCAATGTTCTAAATATCTTTACTATAATTTCTTTTCGGGGTCTCTGATTCGAAAATCCAGATCCTCACCTCACGGCTCTCCATTCGGCCCTCGTAGAATTCCGTCTCACGAGCTCGCCGTTTTCGTCCGTGCTTCTTCTTGTCCGGCCGGGGAAAAAGTGACTCTCCGATGACCCAGATTTTACTCGTCCTCCACTCTAACTCTTTGTTCCACCCGACCCCCTGGTGGGCGGGGAGTGGGAAGCCCGCGTTCCCAGAAGCCAGAACAATGAACAAAGGAAGTTAGAAAGAAGGGTTAAGGAGAGAAAATTATTAAAACTAATTAAATCTAAAATACATGTACAAAAATATGGCGTACAGCCACAATTTAACAAAATTTTAATAATGAACACAATTCCATTTTCTTAAAATAACAGCAAAAATCTACTTTATTGGAGCTCATTTACATTGAGTAACAGTTTATCTAGTAATTTTAGGTACCCAAGGCCATTATCAGGAGATACAAAGGTAAACTGTCATCTAAATCCATTCACATACATCTAGACCAGTGCTGTCTTTAGGGGAGGGCCTACAGGGCCTGGGCCTAGGGCTCCGAGGTCGTAGGGGCCCTGAATCCGAAAGTAATAAAGTTACAAAGAAAACAAATAGGTTACTTGAAATAAAGAAACCATTAATAATATGATTGAAATTACTCCTCCAACACATAGTGTGAAGTGTTGAGTACAGGGTGAAAAATCTCACTGACTAAAGAAAAAAAAAAGTCAGCAGATTTTCTGGGATATGTTAAAAGGGTGATAGCACGATATCCGTAACCAGTCTCGCCCGTGCTAGCTACAACAGCGACCCCTAGGTCTGTAATCTACTATTGATTTTGTTTCTTCATGGGGGCCCCCAACATTCTGCTGGCCCAGGGCCCCTTATGTTCTAAAGACAGCACTGATCTAGACACTGTTATTATCTAAAACATTTAGTTAATATCCCACCTCTAGCTATCCTACTCTACTAACAAAAATATTTAATATTGATACATTCCAATCTCCCACAAATACATTTAGTACAGTTCCCCTAAAAAAGTACGCCTGTATCACCAAAACAAACATTATGCCTATAATAATACAATAAAATTACCATATCCTAACCACTTTTTTCATCCCTCCTTCACTTTCAATGGCAGATCGATGACACAATGGCGGGACACAATAGTGATCGGGCAGGATGGTCCGATGTATTGGCCCGCTTGATTGCCAGACCTCACTTGCTTTGACTACTTTCTCTGGGGGTACATCAAGGCACTGTTGTACGAAACTCCCGTTAACAGTGCTGAGGAACTTGTTGCACGCATTGTGGCAGCTGCTGGGAAAGTCTGGGACATGCCCGGTATTTTCGACAATGCGCCGGAGATGTGAGGTCTGCATCACAGCCCAGGGTCATAATTTCAAACACCTTTGATTTTTGCTGTACTAAGAATAATAAACATGTTTTCTCACCCTGTTTGTGTCCTTCCTTTCTTGTGTTTTGTGTTGTCACTACCGCACCAGAAAAGCATTTCCAACCATGCATTGCTATGTGATTTCCCATTGTCTAGGTGTACTCTATCTCTCCTGAAAGTTTGTAACCACTGTACTGATACACTCTGTATATATGCATATAGATATAGATATAGGCTATAGATTTAGTAATAGATAAAATACTGGCATTGTAGATATTGAAAAGATATAGATCACTTTTTAAATAATGGGTAAAATATCATTTGTCAATTTTTTAAAACAGTTCATAAAATTTATGATTAATCTGTAAATTATCAATGCTTTCCATTCTTATCTTTACAAAACTTCTATTAATACATATAATCTTAGGTTTTCAATTATGTAGTAAAATATTATCTTTACAGCTAGGAGCTTTCCTATTACCATTTGTAACATTAGGCAGTTTTATACTTCTTTGTGTTTTTATTACATATTTTATTCTGCCTACATATAGTAAGTATTTTTGATTACATTTAATTATGATTATTTTTATAGAAACATAATTATTATGAATTATGTTTCTATAAAAATAGAATTATTTAATAAAAATAGAATATATGTTTCTACAAACAGGTCCCTCTCCAGAAATGGCACCTAAAAATCTTTTGAAATTCTGGCTTAACTTTTCCTTAATTATTGATGCAACAATTATTAGTACATCATGCATGTTTATTGGATATATATCAGCTGTATTAGAACCACATCTAAGACAGGTAAATTAATGTTTTTTATTTATGCAATTTAATTACTGATATGTAAATAATTTTTAATTTATTATTATTTTTTTAACTACAAGTAAAAATTGAATTATCCTTTTCAATCTTTGAAAATTAATCTTATGTTATATCATAAATTTTCATCAAGAAAGTTGTTCTTATTCCAAAATTTTCTAAAACTAATTACAATTTGAAATACAGTTTCAGTTATCTACAATGACTGTATCCGTTATATTTGTAACTGCAGGTTTGTCATATTCCATTTCAGCACCTATTTGGGGTTTTATCTGTGACCATAAGGTAAATTTATTAATAGATCTGTTTTTATAATTAAGTAAAACTAAATTCTAAGCATTTCAAATTCAAAAATGTATAATATTTCTAGATTAACACTAAATGTCTGAGTATAGTTGGAGGTATTTTATTATCAGTTTCATTTTTATTAATTGGTCCTGCACCATTTCTAAACATTCCATCGTAAGTACAGTTTAATTATAATAATTTCATTCTAATTATACTGTAAATATACTAATAGATTCTGTTAAATTTAGATATTGTTCAAATTTTGAATATTTTAACTATTTGATCCATAATAAACATAATTTTAATGTTTCCAATCTAAACATTATGTGATTTTATTTTATAGAAAACATAACTTTTAAAAAATATTTCAGACAATTGTGGTTAGTGATATTTTCACTTGCAATAACTGGAATTGGTGTGTCCTGTTGTTATGTTTCACCTTTTATTGGAGCTTTGCAAGATACTGTGCAGTAAGTTGATGTATTTTCTGTAATAACTTAGATATAATATGTTAAAAATACTTTTCAGTCTGAGTATATAATGAATTATCATCATAATAATGTTCTAACATTATTTGAGTTATTACATTCATTCCTCAATTTACACATACTCTTTTTATACACAGTCTCATTTTTCTATCATTTATTAAAGTTAGTATATATTGATGTGCCAAAAGTTTACTTGATTGACTTTTTATATCATTCTAACTTTGTTTTGATCAATTTAGCCTGTAAGCATTACAACAACAATAAATAAAAATTCAATCAATTTCGTATAAAATTAAACTTCAACTTTCTACCTATTCTTAGGAATGATAACAGTTGCTATATAGAATTGTTCTTAAGATGGGAGAAATCCTAAAAGCATTTGTATAATTGTTGTTTTTTACAAATATATCTCCATTAAAGTATGTTTCTAGTGATGTTTCTTCAGTACAAACCAATTATTCTCTTTTCTTTAGTATTATAAGATACAAATCTAAAGATGGAATATTTGTGCCACTTTGTGGTTAAAATGTAAGAAGACAATACATACACTTCAACTAAAATAATTTGAGATTATATGTAATTATTATTGATGTAATAAATCAAATCGAAATTATTGGAACCTGTAGTCAGTGCCAGAATAGCCATATCCTTCCTACACTACTACATTTATTTTAATGCAATATATTAATATATTATTATATTTAATTTTTAAAATGCGGTTTTTTTAGCATCCGTGGTTATCCTGAGGATATAACAACTTATGGACTTGTATCATCAATGGCTGGTTCAGCGCAATCTTTTGGGTAATTCTTTGAATTACATTTTTTATTAAAACTATTTTATTTAAGCTACAATAATTTTGTGCAGATAACCTACAACAGCATATATCCCACAGAAAATCATTAGAACAGAGAAGAAATCTTTGCATAACCTGCCCCACCATATATTCTGCACCTCATGGCACATACTTTCTAACTACATACTAGTAAATATCAAACTTTACATCTATAATGCAGTGTAAAAAAAGTTTCAATTATAAAATTGAGACAAAAACATGGAGCTGCCTAAACTTCACATATGGAAGATACAAATACCTATCAAACAAGAGTTTTATTTGTCAAATAATAAATTATATTATTGTGGTTATATAGCAGTGGTGATATTCAGTGGGTTCGCACAGGTTTGCCCGAACCTGTTGGTAAAATCTTCAGTTTTCCGAACCTTGTTAAACACATGTAACATTTTTCAGTGGTTTTGTTTCTTTTAAAAAATATATTAAAATATACGTATTATACTCTGTAACACTACTAAACTAGAGCCTTATACCCTGTTTGCACTGAGCATTTCAATCTAGATTGTGAGCAAGGTCGGGGACTCTCTTGGTGCGATCTCTCTCGACTGTTTCAATCTCGATCAAAATGAGGTTTAATCGTGATTGATTCAAGAGAGTTCTTGAAACTAGATCCAGTCATAAGAGAGATCCCACAATCTCACGCGTGCGAGATAATACAAGATGGCTGTGGAACACGTGTCAGGTTATGGACAGTGAAATAAAAAGGATATTGTATTTCGAGAGATGATGACATCTGTCTATTATCAGCAGTGCCAATCGGGGTGAAAAATTTCTCTGCCTAAAAAAGAAAAAAAAAGTTGACAGCACTAATATACTATTGTTACCTGGTCTTCGCCCAGGGCTCGTTACGTTCCAAATATGCCACTGATTATTAGATATATCGCAAGAAAAGGTATTGTATTTATTTCTAGCCAAAACTTTCCATTTGTTTGTCGGTGATTGTTAGGGAAAAATTTTCTGCTAGCGAACCCTTTGTTAAATATTTCGAATATCACCACTAATATATATATATGTGTGTGTGTCTGTGTGAATAATATTCAATGACATGAATTTGAAGAGTTGATTGTTCAGTTTTTATTTTTTGTACAGAACTGAGCTTATTTCAGATTATCATTTACTAAAAACCATGAAAAAAAAATGTAATAAATGCTTTATTATCACAAAATTAATTTGATTCTTACTGAATTTCAAAACAAGATTAATAAAATGAGCATTCATGTTAACATGAGTATGCATAAGCAAACATTACTACTATCAACTGTCATTTTGTTTTAACAAATTGATTTTTTTTTCTTTCTTCCATTTATTTAATGAAAAGAAAATTACCAAAAATAATTATAATTGTAAGAATATAATTAGAAAGCATTATTCATATCTTTGTTTAAATCTATCTTTCTTATCTTCAGAAATTTATGACAAATATTTTTAACTAATGGAAAAGTTCAATACATTAAAATGTGTAAAAGTTCAATTTGCAAAATGGAAAAATTCTGTAAAGATGCCACTGCAATAAATATATTTGTTCTTCTTTTTGCTTTTTTGCTAGCAATTTACTATATTATTGTTATTATTATTATTTGACAAATAAAAAGAAATAAAAGAATAAGGAAAGATGTGCTTTCTTATATAATAAAGGCTTGAGGGATTGTAATTGTCAAGCAATCAAACAGGATGCTGAAATTATTTTTATCATCTTATTATTCTTTGGAAAGCATTACACAAAGATTTATTTTACTATTATTAAATAACTTTTGAGTTAGAAGATATCTTAATTTATATACAAATGTCAATTTAATTAATATAAAACAAAGCAAATAAATCAAAGGTATATTTTTGATTTTATTTTCAAAATGGTGGAAAGAACTGCTGTTATATGTAAAAAAATATTGCACAGTCACATTAGAGCTATCATTTAAATGTATATAATTACTTTTAGTTTCAAAACTCACTTTATAGTGACTAAAAAACAATGAATTTACAACCCATTAGGATGACAATTATCAGGTCACACATCTTAACTGTTTTCCGAAATGACATTACATAGCATTGATAAATATTGGAAATTTATCAGCTTTAAAGATACTATTAAATAAACAAAAATATATGCTCATGCAATTGAATTTGTATTAATTAAAGCATGTTTTAAACATACAAAAAATAAATAGGAGAGAACTAAAGGTAAGATAATTATCTTGTTTGCTTTTGGGAAAAATTGCAATGGCAGATGAAAAATCCTTTATATGCCACAGATATATTCTTGTTTTTTAAAGCTGCTCTTCATACCTTAGAAAAAGTGTGGATTATATATCAAAGTGTGGAAAGCAGGTGTGGATTATATATCAATTTAAGATTGATATATAATGCAGAGCTATTTTCAAATTGCTCTTTAAACACATATAATCTGTTGGTTATCTGCATGAAATTAAATTGGTATTACAAAACTAAAGTTTAGTCAATAAATACACATACATGAACAACACAAGCTCTACTTGGTTGTTGTTTATGTATATTTATTTGCAATTAAGTAGAACTGAAGTGAATTTGGAAGATTGGAAGAAATTACATTTTTAAACAATTTTTAATACTGTTCAAAGTGTTTCAATAACTTAATAACTGAGCATAAAACATTTCATAGAATTTACTGATTCCAATTCCTTTATTATGTATGCTAAATGAATAAAATTGAGCACAGTATAAATAAATTTTTTTACAAATCATAGACAAATCAGCAATCATTGTGTACATTGCAAATTGTATAAAGGGATAATTCAAAAATAAACTCTTTGGGGAAAAACAAACATTTTTATTAAACTTTATTCTCACTTTTTCACTATTATAATTAAAAAATCCTTTTTATTAAATTAATAGTTTATTCAAGGCTGTCAGTTTTTCAAACTGCTTCAATTCTTTTTTGAATGGAATTCACCTAGCCTGTTGGAATAGTCAGGACTGATTTTCTCCTATTTGTCTTTGTGTACTTCATGCTAGAGATCATTGAATGTTGATGGTATGGTATGGATGAGTGTATGGTACTCCATATGCAAGTGCTTTCTAAATGACCCCACAAATTCTCAATTCGATTAAGATCTAAACTGACCAGTTCAATAACTGGAAAGAATTATGGCAAAAAATGAGGATTATGTTTATGGTTTATATTTCAGGTTCCAGTTTGCTGAAATAATAAATGGTCTTAAATAAGCCTATTCCTGAAAATTTTCTTTTAGATGCTCTTGAAGGTAATATGATCCAGTAGAGCTGGTCCTTAAACAATCATGCAGTCCCAAATCCTGATGGACTCTCCTTCATGCTTTATAGTCATTTTAACATGTTTATCTTGCAAACATTATGCTGAAAACAGAAAATACTGCTATGTAAAATTTTTCAGTATAAGCATACAGTATTTAGAAAATATCACATAACTGCTATTACCAAAGGCATTATTATTATATACTAGCAGACCCGGCCACGCGTTGTTGTGGCTCAAAATGTATTTATTATAAATGTATAACACTTCCCCCATGGGGGAATTTCAAAAAATCCCTTCTTAGTGTACATTCTCTTGACATACCCTATTAAAACGCAATCAAACACACATCTAAAATAGTGTACTGTACAAGGATATGCCGAAATATATCTTGTTATAAAGAGAAGGGAATGTAACGAGGACCTTACAATGTACTGTACGGAACAAATCGGACAAACCAATCTTTCTCAAATAGTTTTATTAATCGTACGGAATAAACAACTAATTGCCTGATTCCTACAGACGACGATATTCTTACCAATTATAAGAATGGCAACGGTACTGCAATCGGACTAGTAATTACGACAAAAATTATAAACTAATACGCGATTAAACTAGGAAAAATATACAATTCTTTACGCAGAGGTATATACAGTAGCCATATTTCAAGTCATACATTGTTATGAAATACGGTTTCCTTTGTCAGCTACACGTGGTTATTACTTGGCTCGTCACATATATATCATTTAAGATTTTACGTAAATAACGCTCTTACTAGTGAATCGGGTGATCTTAGAGTCTTCTTCAACACTTGTATATTCTGAAGAGTAGAACCACAGCCGGATGGAATTGGATTGTCTTTTAAGATTCCTCTTCCTTTCTATCCTTCTATCTCTTCTTTCTGTCCAATCTCGCTAGATTCTCCCCGCATAAAAAGTCCTTCACACGTGGAAGCGTTTCCCTTTATATCTCCCACCATCCGGGGCTTCGTCTACGACGTTTGCTTTTTCCTGGCCAATCCAAAACCGCGATACAGCCATGACATCAAGGGCGGTACAGGACACGTGACAAAGATGGCTGCGTGTTGCAACTAAAACACGATACTTATCTCGCAGCAACGGAATGAGATTACATTAACATTTCAAAATATCAAATTATAACAATAGTCGCGGAGCACTACAATAGTATAATAAAAGTTGAGTTCTTCGCAGTAAGCCTTAATCCTGTCCCTCTCCCCCGCAAGGAAATATCAAGAAATCCCTTTTTAGTGTATATTCTGTTGACATAACCTATTAAAACGCAATTCAAAAACGCAAAAAACCGAATGTAAAATAGTATAACAGAAACCGAGTACTTCACGGTAAGCCTTAATCTTGTCCATCTCCCCCAGTAGGGGGAATTTCGACATGTATATTATATAAAAACACATGCGTATTCAAATGCAACATTGTGTCAAAATTTCAAAGGAATCGGTAAGAACAAACAAACGTTATATTTTATTTATATAGATAGATAGAAAATGATCTGCTTTAGTCCATTCTCACAGAAAAGAATAATGCCTCACAGAAAAGTAAATTTAGGTCATTGGAGTTAGCGCCATCTGTTGGACATAAAAGCCTTAGTCCATATATAAAGATATTTTTGGAAAGGGGGAAAGGGTGGTCTTCACATATGCCAGAAACCTTCGCGGGAGTGTATTAAACAACTTCCCGAAGTTTCATGGCAATCGGATAAATGGTGTGGTAATGCATGAAAGACGAACACGCACACAGACATACATTCGTTTTTATATATATAGATAAGCAATTTCAGAATTCATAGAAAATGATCTATGGAATTTAATCCCACATTAAAATATGGAAAATATCGATCCTCTATACTAGTCCAGAATATTCAAAAACTCTACTCTGTTTAACACTCACTAGTGGAAAACAGATTGTTAGAATTTCTTTTAAATATTTTAATAATTTGTTAAATGTGAAATATACTTTTACCTTATTTTACTTTAGTAGTAGAAGTAGTAATTAATGATTTCAGATTTCATGTGGGATCAGAGAAGAAGTAATGTTTTTTTGAAGATAAATTATAAGATCAACTAATGAAAAGATTGTGTTATAATGTGTTAAAAATTTATTGCATCATAGATACAGATATCATCTGTTATTTTAACTTAATGAATTTATATTTAAATATCTAAATCTTATAAGAAATTCTCAAATCATTAACTAACTTTAATTATTTATATTTGACACACTAAAATTGTTATAATTGGATTAATTAGTCTCAATGAAAAGTCAAAAAGTTTATTCTTAAAAATTTTAAATACTATAATTTTAAGTAGAGCAACATTTCATGTTTAAAATTACTATGCAACAGTTTTCAGTATGCAACAGTGCAATTATGCAACAGCAAAATTATATAGTAACAATTATATCAAAAGTTAGTCTTTTATTCTAAATTCTGAAAATAAAATCAATTTGTTTTGTCTTTTAATCAATAAATGATATTATAATAAGAGTAATTAGCATGAATAAATATTGTTTCATACAATTAATAGTTTGAAATTTAGGAGTTAATCACTTTTCCTACAATACACTCTGTTCTGTTTTTACACGATATATACTCAAAAACTCCATGTTAGAAACAACACTGTCCACGTGAAAAACTGAAATATTGGCTCCAAACCTTAAAAACCAGTAAAAATAATATGATAAATGATATATTTCATTTTAGGTAATAAACTGAAGGATGGAAAATAGTAATTTACTAAGCAAAATTTTATAACTTTATATTATCCACACAAATTTTACTTTTTATTTGACTTTTTTCACTTAAATACCAAAATATGGAATAATCATAATTAAAGAGCAGATGTTTAAAGCTTTCTGTAGGAAGAACTATTGGTTAAATCTCATTTAAATTTGGTAAACATATTATCTTGAGTATATGGTTTCAATTTGCTGAAATAAAAAAAAATTTTTTAATGAATTCAGCCACTGGGATGAAATTGGCATGTTGCTATCCCCTTAATATACATATTATGTATGTAATCTAATAAATTTGGGAAGTTAAGAAACAAAGTGCAATAATTTGATTTCAATCGCAGATATGGAATATGGATAGAAGAGTTTAACCAGCAATGCATGATCAAACAGAGTACAGTACCATGATAACCATTCACCTGTTGAAGATTTGTTGTGACTCCTTTTCTACACAGTTTGATGGGAAACATTTACAATATGCACATTAAGGGGATAGCAGGATGAAATTTTGCCCTTGTGGCTGAATTTTAAAGTAAAATTTTTCACTAAAAATCAAAACCACACATTCATGAAGTATGTATACCAAATTTAGTTGAGATTTTCCTAATAATTTTTTCTACAGAGAACTCCAAACACCTATTCCTTAATTATGATCACTCTGTACATCTAGCTTTTTATATGCCATTTGGTCTTAAAATCAAAGCGTTGCAAAAAATCAAAATAAATGCAATCATATACACAAATCAAACTTCAAGCTAAATTTTTTCTCACCGTTTCAATTATGGGATAAAGTCAGAATGAAAGACTAATTGTTGCTACATAAATGAGTCTTAAAACAGCTAAATTTGCATTTAAGGTTGCTAAACATACTCAAGTAAATTTTAAGCTGTTTTAAATAAGACTAATTTCCTAGGAAAGCAAATATGAATATTTTTTCTAAATTTCAAAGTTATTGAAACATCAGATCAATACAAATCTTTGTAAAAATAGAATTGGATGTATTTTAATTAAATTCTTATTTTTTTAACAATCAGCATTTACTCATATAAAAACTGATTTAAATAATTAATAAATCAGATAAAGTTTTGTGAGTTAATTTCTTTATACTTTTATTTTAGAAACTTTATAGGACCTTCACTTGGTGGATATTTATTAGAAAAAATAGGGTTTTCTTGGGGTGCATTAGTCTTCGCAGGAGCAGAAATTTTATTGGTATGTGAAATTACATGACTTAAATAATGTCGGTCAAAAATATAAAATATTATTACTATATATTTAAATGTATTTCATTTCTAGGTTTTCTTTCTGTTTACCTACATTGGTATAAAGTGTTGCAGAAGAAAAACTGAAGAAAAATCATACACTTCATTAAATAATGACTATAGTTCAATGAGCAGTTAAAAATTAAGTTAAATCAACAGAACTTGATTTTCTTATCAATCACTTTAAACATTTTCTAGTATCTTGAAAACACGAGTAACTTTTTTTATTAAATGAATGATGAATATTTAGAAAAATTTAGCCTGACTGTTGCAGTTTAACAAATGCTGCAATTTAAACATTTGTTAAATTACAACAGTTTGATGATGAAATGAAAGGCTGATATTCTCCAAATGTTTATTTAATATGGAAATATTTTCTGGCTTCTTGAAAATGTGAATTTAGATAAAGTGATAGTTAAGCATATGGAGCCATCACATTCCCAGAATCAATTTTATTATTTATTTTATTGAATTCTACATATCAAGAATGATATAATATATTTATATATAAGAATAAATTATAAAAATAGCAGTCATAAAATTAAAATGTTTAATTAAAAGAATATTGTATATATTTGCTTAGCTAAAAACCATAATTTTGTGCAGGTAACACTTTATAATGTATAAATCAAACTTCTGGAGCAATGGTTGAAAGCATAAATATTTAAAGGAATTTCTAGTACCTTCTAGGACTAACACAGTATTTGGCATTAATCACTTAATAGCAATATAAGAAAAAAATATGAAAAATATAAGAATATAAGGAAAAAATTTTAGAAAAATATTCTGAAATTTTTTCTTACATTATTATATATAAGAAATAATACAATACAAGAAATATATTCTTATAAGTGATTAACACCAAATACTGCATTGTCTTCTAGGCAAACTGTATTTTATTGGTGTATGTCATAGTAAAGTTACTGAAACCATTAATAGATTTATTATTCATGTTACATTCAAAGGTTTAAAAAAAAATGTATATTTTATGCCCAATAACTTTCATAAGATTTATTAATTCAGTTAGTCTTTTTTCATTAATATTTCAAAAAAATATATAAATATGAGTGGTTTAAGATATATAAAAGCAACAGGTGGCATCTGGTGGCAAAACTCAAGTTTTAAAGAGAGTTTTTTTTTGTACACAGAAGTTGAATTGTGAGCATTATTGTCCAGCTATGGCTTCACTGCAAGAGAAGTATATATAATATGACAAAGACATAATGTGTATAATATGATAAAGACATTCATGAAAAAATCTTGTGTGCAGCAATCTTGATGGAAAATAGTTGTTTGCATCCCTGTCACAAAAGGCAACATATGATGGTGCAGGATTTCCTGAATGTACTGCTTTGCCATCAATATATCGCTACTACTGACCAACTGTCATATGATTGGCTTCCCAGACTTGTACTCCAGCAGTGGAGTCAATATTCCACTCAATAGTAAAGGATTAAAGAACTCACCATGCAGCCAGCAGCCAGTCTGAAAATTATATTTTCAAGTTTTGCAGATGGTAAATTTGAATGTCATGCCTTTGCTGATTTTTATGAAAAATCATTCTGTCTCTATAAAGACAGTGCTACTTTTAAAAAAGCTTTGAAATGATAATCAAAAATTATATCTTGTGACCATGTATATATATATTTTTCATTTCAAATATTTATTTCCATCAGGAAAGATTTCATCTCACAAAAGTAGAAATATGAGAGAAAATTAAAATGCTTTCAAAAACAAAATGACATATGAATTCCAATTTGAAAAACATTGTTTTTCAAATTGGAATTAATATTTTTCCTGTAGGACAAACCATTAAACTTTAACAATAGGAAAGTAATAGTTATTTTGTGTTCTTAGATAATACAGGAAATCCAAATTAATTCAAACTCGGATGGTTCGAAATATGGCTATTTTGAAATTTGAAGTGAAAATTCTGACTGAACTGTGATATGCATATGTTAACTCATTCACTTAGAAGTGCCTCCATACTGTAAGAGAACAATACACCAAGAACAACTCTAATCTGCTCAATATGGCTTTGCTTTTACATTAACACATTTTTAGGTGCCACCTTATACATGGACTACCTTTTATTCTCTTATCTGGTGGATACAGCTGGTTTTTGGGATTGCAAGATTGGACTACAAGTGGCAGATTGAAATATTTGTAGATTCTAAGCTACTATGTTTGGGTGACTTACTACTTTTTGGGCCACATTAAAAATAATTTGGGCTACATTTTGAAGAATTCTACTTTACTTTTAGAAAACCTATCTGGCAACCTGTGAGGTTCTCAATGGACATGTGCTGTTTACCTGAAGTTTATTCATATATTATTCATTATTAATTAACAAAAATAGCATTGTGTATACATAGTCATATTCCACTTCCTTAATAACTTACATCAATTACACAACCTTTGGCATATTGCACAGAAATATGTAAATCTTGGATAATTCGAAGTCACAATTATTTTGTCCCCTGAATTTTGAACTAACGATTTCCTGTCCCTCCTAGGTATTTCTGCTTACTACTATACTGATATTGTAAGACAAGTTTATATTTAAGGAAAATTTTTTAATTAAAATTATGTTCAAAATTTAAAATAAAATTCTGTATTTATAATTAAATTAATATTTAATAAAATTTATTTACCTTTTGTAAATGAAATTTTCTTTTCCATCTGTTTTGTAATATTTTTGCTTGTTTAACAGAATCTTTTTGCATCAAGAAATCATTGACAGATATTGGTTCACAGTTATGCAACTTATTCAAAAATTCAGCATATTCCTTTTCATTAGATCTTAATTCCTGCAGAAAGACACATTACAATCTCATATGAAAGGGAAAGAAATATCTAAATCCTAATTTTTGGCTGAAATTATTTGAAAACTATATATAATAAGCTTTATGAATACCAAAAGTCTAAACTTATTTTATAAATTTAATTATTAGAAATTGTAAATATTAAGACAAAGATTACTATTTTCTAATTACAGAGTTATGATTTTGTATCTGTACTTATAGATACAAAATTGTAAAACAATATCCTTATTTTAAATTTGCCATGCAGTCTTCAATTATATATTTTAAAAACTGTCTTACAAATTAATAAGAATTTACATTTTATAATTAGCTGCTGTTTATTTTAAAGCCATTTCCAAGAAGCTTATAATCACGGATGAATAAAATATATAAAATGTTAAAAAAACAACCACCAATAAAAACTTCTATTGATATTTTAGAAAAATATATAAAATATATAAACCAATAACAATTTTTATTAGTATTTTGGTGGTTTTATTGGAGTGATAAATTCAACAGACATTAATAAAAAATTCTACTGGCATATATGCTATTGGTCTATGAAAGCCAATATAATTTCATAACTAATGTTTGTTGGGGTGAGTATAACAATTAAAATATTTATTTATGGATTGACAAAATAATAATAATAGAATTTTTAATATGACTGTAAAGGATCGCTTTTAACAGAGTAGGGGTAAAAGCGACACAACCTTGTTAATTGGTCCCACCTGGCGTTGTGTTTGTAAACAGTCAGGGAGACAAAGGGAGTAGCGTCTCTGTTTATGGGACTTGTGTGTGGGCAACAATGTGTTTGTCACATGTTAGTTTACTAGAAAAAAATGTAAACAAGTGACAGACGATTACGGTGAGCTGTTTCGTCGGGAGAAGAGCAGACGTTTTGAAAAGCTTTCGATGAAAAGAAGAATCCTGATTGGTCAGAAGTTGTCATCCAAAAACTCTTTAAATAGTAAGATGGGCGAAAGGTGAGAAGGGCAAGAAACTGATAATACGGTAGTCTCAGGTACCTGGGCAGCCCGCTGAACGTAGAGAGAGTATTCTTCTCTGATAACGATCTCAGGGTCGGGTAAGTGTGGAGACTGGACGGGTTGTATAGTTGAGCCAACTCCACAAGTAGACTGAGTTTTCCCCAGAGTATAATACTGTAATTCCCAAAGGTTGAGCTGACACGTAAGACATCACCTGTTGTTATCTAGTAAATATTATGTTTTCAAGCTTATATATTCTACCTATTGTAAATAAACTGTAAATAGTGTACAATTTGAGTGTGGAAGTGTACTTTCATTGAACCGGAATTAACTATCGAATCGTGACACATACGGAGCCCAACTCATCAAGACTGAGTTTGGGAAATAACATCACAAGATCATCACGGGATCTTCACTATGACATTGTGAGTACAAGGTAAAATCTAATAACATACATTAAAGATACCATAAGTTTCAATGTTTCTATTCAAAAACTTCATTTGAAGCAGTACCTCAGATTAATGCTGCATCTTGTTTCTAAAAAAGTTATAGTTTATTCTGCAGGGTGTAGACAAAAACATTGCATTAGTAAGGTGACCAATCGTCCTCTTTTAGGTAGGACAGTCCTTTTTTTGTAAGTTCTGTCCTCCCTCAAAAAGTGTTCTCCTACATGTCCTCCTTTTCGATATTTGAAGACTAATCAGTAAATTTCCGTATTCGATCAATGCCAAGCTGATCTGTTGCATGTGATGTGATGCGACGCGTTTGCATTTGACATGACGATTCATCAAGGCTCAGTACAGTGCAACGAGACCCGCATTATGGGAGACCTTGAGAGAGCATGCTACATGCGAGTGACTTTGTTTACTTCTTACCGAAACATGACATGGCACATATCTGTGAGGACCGAACTTTTGTTACTAAGGGAAACCTTATTGATTTAAAGAACATTTTAAGATAATTTTTCTTTATAAATTAGTATAACATTTTTTTCGAAAAATTATCTGATTAATCTTGTAATTAAAGCTGTTTCCCACAGACTTACATCAAATGTGTCACTCTTCACAAGGAACTGTCACTTTAACTCAATGGGCAAACTTGTTGATTGGACCTAAAATACTAAAACTCCGAATGAAGTAATGGGAAAAACCCAAGGAAGACCCCTGTATAAAAAAAGGGGGGCAAAGACGATCGGAGTCCTCCATCACCAGTCGTGAACCCTGTAGTGTGGTGTACATCCCACCATCGCCATCCTTAGTAAAAATCCAGATTAATGCCTGAAGAAGACACCACATCCTGAATAGACATCTGGACTTTACTTGGATTCGCACCTGAACTCCCACCCTAGATTAGCACCTCAAGCCCAAATGACTACTACTTCCTGAACCTGACCTCTACAGACACTTTTCACGAGGACCTAATCAGACTCCAGGTATTTATCACCACGCGACTCATGTAAACTCTCTCTCTCTCTCTCTCTCAAACTGTTTGACAGGCTAGCAATAAGAAATTCTGTAACCTATAAAAATACCCTGTAAATAGCCTAGCTGAAAAAATGGGTCTTTGTTAAGTGAATAACCTTGTGAAGTGCACTTCTTCCGGAAATCTCCTTCTGTCTCCGTTCCGAACCTAAATTACTACATACGCCGCCGCTTGTGTGAGAACATAACAGTTTCTGTGTCTGTCTGCAAAGACACAGTGGTGTCATCCTGACAAGGTACCAAAGAAGTACCAACCCTGCAGTCACATATGCATGTAGTAGAGATTATTAAAGTGTATTATTGTTGCAATGAATAAAACATTTCTTTTATTTACAATATTTTTTCTTTCAATTTATTTGTTCCTCCTTTTCATTATAAAAAAGTTGGTTACCTTAGCATTAGGCTATGTCTTGCTTCTATTACATAGTGTCTCAAATTAATATAAAATGTTTTTTGTCTGAATATTGAAAAGTTATATTGAAATACTCGAAAGAAAGTGACTGAACACCATTAAAACCTGGGTGGGTGAACTGAGAAGTTTCTCTGCATTGCCTTGCACATTCAAGGCAGCAAAATTGTAAAAAAAGCATACTCTGAACATGATTTAGTTTGTTTAATGAGAGTTTCCAAAACAGGTGATCCTTCAGAAGAATAAACTGTGCTTGTCATTTCCTAATGTCACAATAGTGCAGTTTATTCTTTTGAAGGGTGTACTATCAATTTACCTATACTCTTGTGCATTGTATACAGCTAATACATAGCAGAAGCAAGATATAGCCTAATGTAATATGGCCTATTGTAGTGTAATGGCTTTTCCATTTTATTAATCTATCTTATTAATATATTAATAATTCAAATATATTTTAAACTTCATATACTTTATGCTATACTTAAAAATTTTAATATTTAAAATGAAGCAATTAAATTTTCTTATTTAATTTAAAGACTGGTTTTAACAGTAAAATTTCTGAGATTAGAAACTTAATATAGATCAGTTACAGTTTTAAAAGAATAAGAGAAAATAGCTGGTATTAAAACCTTTAAACAAAAAACAATAAAATAATAGAGTTTATTAAACCATGTAAAACCAATATACAGTCGACTCCGTATAAGTCAACACCCCAAGGGGAAGTGGAAATGTGTCGAGTTATCCGATGTGACGACTTAAGCAAAGTTGGGAAAAAAAACCACAAAACTACAATTAGGAAAATACAGTAGTGCGTTATACAGTAGTATAGGCTTACAATACATTGTGTCCTCCATTTACAATTACTCTGTAGATGAAAAACTGAAAAATTCATTTAATGTTGTTTGTTTTGAGCACTTAACTGTCTTGACTTTCTTTTTCAACAATCATGAATGCCTTGAAAACATCATCTTCTCAATTGTTAATTGTTGGCAAGTAACGTCTAAGGATTCTTAATGCCTCTGGCACGAGAAAATGCAAAATTGGATTCTGGTGTGACGTTGACGTAGATTGTATATTTTCTTTTTGTTTATCTATTATTATTTTATACATAAAAAGTTAAGGCATTTTTATTAATATGTATATATATTAATAACATTAATGTATTATTATATTATTAAATATATTAATTATATATTAATAAATAAATTGACTCCCCCTCCTGAAAAAAAATGAATTCACTCGGCACGTGTGGTGTGAACTCATTTTTTTTCCAGGAGGGGGTGACGACTTATCAGAGTGTGGGACGGCAAAAGTATGTCGACTTATCCAGTGGTGATGAGTTAAACGGTGTCGAGTAAACTGTAGTTTTTTAACATTAATGCCTATGTAAGTCGGCCAGGACCACAGAAACTGACTACTTAACTGATGGTGTCGAGTTATCTGGGTGTCGACTTATGCGGACTCGACTATATGAATTGAATCTAAATTTCCAACAGAACATTTAATAGGGTGAGGTAATATTAATATGTAATAGTATACTAGCATTATTGATTTATGTAAATAGCAATTAAAAGAAAAATGATTTTGTTTGGAAATCTATGAACATCAAACTCAAGCAGGCAATGAATAATCTACTGATAGGTTTCATATAGGAAAATACACTACATTTTTAATACTTGCAATTAGAACTTTTCCCATTATATGAATTTTTTCACTCTTGGAAACTGGGATTCAAAATATCAATTCCTAGGGACAAAGACAAGTTGCCACAATCTTCATTATAGATGGCATTTTTGATTATTGCTTTGTATGCAGACAATACAGAATTCTTGTTACATTAATTTATTTTAACTAGCAGATGAGCCTGGTGTTGCTTGGGCAAAAAGAAATGATAGCAAAGATTAAGATTATTAGATTATAGCCACTTTTTCATTATAATGGAGAATTAACTTACTTGATAATAACCTTACTTGAACAAAATGATTAATTTTAAATTCTAAAAAACTCGTTTGGAACATAATACTTCGAATTCAATATTACAAACATATGAATTTGTTCCAAATTCAAAAATTCATTCCAATTCGTTTATTTTGGGTTTATTATTTTTGGGTTACCCGAAAAGTGGAAATTATTAAAATAGTTATTAATTGCCAAAACTTATACTATATGTGTCACTGTTTATTTTCCTTCTTTATTATTTACGCTTTATGCTAACTAAAACTAACTCTCTCCCCCTCTTCCGTCAAGGGGGTGGAATTTCCAAAAATCCCTTCTTAATGTGAATATTAATGGCATACCCTACTAAAACACAGTCAAAAATGCAAAAAAACAGCATCTAAAATAGTACGGTAGAAGCTGAGTTCTTCAGGATAAGCCTTAATCCTCTTCCTTTCCCGTGGGGAAATTTTGAAAAATCCCTTCTTAGTGTACGTTCTCGTGACATACGTATCCTGTGTACCAAATTTCAACTTTCAATTCCTAACTGTTTGGGCTCTGCGCTTATTATTATTATCGACCCATCTCAATTATATATATAGATTTGCAAGCCATGCAAATATATTATTTTTTCATACACAAAAAATATTTCCTCAAAAAGTACATTTTTATTACTTCAGTATTGTGTTCTTTTGAGTATTGTTATTATGAAAAGTATATTAATTTATTCTAAAATTATGTAAATATTTATATCTAAAAAGTAATATACATATATTTATCATACCTTTTGTATTCTTTCAATTTCAGAATGTAATTTTTCTGATCTGGAATAATTTTGTTCTGTTTTCTGTTGTATAATTTTCTGTTTCCTTTCTATAGTTTTTAATTGATCCTATTGTAGAATAATAAAATAAATTTCACATTTGTATTAACTAATAACTAGTAATAATTAAAAAGTTTTTAACAACTTAATTATATAAATCCAAATTAAAATTTTGATATGGAAATACTTGTCCAACATGTGCTTGTGCAACGTAATTTCAATAAAAGATATATACATTTTTACTTTCCTGGCTATTACATATAATAGAGGGAAAGTATGATGATTGGTCAAAAAAATGACCCCTGCAAGATTTTTATGTTTTTGGGACATGGGACACAGAAATGTCAAGAAATACAAAAAAAATTTGTTTTTTCTTACTGTATGTATGGATGTTAGTGTGTGTGTAGGTGTATATATGGGCACAATTTTGTTCACCCCTCTTAATAAGTCCTGTGCTTTTTGTTGAAAATTTCTAAAATTTTTCAATGAGGTTTGTGTATTAGGGGATTGATACTATTAAATTTTGGTGGTTAAAGGTTGAGAAGGTGGGAAGATAAAGGGGGTCATGTCATATCTTGAGTAGAGTTGGACTTAATGAGGATTTTACTCATTATCAACAATTACAGTTTTTTATATAACTTGTTCCTACATTCAAAATTAAGTTTTTTCCTTTTTATAATAATTAAAAATATAAAAAGTTTTTTAATAAAATATCATAACAGATGGCACTATCAAATATTGCTGGAGTTTTTTCTATTTAAATGATATCAAGGAACAAAATCAATACTTTGTGGCTGTCAGCCATATTATAGTTAGTATATACGTGGTACGATCCAAAAGTTTGGGGAATGCAGTAATCTATGACAACAAAAGCATGTATTTGAAGTTACAGCGTATGAAATGGATTCTACCAAACCACCTCTACGTGTTCAGGTTAATTTCACCCATGTCATGTGATGAAACCGCGAGCGCTGCTGTTTTTTTCTGGAGATAGTTACCTTTGTCCTGCGACATAATCAATCTCTGGAAAAAAACAGCAGCGCTTGCGGTTTAATCACATGACATGGGTAAAATTAACCTGAACACGTAGAGGTGGTTTAATAGAATCCATTTCATACGCTGTAACTTCAAATACATGCTTTTGTTGTCATAGATTACTGCATTCCCCGAACTTTTGGATCGTACCACGTAGTACATAATTCCTTTATTTCATTTCTATTTTCTTATTTCCTTTCTATTATCTTGAAGAACTTTCCATATTGACCGTTACTGCTTGAAGGGGAGGATTACCCTTTCTGAGAACCAAGGGTTAAACAAAGGAGAAGGGTATTAAGACTTCCCCGAATTTGGGGAAATAGACAAAAGAAAGAAAAGCCTGAAGCAAAGAGAAAGATGAGTGGTGAACACTTTTTTTGGCTGGACCTCGAAAGGAACAGACATACAAGGCAGTGCTCCAGACTCAGAAGGGAGAGAAAGAAAGGAGACTGCAGGTATAAGAGAGGACTGTCGAGGCAAGAGAATAAGAGGTACGAGGGACTATAGGACACCGAGAGAGTCGGAGAACCTCTATAATGAACTGCTGAATCAGTAGAGAAGAATAAAAGATCACGATTGTGAGAGTGCACTTCATCAAGGATATTGATTTACCAACATGGACCCGGGTATTTTCTATCTGTTTCTCTATCTTTTCTATACTTTCATAAGCCTATCCGTTTCCCTGTTATATTAGTTTTAAGGTAGCCATAAGATTAGTTTTTAAGTTGTATATCAAGGTTTTGTGCTATCGCGCATGTATTATATACTTATATGAGAACAGGAGGCAATCCATTTCCCTGTGTGGATACTAAGGTATAAATCTGTCAAGTTGGGATCTTTGTAACAAAATAAAAGAAAAAACCGTGTTCAGAGAGCATTAAAGGAATACAGTATAGCGTCGAAAATTGGAACGTCGGTAATTGAAATGGCCGGAAACTGGAACGATTTTCAATCGGACTGTGTCGTGCTGAATCAAATGTTTTTGATACTACATTTACTTCTAAAGTATAATTTTCATGTTTTTTATATTCTTCAATATATTTATTTTGTTTGTACAAAATAAAGAAATAATTTTTAACGATATGATAGCCTCGATTATTATTATAAAAATTTTCGTTAGGCTTAAAATCGACAAAAATTCAACAGGAAGCGATACGCGACGGAGAAAAATTTGAACATCGGACAGGTTAATATATTTTTTCGTACATAATCGAAAATTGGAAAAAAATCACTACTTGGAACGACCCCAGTCCCCAATTGGTTCCAGTTATTGATGCTCTACTGTATTCATTGCACACACATTTGTTTCTGTGTTCCTATTTGTAACATTTAATCAGACTTACAAATCTCTCGTTACGAACAACCACAACTTAGTATATAATGAAGTTTTATTCTTTTGAAACTATTCAACATGGAATCAGATATTTATAAAGAAATATTGCATTATTTGCTTTGGTACTTTTTAAAATGTCATTCTTGAGAATATTAAACATAACAAAAACTTGTTTTGAATATTTCTTTTGTAATTTTATAAAAAAAATATAGAAGTCCATATGTTGAATTAAAGTTAAAATGCAAGTGACAGTGTCAAAAGATTTTTATCATGTTCTTGAAAAAATTAGACTTTTAATATAACACTAGCTAGCAAAATTATTTTAATGAGTTTTAATAAAATTTAAAATGTTAATCTGATGATATTATTATTTATTTGATTTTCTCTCTTACATTTATATTATTAAATTAATCAACTGTCATCTTATCTACTAAATTTATGATAATTGTTAAATTTAACTATAAAAAATACTAACAATATACTTATTGCATCTCTGTTTAACTTGCTGTATTAGTTCAAATTTATGCAAAAGCTCTTTTTGAAAAATTTTTATCTTTCCTAAATCTTTTGTTATAAAGAATTCCATTTGTTCAAATGTTATTTTTTTTATATCTCCAATGTCTTCAATCTAAAATGAAATAAAATTTAAAATTATTGGTAATTTCATTGATTTACGACAAAACATAAATAATATATCCACTACTAATTTTGCTTCAATAAAACAGATTGATGCAAAATAGTTTTTATATGCAGGCATTTTTCTAGCAGTTGTCTCAAAATGCCATTATTAAACATATACCATTGTGGCTTTATTAAACCTTATTTATTTTCTTTTCTTTACTTTCCTTATACTATCTTCCTGTAGTAACAATTTTACTTCCGTTTTCTATTTACTTAACCACGCGGTAGTTAGTCGACACATGTGGCCTGGACGGTAATAAAAACAAAAAGGGTGTGACACCGAGGGGTCGAGGGGTTACGTCAGAGGAGATAGGAGGACAGGAGCGAGAGGAAGGAAGATTTTTCGGAGAGAGAGAAAAACGGGACGAACAGAAACAAAGAAAGTTATTAAGGAACGGATCCGAGGTTTTTTTTTTCTTATTTATTACCGCCAGTCACCCCTTCGAACCAATTTTCAGTCTTATCATCTCTGTTTAATTCTCTTCCACCTTATCTTTCTCTAGGGCCCTGTACTTAGTTAAGCTAGATATAAGTTAGAATAAGTTCTTTGTCTTGTCGGCACGCGGGGACTAATTGATGACATTGTTACGCGCAGTCCCAAATGTATTTGTATTAGTAATTAGTAAGTGTGTGTAATCGTTTCTTTGTAAATTATTTATGTTCGCTGAAATTAATAAACCTCTTTTTTTAATTCTATCAAAGCCGAGCGACTCTCAGGGTCTTGTTATTTCATATACTCGGCTAACAATGGCGTCCGCGACAGGATTCTGTTAGTAACGGGATACGGTTTTTATTGTATAGAACGTAGCATTGTATTATCGTGCCTGTAGATTTAAGGCCCTACAATTTGTAATCAATTGTATTATTTTTATATCATTAATTATGGATGATTGTAACCAGAACAATCTTGCTACATCCTCAGGAGGCGAGGGTGAGGGGATCCCTCCGGTAGTCACAGGGTTTCTAGGAATGGTTCCCATTTTTTCTAATAGTGGCAGTGATTTGGTTAATGTCCGCCAATTCTTCAAGACCATAGATAATATATCTCGCCTGGCTGGGTGGAACAGTGAAGTGAAATTGGCTGTCTTACAAGCTCGGTTAAAAGGGGGGCCATTATCGACGTTCTTCAGCTTGGCTGACCAAGATCCTTGTACTTTTGAGGGAATTAGGCAAAAATTAATTCAATGTTACGAAAAGCGAGAACTTAAGGAAAAGAATGCACTCGACCAACTCTTAAGTATTAAGCAGAACCATGATGAGACGGTATGTGACTATGTCATCCGCATGAATACACTGTTGTCGAAGGCCGCTTCCAATAACGAAAAAATTGGTGCCTTGAGGGATGACATTATTAGAGAGAGATTTATAAAGGGCCTAAGGCCCCAGCTAAAGGGATACGTATTAAGGAGAGAACCCCAGACCTTAGATCAGGCAATTAAGGAAGCGGAGAGGGAAGAACGGGTCGAACTCGAGTGTAACGTTAGTAGAGAAAATAAATTTGTACACACCATTGAAATAAAGAACCCAACCGCTAATGAGGATCCGAATGGTGTGATGAATATTGTGAAAACAAAGGAAGACGATAGACTTGAAAGGTTGGAAAAAATGGTGGGGTCGTTATGTAGTACTGTTAATGGTTTGGTCGAAAGACTGGGTGGAAATCTAGATAAAAATAAGGATAGCCCGAACCGATCTGTCCTAAAAAGGTGTTACATTTGTGGGAATCCTCGCCACCTGGCCCGCCAGTGCCCTCAACGGAATATAAATGATTTAAACTAATTACGGGGCGTGATGATAGCCAGTATCACGTCCCATGCATCGAGCTAACCCTGGCCCCTAATGTGTTCTTCTCTAAAAAGGGCCTTCCCCTCATTCTTGGTGATGCTTATGGTACCAGTATCAAGTTTCTGGTCGATACGGGTGCGGAAAGGTCCGTGCTAAGCCTGAAGATCGCTCAGAGCGAGATATGGAGTAGGGGACCGAACGGTGCACTTCACAGGAGTTGGAAACGACTACGAGGAATCGGTGGGGAGGTTATCGAATGCGAATGGGAGTCTAATATCAAGATCGAAAGAGGAGGGAGAACTCAAAATGTTCAAATGACTTGCATGCACTTGCCATCCGAAGTCGAATACGAAGGAGTATTGGGTATGGATGTGTTAAACAGGTTCCCGGAAGTATTAATTGAAACAGGTGAGAATGTAACATCTTGGAATAGAACCGAAATTGATGACTTTTATCAGTGTTGTGGATTCAGAAGGGAGGAATCCGATAATACGATGGAGGTTAATTTATCCCATTTGAAAGACTACGAAAAAAAGGAAGTGGAGCGTATCTTTAATGAACACCCCGGATGTTTCGCACGGAAAATAGAAGATTTGACCGGTACTAAGGAATTTCTTCATACACCTATCATTAAAAGTAACCAAATAATTAATACAAAACAATATAGAATACCGCAATGTTATTTGAGTGAACTAAAGAAAATGATAGTTTCATATCTGAAGGCGGGGATTTGCGAGGAGAGTACTTCTGAATGGAATTCCCCCCTTCACATTGTCCCGAAGGAGTCCGGCGAGTTAAGGGTTACTCTCGATCTACGAAGAATTAACGAAGTAACCCAGTCCCAGGAGTTCCCTCTAGCCCGTGTGGATGAGATCTTAACGAAGTTTCAGGGAAGCAAATTCTTCTCGGTAATCGACCTAAAGTCTGGATATTTCCAGATACCCATACATGAATCAACACGTCATTTCTTTGCTTTCTCTACTCCTTGGGGAAAATTCCAGATGTGCCGCCTCCCGCAAGGTGGAAAGAATAGCGGGAGGTATTTTCAATACGCCATGTCTAGGCTGTTGGGGAGATTCATAGATATCAATTGTTTCGTCTTTCAAGACGATATTGTGTTGTTCTCCCAATCCTTTGAAGATCACGTGAAACTCCTAAGGGAGGTAATCTCTATATTAGACAAAGCCAACTTGAAATTGCACCCAAAAAAATCGAAATTCATGGTGAAAGAAGTGCGGTATCTGGGACACATCATCGATAGTAAGGGGATACGACCTGATCCCTGCAACGTGGATGCGATTAAAGAAGTCCAACCCCCGCGTAATGTGAAAGACGTCAGGAGTTTCCTCGGAATGGTGGGATTCTTCCGCAACTTTATCCCAAACTTTGCCGAGATTGCTCTTCCTCTTACATATCTGACTAAAAAATATGTAAAGTTCTTATGGGACGACCAGTGCCAATCAAGCTTCGAAAAATTTAAAGAACTATTATCTAAACCCCCTGTGCTATCTCATCCCGACTTTAAAATACCTTTTTTCATGCACTCGGACGCTTCAGATACCTGGGCTGGTGCGGTCTTAGAACAGGAAAGCGAAGGGAAACTCATTCCCATTGGCTACTTTAGTAGGAAGTTCCGTGGGCCCGAACTAAAATATTCCACTATCGAGAAGGAATGCTACTCAATAATCTTAGCCCTCCGCCACTTTAAACATCTTATTCTTGGTCAGAAGGTCACTGTGCTTTCCGACCACAAACCTTTAACCTTTGTGAAAAATATGAAAAATCACAATAACCGCCTCATGAGATGGGCCGTAGAATTATCTAATTTTGATTTGGTCATTACGCATGTTCAAGGGAAGAGTAACCCAGTGGCTGATTTATTGTCTCGACCACATGGTAGTAGAGAAGAAGCCCCCTCAAACAGCGATGTCATTAATTGCATCAGTGAAGAGTTGTGGAAAAAGGTAAAGAAGTCCCAGATTGGGGACAGAATTTTTGGTCCAATGAGAAATCATTTAATTAAATTCCCACCCTCTTACAATGATTACCCGAGTAGTGGCATACTTCCTGAGTATCAAGTAGATGGTGATGTATTAGTCCACGTACGACCGGGACGGTTTGGAATACGTCAATGGAGGCGTGTTTGTGTAGGGGAAACAGCAATTAATGACGTAATTAAAGCATTCCATGAATCACCATTAGCCGGACACTACGGCAAAGAAAAAACGTGTGACCTGATCAACCGTTACTACTACTTCAAGAAGATGAAAAAACTCGTCGATAGATTCGTGAAGTTCTGCAAAGTTTGCCAACAACATAACTTACATCAAGGAAGAGCCCCCTTTCAAGAAACGGAAGTCGCTAATTATCCGTTTCAAAAGGTGTCAATCGACATAATTGGCCCTTTAAATCAAACACATAAGGGTAATCGTTATATTCTCACCATAATTGACATGTTTACTCGATACACAGAAGCCGTCCCTTTAAGGGACCAATCTGCGGCCTCTGTAGCCAATGTGTTTTTCGAAAGGATAGTCTGCAGATATGGCAGTCCCGAGATCATCATCTCTGACCGGGGCACGAATTTTACGTCCTCCATCTTTAATGAAATGTGCAACATCCTTACCGTCAAGCACAATGTTACGACATCATATCGCCCTTGTTCGAACTCAGTTTGTGAACGTGTGAACAAATCCATCAGTAACCTTTTGGCCAGAATATCAGGCGGCAGCAACAACAATTGGGATACCTTCTTACAGACTGCTGTGTTCGCTTATAATAATGCTACACACTCCTCTACTAGTGAGTCACCTTCATTTCTTCTTTACGGATTTGATCCTAAATTCCCTCATGCGTTCCCTGTTGAACAGACAAATGACTACCCGGGTATTCGGGAGTATCGTGATTTCCTTATGGATAAGCTACGATGCATCCGTGAATCGGCATACGAATTAAGTCGCAACCGTAACAAACTTAACCGTAACCGCATCAACACAGGGAGGAAGGTGAGGAGCTTTGAGGTAGGGCAGAAAGTTTGGATGTTAAGGAAAGGGAAGAAGCAAGGCAAGTTTTCTCCAAAATATTTAGGTCCTTTCCGTGTCTCTCGCCTCCTGGGGCCTGTTAACGCGGAAATCGAAAATTGTAATAAAAAGGAAAAACTTGTTGTACACATAGACAGACTAAAACCGTGCTTCTCAAACTTCCGTGAGCCTAGACGGAAGCGTAACATCCCAATTGGACACGAAGGATCACAATCCGGAGAGATCGAGGAGATTGAAGAGGAAGAAGACATCCCTCACCTACCCACTGCGCAACGGGCGAGCTACAATAGGTATAATCAACATAACCAGCAGCATCAAGGAGACCGCAAGGATTCGGGTAATGAGACCATGCTGGAACAGAGGGGTAATATCTCCCACCCGTATAACTTACGGGGGCAGAAAGTGGACTATCGCCGGCTTCACTTTGGAAGATGAACTGTAGTTCATCATCCATTAATGGTTGTGTATCTCCATATTAATGTTTCTGTTAATTGTTAATATGTCTTTTGGTGGGGACGTATGTGGCTTTATTAAACCTTATTTATTTTCTTTTCTTTACTTTCCTTATACTATCTTCCTGTAGTAACAATTTTACTTCCGTTTTCTATTTACTTAACCACGCGGTAGTTAGTCGACACATGTGGCCTGGACGGTAATAAAAACAAAAAGGGTGTGACACCGAGGGGTCGAGGGGTTACGTCAGAGGAGATAGGAGGACAGGAGCGAGAGGAAGGAAGATTTTTCGGAGAGAGAGAAAAACGGGACGAACAGAAACAAAGAAAGTTATTAAGGAACGGATCCGAGGTTTTTTTTTTCTTATTTATTACCGCCAGTCACCCCTTCGAACCAATTTTCAGTCTTATCATCTCTGTTTAATTCTCTTCCACCTTATCTTTCTCTAGGGCCCTGTACTTAGTTAAGCTAGATATAAGTTAGAATAAGTTCTTTGTCTTGTCGGCACGCGGGGACTAATTGATGACATTGTTACGCGCAGTCCCAAATGTATTTGTATTAGTAATTAGTAAGTGTGTGTAATCGTTTCTTTGTAAATTATTTATGTTCGCTGAAATTAATAAACCTCTTTTTTTAATTCTATCAAAGCCGAGCGACTCTCAGGGTCTTGTTATTTCATATACTCGGCTAACACCATGTGATTCTGTGTAAACCAGAATCACATGTGTGAAGGTCATAAAAACCCATCAAAATTACAATTATAAAGTTCTGAAGTCGAGAAATCGCAGAGGTTAAACCGGAACAAGAAATTATATCGGAGATAGACCAGACAAAAAGGAAATAATATGTGTTTTAAGATCGACGTGACAGGTGACAAACTACGAAGGGGGATGTCAACTGAGAGAGAGAGAGATTTGTCCAGGTGCTTGCAAACAAGTGTTGGGAGTGAGAAACGAGAAGGGGGAATAGCCACTGGAACATAAGGCAGATTGTTTGGAGCCATAACGGCGTAAAATACAAGCGCAGACTTCAAAGGCTCCGTCAACACTTCTCGAACCTCTCCCGACCCGAATTGGTCTTGGGTTTCGCCTAGAAACAAAGAAATGACCAATTAGGGTAAGAGAGAGGGCAAACAAGACCAATCAAAAGGGTGAGATTCGAGGAAAAATGATATAAAACCCCTGGATCTCAAGATCAAGAGAATGGTTCTCCTCCAGACAAGTGGTGCGATACAGACCTCAAGACCTTCGTCTAACTGTCCATCGGTCCGACCAGGCCTCCGATGACAATGAGTTCTCTACCCACTGAGAAGAGTGTGTGCCAGCACGTTAGCCAGTCGCCTGTGTTCCAACAGCCCTCCTCAGACTCTGTGAACCTTTCATCTGGAAAGCCCTGGGGCCACCACCAGTCCATCACACCTCGTCTGTCGGCCGACGATCTTTGTTTTGCTAGCATTATGTAAGTTAACTTAGTTGTTAGAATAAACAGTTTTGTGTAAGACACTTGTCATCTTTGTCTCCTGCCGCCACCACCCACATACGATTCAACCCTAGGTTCTCCTGATACGCAATTAACTGATTGCCCCTGGAAGTCTGCTACCTTACACATGGTAGTAAATTATTTTTAATTTTGGTGGATTTCCATATTTTTTTTTTTCTCTTTAAACTACACCAGATAAATGTTACAAGTTATCTTCTATAAGTATCGGATATGTAATATCAATGGAGCAGCTTCTTTATATTGTTTAAAAATCAATTTCTTTAAAAAAGATCTTTCTTTTTAAAAAATAATTGATGAAACTTCACAGTCAAGAACAATAAGTTCAACCATCTCTGATGAAATGCGGTCCAGATAAAATAACAACAGTTTGAAACTTTACAGTTAAGAACGATAAGTTCAACCGTTGTTATTTTATCTGGACCGCATTTCATCAGAGATGGTTGAACTTATTGTTCTTGACTGTGAAGTTTCATCAATTATTTTTTAAAAAGAAAGATCTTTTTTAAAGAAATTGATTTTTAAACAGTTACAAGTTATGTTTAATTTTATATAGTAAAATCCCTTTTGTTTATGTAAAGAAAATTTTATTACTAGGCTTAATACAAATTAATCCAGTGCAATTCTTCCATTCAAATATTATATTTGGATGAAAGAATTGAGAACTATTCAATGTCAAAAAGTTGTTGTTAACAAGAATTTGTGATTGATATTCAAATACTTCTTGAATGTGATCATATGACAGTAAACAAGTCAATTTGAGTACCAAAAACTAGTGTCTGGCCCTGCTGCTAGAAATTCTAATTGCATTACAATAATATAAAAAAGATATTCTTTGATTTGTCTTCTCATGGAATTTTAATACTCTAATTAATCACTTATTTCAATCTCTGTAATTATCAACATGTTAATCAATTTATTTTTGAATATTTTGTACTTGTTAGTTATTACTTACTTTGTACAAGGCAAATTGGCAGCATTGTAATAACTTATTCTCATTGTTTTCACAAATTATATTCATTGCTTGTCCTTGAGTGCCCAATTCATAAAAATTATTCAATTTTCTGTTCCTGATTAATTCCAACAGAGACCTTGTGTCCATATGGCTCATTGTCACATGACCTTTGTTTCTTCAATAATGTTCAAAATCATTCTTGGAATACAGTTTGTCAGTCTCTGTGATGACTATTAATTAAACCTGAAAGCAATTTTATTTATTTATCTACTAGTGGAAACTTAATTTTCCACTTTATCCAGATTATGTCCTTCCATTTCTGCTTTGGACAGGTCTCTGGCTTTAGTAAAATTAAATACAAAAAATTGCTCCATTCTGAAGAATATTTTCCATTAAGACAGGTTTCCATTTTATTCAGGTTCTACTGTATTATAGTAACCTTTTTATATCATTATAGAAGATACTATATACTTAAATCTATATTATATAAATATACATACAAAATCATCTAGTTCAGTTGTTCTTAACCTTTTTTGTTCCTTGGACCCGTTTTCCAGTCAGGTGAAGGTCATGGACCCCTTCTCAGAATAATGTTTTTAAATGCTTAAAATAAAATTATAAAAGAAATCAGTTATACAGAAATCCATTTATCAAAATAAAAAACACATAAAATAGTAATATATGTGCTTTTTTCTTAACACACAATCAACAATTTCAAACGATAATACAAAATTATGATGATAAATTGATTTCTCTAATCCCTGGTTAAGAACCACTGATTTAGTTTGATTTATTAATACTAATCCAAATGAGAATTGCTGGATTTGTTGGGTTATGTTTAGGCTATTTTTTAACTACTTAACTATGTAATCTGGTCTAAAGTTGGCACTTAGGCTACTATCTTGAATCAATATTAATAACAGAGATTAAATTAAAATTAATTAAACAATTTAGAATAATCTGGAAGAAAAGATCAACCTAGAATGGGACTCAAATTCACATCTTTACATACCATGAAAATATATTAGTAGGCAGAAACACAATACTTTTGTTTCTGTCTAATTTTTGCTTCAAGACCTATATTAATTAAAGCCATAACTATACAGAGTAATCATTTTACCAAATGCATTGTGTTCTTTGCCCACAACCTTCTATGGCTCTCAACCAACTTCAATTTTAAGTAAATGAAATCCTCTTTTATTCTTAATTTTTATACTATAATTTATTTTCATCACTGAAGGCAACATTTTTAAAAGAAACAATTTTTACATATTACAAAATATATTTTTTATTATATAAAAATTATCATTCTTAAAAATATACTGTATTTTCTAATAAGGAATTCAGCAAAACATAAATTACATTTCCATACTATAACATTCATTCCATTGTAACTGGTTCTGTAGTCTATTAGAACAAATTAAGAAATAATATTTTGTGAAATTTTTACATACTGTATATGCATAATTTCTGTTAAATGTATTTTCTTTTTAAGTAGTCTGTAACGTATAAAATTTAAACTAGCAATATCCTCTTTAGAATAGTGAAAATCTCAAGTAAAGATCAAATCTAATCATAAAAATATATAGGCACTTTTAATTGTTTTTGCATATCAGCCTCAACATACAGTTGAAAGATACAATCATTTCAATTTTAACCAGTGCTTTAAACATTAAACATCAATTATCTCTTAATCATTCTTTGCTAATAATATAATGGCATGAATTGCTGACATTTCTTATTTCAGTTATATACTGGATGAATTATTATTAATAAATCTTTAAATTACACATTATGTAACTGTCTTTTTAATGATAAAGTGAATGAAACAAGAATTTCTACTAATTGTAATCTTATTTACTTAGTCTACTTAATGTTATTAGCAATGGGGCTCATAGCTATCTAATGTGGGGTGCTGAGCAATAACTACTACTACTATAACATTACATATTATATATATGTATATATTTCAAATAAAAATTTTGAATCTTAAATGAATTTGTCTTTTCATAACAGGTCACAGAGTACTATGTCTGTTCTGACCCAGTATGCAGTGCTGTTCTATCTAAAACATTTTCATCATATCATGAGACAGAGGAGACTGTTCTCTGAATGGGAAGTGACTGTCTATTCAATAGTGCTGTCACGGGAGGATGCCATATCAGTGGCGTAGCGTGGGTGTCAGTCGCCCGGGGCGGAGGAAAATTTCGCCGCCCCCTTATTTACCGTATTTTACGGACTATAAGACACACTTTTTTCTTCAAAAAATTGCCTCCAAAATTCAGGTGCATCTTATAGTCCGTAGCGTCTTATAGGTATTTTTTTTTAAAAAAATTGCTTAAAAATTCAGGTGCGTCTTATAGTCTGTAGCGTCTTATAGTCCGTAAAATACAATAGGTATTTTTACAAGATATTATTATTTATTGTGAAATTTTGCCGCCCCCTATAAGTGCCGCCTGGGGCGGTCCGCCCCTGCCGCCCCCACTACGTTACGCCACTGTGCTATATACTGTTATCAGTGCTGATTTTAATTTTATTCATATATAATAATTTATACAATTAGAAACATTATTTTGTGATCTTATTTTTGGGATGATGAATTTTTGCAATGCTTATCATGAGTTGCTGCTGGTTATTACTTAGTTAAGTCCCAAAGTGATTAAAATAAGTGGTTTCTACTGTATTCCCTTTTGTATATGTTTCATTTTATATTTATAGTCTAATTACATTTTGTATTACAGTAGAGTCCTGCTAGTCCAAACATCTCTAATCCAAACATGTTTCAGTCGGTGGAGAGAAAATTTTTAGCTCACAAAATATACATTTTTTGTATTTTCCAGTTGAATTTAAATGGTATTAATGGTACAAAAAGATTTAGAATTCCACAACAAAAAAAAATTGTATTTTATTGTAGTACTGTATTAATACTGTACAAAATTAATAAATCAGTGCTTGACATGGCCTATTAAAACAGCAGATCTATATTGTACTTACACACAAAAACAGAAACAAAAGTCATTGATGGCATTGGATCAATATAAACTGGACCTGTTTTACTGCTTGCTTCTGCAATTATTTCAATTATTCAGCTGATCCAAAAATATACTAATCTGAACAGGGCTCAGTTCCAATTAATTCAGACTAGCAGACTCTACTGTAATTAAATTATTATAATTTCAAGACATTGCAAACAAATGAAACACATTCCAGATTACATTTCTATCATATAATGTATTTATCAATTATTAGATAGAAATTACTTAAACTTATCACTAAAGTATAGATAAATGCTTTAATATAACTAATTAAATGGAGCATTTTTGGAAACTTTACTTTTTCTGGGAAATAATAATGTTATTTATTTTAACATTAATGAATAATTTTTTTTATAATTTTAAATCTAGAATAAATATGTATTAATATTCAAAATTATTTTTAATTTACTGTTTTAATTTCTTTCAAAATTTTTCTTTGCTTCAGTTGATAAACAGCAATCCTTATTTGAAGGTTTTGGTTTAATTCAACCTATAAAAATAAATTTTGTTTTAGTAATGCATGAATAAAATAAGTTAATTACAATTAAGTTTTAATTTTAATATAGATATATATAAGGCCAGATTTACATCACGGCCAAATCAACTTATGACCCAGGAACCTCATCTGGGTGCCTAGCCTTGAGTTATGTAAGTAGCAACACAAACATATTGGGAGGGTCATGTAGTACAAACTCATTCAGTGATGGGTCTCATTAACAGGTTAGTATCATGTGATACTCCCAACACATTTGTGTTGCTACTCACATGACTTAAGACACTAGGCACCTTGGAGAGAAACTCATTTTCAATGTAAATATTTTGTAATATGATAAAAAATTATTGACATAAAATATTAAACCATACAATGATGGTAATAAAATTTTTAGTAGTAAAAGGTTCAACATTTTTTCAAGTCAAAGTCACAAGATCCTGATACCTTACAACACTGCCATTTTTAATCTGCAAGTACTAAAAATCTTCACAAAAATCCTCATATAAAATATAATTAAAATATAATTTACAAAGCAAAAATACTGTATAAAGAGAATATTGTGGGGAAGTACACGATCTTTAGAGTATTCCCCGTGCAGGAACAAAACAAAAAGAAACTTCAAAAGAAATAAATCACACACTCTATGACTCCAATGCAAGGAACTTAAGTTTATTTTAGTCCTTCCA
This sequence comes from Centruroides vittatus, assembly GCF_030686945.1. Lineage (NCBI taxonomy): Eukaryota > Metazoa > Arthropoda > Arachnida > Scorpiones > Buthidae > Centruroides > Centruroides vittatus. The sequence goes on from NW_027122643.1 coordinate 3,743,171, forward strand.
ATCACTACTCTGTCCCTTCGCTATAACAGACACTAAAACAAAAGAAACAACACACAAAAAAAAACAATCTCGCGACTCTATCGTCTACACGTCCTCTCTCTATTCTTTCTTCCAAAAAAAAAGTCCTCTTCTTCCCTTAAGCATGCGCGATCTCCTTCTCTCTCTCTCTTTTTTTTCTTCTGAAAACGCGGCCCATCTTTTCTTTACCCTGCAGCCCACCCAAGGATCATGCAATAGAACACGTGATCTTTGGACCACATATCTCCCCTCCTCCCATTAACTTTTACAACAGGAAGCTTTTACGCTACGAGGGCCTGTCCCTCCTTTACACCATGAACCACCCAAGGGGTTGGTTACGAGCCGGTTAGGCAACAGAACACGTGGTCTTCAGACCACAAAGTAATTTTTAACAAAAGCTGTATTTGTATATTTTAGCACTTAGATCACTTAACCTTTCCACTCTACATATATCATCTTTGATTATATTAATACTATATACATTATTAAAATGCTATAATATATCCTAATCTGTTATTCATATACAAAATATGATTTAAAGAAATTTCAATATATCATCTGATTAAGAATTAACAAGCTCACTTGATTCTTATATTGTTTTTCAAAATATTGCTGAATTTTTTCTTGTGTAATTTTATTTTTTATAAGCTGATCAAACTCTGCTTGCTGTTTATTTAAGTCTGTAATTTTCATATCAAGTTCTTCAATTTCAGTCTGAAAAAAAGAAAGTAGGTTTACAAAAAATAAGCTTAAAAAGGTATTTTAATAAGCATTTATTCCCTTCCTTCAAAACAAATTCATCTGACTAAGGAAGAAAATTAAGCATGATAGGCTAACAAATGAAATGATGTTGAGAAGAATGAAAAATAATTTTGAGACAGGTAATTAAAAGCAAAATATGTCTTGCTGGACATGTGTTGAAGGAATCTTTGAAGGAATTGTTAAAACTAAAACTATAAGAAAATGTGGAAAAGCAGAAAAGAGCGAATGAAAAATTGAAGAGAATGATCAAGAATATAAAAGACTGACTGCTCTAATCACAATCAAGGATGGAAAGTTACAGTTAGAAGTTAACATATATACATAAAGTAAATTTGTTATTAAATTTATAATTATTACGCACAAAATCTTATAACTATAAATAAAAATTACATAAAATTAATATTGCTTATAAAAATAATTAACTTAAAATTCAAAATTATTTTTAATTCGTTATATTCTAAATTACACAGAATATTTAAAATACATACTTTTAGTTCAAATAAAATCTTACTTCTATTTTTCATGTTCATCCTCCTATGGATTTCTACATTATCTAACACTTTTCTAGCTATAGTATATTTCTGTTGATTAGTTAGTTTTTCAGTATCACTTAAATTAAATCTAGATAATCTTTTAATACACACATATTCTTTGCTTAACATTGAAAAAGTTAAGTTCTGATTCTTTTCACTTTCAAATAAAATTTGCAAACCAGAATCATCAACTGTACAAATATCAAAACTGTTAACCAATTGATTAAAAAACATTACAAAGATTCTATTTTCTAACTCCAAGAAACTGATGTTTTCTCTGTAATCAAAAGAATGCATATATTAAGATACAAAATGATTTAACAATATGAAAATTTTTAATTTACTTTTTCTTGATGATTCTTTTACTGATCCATTGGTCTGTTCTATCTTGTATACCAGCAGTGCTGCTAAACGAAGAATAAGCGGAAAGTTGTGCAGCGGACAGAAATCTGGAATCCATTTTAATAACTTACAAGTCCACTGTTTGTCAATAAAGCTTTTCTTTCCAGAAGACC